>NC_136242.1:8227500-8860000 GCF_053564925.1 Oryzias latipes
TCTTCATTCATCTGTTCATTCTGCTCTACTGCGGTTTGAATTTGGTCAGATTTCTGCTTTTTTGACTCAGCTGTCTGTTGCCCAGGCGACGAGGTGCTTTTACAGCAGACCCTGTTTGATGCCGTGGTGACAGCTCCAGTGGAGGCCTACTGGAACGCCCTGATGCTTAATGACAGGTGAGCCTGGAGTCTCCGTGGGTTCAGCTAGAAAAGTAGAAATTATTTTGAAGTCCTCTGTCAGATGCCCTCTGGACATGCCTCTTAGCTGACTCTCTGAACGACTTCATGACAGTCTTTCTCTGGTGACCTTTTTGATCACGTTTAACTCCAAGTAAGCTGGAATTCAGGGGTATTCTAGTCAAATCTCTCCTGGGAGGGGGATGGTTTCAGATTTTCTGCCCCCACAGAGATGGCTTGACGTAGCAGACTCAGTCCTCTGCTTTTCTGCCTGGTGCAGGGTGGAGCCGGGCGTTGAGACGGCGTTTCTCGGAACGCGCTCTGGTCTCCTGAGGATCATGAGATACGCAGGAGCGGAGGTCAGGGTGGCGAAGTAAGACTCTGTTTGTGTTTTGGATCACTGATCTGCTGGCTCATCCTGCAGCCATGCTGCTCAGAACGTCCTGTAACTGTGCTTTCTGTCCAATGCCATTGGGAACTCAGCTTCAGCACTTTCTGTCCACGGCTCACTTCCAAAACCCTTCCAAAGTATTTTTGTCAGATTTCTGGCCAAATTAAACGATTACACGTTTTTGCAACACAGGAACTGAACAGATTTGTTTTCATGTGAAACAGTAACTCATTTTTAGAGACTTATTCTTTGCTGTTGCTGCTTACTGGGTGTTTGTTTTGTCCACCTGTGCCTCTGAGCACTAAAGTTCAGGTCAAACAGCAAACAAAGTGGAAGTTAGTCCAGCCATAATGAAAGGCCCAGAGAGGAGGCTGATGGTTGTGTCTCTGAGGAGTTCAGGTGCAGCTGTCAGACCTGAGGGGCAAACTGCTGTTGTCTGAAGGAACCTCTGCTCCTCACAGGAAGTTCCTGACTCTGTCTGATAAGGACAACCTGTTCACCATTGATCACTTCCCCCTGTGGTACCGCCTGGCAGTGGAAAACACCCCTGGAAAGTTCTACTACTATCCTGTAAATGACAAAGGTCTGGTGAGAAGCCAAGTACACCCCCACCCCCAACCCCCCATTCTCCATTATCTGGTGATCTCCCCAAAAGCTTCAATGTAAGGTTCTCTCCCAACAGGAGTGAAGTACATTGTCGCAACAACAGCAGTGACTGTGTCGTCTGGAGGGAAGACAGCCATGGCCGGAGGTGAGCTTCACCCTCCAACATTCAGCCTCCGCCAGGCCTCACATCTTCCTCCCCTCTGCTCTGCGATGAAGAATGATGAGCGTTAAAAACGCTAATCTAAAATAAAAAACATCAGATGTTCACACCAGCTGAAAGAAGAGCAGGGATGTAACAAAATCCAAAGCAGAGGAAGACTCTGCTGTCAAATCATGATCCAAGTCTGAGGAGAAGAAGAGGATGTGGTCAAAGATCAATCAATAAATCATCACCTTTTTTTCAGATACAAAGAGGTTTGATCAAGTGATTATCTAAACACAAAGTGGGAGTGATGGATTTAAACAACTGCCTTTGGTTTTACCCCAGTAATCCTACATTTATTATCAATGATATAAAATATATTTTTCAATGATTTTTCTATTCAAGGTGATGCTAAATGAAGTGGAGTTGTAGCTTTAATAGTACTTTGCAAACGAGCAACATACAGCGTCAAGGAGTTACACTGACTTTTATCAGAGATTTGTTTTCTGGTTATAGTGGTAAATGTGTGGCCGGGAATAATTTATTGTTTCCTTTAAAAAACAAGTTTCCGATCCCAGTTGCAAAAATGCCCACCGATGTTTGGGAGATCCTGTTTGTTAAAATACACATAAAGCTGAAGTTTAATGAAGCGTTTCCTGTGTTTGACCCAGAGATCCTTAAACACCATTCTGATTGTTAAGGAAACAAAACTCACATT
Source organism: Oryzias latipes (assembly GCF_053564925.1). NCBI lineage: Eukaryota > Metazoa > Chordata > Actinopteri > Beloniformes > Adrianichthyidae > Oryzias > Oryzias latipes. The sequence continues at coordinate 8,229,534 of NC_136242.1, forward strand.
TGTTGGGTTTGCAAGGTAAACACTAATTGTGTCATTGTGCTGCTGTTCTATCATGATGTCCACGTAGTTTCAGCCTCAGCTGGTGACCTCTGGATCGGTTCCTGAAAGGTCCCATTAGCTCTCATGCATCTAGCTGTGTTCTCCACATTTGACCAATTCCCTGGGGGGTGAGCTCCAGACAGCTGCGATCAGGAACCTGCACCAGGGAGGGATCTGGGTCCCATTTGACGCAGCCTGGATTTGAACTCCTGACCTCCCAGTCTGAGGGCAAACACTCTGCCAAGGCCACTGAAGAAGTACAGTATGAAAGTCTGGACCAGACTTCAAGAATAGACAGCAGTTTCGACATTTTGTTCTTCTGGGCATGTTTAACAGTCTTCTGAGCAGACTTGAATCTTTCAGAAGTTACAGATCATGTTGGAGGATGCTTTCACCCATACTCATTCCTTCACTGCCTTGTGCTTTGCAAATATTTTCAGGTGCTTCTTTTGAAGTTGTGCGATGTAGCTACGCTACTACTGGCTGTTGTTGGTGACAGCTTGACCACCAGGTGGCAGTAGAGCTCCTGTGTGTTTGAAGCAGCTATCCGCCTAGATGTAGTTTATGTGCTGCAGAACTTTGACAAGGTTTGCTTTTATACAGAAAAAGGACATAAAGACCTACTCAACATAAAAAAAAACCACCAAACATTCAGCTGATCAGGTAAAACAAACATGTGCAACAAGCCAGTGCTTCTGGACTGAGCTCACATAGGAGGACAGGCTGGACTAAACACAGTCAGATTGCTCAGAGAAAACTCAACCTTGGCAGAGCCTGAAGGTGCAGAAATCCCCAACTGCTGATTCAGAGGAGTTTAATAGCTTGCAGAACAGGGAACAACAATTCACAGAGCATCCATACATTAAAGCAAGTGCTGCAGCATTCCAGCTTTGCTGAGTCTGCTCTGCTCTATCAGCTCTACAATTCCGTCCTGGTCCTGAGGTGCTGGTGCTGCAGGGACCCCCTGCGGCAGCCGTCAGAAGCTGCTGATTCGATAGCCGTGCACGATGCCACCGGCCTCTTTGGATGCGGCCTCGGGCGTGTCAGGAGATGACATCTGCCCATCCTCCTGGTCGGTCTCAGCTCCAGACTCAGCCATCAGAGGCTGTCCGCGGTTTTTCATCTCCCTCTGGTACCGCGCCATCAGCGTGGCGTAGACACAGCCGTATGTTGCCGCAACCACCATCATGATGCACACTGTGCCACAAACCACGCCCGCAACTATCTGCGTGCCATGGGCGCGGCGCACACTCACAGGCCTGTAGCGCTGCCGAACACAGTCATCTGTGCTGGTGACCCTGCCAGGTGGGCAGGGGGGCCGGCTGACTGTGTGCCGGACCCCCTCCTTGATGGCACCCTGCAGGCAGTGGACGAACATCTCTGCTGGCACGCTGCGGATGTCCCTGCCCTTCAAATCGTCAGGGAGACTGCACTGCATCAAATCCACCTGCCCACCTGCAGGCCACACGGAAAGGTGGGAAGAGAAGGGGTGAGGTGGGAGCAAGAAAAGGAAAAACATAGACGAAAAGGAAATGAAAGACAGGAGGCGGTTGCATTCAGTCGGCTCTGCAGTCCTGTAGTGCTGGCAGCCAGCTGCGAAAGCTGCAAACAGCAGTGCTTACCTCTGTAAAGCAGCCACTCCATCCAGTGCTTAAAGTCCCTCAGCCTGCAGTCACACTCCCAGGGGTTCCCCACCAGCTGGAGCTGCTGCAGCGATACAAGCGGCTCGAAAAGGGCCCTTTCCAGGGCCACAAGGCGGTTACTGGCAAGCGATAGCCAGGTGAGCCTCTGCAGTCCATCCAGAAGGCCCTTCGGAAGCCACTGGAAACCATTTGAAGATAGGTCGAGCCCCTGCAGTGACCACAGCCCCATGAAAACCTTGCTGCTCAAACCTGTGAATGTGCTGGTGTTGAGGTCTGATCCTGCCAGACGCACACCGAGGTAGTTAGAAGAAAGATTTAACCAACGCAGACTGCTAAAGCCCAAGAAGGTTCCAGGCTGGAGGCTGTGGAAGTTGTTCTGGGAGAGATCCAGCAGCTCCACGCCGCTCAGGTTGAAAGTGTCGGTCCTTCCCAAAGATGAGAGGTTGTTTTGGGAAAGTCGGAGAGACAGGGCATCTCGGCCCAGCATCTCCATGATGGGGGTCAGAGTTTGAAGGCCAACAGCAGAGCAGTCGGTTGTGTTAGCATAGCAGGTGCAGGCGCTCGGGCAGCTGCTGACCGAGCCCACGAATCCAGGCAGAACCAGAACCAAGCTGACGAGAGCAACACAGACTGAAAGAAATGAGCAGCAGTCATAAAAGTCATCTTTGTCAAAACAGAGGTTTATGTTCCTCTCCTCACTGGTTTGCAGCTTTTTTAGACTTCTGTGTTTATCTGACCCAAACCAGCTGAGCTGAGCTCACAGGAGCAGGTGGAGGTTTCTGAAAGGTAACCTTGAACAGTTATTATTTTGCATTTTGTGGAGATCCATGAAAAATATCATTGAACTTTGAGACTCCCTTGAGGGAATTCTTGGTTTCAAAATGACACAAATGACTTTTCCTCTGAAGAAAAGCTGCATGACAGTGAGGATGAGACGTCGGGTTCGGGACTCACTCAGTCTCTGCAGACGGTTTTGTCTCATGAGATTCATGGCTCCAGCTTCAGCTCTGCTGTAGCATCAGGAGGGCATGTGGCAGATCTGGGAAAATTTCCTGAAAAGAGAATAAATAATGACCTGAAAGGTTCACATGGACATGGCAGGTGATTCCAGCGGTGTTTAACCCTTGTGGAGCTTCACACTTTGGTTTAAAAAAGCTAAAAAAAAAAGGGGTCAAAATAACCCATTTATTTTCTGACTTCCCCTTGAGTCCATGAAGAGACTGGAAAGTGCGACCAGGAGGATGCAAGATTGCTGCTGTTTTTTTGTTTGTTTTTTTCTTTTCCCCAAACTGCTCCGTACGATTCATAATCTCAGGAATCCCCTGCAGCGCGTTCAGATCTCTTCCAGATCCATGTGCATTCTCTTCCATTCAACGCTCGCATCAGACGGGCAGAATGAGACCAAATATAAGGGAGGAAAACTCCAACGCTTTAGTGACCCAAAAAGTGCATCTTGATGAGGAAGATTAGGGGAAGTGCAATGTTTGCACAGATTAAAGATAATCTGTGGGTTTACAGGCCCTGATCCTTTCTGTAATTTACATGTTTCGCTTTGCCCTCAATGTTTACTTGCTTTGTCTCCTATGTACAGAGAAAGCACCAGGACACCTCTCAGTAAGAGAGAACTGCTTCCCAGAGAAGTTATTACTAACTTTTCCAAAAAAAACAACAACAAAAAACAGCCACTGAACGTTCAGAGAGACGCTGCAGAACCAGCTGAACCAGAGTTTGACTAAATGCAGTAAAACATGGGTTCAAGCTCATGCAAAGCTCATTTCTTGTGGCAGTGAGGGGGCCCTGCAGAAGGCATGAAGCTGGAAGGAAATGGCTGTCTTGATTTTGTCTCGTGGTCACGGATGACGGTCACTGCTGCACACTGTGTGAGGCGGCTAGGAAGCCGCCGGCGTCCTCTAAATGTTAAATAAATTTACTCAGGATTATGTTAACTGGGATGTTCAGACTTGCAGACACAGAGAGATTCCCTTCTTCTGGTCTGCACGGTGGTGCTGTGGTGGTGCATGTTCTCCCTGTGCATGCTCGGGTTTTCTCTGGGCACAAATCCACAGGCCTTTATTGAACTTTGAAATAACTTGTTTCAAGCGTGCAGACAGAACGGAGGTGTGGAAAGACTGAGTCAGGAGCTCCATTTTTATCTCAACTCTAACTATAGGCTTTATTCAGGATTACCACTAATCCTCATCCCAGTTACACAATAGCACACAAAATCAGCAGAAAGAAGGAGATGTCTGATCCTCATCTGGTTGCTCGATGCTGCTTCCCGCTCATCATCACTGCTCCCGTACTTATTCTGCCAGCTCCTCTGATGCAGCTGACGGAAGCTGACTTCATCAGTAAAATATCACCTGCTGAGAAAAACAGTTTTTTCTTTAAGCATTTAATTAATCCCTGAAGGTCAAAACTAAAAACTGATATAGAAAACTATAAACCTAAGTAAGAATACGAACAGCACTGGACCCAAACCAAAGAGACAAAAGGCTACACAAGACTTTTTGAACAAGCAGAGATGCAGCAGGCTGTGGCAGGACCACCGTTTGAGACTTTCTTAAAGGACCTCAACAAAAAAGAATCTGTTTGATCTTTTTGCTCATGGCGTGTCTTTTTTCTTTTTTTTTTCTTTTCGTAAAGGCTTACAGTGAAAATATTTACTTTTAAAAAGTAAATCAGGCTGAACGTTGCTACAATGCTTTTCACACGGAATTAGATGGATTGTTCTGCTTCGGGTTAGTGTGGCAGACATGAACTAGGACACATAGACACTCAAACATTCAAAGCTGAGAGACTGTCTGAAAGTAGATGATGGTTCCCTTCTCTTTTACCGGCTCTTCTAACACCCTGTCCTGTTCGCCTCTTGGTTTCCAATGTCAATAGTAGGTTCTGTGCTGAGTTGCAGAACTTGAGCGCTTACAGACACCATGGTGTGGCGCGTACCATCACATACAGCAGATTAACGCTCAGCTCAGCCCTCTGAGCTGGACAGATGTCTGCGGGGGGCAGATGGAGCCAGCAGCTGGCCCTCTCTCTCCTTCACTTCTGGTGCCGTGTCCTCAGTATTCATCCACGGCTTTCTTTAAGCTTTAACTTCAACTCTTCCTTCATTTTGCTTCACTATCCTGGTTCATCCATTTGAACTCAAACATCTCAGTCAACCTGGGTTCCTAAACCTGTACCACCTGCTGACTTTCTGTGGTCCGTCTGTAGGCTTTGTCAAAGAGCAGTAAGCATCTCTTATGTAGGTTTTTCTCCACCAACAGCATCAATGTTGATGGAAATACGTCAAAGTTTACTGTCCTTTAAGGAACACAACAGAGCAGTTGACGTGCTTTCTGTTCGTGTTTTCAACCTTTCCTTTGTCCTGCGCAGCACAGCAAACTGTCTTTGCCCTTACAGTGGAAACATGCATGTTCCTTAAATCATTTGACCTCATCTGCTGTGCACTGCTCCAGTATTTGCACTTTGACTTGACACGCCGCGAGCAGCTCAATGGCCTCAGCCAGGCAGCCCATGCCTGCACTTTCCTGCACACTGCATGAGAAAAGGCAGCAGTGATGGGCGAACACTTTTCACTGCATGGCCGAGAGTTTATGAACATTTGTAGACTCCAAAGAATGTTTTGCAAAGCATCAGCATGACCCTCTGACCCTGTGGTGTTCACACAGCAGCTTCCTGTCTGTGGATCCATCACAGAGGGGGTTTCTGTGACTTTAAAGGTGCTCCAATCTTTGAACCAACCAATCAATAATTCAAATCATTCAGTTTCACTTTTTGTTTGTTGCATCCTAACTTGACATATTTTAGTTCAATCCACAATCAAAGTGACACAGAACAGATCAGGAGGGCACAGTCACACAAACACACAAACTCCAGGAGGAGAGACTCACCATTTTACAAGCCTTCTGTAGCTTCCAGCTGGAGGTTTATGCAGTTTTCACAAAGCCCTTCATGAAAAGAATTTCATTTGCCAAAAGAGGAATCCTTCTTTACTCTGATGTGCCGGACTTTCTGTCCACCCATGGAGACAGAACCTCAGTCCAGCATCTGGGCTTGACTTCCAGTCAGCATCAGCCTTCACACGCCATCACCTGGCTCCTCTTCCTCAGCACCGCCCGCTCTTCCTCCTCTGAGCTCTGAGTACTCCATCCAACACACAGGCTGCAGGAGGAGGGGACTGGCGGGAGGCGGGGGGAGCGATGCGATGCTGCTGGTGTGTTTGTGGAGGGGGGGTGGGAGTGCTAATGTGTGTGTGTGTTGTGTGTGTGTCCTGCTCTGTAGAAAAACAGTACTGCACTTTAACAGGAATAATAAAGTTTTTTTTTACCTGAGTAAGACATACTGTACATATAAAACTACACACAAGTCAGCACACGGACACAAACACACGGATACCCGCACACAAAACAAGAACAACAAAAACAAACGTGCACTCAGCACCCAACCAAGGTAGCATGGAAACATATCTGCAGGCTGACTTCTGTAAAGGAATGAAACTAAGCTGACAGACTCAGGAAGACTGAAAAGAAGAGCAGCTGATTGTTCTGTGAGTTGATCTTTGTGGAAGTCTTCCTGCAGGAACACACGTGTGTGAGGAACCTTTTGGGTTGTGAGGTGTGGAAAGAGCAGAAAGGGGATCCTCTGGAGGTTGGTTTGGTCACGTCAGTTTTGTCACTTTCAGGGGACACAGAGGGAAATGTCTGTTGTGTGTTGTCCCGTTCTTGCTGCCCGTTTGCGTTTGGGGCAGAGAGCAGGGTGCTGCTGGTTTTCTCACAATTCTGAACCTCATTTCATAACTGTCATGGATGAATCCAAAGTGAGTTTTTCTACTCCTCTTCCCAACAGGAATGTTTAGGTGAAGAGAAAATTACATCTTTAACCAGGGAAATGTGTACTTTATAGCCCTTTTCTACCTTCCTCAAGGCCCAGAGCGCTTCACACTCCCATTCATACGCTGATGGCGGCTCCACTGCCAAACTGGTGCCAACCTTCCACCAGAGGAGAGGTGTCTTTGACACATGGGCAGGCAAGGGGGGAATTGAACCTGCAATATTCTGATCAGAGGTCGACCGCCCTCCTACTGCGGCACCACATTCACCCCAACTCTTCGGTCCCCTTCATGCACAAAGTGTGTTAAACAAAGTCAGTCGTGGGTCAATCAAGAGGACGTCCACAATGAGAGGTTAAACTGTTTCACTTCAAATCTGCCTGCAGGAGGCTGCCGTCAGATTCTTGGTGTCTGTCAGGCTGCAGATCATAAAGACCATTTCTAATCATTGAGGTGATGGAAAAGCTCCTGATGTTTCCAGCTGTCAGGTTCCTGTGATGTTGTGGTTGTGCTGCTGTTCGGATGATGGGGATGTGGACCTCCGGCACAGTTTTCAGTGGGCCCTGCTGTACCTGAATCAAAACTGAGACTGTTTCTACCCAGTTACTGTTCGTTTTCTCTAAGGGGGAAAGAAGCAAGCAATGTTTAGCTTTAAGACTAAAGGAACCCGAGACTGTGACCAGTCAAAAGTTTCGGTTAGTCTGCTGACCTGATAATAAATATTAGTGGTTTGCTTTCAGGCTCCATCAACTTTCCTCTGAATGCTTGTAGTGTTCTCCAGTCTGAGGTACACAATAATGCAGCTGCCACAGCGCATCACAGGGAGACACGTCATCATGCAGTGTGCCGGAGCAGCCACCATCAGGCTCTTTGCATCCATTCATTAGTGTCAGGGCAGGGAGAAGGTGAAACCAGGGTTGAACTGACGGCCTGTCCTCCTCCTCCTTCCCAAAAACAGAGCAAAGTGTTGTTTGCCGTCTTTGCAGACTCCATCTCATTGTCTCGATCCTGTCTGTGTTTTCTAATTTTAGCTGTCGGGGTGCAGATGTCCTTGGATCTGCTGGAAAAAAGATTTTGGGCCATAGCCAAGCAGGTGACTGCAGGACTCACGTCCGCAAACACACACACACACACACACACACACCCACACACGCACACACACACAAACACACACACAGCTGCTGCTGCTGAGGTTTTTGGGTGCCGAGCTGTTTTTATTGCTCACTCTGACCAACCCATGCTGACTCAAACTAACAAACCTCTGACCTGACAGTTTCACAGATCAAAATATTGTGTTAAAAACAGCAGCACAACAATGATAAAGACAGATTTTAGCATTTACTAATACCCAAACATACCGGAAGTCTTTCTTTTTCCATTGTTCATGTTAAAATGTTCAGTGGAAGTGACAAGCTCGACATCCTTGCTCCTATTTTTGTGCATCAAAATCCACATGCTTGTTCTGCCGGCCTCACACTCGGGCATAAAGTAGGGAATCTTCTATGAACACCCATAGAAGCAGGTCTGCTCCTGCTCACCTGTAAGACATTTGTTCTGCCTGCAATCAAATCCGAGCTTCAATGGAAGCAAGATAAACCAGAAGGATGTCAAAATACCTTCAGGACAATCAGTGGTTTACAGTTTTGCCTTTTCAGGGATTTTTTTGTATTTTATGAATGATAAACGCCAACATTTTGCTCAAACACACCACAGCATGGAGCAGCAGCAGACTGAGCAGATGTTCAGAATATGTTGATGGAGGGGGTAATATCACAGATGACAGCTGAGACAGCTGGAATCGTGGGTTTGTGGAACTGCAAACACCAAATCAAAGTTGATTTCCATCATTGTTCCACAGTCTTGTTTTCATGACAAACTAACATCCACTGTAAACCAGAGTTTGTGTCTGCTTATAAGCAGTTATTTCTTTCCTAGCAGGACATATCCTGACTGAGACAGTCTAAAGCACATGGATGTGACATGATGGAATGAAGTGAAAAAGGTTGCTGTACCTGATGCTGTTGTTTCCTTTATTTTTCAGCCCAGTGACACAGACGTAAGTAGTGTCTAATGACGATAGCTGTTTAGAGAAGTTGGCTTCCCTGAAGTTAGTCACCAGTGTCTGTAACACCTCTGTAACACCTCTGTCTCTCAGTGCTCAAACGTTGAAGGCGTGTGTCCGCTCAACTGTGAGAGCCCTGTAAGTGTCCAGCTGTTCCACAACAACCAAGCTCCTTTTCTTTGATGAAAACACCGGAACATGCTCACTCTTTCTCTGCACCTTGTCAGGATCTCAGCTGTTTTTTGGTCGACAACAATGGCTTCATCCTGCTGTCCAAAGATCGGAATGAGGTAAGAGACCCAGCCCCTCCCACAGATGCTTTGACCCAACAATGATCGTGGCTCCCAGTTACAGCCCATGCAGACAACCTATCTCAGTCCAGTGGGGGGAAAAACCACTAGGACAGGGAAACGGCTAACTCCAGCCAGGCCAGCCATCAGAGTCAGCGGCTCTTTGCTAAAGGCTGCCTCACCAACTACCAAGGCCCAACCCACAACAACAAAACCAAGCAATATAAGCCTGCAGAAGACATCTGCTGGCTGCACAGCACCAACACTTGCCCTGCTCCCATGCAGCCTCCTGCTCTGCTACTGTGGTTCACACACCATGCAGCTCATAATCGGGATTATCGCTCCACACCTGCCAGGTGAGTAGAATGACAGCAAGAGCAGGGAAAAGGTGCAGCTCAGCAGCGGCACATAACACTTCATACAGATTATCAGCACATCACCACATCTGCTGATGTCACATCCTGCCAGAATGACAATGATCGCGGAGCAGGAAAAACCGCCTTCAATTTAGCTCTTTAGAAAAGAATGGATGGCCTCATGTTCATCTTCTTACTGTCACTGAGAGTTGTTGTTTTTGGAGAAACTGTCTGTTCAGAAAAACATTAATAAGAGAAATCTAGAGCTCTGATGTCATTTCCTGATGTTTGGTGAGTGGATTCAGTCACTGGACGAGTGTTGCAGGGGAACTCCCTGATGTTCACCGTTTCTGAGGTGCAGATAGAGTACAGGGTCATGGCTGCAGATCTCTGGATTATGGATTGCACAGGCAAACACCATCTGGACCGCTCACAGGACTTTGGTTCAGTCCTAATTTTAATCTGCATGTTTGTGGCCCATTAGCAGTGATTACGCCAGCTGTTTCCCCTGGTAGCTGCATCTGAGCTGACAAGGCTGTAGCCTGGAAGCTGGCGGAAAAATGAAACTTGTGCAGGCTGGGGTCACACCTTTGTAAAGCACTCCAGTGTCTTTTATCTGTCTTTATGTCTGTTTTTAGACTGACTTCGAGAAGTAACAAAGAATCAAATGACTTCTGCTCATCAGATAATCCAGAAGCAACCTTTTTATCACTTGGTTTAAAACGACTTTGAATGGTTTCCAGCCACAGTTATGTAACGTCAGTCATGCAATCTACTGGAAACAGAAAAAGTGACAAGATGACAGCCACTAGTCAATTTTAATTACTCGTAATAAATTTAATCTGTCATTGCCGTTTCTAATTGATTTTAGTTTATGTGATGATTGTCTGAAAATGCCTCTTTTGGTGATCGTGTTATCTCGTCTGAGCTCATTCCAACCAAAAATGTTTTGAAGGACTTTCTGCTCCAGAGTTCCGACATGTTCAGGTCTGTCCAACAGCTGCTTGTTGGATCTGGATTAACTGTTAAGAGCCACGACTCTCAGTTTAATGCTGAGCTCACATGTTTCCCTAAATACTCTCATTCCACTCAAACACACAGTCAGCCGTGCAGCCACGCCTCGCTGACGTCCAGCTGCTAAATCTTTGTTACCCCTTTAGGTACAATTCTGCAACTGCATGTGTGTTGGAAAGTCACCAGAGGATGGCGGGGGGGTTATTTAGCAGACGTTTACAATCGAGTTTAAATGCAGTTTTAAAAGATACACGGGCAAACATAACTCGCCTCACAGTAACTGCAGTAAAAGAACGTCAGAAGCTTGTTTTTGTAATTTGCATTTTTACTGCACTCCCAGTGGCCTTACTGAGCAGATGTGATGATGAAGTGCTTCCCCCATGTTTTGCTAGCCTCTGCAGGAAGTCTGTGGAAAAACCAAAAGCCTCCCCCGAGGCGGAGCCGCTCGTGTGTGAAGGCGCAGCTGACGGCCCGCTGCAGGGAGCAGTAAAAATGTAACCGAGGAAATATTGATAATTGCTGAGTGAGTCAAACAGGTCAGTAAGGGCAGGTGAGGGGGGCCACATGTCCAGGCAGATGGTTTCTGAGCTCCTGGCTACTTGGAAGGGCTTAAAAAAATATAAAAACTCAACTATGTGATCACAAAGAGGGTAAAACTGCATGAAGCCTCAGTCCCAGCGGCCCTCACGGGTGGATATGGGCTGTCTACGGGTGAAAAAGGGGCAAATCTGTATGTGGCATGCAGGTGGATCGCACACAACATTTTAAGATTGTAGACAACCCGATGAGCCCATTGTGGGCATGAGGGGTAAGTAAGGGGTAAGTAGGTGAGACGCAGGCATGTCAAACACGTTTTTCATCCCCAAAATGACAGCGCAGGAATCCCATTGGTGTTGGTCACGTGCAGCCTGACTGTTAGGAATGAGGAAATGACTTCATTAGAGTGTAGTTTGTGTGTACATCCTACAGGCACCTTGCGTATGACCTGCACAAGGCCGTGTGTGAAGCATGTGCACACATTCAGTAATGAATCAGTGCTCAGGCCTTAGTAACAACTAGAGTGCTGCGTAAAGGGCACCGGCCGACAGCATCACCCGTCCCTCATAAGTGTGTGTAACTTACATTAGCCTTACAAATACTTCAGGATACACCTACCACACACACAACAACTGTACGTTCCATTTTCATGGTGTTCTATACGAGCCTCAAACAAACTGCAAGACACACCTGCGCTTTCTTTGACCCTGTATGCATCCGGACAAGCCAAAAACCTGCAGCACCCATACGTGGGTTGACCTGTGTGGGTGCATGTGACTAAAACATTATATGTAATACTGTTGAGTTGTTCATGTTACAGCTGTGCTGTTAAATTGTCTAGTAGCTTTTAACTGATAAGGGTTTAAAATCTCCTTTTTTTATCTCACATTTTGCACCCTCAACAACACTATGTGGTAAAAACACCAATGTTCACACATTGACACTTTTCTTCCACTTTATAGTCAAGAATTTCTGAATAACTTTCACCTTTCCTAAAACTACCAAACAACATTTATGACTTCAGTTTTTTAAATACCATACGGACATTTAGGAGGAGAAAATGCTCATCTTTAGATTCAAAGTCTCATCATCAAAGTCAAAATGGATTTATTGTGAGTCTAAAACATCCTTCAAGGAAAACTAAACCACTTCAATAAAGCTCAGAAAGTCAAGGCAGTTTTTGTCAGGGATGTGAACTATAGACCTGTGGCCTAATTTATAAACGTTGCGTACGCACAAAAGAAGGCGTACGCCACTCTCTACGCAATAGTTGATATTTCTAAAAAGCAAACTTGACGGGAAAATGTGCGGTCCTTCACGCAAGCTCTGACCCAGGCGTACGCACAAAAACGGGTGAAATGGGAAACGGCGACACCGTCGGCAGATGGAAGAAACACGTGAAAGTGAAAATGACAATACTGCCTCTCATAAATAACATGAAGACTTCACAAAGCAAGTCTTACAATTAACAGCCAACACGAACACCCGTTTGATCGATCAGCAGTGAAACAAACAAAAAAAATCAAACGAAAATTACAACAGAAATTCCAATGAACACTTATTTGCAGAAAGAAAAGTGAAATATGTTCTGCAATATTGGCATGTTGTGCAATTCATCCTCATAAATAATATAGTTAACAGAACGAAATAATGTACAAAACTGATATTCCCGTCAATGTGTCCAGCAGATATAGGTGCAATCAGACAGACAGATGGATAGATAGAGAGATGCATTAATTGTCCACTGGGGAAAGTTGTTTTCATAGTAAAAAATTTCTTTATAAGCTACAGAATTATGGTATTCATGCATATGCCTTTAGTTTGTTTTATTTTTGATAAAACAATGTATGGCGTATGTCTCAACCATTCAGAAAGCAACAAGAAATTACATTTGCGCTGAACAATTTCCCATTTCCACGTTGATTATTACCGACATCTGTAGCTTGTCAGATGCAATTAAATAGATGGAAATAAAATGCCCCATCACAATGCGTAATGACGCACAATGGCTGATCTTGCGCTCTTAGAAGATGTGGCAAATGGAAGAATTCGGAGTGAACGCATCTTTAGACAACAAGAAGACTTTCTGGCAAACGAGAACGACTGGCTTATGAGCCGGTTCCGACTTCGTCGAGCCGTCCTGTTGGACCTCTGTGGGCTTTTGGGCAGAGGAGCACTCGGAGGAAGCACGAGTGTCACCCGGTGCATCTGGCGCTCCGGTGTCCCCCCCCCCGGTGGCAGAGACACTCTGGCGATGGAGCGCTAGACGTTTTTTTTGCCACAACTTTGATTTCCGACCATTTATTTTTTATTTCGGCCACGGTCCGAGGTTGTGAGGCTACAGCATTTGGCATCTGCCACCGTTTGCCACTCAAGTGCCTTTTTCTGGCATTAGTAATGCCCACACTGTGCCCTCCAAACAACACTTTTCTCCTCTTTTCCACCTCGCCAACGATAACTTCTACTTCACATTGAGTGAAGTGACGTTTTTTTTGATTTCCTCTCGGTGTGTGTGCCATGGTTTCGCAATCAATGAATATTCATTTGTGGGCGTTTCACGGACTATTTATGGGCAACTATGGGCGTGTCATGAAGCCGCAAAAGCTGCGCTGCATTTAGAATTGTGATTTATTAAGGGAAAGATGCGTAGGATGTGCGTGTGCACGGTTTTATAAATCTGAATATTTCTGTGCGTACGCACGTCCTATGTTTCATCCGTACGCCACTTCTGACGCAAATCCTACGCAAAGTTTTATAAATGAGGCCCCTGAGCCGGAGTCTTTGTCCGAGAGCCCCAGTAAAACGGTGCTTTTCTGCATCCACTGAATCCAAATCCCTGTCTGATGATGATCGGCCAAAGCTGATCTCCTTCCTCCTTTAGTCCAAAGCGTCAAACACTCCAGTGTGACTACCAATGGAGACAACTCTACGTAGGGGTGTGTCTAGGAGTTTGTTGGATAAACCATCACTTACTGTATTAGGGAGGCAGTTCAGAGGAGAATCTGTGCTGCATGTGCAGATCTGAGATGTTTCAGTGCAGTTTGCTGATGTCCAAAACAGTATGGTTTGATAAATTACCAGAAAGAAACCCAGAACAGGCCACACTATTGAAATTTACAAATTTCTATTTTTGGAACAATTTGATTTGAAATGGTTTATTTCAAGCAATCAAATAGAAATAATACATGCCCTACGGCATGCAATGCCCTCCTCATTCCTATTTCCACGCATGGTGGCAGGGGACTAAGGGCTTTTTTTTCTATGCCATTAAGACCTAGACATAAAACAGGCGTTTTTAAGTCAAAATGGGGGTGGTTCTCCATATTCGCGGGTCTCTCTGGTCCCTCACCCCCCAGTAGTATGGGCGGAATACTGTAAGTGGGGGGGGGGACAGAAGGAAAAAATGTAGAGATATTTAAAAGTAAATAAGAGGGTTTTTTACTTTTATTCAGCAGTATAGGGATGAATCCCAATTAACCATGTTTTTGCATAGCTTTGGAATGCTGTTAAAACCTTTACAGAAGTTCATGAAAACTGTTTTAAGATTGGTATGATGCTAAAAGGTTTTCATCTAACTGATAATCACAAAAAACACCTTAGAAAGTCAGCTCAATGGCTTCCTTGAACACTGGTTGTCGCTGATGTTTTTCATGCAGAAAAAGGGGTGGATGGTTTAAAGTGTCGTCAGCGCACCATGAATCTTTAGAGCAATGACTGTGTTCAGAAGCTGAAGCGGCTGGAATTTCAGCCGTTTCCCTAAAGACTTGAACAAACAGGCCTTCTCACTGCTATTGCTCAGGATTTCTCATTCTGATGGAGAAGAAAAAGAGGAATGTGAACGTGAACAGGGCTGCTGAGACAAATTCAATGAATAATTCAGATTGTGTGCTGTTCCTGAGGACAGGGAGCTAACGCACTGCAGAGGCCTAAACCCACCAACGACTTACTGTATGTCCCTGCAGAGCACCTGAACTCCTGTCAAACTGCAGAAATGTTCAAAAAAACACTGACGTGTTTGCATGTATGCGTGGTTCTCTATTAAGGTAAAAATGTTCCAAAATGGACGATCTTGTAGATTTGTGTGAGAACTTGTAATATAGAATGTGAAAACTTGCACACCAAAAATCTGCATCTTTGTGTAAAAACCTTCTGCTGTGAACTGACAAATTCCCATTTGCTTAGAGTTACAACCTCAAATCTGTGAACAAAACCGCTCAAATGTGCTTCTGCATGTGCGTGAATCTGCTGGCGCAAATCACAAGTGCGCTACAACTGCGCTCTGAATTCTGACACATTCCTTGCGAGAAACTTGTGTCAAAACTGATCTGTGTCCGATATTGGAACAGGGGGGGTTTAGAGGATGGGGGAGTCAACCACTCAGAGTGCAGCACTCAGAGGACTTGGTAAAGTTAGAAAGATCTTCACAGATTCAGACTTCCTGCTTTAATAACTCTTTTGATAAAAGTTCAAATGTGACAGCAAGTATCTCAATCATTTGGTATTAATACAGAGAGTGAACTACAAATGCATCTATAAAGAAAAAAAAAACCTTTTCCTGCCTTTTGATGAGAAGTAAGCTGTACATGCAGACACTACAGCAGCGAGACGGCCTGCAAGGGACCGTCAACAAAGGACAACCTCCATGAAAACATCATTCTGTAAAAATCAATCGCTCAAAAATGAAGAAATGTCTACATTTATATGTAATGAAGACTTGTTGTAGCATATTCATGCTACAATCGATATTTTGTTAGAAATTCCATATTTAATATATTTTATATTAAATTACAATTTTCATAATAATTTTAATAATCATTTTTAATTATTATTTCTGAATGTCGTTTTTGCTGCCACAGATAAATTAACTTTCCCCATTGTGGGATTAATAAAGTCATCTATCTATCTATCTGTCTGTCTGTCTGTCTGTCTGTCTGTCTGTCTGTCTGTCTGTCTGTCTGTCTGTCTGTCTGTCTGTCTGTCTGTCTGTCTGTCTGTCTGTCTGTCTATCTATCTATCTATCTATAGTTTTTCACATTTTTAGAGATATGGTTCATAATAATGGTGCTCAATAGTTCTAAATATACTAAAGCTAACATCACCAAAATTATGCCATAAATTCCCTTTCTTTATTTTTAAGAGTTTTTTTAAATTTAAATATGGATCATTTTTGCTCAAAAATGCTCAATAAAGATACTGAAGCCAACAAAGTAATTTTCTGACAGAATCTGTGAAGATCTTTCTAACTTTACCAAGTCCTCTGAGTCCTGCACTCTGAGTGGTTGACTCCCCCATCCTCTACCCCCCCCCCCCCCCCCCGATCCGATATGGAACACAGATCAGTTTTTACATAAGTTTCTCTCAAGGAATCTAGTGCAGTTGTAGCGCACTTGTGATTTGTGCTAGCAGATTCACGCAGGTTTGTCCATTTTGGAACACTGTTACCATAGCTGTTTCATAGTTCTCCTGCTAAACATGAGAATTTGAACCCAGAGAAAGCAGTTTGTTTGTTTGGGGGCTGTTATTCCTGTGTTCCACCGTTTTGGTTTTCTGTTTCTACAAAAAGTAACTTAAAATAAACAAAATACTGGCCTAATAAATCTTTTTGTGAAAAAAAGTTTGAAAAAGGACCATCTAGACTTTGTTTTTTTAGTTGAAGATATTGCCTATCTTATCTAAGAGGCGTTCTCCATTCTGAGACAAACTGTCTTTTTTAAACCTTTTCTGCAGTGGAAGCATTCTGGATGAATGAGTCTTTACAAAGATGCATTCACCTTTAGACACCTGCTCCTCCTAATCGTCTTTTTAAGATCTAAAATGTTTTTTTGCATTTGATTTTGCCGTAAATGCTTTATAAAGTTCTTACCAAGCTTATGCTTCATCTACTCTAAAAAAGTCACATTATTTACTTTTTTCTTTGCTCATATGATTCCAAAAAAGGAAAATGAAAGTGTTCCTGTTAATAATGAAAGTTTTCTAAATTGGCGTTCTGAACTGTTCAGACAGGTTCAGGTTCTTCCTGTGTCTTTTCCAGATTGGCCGATTCTTCGGTGCCATTGACGGGTCCATCATGGCATCACTAATCAAGATGGGGATGTTTAAAAAGTACGTTTGATTCAGACTCAAATCTGTTGCCAGATTCACTTTCAAGCTTCATGTCTTCACGTGTCTCCCTATCTAACTGTGTATTTACAGAGTCTCTCTGTTCGACTACCAGGCCATGTGTAGGAGCAGCCACCACCACAGCAGCAGTGCTCGACCGCTGTTCACTGTGAGTCTCCAGCACTAGCACGTACGGTCCCGTGTGGTTTGGACCGTTACTGTGCACCAGTCCTGTCCAAAGCTCTGCTCCCAGACAAAAAGGACAGCGACACGGTTTCACACTCAGATTAAAACAGCATTCAACATGGACAGCTTTTTACTGACTCATGGCAGACATTAGTCTCCTATAAGAAGTTCAGCACTTCAGACCAACATTAGTCCTCCCATAGATCTGAAATCAGCATTGAAAAACAGCTTTCTTCTTCTCCTCTTCATGTAGCCGTTCTACGTCATGATGGCTTTGATGAGATGGTTCCTGTCAAACGCTCTCATGTAAGTGTGACCTTATAATCCCTAGAAATGTGGACTTTTTCTAGAAAATGTTGGAAATGTTTAGCTATGCGAGTTGTTCAACGGCTTTTCTCTTTTCCCTCCTGTTTGTGAAAGGTTTGTTCTTCTTTCTTTTTGTGCATTTTTTGTTAGATTTTGTGTTTCTTTCCTGTTCTCTGACGTGTTCACCCTTCTTTCTGTCCTTCTTCACCTCACCCTTCACAATTTATGATACCGAGTTAATCTGCATTGAAGGTTCCACATAAGCTCCCAAAGTGTCACTCTGCTAATGGAACTGCACACAAATTTTAGACTGCAAACTGTGGTTTGTGGCTTTAGCAATTTCTTGTTTCCAACTGCTGAGCTCCTCTTTAGCCGGTGAGCTCAGTTCACTCAGTCTCAGTTCTACCCTAAATGACAAATCTGTGCAGATGAAAACATCTTTTGCACCAGTCTCCAAAAGCCTGTGACTGCAGAAGATGTCAGTGACTGAGATATCTGTATGACAGAATGTCGTCCTCTAGTGTTGCGCGACTGAATGAACCGCAAACACAAGCGCCCATGTCAGCATGAGCAATGTTAGCGTTGCAGAGGGGTCTCCAAGGGATGAGCCACATGTCATGTCTGTTTGTTCCTCCTCAGGTTCCTGCTGGACTTTAACTTCTGTGGTCTCTGGCACTCAGACTATTTTGTGAATGGTAAGATGATCTTGTAGGAATAAGAAGATGCTGTTTATTGGGCCTTTTGACTGGAGAGCGATTGTTTAGTTAATCAGCTGGGATGCCAAATTAGTGACACTTAAGGAACTTGAGTTGGTGTCTGTAGATCTGTGTGTGTTTATGTGCTGTCTATGTGCTGCAAAGCAAATATATGTGTGTGTGTGCAGACTTTGTGTTACAAAAACAAAATACCTATAAAATTAATATCACTCCTTCATCGTTCCTTCACAACATTTCTGCCCTGTGTGTTGTTCTGCTGCCTCATCGTCATTCTTATCATCTTCGCCACCATCACCATCATCTGGCTGTCTGCTCGCTGTCCTCCCATCTTCATCTGAATAGCCAAAGCCGGCTATCACACATGTGAGTCTGCACCAGCGTGTGTGTGTTTCTGTGTAAAAATGGAGGGTCATCTTCACAACGCAAAATTATAATTCATTTGCAGAGCATCATATCACAATCGCATCTCAAGTTACCACACAACCGCCAGAAAAAAAAACAACCAAGCTGAAATAATTACAATTCTTTACCAATTATTCTAGATCCATATCATCCCAAGTTGGCTATGATGTCTCAGCTGTATTTTCCTTAGAACTTCCATAAGGTACCTATAAATGTCATTGAAGGGCTTTACAGTGTAGCTGAACTGAACAAACAGAGCTACAGAGGAAAACTCCATCTGAAGGGAAGAACAGGAAACAGAGTTGACCGTCCAAGGTCTTGAGGTCTCACAGAGAGGCTGTCCAAGATGTAACATGTGTCTCTTTTCAGCTCATAAGCAGAGGAAGGTGGATGCGCTGCAGCCCTGTGACACTGCATACCCCGGCTTCATGTACGATTCGTCCATCAGAGAAACCAACAGCCTCATCAAATGTGGACGCTGCCAAAAGTATGACACACACATCACAACCACACATTCATATCTTTATGACCTTTATCCGTTTTGGGTAGCCTAATCCTAACCTTAACCAGTGGTGGTCCAGATGACATGACTTAACTTCAAGACAACCTCATCTGGATAAATGGGTATGGCGTTTTATCTCTGCCATAAAGTGAACTAGCGCATAGAACACTTAGTGGGCGTATTCAGGAACTGAGTGAGGAACCTTACAACCGTGCAGGCGCAATTCTACCCGAGCGAACCCGCATTTTACAACTGGACGCCTGCAATCATAACTGAGCTGTGATCCTGCGCGCTCACTTCTGGGTTTGCATGCAGTGTTATGGGGGCGTTTTTGTCACTTGGGGGGCGGTGTTCCGGTGTTTGTCTCTTGGGGGTGGTAACCTTCCTGGTTGATCTGATTGGCTGAAATTTCCATGTCAAATCCGGCGATACAGCGGGGCGGGACTTTCTTTTAGAGGCTTTAATAGAAAAAAAACGGTGGCTGTAATGTGGATTAAAACGGTAACAAATGCAATGATTTTCACATGAGAAAAACTTACAGCACAAAAAACCCGCTGCACTTTCTTACCTTGGTCTTGGGTTGTTGGTTAACGTTTTAATCTACGTTACATCCCCTAACACAAGGAGGGTGGGGAGGGTGGGGAGGGTGCTTGGACATTGTTTGCAGGCAGAAGATGTCCTCTCAGTGCCCTCCCCGCCAATTTTAACCACACCCTTTAGTACACACACCCCCTTTACTTCACAAAATACACACTCCAACACACACACCCTTACACACACACACACACGCTCACTAACACACAAACATCACACAAGGAAGAGGGACTTCTGATCTTCTGTCCCCCGCCCCCTCCCTGGCGGGGGGAACCGGGGCCCTCTATTACGGCGGCTCTGTCCCTGTGGTGCTGGTTTCCTGGGCCTGGTGGCCCTCTCTCCATGCAGGGAGAGAGGGCACAGGTGCTAGCTCACCTTTGCACAGTTTGCGCGACTGAATGAAATGTTTCACATGTGTTAGTCTGAATGCATAAGTATGTGTGTGTGAATGTTAGTGGTAGTATGTCCATGTAGACTTGTTTGTGTGAGAACACTTTTGGAGCCAACAGGTGTGTTTGTAACGTTTGAGTGTGTGTGTGTGTGGGTGTGTGTGTGTAGGTGTGTGTGTGTGTGTGTGGACAGGCCCCGCCCATTTTAAATTTGTCATGCATCTTAACCTGTCAGTTGTGATTATAAAGCTCCAGCAACTTGTTGCTTTCTGACGCTTCATGATCTTAGCCCCACTACTATAATCACCCCTCTACCCCCCCCCCCCCCTTATCTGTCATCCCTCTCCCTTCTTTCCTCCTTTTCTTTTCCGTCCAGTCCAACAAAAGATATTTACAAATATAATAACATGAATAAAGTTTAGCTGAAACTACAAAAGGGGTTTATTCAAATATACATCTGGTGTATCATAAGATACATAACCCCTGTTGTAAAAGTAAAATATGTCCAATACAAAAGGCTTTCAGCTCTCATCTGTTTGCTCAGCTGTTGGAAAGGACAAGTTAAAATAAAATAAAAAATTAAAAATCCCTCTAACACAAACAGGGCTGGCGAAAAAGTTAGACAAAAAGAGCAGAAAATTTGAACTGTGATAGTCAAAGAGCCACACCACGCACGGACCTGCCAGACACACACACACAAACACAGAATAAATGTCATATTATTTAGCATAACACACTCCTCTCCTTACAATACAACAGCACTGCATTAAACTGCGCAGTTTCAGTTATGGGTGTTTTTTCTGTATTTAACAGGCAGCGGGAGCAAAACTGAGATGGTTGTGATTTATTTTTTCAGTCATCAATCAGCATCCAAAACTCCATAACAGTCCTCATATTCTCTATCTGGAATGAAGCCGGATAACATTTAACGGATAACAAAGGCTACGTCCACACTGCAGGGCTTAATGCTCAATTCAGATTTTTTGAAAAAATTCGGTTTTTTTTGCAAGGCCGTTTACTTTTCCAATTAAAGGCAAATTTTTGTGATCTCCTGTGTGACCGTGAAATGACCCAGAATTGACCCGCATGCGCAGAAGAGTACTCAACGGTGAACAACGTCACTGTTGTTTGCGGAAGTAGCTAACGATAGCAATGGATGTCAACAACAGTGTTGTCAACAGCGGAGCTCTTTTTGCAATATTACATTTATTTTCACAAAGGAGCCAGCGAAATTACAATATTCTCATTTTAAGAAGGCATTGGAACCAGGATCGTCTGTACCCACTGTTGTGGAACGGGGATGTATGTGTGTGTAAGAGAGAGCGTGTGCAGCGAGGTAGGGAATGATGGGGGCAGTGGGGCTGCGCATTCATGTTGTGTGTTAAGGGGGAAGGAGAACGATAATATTAGAAGAATAACTGCTATTGACTCTTTATTCACACGCTGTGGAGAATCCGAGGGACCAAACGGGAAAGTGAACCCCGAAGGAGGATCCGCCTTCGGTCCTGGAGAAGGTCTCCCCCGCGCTTCTTCTGACCACGGTCGGAAAGGGGGAAAAAAAGTAATCGCGGGGAAGGTTCAACACCACGCTCGGCCATTTTGCTGGAATTCTTTTTTTAAACCGCCCGGTTGCGATAAGAGCCCTTATATTTGATATTAATCAAATCGGCGACCTCGCTTCCCTTCCACTGACTGGTCTCAGCAGCATCGTTCGCCGCGGTTGATGTTTATGTTCTAGTTCCCGCCTACTTCAACGCAGAATTATGACGTTTGTAGCGTATCAATGACGTACGGGTCGGATACAGGTGGCCTGGCCATTCAGACGGAGGTCGCATTTCAAAAGATCGGATACGTATCGGATTCAGGACCCAAGTGGCCTGGGTCACATTTGAAAAGATCTTATCTGTGTCGTTCACACTGTCATGAAAAGATCAGATACAGGTCACACAGGGGCAAAAAAATCGGAATTGGGTCGTTTCAGCCTGCAGTGTGAACGTAGCCAAACACGCCAGCTTCCCTTTCGTCATCGTGTCTCTTTCCATTTCCAGGGTTTCCCAAACGAAGTTGTTCTGCATTATGCACATATCTGCACCGTTGTACTATGGGGGGGGGGGGTCTTCTTTCACATCCTCACTTCTCTCCGTAGCGTTTTTCATGCTGTCCTCTTCTAGGTCAATTTTAGAGAAAATGTAAGACATTTATGTTCACCTTATGGTTGTGAAAGTGCGGTATTTAGAAAATATGATAAAAGGCAGAGAGCTGCATACAGCTCAAGAGCCGGCTGTTAACACCCCCCCCCCCCCACCCCCGCTCTGAAAAATTAAAGTGCCGCCCCGCTGCTTTGCCGGATTTCACATGCAACTTTCGGCCAATCAGATCAACTAGAAAAGTTACCGCCCCCAAATGACAACAACGCCCCCTTAACACTGCGCGCAAACCCAGGCAAGCGCGCAAAGGGGAAGTGAGCGCGCAGGATCACGGCTCAGTTAGGACTGCAGGCATGCAGCTGTAAAATGCGGGGTCGCTCGGATAGAATTGCGCCTGCGCGGTTGTAAGGTTCGCTCACTCAGTTCCTGAATACACCTGCTCAGTGTTCTATGCGCTAGTTCACTTTAAGACAGAGATAAAACGCCATAAATGGGAACTTTCATCAACATTAGAGGGGCATTTTAAACAGAGGTGTGCCTTAAATAAACATTGGCTCTCCTCTGCCTCTCAGACTGCTGCAGACAGAAGACAAACATAAAAGCACAACGAACTGTCCCTTCTGTGAGCTGTGATTATCACCAACGACCAGTGTAGACCTTAGTGTTGCTGTTGGACTCACTCTACTCTGAATCTATCCTCATCTACTAATGTGAGGCACCTGTTTGTTCTAACAGCAGTGCACTTTCAACAGCTCTTCACTGCAGAAATGTGCCACACTGATGCAGACTCCTGCATCAGTTTCCCTGATGTGAACTTGAATGTGCTCTGTGTGTGAAGGAGCAGCCTTGTCCTGTAATTTGAACTGCTGATGGCTTCATGTTTCAGGATGTTCGTGGTGCAGCAGATTCCTGACAGTAACTTGGTTCTCGTGGTGACGCAGGCTTCTTGTGACTGTTCCCGTCAGTATGGACCAATTGTTCTGGACCCCAAAGAGATCAAATATATCCTTGACTTGCACAGATAAATCTGCCCCCTACTGGGTGCAGACTGACACGTTTTGCAAAAAGGTAAAAGCAGCAGTGTAAGTTCAGCTTTCTGTAGTTTTAGATTAGGAATCACAGACTTCAGGCGTTGAACGCCACCGGCTTGCTTCCCTTCCCAACCAGCCTTGCTTCTAGTGGCTGGATGGCGATGGCAGCCAGTGGGTAGGGTTAGAATTTTCACATGATAGTGACTGTCATGGGCTCTCCAGCCCCGTTAAAGTATATCAGCTCATGTCATGTGTGCAACATGCCAATATTTAGTCACAAAATTATATTAAACTCCACTTAAACTAAACAAGTTTTGATACATTTCAACATTTCATCATTTGTGAAGATAAATTGGAATGCTCTGATAAGGAGAGGAATGAGGGTCAACTACAGTAAGACAGAGAATCTGTGTGTAACTAAGAGGAACGGTGAGGTTACTGGGAGCAGAGGTGGGGAAGGAGGAGGACTTCCAGAACAACAGAGAGTGTAGGATAGAGGTGGATAGGCGTGGTCAAGCAGGTTGGAACAGGTGGAGGAAGGTTTCAGGTGGGATGTGTGACTAAAGATGAAAGGAAAGGTGTAGAAGACGGTGGTGAGAGCAGCCATGTTGTTGGTTTAGAGCTGGAGGAAGCAGAGATGGAGATGTTGAGGTTCTCTGTGGGACCAGAATGGATCAGGAATGAATCCATCAGAGGAACAGATCATGGTAGATGTTCTGGAGATCAATGCAGGAAAGCAGATGGAGACGGTTTGGACCCCTTGAGAGGAGGAACAGTGATGATGCTGGGAAAAGGATGCTGAGGTTGAAGGAAAGAGGACTAGAGGAAGACCAAAGAAGAGGTTCATGGAGGTAGAGAAGGAGGATCATGGAGGTAGAGAAGGAGGATCATGGAGGTAGAAAAGGAGGATATGTGGATATGAGGAGTGGGTGGTGTGAAGGAAGAGGATGCAGAGGAGAGGGTTAGATGGAAGAGAATGATTTGCTGTGGCGCCCCTGGAGGGAGCAGTGAGAAGACTAAGAAGAAGCGTGTGGAAAAAACATGGCTGCTGTCCTAATCATTTTCAAAGAAGAATTTTGTTGCCTAACAAAGGTTGGGAATAAGCATACAGCAATAAGAGAGGGCTGAAGATTTCAGCAGGATGAAGATCTGCTGCCCCTAAGCTCACATTGAGGTCAGTGGTGTGTTCTGGTGCCACATCCCTGGACTTCCCTCCAGACTTTATCTCACAGTGTTTTTAGCTAAGTGGACAGGTCGTGTGAAAGATAAAACTATGTGAGTCTGATGGGCTGTCATTAAGCTGGTCCGCAGTGATCCCTCTGTCTTCCTGAACACTTTGAACATAATGCCACGGTGAAGTGCAACAGGATGAAGTCTCAGAAGGTGCGACGGCGTCCAGAGTCCTGCCATGCCTATCACCCAAAGGTCAGTGCTGGGGGCTAAGCTGCTTCAGAGATAAACATTTATGGGGGGCAAAAAATTACTGTGTTGCTCTGGACTACACCGATAACAAACATTTTGCACTCACACATCGTCAACAGGAGGATGCTACAGAGTGTGGCAGGGCGTCAACGCTCTGCATGTCACTTTTGACTTTCACTGCCCCCCTGCTCATCTCGTGGACCCTCCCCAGTTGGGCCTAAACCTGCACAGAGACAGCAGCACTCACAGGGTTTGGAGATGCATCCAAAACAGACAGGAGGCTTCACGAGGGAAGACTTCTCAGGTTTTCTTCATGCCCACTGTCAGACTTCATGGGGCTCAGTGGATATGGACTATTTCTTCATAAATTAGAGGAACTGTCTCTGAGTCAAGGAGCAAAATCAGGCAGAACCACAGCTGGAAAAAGCAGTTGTGCGTCTTAGACCGAGCTTGGTGCCATCAGACTTGTACAAGAATGTAGCATCTTTAATACAGAAATGTGTGTGCAAGTACACTTTGATTGTCATGATTAACCACTTTTGTATGGAAGCGATTCTGTAGCATAATTCAAAATAAAAGTCAATGCAGGAAATGCTTTTTCATTTTCAAAATGAAGCTGCATTTTTCGACTCAAAATTAAATTGAAAAAGCAATCCGCCAAAATTCTTTTCCCTTTTCTACTTCAACACCGCTTATTCTGTCACTTAATGAAATGATCAATGATAAATGGTAGGGGCAGAGGAGAGGGCTTTGTGATGGTCGTGCATTCCTGATGATTGTACACAGCCCCAAGTTTCGACGAACCGCGATGCGTCCGAAGGAAGACCGCAGAAGGCAGAAATGCTGCTACGCAGTCCCGAGAAGATGTGTACAATCATCAGAAGTTCACAGCCATCACAAAGCCCTCTCCTCTGCCGCAGCTCACACAAAGCTACACTGCACCTAGCATATCTGTGTCTGTTAGCAGCCGGACACACGGAGATAGCACTGACGTCATCGCCCCACCTCCCCTCTGGAAATGCTAAGTGGAATTGAATTATGCAACAATGTTCGCAGGGTGAATGTTAAAATGAAAATGCAATCCCCCTCTTTGCATCTTTGTTTTAATTATGACACAGAATACGCGTTTTTTTAAGTAGAAAAATTAAAAAGCATCTTGAAGTATTGATTTTTCATTTTAACTTTGAGTCATTTGATGCAGTTACATTTTGAAAATGAAAAAGCATTGCTGGTATTGACTTTTATTTTTAATTATGAGACAGAAATGCTTCCATACTTTTGGACGTAAAAAAACAGTTAAAGCTTTAAGGATTGATATTTGTCCACATTTCAGTGATAAGTAATACCAACCTTATAGAAACAATGAGAAAAAGTACATTTCAAACATTAAAAGACTTTTCAATGTTGATGATGTGATGCTTCCAGACAAGCTCTCTCTTAAATATGCAACTAACAGATAGAATATATGAGTGTTAATCTGTGTCAACATGAAAATGTTGGGAGGGTGCAGTCCTGTCAGCAGCTCAGAGGATGCAGCAGCAGCACTTGGTACTTCCATCAAAACATTGGGGACATGGTGTCATGATCGGACTACTAGGGAGACCCAGATGCTGGAACCCGGAAGAAACTCAGGAAGGCGTTGTATTTAACAGGATGTTTTAATTATAGAAGTCAGGGGACGTCGTGGATGCAGGAAACTGCTGTGGCGAGGTGGAGCGCCGAGGACGGCGTTCACAGTCCGTGACGTGGTGGAGCGCCGGGGGCGGCGTGACCGGCTTGAGGCGAGACGTGGACGCTGAGGACAGCGTAATCAGCTTGAGGCGAGGCGTGAACGCTGAGGACAGCGTAACCAGCTTGAGGCAAGGCGAGGACGTCGAGGATGATGTAATCAGCGTGGAGCGAGGAACCAGCATGACCAATGGAGTGAAGACCTGAAGACGTGAGACAGACGGTAAGTACAAGCTAGGATTACTAAAGCGAGAGTAACTTAACTTGAGGCCAGGCGTGATCACCGGAGTGAGTATAACGGACTGGCGTAGTATGCTGGGATGGATCTCCTTAAGAAGGTCTGCCAGGTGATGAGATGATGCAGGTCAGCTGGTTCCAATGAAGGAGCAGGGAGGGGAGGAGTAGCAGCCGGAGGAACCGTGACAGTACCCCCCCCTCAACGACCGCCCCCAGGCGGTCCCGGACGACGATCAGGGTGGTCCCGAAAGAAATCGTCAATGAGGGTACGGTCCAGAATGAGGGAGCGGGAGATCCATGAGCGCTCCTCCGGACCGTAACCCTCCCAGTCCACCAGAAACTGGAAACCGCGCCCCCGGCGGCGGACGTCCAACACCTTGCTGGCGGTGTAGGCAGGAGCGCCGTCGATGACCCGGGCGGGCGGTGGGGAAGCGGACGGCGGGCACAAAGAACTCTCCTGGACAGGCTTAAGCTGCGAGACATGAAACGTGGGGTGCACCTTAAGCGCCGCCGGGAGCCGCAGCCGCACACAGGAGGGGTTTATGACCCTCTCGACGGGGTAAGGTCCAATGTAGCGTGGAGCCAGTTTACGGGAGGTGGCCTGGAGCGGTATGTCCCGTGAAGACAGCCAAACCCTCTGTCCCGGTTGGTAGGCGGGGCTCTCCACCCTGTGGCGATTAGCGATCCTGCAGTTCCTCTCTCTAGTGCGCAGGAGAGCGGCCCTGGCCTGAGTCCATATACGCTGGGCGCGTCGCAGGTGATGCTGAACCGACGGGACCGCCAAGTCCAGCTCCTGGGAGGGGAACAAGGGTGGAGAGTATCCGAGGGACGCTTCAAACGGGGACATACCGGTAGCAGCAGACGGATGGCTGTTGTGGGCGTACTCGATCCATGCCAGGAATGAAGACCAGTTGGAGGGGTTTTGGGCGGCCACACAACGGAGGGCGGCCTCGAGCTCCTGGTTTGCACGCTCCGCTTGCCCATTTGACTGGGGATGATGACCGGATGTGAGGCTAACCGTGGCACCCAGAGCAGAACAGAAAGCCCGCCAGACCTGGGATATGAACTGGGGCCCGCGGTCGGAGACAATATCACTGGGGATGCCGTGATGCCTGAATACCTCTCGAACCAAGACGTCAGCCATCTCGGTGGCCGTGGGCAGCTTGGGAAGGGGAATGAAATGGGCAGCCTTGGAAAAACGGTCGACCACTGTAAGAATGACGGTGTTATCCTGAGAGGCCGGCAACCCAGTGATGAAGTCCATGGCGAGATGGGACCAGGGCCGCTGCGGAACAGGTAAAGGATGGAGGAGACCAGCAGGCGGCGAGTTGGAAGACTTAGAGCGGGCGCAGACGTCGCAAGCCGCAACGAATTCCCTCACGTCCCGAGCCATGGAAGGCCAGAAAAATCTACGTTGCACGAGCCTCAGGGTTCTATGAATGCCGCCATGGCAAGCAATACGCGACGTGTGCCCCCAAACCAGGACATCCGAGCGGAGGGAGGAGGGGACGTAAAGAGTTCCAGGGGGGGCCGGAGGATGGTCAGGTTCCTCTCCCTGAGCTTGGATGACCCTGCTCTCAATGTCCCATGTCAAATTACCCACAATACATGTGGGGGGAATAATGGGAGAGCTGTCCTGGTCATCCCCTGAACAAAATAAACGTGAGAGGGCGTCTGGTTTAATGTTCCTGCTACCCGGCCGGTAGGTGATAGTGAAATCAAACCTGTCAAAAAAAAGGCACCAACGGGCCTGACGTGAATTAAGGCGTTTAGCTGTACGTAGGTAGGCAAGATTTTTATGATCCGTCCAAACGATGAACGGATGTTCAGCCCCCTCGAGCCAGTGACGCCATTCCTCCAGAGCGAGTTTAATGGCGAGGAGTTCGCGGTTACCGACGTCATAATTTCTCTCCGCCGTAGAAAGCTTCCTAGAGAAGAACGCACATGGTTTCAGTTTCCCCGAGCCAACCTCCCGTTGGGAAAGAATCGCTCCCACACCAGAATCTGAAGCGTCGACCTCGACAACGAACTGTCGGAGAGGATCAGGCTGTGTTAGAATGGGAGCGGAAGTAAAGAGGTGCTTAAGTCTAGTGAATGCGGATTGAGCTTCGGGGGTCCAGAGAAACGGTTTAGTAACGGAGGTGAGTTGAGTCAACGGAGCGGCAATGCTGCTATAGTTCCTTATGAAGCGACGGTAGAAATTTGCGAAGCCGAGGAACCTCTGAAGTTGTTTACGGGAAGTGGGAGGTTCCCAGCTGGTGACGGCCGCGATCTTGGCCGGATCGGGGCGAATGTTACCAGAGTCAATGATGAAACCCAGAAATGAAATGGTGGGTACATGAAACTCGCACTTTTCGGCTTTAACATATAGTCGGTTCTCTAAAAGCCGTGAGAGAACCTGGCGGACATGGTGGGTGTGTTCATCCAGATCGCGTGAATAAATAAGGATGTCGTCAAGGTAAACAAAGACGAAGCGGTTCAAAAAATCACGAAGAACATCGTTAACGAGATTCTGGAAGGTAGCAGGAGCGTTGGTGAGCCCAAAAGGCATCACCAAATACTCGAAATGACCGAGTGGGGTGTTAAAGGCGGTCTTCCACTCGTCCCCCTCCCTCATGCGAACCAAATAATAAGCGTTACGGAGGTCCAACTTGGAAAAGACTCGAGCGTCCTGAACAGAATGTAGAGCAGAGTCAATAAGCGGAAGGGAATATTTATTTTTAACAGTAATTTGATTGAGGTCGCGGTAATCAATGCATGGGCGCAAAGTTCTGTCCTTCTTCTGGACGAAGAAGAACCCTGCACCGACCGGAGAAGATGAGGGGCGAATATGACCAGCCGAGAGGGCTTCCTGGATATATTTTTCCATTGACAGTTTCTCAGGGCCTGATAAATTAAATAGCCTCCTCTTAGGCAGCGTAGCGCCTTTAACTAGTTCGATGGAACAGTCGTACGGCCTGTGGGGAGGAAGGGAACCAGCCCTGGTCTTACTGAAAACAGCCCCAAGATCGT
The DNA here is from genome assembly GCF_053564925.1 of Oryzias latipes. Taxonomy (NCBI): domain Eukaryota; kingdom Metazoa; phylum Chordata; class Actinopteri; order Beloniformes; family Adrianichthyidae; genus Oryzias; species Oryzias latipes. Next base: position 8,259,083 of record NC_136242.1, read on the forward strand.
GGTAGCACGGAGGAACCCTAGAAAGATCGATCTCCTCAGGATCTGGATCACAACGAGGAGAAACCGAGGGTATGGCGGAACGAAGACAATTAGCCATGCAGGTAGTGCTCCAGTTGGTAACGTGGAGATTAACCCAATCGAACTGGGGGTTGTGAGCGCGAAGCCAGGGGAACCCTAGAATGATGGGAGACTGGGGGGTCTTGGTAATGTAAAACTGAATGAGTTCGTGATGATTACCAGACGTGATGAGACGAACGGCCTTAGTACGGTGGGTTATGTGAGTGAGGACCTGACCACCCAATCCGGCCGCCCTGACAGGGATATCCAAAGGTTCTGTGGGAATGTTAAGCTCAGAAACAAGACAGTCATCAATGAAACTCTGCTCAGCTCCAGAGTCGATAAGGGCTCTACCTTCAAAAACACTAGAAGAAAAACTTAACTTGACAGGTAAATAAAGAAAAGGTCTCTCGGTAGAGAGAGAAGATTGACCCGCCCGTGGCCTGCCTTCTAACGGGGGGTTCGGGAGTTTAAACGAAGCTTACATTGATGAACGAGGTGACCGGTCTGGCCGCAATAGAAACACGCCCCCTCATCTCTTCGTTTCTGCCGCTCCTCAGGGGTGAGTTTAGAATGTCCAATCTGCATCGGTTCCTCTGTGGAGAGTCCGACAGAATCGTGAGCCATAACATGAACATAGTTAGCAGCAGGGAATGGAGGAGAAGCACTGGTAAGGAGTCTCTTGTCTTGACGGGGGCGCTCAGCATGACGTTCACGGAGACGCACGTCGGACCGCAAGGCCGCGGTGACGAGCTCTTCAAAAGAGCTAGCCTCGGGTTGCGAACATAAATGGTCTTTGATCGAGTCATTAAGGGATTGGTAGAACACCCCTTTAAGGGCTATATCCGGCCAACCCGCCTCCACAGCTAGAATCCGAAAGTCTATTAGATGGTCACTCACGGATCTGTGGCGTTGTTTGAGGGCTAGCAGTCGGCGGGTGGCCTCCTCCTCCTTGCGGGGTTGGTCGAAAACCAGCCGGAACTCGCCTAAAAAGCGTTCGAAAGGAACTTGAGAGATGGGATTAGCGGTCAGGTAAGCCTGAGCCCATTGAAGCGCTTTACCCCGGAGAGAGTTCACTATAAGGGTGATTTTGCTGTGGTCTGCATGATAGTGCCGAGGTGCCTGCTGGAAGATCAAACGACATTGCAGGAGGAATCCCCCGCAGGCTCCTACGTCACCCAGGAAAGGCTCAGGAAGGAGCCGGATGTTTTCGTGAGCTGCTTTGTCTGTAGCGGGGCCCGGGCTTCCGGTGGCGGAACCCGTGTTGCTGGCTGAGGCGTTAGTAGGTCCTCGGGAGGTTAAATCCGTCAGAGCCAGAGAAATACCGTCCAAGCGACGGAAAAGATCCTGCTGGGCGGCGGCCATCTGGTTGAGGGATTCAGCTTGCCGTCCCAGAGCGATGCCTTGGTGAGTGACGGCCAAGCGGAGTCCCTCCGGGTCAGCTGGGTCTGGGTAAATGCCAGTCCGTTCTGTCATGATCGGACTACTAGGGAGACCCAGATGCTGGAACCCGGAAGAAACTCAGGAAGGCGTTGTATTTAACAGGATGTTTTAATTATAGAAGTCAGGGGACGTCGTGGATGCAGGAAACTGCTGTGGCGAGGTGGAGCGCCGAGGACGGCGTTCACAGTCCGTGACGTGGTGGAGCGCCGGGGGCGGCGTGACCGGCTTGAGGCGAGACGTGGACGCTGAGGACAGCGTAATCAGCTTGAGGCGAGGCGTGAACGCTGAGGACAGCGTAACCAGCTTGAGGCAAGGCGAGGACGTCGAGGATGATGTAATCAGCGTGGAGCGAGGAACCAGCGTGACCAATGGAGTGAAGACCTGAAGACGTGAGACAGACGGTAAGTACAAGCTAGGATTACTAAAGCGAGAGTAACTTAACTTGAGGCCAGGCGTGATCACCGGAGTGAGTATAACGGACTGGCGTAGTATGCTGGGATGGATCTCCTTAAGAAGGTCTGCCAGGTGATGAGATGATGCAGGTCAGCTGGTTCCAATGAAGGAGCAGGGAGGGGAGGAGTAGCAGCCGGAGGAACCGTGACACATGGACCTGACTGCAGACTTCAACTTTGTGATCTATAAGTTTACCTTCAGAACATCAGTAAGTCATTGTGAAAAACAGCAATGTGAAATAAAAACAAAGCTACTTTGGAAAATATTGTTTTTGAAAACCGAGTTTCTGAAAAAAGCCATAGAATTATAATAATATTCAACATGATTAAAAAGAAATATTTTAAAATACAGTTTTAAAATAATGAAGAGGTACGACGGAGTTTTAGGGCCACCAAAAAAATAAATAAAAAGTAAAATTACGAGATTTGAAGTCATAAATTTACGAGAAGTTTAGTCGGTTTGCTCTGCTGCTGCGTGGCGTTCACTTGCTGCTGCTCTTTACGCTCACTTCCACTTTAATCTCGTAAATTTACTAGAATAAAGTTGAAGTGAGCATAAAGAGCAGCAGCAGGTGAACGCCGCGCAGCAGCAGAGCAAACCGACTAAACTTAATTGAACAGGTGAGCTGAATGTTTACTGATGACGTTAAAAATGTCTGGAAGCTCATTTGTTTGATTTACAATTTATTACTCCATTAAAGACAAGATCTCTACGTTTGTGTGATGCTTCCATCTGAGGAGGAGCACTTTTGTGGCATTTTCAACGTTCTAATGTTAATATAACAAACTGTTTTCATTCATCCTTGTTATTTTATTTTGAAACGGGACGTTTCATCTAGAGGAGGGGGCGTTTTGTAACTGTTTACACATTGGTGTTCTGCGCATGACAGGTTCATGACGTCATGAGACAAATGGATTTCTGGGTGTGTGAATGAAAAGGAAAATAAAGTAGTGGTCTTCTATACCCAAATGTGTCTCTGAGCTCCTTATTTTACAGATGAAACTCCGCTTTACCGACACCGAACCCCGGAAAGGCGGCTCCACTGACAAAATCTGATTTTGAGTTGCCATCGTTTTTTAAACCTATCCGGAAATAAAGCTTCACAAAAGGCTCCACATATTTCATCTTCAAGCAACACTCCAAAAAAAAGGAAAACTTTGGTGTTTTTTCCTCGTTAATTTATGACTTTTTATCTCGTAAATTTACGAGATAAGAACTCATAAATTTACGAGAATTTTTCTAAATTTACGACTTAAGATCTCGTAGTTTAACAGTTGTGACTTTTTTCTTGTAAATTTACGACTTAAAAGTCATATTTAAAAGAAACTGATTGAAAACTCCGTCGTAAAGAGGTTTTTAAAGCAAATGAAATATATTTCATAATTTAATGGCTAATTTAAAATCTGTGTGCAGGTTTTCCACAATGTCATGATCTTTTCATTTATTTATGGGAGATTTATTCGTTGATTGTACAAGTTCATATTAATTTTTTTTAATTTTGAACAACTTGGGGCTCCTTAGTCACAGGGCTAACTGTAAGGGCAGAGAAAAGGCTGCCGATGATGAGGCGAGCCTCGCCAGCAGGGGGCAGACGTGAGCTGCCAGATGCTTTGTAGCTACACTGGTGCAATCTTTCTCCAGCACAGCATAGACTCACTAAACTAAAGGAAAATAAGGAAGACTTTTCAAACAGACCATAGAGCTTTTTGTGGAGAAGGATCGGTGCTTGTACTCAAAAAGTAAGGCCAAACATGGTTTTCAATTTTGTTTTGTTTTTTAAATAACATGGGAGTAAGTGGGGGGAAAAATTAAGTATTTGAAAACTAAATTTTAGGCCTAAAATAATTATTTTTATGATCATTTTCACAGACAACATTTGATAACTGATTAAAGCACCAGAAACTGAAGTTGGAAAAATACCAGAAATAGTCACTGAGGGTCAAAATGAAATGTATGCTGAGCACATCTGTCTCTACTTTGATTTGTTTACAGTATATATGAATAATTTATACACAAGAAGAGTTTTCAACCCATTTCTATTAAAATATATATCTCTGTAGGACAAATGTGTTCTTGTGTGTATCGTATAAGCTGTTTACTGCTGTTGGATGAATGGTGAAATGTTCAGTTCTGTCAATTGTAAATCTGACTCCAGAGGAGTCGGGGCCTCACCGCACGTCTCAGTGTTGTGTGTTTGTGTGTTGTGGTAACCTTTTTTGGGGGGAGTGGGGAGTCATGCAAACAACTAACGATCTTCGTCGGTCACGTGACCGTGAGATGGGCGGGCAGAGCGTGCTGTAGCCGGGAGATTCGACTCCACACGGCGGCCACTACAGTCCGAGCTTTTACTCAGCGAACTGCTCAATCATCTCGGCCTTTACCGGACCACCATGACGGCGCTCCGTGTGCTCCTTGGAAGAGGGACCGGCAGCCGCTGAACGCGCACAGGTTGGTGGCTTAACTTCCGGAGGTTTAGCCGTCAAGTTAACCGCCGCCGACTCGTTAGCTGCTAATAAGCTAACGGATTGAAATGTAACCGCGATGTGGGCGCCTCCTTGACCTGGAACCATTGGTGTCCGCATGCAGCTCTGACTAAAAACTCTGGAATCAAATATATCCGGTGTTTTTGGTGGGGGTCTGTGGCATTTTCGTAGTTAACCGTTCAGAGCTAACGGAGACCTTCGATCGGGTTTATGGAATGTGTTAGCTCGGTTATCTGTCCTCCCCCGGTTACTATTAGTTTTCACTCGGAGAAGCCGAAGCGAGAAACAAACAAACAAAAAAAGATGAAGCGGAAGCGCCCGGTGAACTGTTTCCGTTAGAGGCCTGTGCGACCTCGGTCTGGAGTATATGCTTAGCCGAACCGCGGCGCTCGTGTGCGGAATGGATCGACCGAAGCTGCCGTAAACACGAGCAGACTGACGGACACTCACGCTCTGGGGATCGGCAGGTTACAGTTGCTGGTCGGATTGCCTTGTCGGAGGTTTTTGACCCCCAACAAATGTCATGACGTCCATCAGGAGTCTTTCAGCTGCCTGGAGAGGGCATTGTCTCACTGCTGTGCTGTTTGTGTGCAGAGGAAGGTGAAGTATATCGAGAAGATGAACTCGAATAACAGCAGCATTACCTCAGAAGAAAATGACTCATAAAGCAGTAGTTAACAGTAGTCCAAAGAAACAGTAGACCAAAGAAAAATTCACCTGAACCTAGATATAGGTCCTTACAAAATCTTCTTTTTGGAGCTTTTAAGTGTATTATTGATTGATTTCATTTATTGATTTATTTCAAAGCATTGATTTGATTTGATTTATTGATTATAATTAGGGCAGCACGATATGAGGAAAACTTGCGATATTAGTGATCAATATTGCGATGACGATATAACTTGCGATAAATGAACAAATAGCAAAAACAACAAAAACATTACCATTTTACTGCTAATGTTTAAGTTAAATAAGAGTCAAAGTACCTTATATTATTCTCCAAATGACCCTCGCGATGACGATAAATTTGCGATTAATTGTGCAGGCCTAATTATAATGTTTATTCCTCTCAAAGAAAAACCATAAAGTAGTCCGCCCTCCAGGTCAACACTATTGACAGTAAATGAGAACTGCACGAAACAATCCTTCTCCTCCCTCACATTCCAAACAGGAAGTACCCAAAAAGCTGAAGGCCTTCTAACATGCTCATTCCTGATTGGAGAGAGTGGTTGCCATTGAACAGTTGGACGAACCAATCACGGCTTACCGATGACGCCTGGTTCCAACATGGTGGCGACTAAATTTACTTCATTTGGTTACAACCGGAAGCAAGGCATTTTCTATGGCGGTGTTTTTCAACCTTCTTTGAGCCACAGCACACTTTAACTTTGTCAGAAAATCCCGCAGCACACCAGCATCCAAAAAAAAAGGAGAAACTCATAGTCTGTATTGATCTACAGCCCCTCTGCAATCTCACATGCATTTTTGTGATAATTGTGGCAGAAAAAGCTGGAAGTTGCAGCTGTTTTTTTCTAAAAGATGTAATAAAAGTTAAGTTAGAAGGTTTAAAAACTGTTTGTGTGTTCGTTGTGGTTTCAAGACGTTAAGAGGAGAGGCTCATTGTGCGCTGAGACGCTGTCACTTTAACCAAATGCATCATGGGAGATGTAGTGCAAACAGCCGCTGAACGCAAACAGATTCGCGTCTCTGAGCTTCATTGTTTTGTTCACTTGTTCCATGGTCCGATACCGGATTCTGTGGAAAGCTACACCACTAAAGACGAGCTTTAGCTGGTATTTTTGTTGGAACTGAGAGACTTTATGAGCAGAATCGGAACAAGGAAGTGAAGACTTTAACCACTTCTGATTGGTCAGACTGATGACGTGTGATTAAGCCTCCAAGAATGATTGGTGGAGAAAGGGGCGGGACTTTTCAGAAAACAGAGCTGAAGCTGAGCTTCCCACGGCACACCTGACCATCTCCCATGGCACACTGGTTGAAAAACACTGATCTATGGGTTAGGGTTAGGTATTATACAGTCAGTGGCTAACACACGAACACTTTCTCCGTGGAGCTGGTGGGGATCGGCAAAAACTCTTTCCTTTATATGCTCAATATGCACAGCCATTTTTGGAAACATTTGGATTTTGTTTGTTTTCATGGGCGAAACACCACACGCTGCTGATGCTGACTCTAGGATGACATCATGAAATGGGCGGCACCCACAAGGAGAGATAGGCGGAGCTTCAGAGATCGAGTCATTTTGCTTCCGGGTTGGAAAATATGGAAGCATTTGTGTCTCATAATTCAAAATAAGTCATTACCAGAAATGCTTTTTAATTCTCACAATGAAGCTGCGTTTGTTGTCGTAAAACTTAAATTAAAAATCAATCATCCAAAATGCCTTTTCATTTTCTCCTTCAACACCGCTCTTTCTGTGACATAATTAACGCGATAATGCAAAGAGAGGATTGCCTTTTTCGTTTTCACATCCACCCGCAAAAACTGTCGCATAAATCATTTCCAGTCAGCATTTCCAGGGGGAGGCGGGGCGATGTCTTCTTCTTCTTCTGTCACTACCGCACGTGTTGGCTGCTGGAAAAAGAGGGACAAAGCAAGAGTAGAAGAATGTGGACCAAGAGATTGTCAAAAGCTGGCAAATTTAGCATGGTGACATCTGTGCTAGAGCTGTTGAGGGAGGCTGCAGCTATCCTTCAACAACAGGAGACAATCTTCTAAATGTGCTTTTATTATTGCTATGATTATTATTAAGGGCCTGTCTGCTCATAGTTTTTTTTAATCCGTGTAGCCAGTGCTTTATTCTTGGCTGAACGGACCCGGAAGATGGGTTAGGATGAGGCCAATACATGCTAACAACATTTAGATTGGATGTAGTTGTAAAGTCCGTCGGGGCAATGCCGCAATGTGCATCTTGGATGTAAATATGTGGGAATAAGAACTCAGAATAATAAATTCAAATTCAACTTTATTTATATAGCAGGGGTTGACATAGCCCAGAAATTTGCACTGGCCCACAGGGCCAGTAGTTTTTGAAACTTACTGGCCCTGCCTGAAAGTTACTGGCCCGACACCGCGCATAGCGGGACCCGCCGCTCCGCAGGTGCTTGCAACTTTAGGGGGGTCTGTGGGCATGCCCCCCCGGAAACTTTTAATATGGTGCAATTTGGTGCATTCTGGTGACACTTATTTATACACTTTTCAATGACTAAAAATAGAGCATATCAAACTTAAATCTGCTCTAGTCTGTTTCAGATGTTTTGAAGAGAGCACTGCAGTGTAGTAGGTAACACTAGTTCAGAAGTTTTCATGCTGCTTCTAACGGCAAATATCGCAATAAATCATAAACCTTAAATGTGTTAAAACAATCTAATGGCAGCTTGAACCATTTAACGAATCAAATAAATCCCTTAATGCATTTGACCAATCGGATGGACGCCTTCACATTGTTGACCAATCAGATGGAGCCATGTTATGTTAGATGTTTGTAACCTATGTCAACGTGGCTCATTTGGAGTATAATTTTTAAACTGGGAATGGTTATTTGGTTATTTTGCTGTTTGTTTATATACCGCAAATTATATCGTTATCGCAATTTTAATCTCTGATATCGCATATCGCGAGTTTTCCTCATATTGTGCAGGTCTAACTGAGATCATTCAGCTAACTAGAAATACTTACTGCTTACAGTGTTGTAAAGAAAAACTAAATTAAGTAGTTTAACATTCTACTGCATTTGAGTCTGAGATTCAGGTATTTGGAGTTGCCTTTGATTCTTTGACATTCAGCTTAAAGCTTAGTGGATACAGTTTCATCTTCAATGCATTCATTAAATATCTTGCTGTCCATACTACTAATTATACCCATTACTCCATCTAACATATTCCTATCTATTCCTGCCATGTCTTCCACATCTCTGACATGCTTCAGTCTCTCTTCAGTGACGGTGTCGGATTTATAATCAAATGTAATAATAACCCACTGGCTTGTGCCTTCGTTGTTGCTGTTTAACATTGTTTTGTATTGAATTGTTACATTCAATAAAGTTTGAAAAAAAAGTAGTGAGCGCGTGCCGCGTGGTGCTCGGCAGTGAAAGCCGCGCGCGCGCAGGCGGGAGAGAAGGAGAAGTGATCAAAGGTTTCCCATAGAAACCCTTGAAGTCTGAACACAGGACTAGCAGAAAAACTAAATTATGAAGACGAGGTAAATCTACGCGTTTTCGCAAAATTTACTTTATTGAAAAAGGTGAAGAATATATAAACCGTTAAATATTTTAGTGGCCCGAGCGGACAAGTGAAAAGTAAAGTCTTGTGGTCCGCACTGCTCGAAAAACAGGACCGGGCCAGCGGACAAATGGCTATGTCGAGCCCTGTATAGTGCTTTTCATGCTTCATAGCATCTCAAAGTGCTTACCAAAGGAAAAAAAAATAAAAATAAAACAAATAAGATAAAAATATATATATATTAGTTAAAATAATAAACAAAGTAAAAAGAATGTAATAATAATAAGAAAAATAAATAAAGAAAAATAAATGCAAATAATAATAAAATAAATGAATTAATAAAAACACACAAAAACCCAACACATACACATCCCTCCTTTAAAATAAAAACAAATAAAATTAGCTGTTAAAATTTTATAAAATCAAATAAAAACATGTGGACAAGTAAAAACTATGTAAAAGCTTTACTAAAAAGATGTGTCTTAAGTTTTTTCTTAAAAACCTCCACAGTGGCTGAAGCCCTCACGTCCTCAGGCAGGCTGTTCCACAGGCGAGGTCCACAGTGTTGAAAAGAGGCCTCGCCGTGGGTTTTAGTTCTGACCTTTGGGACCACTAGCAGACCTGCACCTGTGGACCTGAGGGCTCTGGGAGGGTCATAGACTAAAAGTAAATCTGATAAAAATGAGGGTCCAGTTCCATGTAAACTTTTATAAACTAATAAAAGAACCTTAAAATCGATCCTAAAGCTGACAGGGAGCCAGTGCAAAGACTTCAAAATTGGAGTAATGTGCTCCTTCTTTCTGGTCCTGGTTAAAAGGCGTGCAGCTGAGTTTTGAACAAGCTGCAGCCGGTTTACAGTATTTCTCTCAGCACCAGAAAGAAGAGCATTACAATAGTCTATCCTAGATGTTATAAAAGCATGGATTAATATTTCAGCACTGGCTTGTGAGAGAAAGGGTGTCACTCGGGCAATATTTCTAAGATGATAAAATGCAGTCTTTGTAACTTGGTTTGCGTGTGCTTCAAAGTTAAGATCTGCATCTAAAATCACACCGAGGTTTTTTACTTTATTGCACACATTCAGATTAAAAGTTGATAAATAGGATTGGACCCTTTCTCTCTCAGCTTCAGGACCAACAATTAAAATGTCAGTTTTGTCTTGATTGAGCTTTAAGAAGTTCTCTCCCATCCATGTTTCAATATCTAAAACATAACTTAAAAGGTCATCAATGGGTCCCATGTCATCAGGAGACACAGCCACATATAACTGGGTGTCATCAGCATAACTATGAAAGTTTATGCCATGTCTCCTGATGACATCACCTAGCGGTAGCATGTAGAGGTTAAAAAGTGTGGGGCCAAGGACCGAACCTTGTGGCACACCACATGTCAGTCCGTGCCTCCCAGATGATGCATCATTTACACTGACAATAAAATCTCTTCCTGTGAGGTAGGACTCAAACCAGCTGTACACAGTTCCAGTGATCCCAACCATGTCATGCAGTCTGTTTAGAAGAATGGAGTGGTCAACTGTGTCGAAGGCTGCACTCAGGTCCAGCAATACTAAAACAGATGTTTTCTTTTCATCAAAATTGGACCTGAGATCATTTATAACCTTGACCAGCGCCGTCTCTGTGGAGTGATGTGATCTAAAACCAGACTGAAATTTTTCTAAAATATTATTTTTATTAATAAAATCATTTAGTTGGATAAAAACTAGTTTTTCTAAAATCTTACTTAAAAATGGCAGGTTTGACACTGGCCGGTAATTATCTAGATCTGAAACATCTAAACCGCTCTTCTTCAGAGTGGGTCTCACTATAGCAGTCTTTAAGGATGTGGGAAAGATCCCAGTCTAAAGAGAGCGATTGACGATGTTCAGGAGTTCCTCCTCACAGGATAAAGACACAGACTTAAAAAGAGAGGTGGGGATGGGATCCAGAGAACAGGTTTTACTCTTAAGTTGGGAAATCACTTTACGAAGCTTTGCAGCATCAATCAAGACAAAACTCTCTAGTGTGTTCTTAAAAGGCAAACAAAATGCATCAGACTGAACTGTTAGTGGTCGTTGGGTGATATTAAATCTAATGTTATTTATCTTATCAGTGAAGTGGACTGCAAACTCCTCACATTTTAAACTGCTAAGAGTAGAATATGGGCTGGAAGAGATCGGATTGATTAGTCTGTCAATGGTGGAAAAAAGAATCTTTGGATTAGAAATATTGTCAGCTATTAATTTTGAATAGTATTCCTGCTTTGCATGTTTAATAAATTTGTTGTATTGGGTTAGTTTTTCCTTAAAGATTTGGTAATGAATTGTTAGTTTTGTTTTGCGCCAATTTCGTTCAGCAACCCTACAGATTTTCTTAAGTCTCTTGGTTTCCTCTGTTCTCCAAGGAGGGGGTGCTTTGGCTTTGACCGTTTTTATTTTTAAGGGAGCGACTTTGTCCATTATTGATATGAGCTTGTTGTTGAAGTTTTGGACAGATATATCAACAGACAAACTTAGTGTGTTTGGTTGGCTGTGTTCCAGATGTGAGGTGAAATTTGCAGCCACTTCAGGGTGTAGACAACGCGTTCTAACAGTTCTCTTTGGAAGTCTTTGGGTGACAGAGCCTTTGATAGTAAAAAACACACACGAGTGGTCTGAAATACCAACATCCACAACAGAGGTCACATTGGCCATCAGGCCATGAGTGATTAAAAGATCCAGTGTGTGACCCCTGTTGTGGGTGGGAACACTGACATGCTGAGTAAAATCCATTGTTGCTAAAGTGTTTAAAAACTCTTGGACATATGGGTCCGATGGGTTGTCCACATGCAGGTTAAAATCACCCAAAATAATTATTCTACTAAAATCTAAGTGTATAATTGAAAGCAGCTCTGCAAAGTCAGAATTAAAAGATGAGTTACACTTTGGGGGTCTATACACTATCAAAAACAACACAGTGGGATTATTAAAAACAATGGCCTGGTATTCAAAAGATGTATATTCATGAAACAATTTGTCTGTAAAACTGATAAAAGCAGACAGGATAGCAGCAGTTCCCCCACCCCTACCCTGTTTTCTGTCTTTGCTTGTGAAGTAAAAAAGGGGTGGAGTCGCTTCAGACAGTGAACCAGTAGAACCACAATTCCAAGTCTCTGTTAAAAACAGGCCATTTAGGTTATGATCTAAAATTAAGTTGTGGATAAGAAATGATTTGTTTGATAGTGAGCGTACATTTAAAAGTGCCAGATTCAATTGAAGCATATTATTGTTTTCAGGTTCATGAAGGGTATTCAAATTTTGGATATGGATTGCTTTTAGGTTTTTATAATTCCTGTTAGAAGTTTTTAATTGAGTTGTAGATCGGTTTGTTATTATAGTTTGTATGGGAAGCGTGGCAGGTGTTATTGGGGGTTTGGATAATAACCCATGAAGGGGGCCTAGGGGAAGAACAGAGATTTGGTGTGACCCGGGTTCAGGTTCTGGAGAAGTTAAGGAAGCTGGCAGTCAATCCTCTTTAAAACAATGAACAGTATGTGTGCTACCAAGTAGACTAGGGTGAAGTCCATCTGGTCTGTAAAAAGAGGGGCGATTCCAGAAAAGGTTAAAATTGTCAATAAAACCAAACCTGTGCGTATGGGAGGTGGACAGCAGCCAGGAGTGGAGGGAGAGGATCCTGCTAAAACGTGTAGATCCTCTAGTAAGTGTGGGAATAGGTCCGGAAATAAAAACATATTTCCCAGTATTGGATAAAAGAGTAAAAAGTTCCCTAAATTCCCTTTTTGTGATTTCGGATTGTTGAAGTGTTGTCTCATTGGTTCCAATGTGAACTATAATCCGAATGACACTGGTTGGGAGGGAAAGCAGAACCTCAGGAAGCTCTTGAAGAAGATCCTTCACCTTGGCCCCAGGGAAGCATCTGGTAATGGCATTGATGTACCTTATATTCCTGATTATAGAGTCACCAACAATTAGGGTGGTTGGGGGGAATAGTGGTTGGGGCTGAGAGGAACAAGCCTCAGCCGGAGCAGTCACTCCCTCCTGGTCCTTTGCTTTTGCTCCTGGGGCTGGGGGCACAGTTCCGGGTTGGACCAATGGTGGCTGGTCCCGGAGGCCAACAGACCGCCTGGCCACCGCATCCTGAAGGAGCTTGATCCTCCGGTGGGCAGGGGCAGTGTCACCACTTGATGTCTGGGATGTTTTTGTGGATTGTTCCCTCATCCTGGCACTGTAAGAGGTGGATGGAGCAGCTATCTTTGCCCCCCCATTATCATTGCTCCCTGCACCATTAGGGGGGGCCGACGTCAGTACCAACGTAGTGGGAGATGGATCATGTTGCACACCAGGCCCCCCAGGAGTATAGATGGCCGCCTCGTCTTCCGCCAGCACATCAAACTGGTTGGACAGTGCAAGATGGGGAGGCGATGTCTGCCTTATCTGGGCTCTCCTTGTGCCTCTGACAACCACTTCAGTCCAGGATGGATGATTCCTTGGTGTGGAGCAGGAAAAAGGCCGAGCACATTCTGTAGAGTCCATAGGAAGAGTGTCCTGGGCAGCCGACAGTTCAAGGATCACTCTCGACTGTTTGGAAGCTACTCCAAAAGCGCTTTCAAGGAGTGTTTCCTTTACTTTTAGCTCTGCTGTTAGTTTATGTATTTGTTCCTTTAGCTTTGCAATAGTTTGGTTTGTTTGGTCACAGATGCAATTTAAGCTAGCCATCTCACCATTCACAGAAAGCTTTTCCAGCATGGTTGCTCCGCTGTGTTAAGGAAGCCCCGCCGGGCTTCAGTCAACGTCGCGTAAGCCTCTGGTGAACGCCGCTCCGGCCTCTGGTAAACACCACGTCGGCCTCTGGTTAACGCCGCGCCGGGCTCCGGCGAACGCCGCGCCGGGCTCCAGTGAACGCCACGCCGGGTTTCAGTCAACGCCGTGCCGGCCTTTGGTTAACGCCGCGCCGGGCTAATGGGACCTTCCAGCCGTTGTCTCTGCCGTCGTGCCCCTGCCGGCTTGAATAAACTCCAGCAGCTTCTGTGTAGCAGGGGGTATAGCAGGGGTCGTTTCCCAGGGGCTGATGCATCAGTATGGAGCAGAGCAGGAAGCAGATTGGTTATTATTTAATTTAAAAATTGTTCTTTAGTGTGTCAAAGGTGATATGTTATCATTTACATGGATATAGTTCAGTCTGAAAGGCTTTGGAAAAGCGGGACATAGGCCCTTTAAAGCATCCACTTCTTCACATGCTGTCTTAAAATTTTAAATATTGCTGGAAGAACGTTGTATAATTTCTGCGGGTTGAACAGTCGACGCTGAGCTTTGTTACAGAACGATAATGATAATTACTTTTCATGCAAATCATCCTGCATCTGTAGATTCAATGGTGCAAAAGTTATTAGATATGATTTTTAGCAGAGTAAAAGTTTTTAAAGCTAAGTAAGTTACCTGTAAAATGATGGTGCAGTGAAATGAATCTACCCTTTTGTTAAAGGGTGTACTGTAAAAATGTAGTCCCATTCTTATCCCGTTTTCACATGGAGTTGCCTTCACTGCTCTCCTGGTTTGGCTGTGGGGATCCGAGTTTCACGGGCGTGTCTGACGGCTTTCTCCTCCGCTTCCAGAGAGCAGATGGAGGCCATGGAGGTGGACTCTGCTGTGGATGTGCTAGCTGAAGGGCTGGAAATTGCTCCCCCGCCTGAAGAGTTCATTGAATCTCGCAGCATCTCAGACTCTGGTAGCAGCACAGAAGTGGACGAAGATGACGAAGAAGAGCAAAGAGCAGCTCAAACGCCTGTGAGGCTACCTTCCACCTGGGCGTTCAGCCAGAGGGCCGTGGGTGGAGCGGCTGTCGCACCTCCAGCCAGTCAGGGGGCGCCGATTCAGAGGAGGCTAAGGTACTCGCAGCTTCACAGATGAGGGTTTGGGGGCAAATCAAAGAGAGGTAAACGGATCAAATCTGTCCTACCTCCTTTTTTGCATTTTAGTAATCCAACTTTATTTTATTTATATAAACTTTATTGAGCATAAACACATTTACAGAACATGTATAAAGTGCCCTTAGGTAATAAATTAAAGGTAATAAATTAATAGTATTTTTGTGTATTTAATATCAAAGCTGAGATATGTAATTTTATGTTCAAAGTTTATGTTCAATAAATTCCAGTGGGTTCCAGGGCTAAGAAGAAATACAGAATGAGAGAAAAGGTGGAGTATAGATTCAAGGGAGTTTTTGCAAAAACTCCAGTTATTATCAAAATCAGGTAAAGTGGCAATGCACATATTTGTTGGATAAATATTATTTAAGTTATATTTTATTATTAACGCAGAACCTTTAAGGTAATTACCACGCTTCATTCCAATAATATCGGTTAAGATATTATTCCAGTAAATGACACCTTTAAGCATGGTGTTTTTTCCACACATAGTGTTACGTATGTGTTTAGTTTGCATTTTTTATTTAAGATATCAATGCCAATAATTGCCTTGGGAGGCTGTATTTTATTTGTAACTTGATACGTCATATAGGAGGCCATTAGGTGAAGTAGACCTGATGGGAAGGCTTTCATAACACTACACTACTCATTTTTTAATTAAAAAGGTTATGTTTTGGTCTTGAAGGTAGTCCTTTGGTTATGGTAATACCTAAATATGTAACTACATCTTTCAAGACTCGACTCAATTCACAGCTTCATGATCAACATAAGTGACGTGTGTAGCTGGACTACAAACGCTCATGGATGAGCTACAGAACACGCATACAGCCGCAGCACCTGCAGCTTCAGAGTCGCATGTGGCTCTTTTAGCCCTCCATTTTGGTTCTTGGTTAAAGACAATAAATGTCTTTTATTTAATTATTCAGAAATGTGAATTATTTTTATCATGGCGGCCGATGCAATAGCATAACTACGTGTCAGTGTCTAATTTTTCTAAAGGGTGAAGTGAGACTTTGGGCTCCTCCTGTGGTCTGTGAGACATCAGCCCGCATGGCTCTTTAGGTGTTGAAGGTTGCAGATCCTGGCCTAAGCTAAACAGATTATCCTGGAAACTGAACTTTTAGCCGATTTCACTCAGAAAGATCGTCCAGTGTGAATTTTAGGAAAGAGTTGTAGGGCTGAGCTGGATCAAGAGAAGGTGGTGCTCAACTCAAAGCAGCAGTCCTTTACATTGAATTAAAAGGAAACAGTAGTCTTCCAAAGAGCAAATGACTCGTTTGTGAGCTGGAACATGAGTAAAATTGAATTTAAATGGATGAAATCAGACACAAAAAGTAGCGATTGATTTGGGAATTCTTTTTTCCTCAAAATATCCAAAGAAATGAGTTGAACACTTGGCTTTTTTCCCCTCTTGGTCTACATAGAGGTGCAGATGAAGTGTAACTGGTTGAATGTGTCACCACCCGCCTCTGGGATAGACAGCGTTGTGGCGTCTGTGCTGCAGGCAGGGCCTCCGCGTGCATTATCCCAGCCAGACTGCAGGCCCCTCCAGGGGCTTCCCAGACTTCCATCTGCGAGCGCCAGCGGCCAGCATGGCGGAGCCGGAGTCCGGCAGCACCACCGAGGTCAGCGAGTCTGAGGAGGACGAGGAAAGGCGAGGAGAGGAGTCGACATCCAATGCTGCTCAGGATGTGGAACCTGGTGGTTCTGCTTCTACCCCTCAGCAGGCAGAGCCACAGGAGGCCAGTGCGTCCAGTGAGTGGCATCAAAACTGAAGCTGGGATCTTCCCCTCCTGTTGTCAGAAGCATGCTAATGCTGTGAAATACCCTCTCTGTCTCTTTGCACAGTCTCTGCCACAGTCGTTGACAGTGAAAGAACCGAGGGGACCGTTCAGGACTGCCGGGTAATCCTATTCTTGCATGTCTGCCTCACTGTTGCCTTCATGGCAGTGATCTCCATTTTTATTTTTAAAGTCAGAAGCATTAACACACAGTTCATGCAGGCCTCAGAGTTCGTCGTGTGTGTGTCAGATTAAAATTGCTGAAAAACACAGCAGTGGATCATATTCCCCCCCGAACTGTCATTGTGTCTTCTTCTAGACGTCCCAGGTCCAGTCATCCAGTCCTGAGGAGAATGAAGGCGACACGTGCACCATTTGCTTCGAGTCCTGGACGACGGCGGGCGAGCACAGACTGTCTGCTCTGCGCTGCGGACATCTCTTTGGCTACACCTGCATCCACCGCTGGCTGAAAGCTCAGGGATCTGCTGCCAAATGCCCACAGGTCAGAAACCCCGCAGAAACCCAGAGTGTCGTGGAAAGATTGAACCTGTTTCTATGGTAAACATGTGTTCCCTGTGTGATTTCAGTGCAACAAGAAGGCAAAGCGGTCAGACATTGTGCTGCTGTACGCACCAAAACTGAGAGCCCTGGATAACTCGGAGCAGGAGAGCCTAAAAAAGTTAGCTGTCTACATTTTTTTATTCCCAAACACAGTAGGCCTGCTGCTCTGGCATGAAGCAAAGCTGCATCTAAAGAACTGATCTGAAGGAGGAGTTCACAATCAGACCGTCTTTCAAAGCAAAAGGATTTTCTCTAAGAGCCAGAATTTAAACTGGACTCTGAAATGCAAATGGATTAGATCAACCAAAAGCAGTTGGATTTTCAGTTTTCTGTCAACAGAGGTGAAGCAGAAAACTGCCAGAAACTGTAATAGATGAGAAACTCATGATTGCTAAGCTTCTACAAGAACGCATGGCCTGATTATAAAGTAGAGTCTACTGAAGTGACTGAAAGCATAACATCCATCAGAGCTGTATCTGAGACTTGGCTCATGTTGTGTGTTTGTGTCTGTGCAGGTCTCTGGAGCAGGAACAGTCTCTGAGGAGGAAGGCAGAGCTGGAGTCTGCTCAGTACAAGCTCAAGCTGCAGGTGGTCACCACCAAGTATGGCCATGCACAGCAGGAGCTGCAGGTATCAGTCTGCTGCTCTCACCAGCAAGTTTCCTCTGACGTCCTCTTCCATGGTTGTGCTGAAGAGCCGCTTAAGTCAATGTAGAAACGAGCGCAGACACAGTCAGTCATTGCTGCTGCTGTTTGTTTCAAAGTGACCCCCGGGGGTGTATAAATCCCACGCCCCTTAATGAGGCGAAATGCTGCGGTGCAGCAAAGGGGGGTTGCTTGTTGTCAGAACCGGAGGCAGAAGAACGCTGGGGGCTGACGTCGCTGACATAGTGCTGTTGCATTGGCCGCTGGGTGAAAGCTGGATGCTTTTAAACCTCCACGTTTTTCAAGGAGAAGGTCAGGACAAAGCTGCAGGGACCTGATGGTCAGGACGAAAGAAAACCTGGAACCTCTGGATCAGAACAAGTCTGTTTGTGTGAGACACGGGGGGAAAACTGATGCTTAGAGACGGACATGTAGGCTGCCCAGAAGGAGACAGATTTTATTATTCTTGATCTTTTCCTTTCTTCTTAAATGGCTAAACTGCCACAGTTTTCTGATGTTGTAAACGTTCCAGAAGAAGCGTTACAGCAGAACACAAAAGGTGGGCTGAAAGAGGGAGTGTGTTGGTTCTGTTCCCCCGCCTTCCTCGGACTCTTCAGAGCAGGGCTGCTCATCCCTGGTCCTGGAGATCTACCCCCCTGCCTGTTTTCCAGCTCTCCCTGCACTGCTTGCTGCTGATTACCTGGACCAGGTGTGTTCAGTCAATCAGAATGAGGAGACGTCTGATTGAGCTCATCAGCAGCTAGTAGGACTTGGAGACTGGAAAACAGTCAGGGGGGTAGATCTCCAGGACCAGGAATGAGCGGCCCTGCTATAGAGTCATCCGTCTTTAGAGATCTGATGCTAGCGCCTATGGTCCGTCGGCTGCAGACGGAACCTGAAGAACATGGTTTTGTAACCTCCTGCAGTATTTGTTGTGAAGAACAAGGGCCGTGCTCCTCCTCAGTGGGGATGAAGGCTCTTTTCAGCTCATCAGACAGAAAACTTTGAGTGATTTTAGAGCCTGGATTTTTCATTTCTCTGTGGATTTAAGAAACAGAGTTTTTAAGGTTCCTTCTCTTTTGTGTAGGAGTTGAGAGCCTTGATAGCCCAGACTGGCAGGAGCTCTGCTCCCTCCTCGACCTCCTCTTCTTCATCAGCCTCCCTCCCCTTCAGTCTGTCCCAGAGGGTGGATGGTTCCAGGGCAGCTCAGTATAGCTTCTCCAAGGCGGTGCTGGTGTCTCAGGCGGGTGGCTGCAGGGTTCTGGCCTACTGTGACCCGCTGAGCTGCCTGCTGGCCTCACAGCCCTCCCCCCACTCCACTCTGGTGCCTGGTGAGATTGCCCCCTTGTTCCTGAAAACCCCCAGATGTTGCTAAGTCTGTCCCACAGGCAGAAGTTTTGTGTTTGTTTGTATGGAACTTGTTCAGAGGATCCAGACTAAGCGGTGACCGTGTGTGCAGGCTGTGGGGTGAAGAAGCTGAGTGTGGTGAACATGAAGACCAGCCAGTACGTTCCCATCCACAGCAAGCAGATCCGGGGTCTGTCCTTCAACACGCGCAACGACAGCCTGCTGCTGTCGGCGGCGCTGGACAACACCATCAAACTGACCAGGTACCACAATCACCCGTTTGTGTTGGACTTACTGTACGACCACCGTCGTCTGATGCCGTGTTTTTCAACCAGTGTGCCGCAGCACACTAGTGTGCCGTGGGAAATGTTAGCTTTACTGGTTTAACATCAAATGTTGGCATTTCAGCACATGGAAAAGCAACTTTCCATCTGTCTAATTGGAGATTATACCATAGATCAGAGGACGCCGACCTGGGGCACACGTGCGCAGCACGGGGAGGGAAAGACGTGGCACGCGGGGCGTGGCAACAAAATGCACTTGATCTGTTTTTATCTTTCAGATTTGAAGCAGAAAAATCAGGTTTGGGGTTTGAGTGATGGTCTTTTCTCACAATGATCTTTTTGTCCCCTCTATGGCGTCACAAGGACACGGTCCAACCATGCAGTGCTGTCACTGTGACCCCGCCCACCTAGAGCTACAAATACTGCCTTCATGAACAGACCATATAAATGGATGCGCTTCATAGGAACTAAAATGAAATGAAGACGTATTAATGATTCTGTATTTTTGAAACCGCTGCCAGTAAAATAAGTGGGAGCGTAAAACAAGCGTCTGTGGATGGAACATGAACGCATGCGTGAGTGTGAAAGTGGAGCCACCAGCTGTTTATGACCGCACAGCTGGTTTATGGCGTCACAGCGGCTGATAGCTTTGAAGTTATAAGTTCAGTTTATTGAATAATAACCAAGCATGGTCAGATCAAAGTCAGACTTCCTGTCTGTTCTGCCAAATGTCAACATGAAATGTGGAGACGTTTTCAAATGAAAACTACAGCTGATCTCCTCCATTTACTGAGGGGGGGGGGGGGGGGGGGGACACTGTCCAATTGTGAAAATTGTATGTCATAATAACCATCAAACTAACCAAAACGTAAAAACATTTCATTTTACTTACAATAAAGGCCCCATCACAAAATGAGCTCGCATGAAGTTACTTAGCTTTAGTCTCATAACGGAACAAAAGATGAATAAACCAAATTATGCCTATTTTGTTCATGTTCATGGTGGTAAAGTTCTTGGAAATATTGATGGTATTTTGTTCTAAAGAACCCAGTCCTGTTCCTTAAGTTCTGACATAACACAAATGCAGTACTTTTGGTTTCAAACATAGTTGTAATACTATTTCAACTTTGACCTATTTTCCTTGTGCAACATTGAAAGCACTTTTGGAGTTGATGCCAAAATGTGGTTATAAAAGCATTTTGACCTGCTGTTTGTGAATTCAACAGCATTTCACATCTATTGGAAACATGTCTTTGTATGGGAGTTCACATTGTAGTTGGTGATGTTGTTCTAAACGCTGCTGACCTCTGCTCCAGATGAACTCTCCACCATGCAGTCACACGCACACTCAGTAGTTTGTTCCACGTCACATTTATGGCCTTCATAGGGAGAAGAGCCAAAGCTGGAGTCTGAAGTCTGCTTCCAGTTCATACATGACAAAGTACAGTGCAGGGGAGGAGCACAGAGCAGTGTCAGCGCCGACGGGCTAACCTGCACTTGTTGCAGGTTGCTGCACCAAGGTCTTCATCAGATGAAGCACTGGTGATGCAAATGCAGGTCCAGCTGCTCCATTCAGTTTTCAGACTCTCAGACTCCTCCTAATGCATAAACATGCTTAAGAGTAGTTCTAATACTGCCTGTAAATGGGTTTTAGGGGTCTGTTTGTGACATTCTTAACAGGAAAAGCAGTGGTTGACCTGGACTCATTCTTATTGAAACATTCCTTTGACAACAGAGTAGAGACGATGGTTAAAGTTGGCGCAGGTCTGCTGCCGTTTGAGCTGCGACATGTGCGACAGTACGCGTTTGAACCCAGCAGCTGGGAAGAACAGACGTGCAGACTGTTTTCCTCACAAGTTGGCGTGTTCTGCAGTTTGCTGACCAACACGGTGGTTCAGACCTACAACGCGGGGAAGCCTGTGTGGAGCTGCTGCTGGTGTTTGGACAACAGTAACTACATTTACGCTGGCCTGAGCAACGGCTCTGTGCTCCTTTATGACACCAGGGACACCAGCACCCACGTCCAGGAGCTGCTGCCGGCGTGCTCGAGGTACCGTCGCTCTCCTCGCCCGTTTGCATTCAGGGGGCTGGCCGTTTCCAGGTACCGCCTGACCTTTGCACTCTGACATTTCCAGGTGTCCCGTGGCTTCTCTGTGCTATGTCCCAAGAGCGGCATCCACCTCGTTCCCCTGTGGCGGGCTGATCGCTGGTTCTTTGGAGGGCGGGTGTTTCTGGGAGCAGGTGAATGAGGCCACCTACAGGCCACATGTTCTCCCGCTGGAAAACGCCGGCTGCATCGACATCCAAGTGGAAGCTGAGAGCAGACACTGTCTCGTCACATACAGGCCAGGTGAGACCCCACACTGTCATATGCTGTGGGACCCCCCCCAGTGGCAGAAGCTCAACAGAGAAGCTGTGAAACACAAGTCACGAGTGTCTGACAGCAAGTGCTCTGACTAGTAAAGCCCCACCCACAGCCATGTTAGACCTTCCATAGCTGATACTGGCATTTTGACTTTGCTCATCAGAATGACTGAAAAGTTTACCTCAAACATTGAAAGTTTCAGAGGCAGAGCAATAAGCAGACAGCTCTGTCTGTGCTGCTCTAAGGAACTCAACCACCAAGCGGTCGGTATAGAACCAAACAGGCCTTAACCTCATTAACAGAAGCCAAAACAATTTTTCCCACACACAGATTTTCTTTGGATTTTTTTGTGATACATTCCTTTAGCTCCCTTTTCAATACACATTAACAAATCTTTGTTAATGTACACAAATTCAATGCTGGCACTCATTTTGTGTAACTTCTTACCGTTTTCCTAAAACATAATGCAGATTAGAGGCTGTGTTCCTCAGCTTTATGCTGATATGTTTACACACAATTTTTGTACGCACTTTTCATAAATTCTTTATTACAGTTTATATTTGTAGACTTGTAAATGTAAGGCTTAATGGCCGGCGAAGTGT
The DNA here is from genome assembly GCF_053564925.1 of Oryzias latipes. NCBI lineage: Eukaryota > Metazoa > Chordata > Actinopteri > Beloniformes > Adrianichthyidae > Oryzias > Oryzias latipes. The sequence continues at coordinate 8,281,260 of NC_136242.1, forward strand.
GCATTATCACTTTTTAACGCACTTCGTGGAAGCTTGAGGATGGTTGCTTCTGCGAAGTGCGTTAAAAAGTGATAAGGCATATTTCAAAGGCCATCAACCCGCTTATACCATGGTCACTTACGAAAGAAATAAATAGTAACCAGTTTTTAGTACTTCATTCTTGAAGCCGGCGCAGTGATACAAAACATTTAAGCTAGGTGACCGGAACTTCTTTTTTCACCGTGTGGTTATCCTGTGGTATATCACTTTTTAACGAACACCCAGCAGCAAATCTATCGATCGATCTATGTATTTTCTCGACAGATCAGCACCAAATTTTAAGCGATACTTCCTGAAAAAGTGATGAACGGGATCAGCAGGTTTCCTCTTTGACTCATTTCTCTCCAAAAAAACTTCCCAAATACATTTAATCGTTTGGGTTTTGTTTAGCTTTTAAGCTGCTAGCTTAGCGGTTCGAGCAGCTGCTTAAAGTCAGGACAGACGGGTAGTTTTTCAAAATAAAACTACCTTCAGTACCAGAAAATTAAAAAAATGTAAATAATCACAGTGTATGGCCGGTACTAAGGGAGGCCCGGGGATTTGGGATCCCTGATCTAACGCAACAAATTCAAATTAATAGATTAGTCATCCACCCCTAATTTGGGGTAAACAGCAGCTTCTACTGTGAAAATCCCTGACGTCTCCTCTCATGAGGTTCCTGATGACTCTGGGGGGTCTGTGCAGCAGAGAACTGTTTTACCTGACCGTGCTCTTTGCTGCAGGACGCTCCAACCCTTTTCTGCGCTGTGTGCTGATGTCTCTGACGCGAAGCCCTCAGCAGGACAGCAGCCAGCTGCCCAGCTGCTCCTGCTCCCCAGTGCAGACGTTCAGCGGGGGCTCATCCTGCAAGCTGCTCACCAAAAACGCTGTCTTCAAGAGTCCAGCTGGAAGCGGGACGCTGGTCTGTGCTGGAGACGAGGCCTCCAACTCCACCATGGTACGTCCCGTCTGTGGCCTCGTGACCTGCAGTGTGAAGTTCAGGTTCCTGAACGGGACGAGTCTGTGATTCCCCACACAGAGGGGGTCATTTGTTCGGGACGTTTTTACGCTCTTCAGTGAAAGCTCTGCTTCTTTCTGTCAGCAATGTTAGCATCTTTAACACTTCAGATCATCGTTCACACAGTGGAATCTCAAAAAGTTGGACTCTCAGGACAAATCCAAATTCCTACCCTACGGCTTCTCCCTACCCGCTACATGTAGCCCTCCAAACGGAGAGTTTTAGAAAGAACTCAGACGTCCCTCCCACTCGATGACGTCATCAATAATCGCCGCTCAGTGGCGTTAGCGCGGAGCTGCGGGCGCTCAGAAAAGACGTAACACAATCAGTTTATATCTTTGAAAAATCATGCAAAAACAAAAAGTCAGGACTTATATTTGCCTCTCTTCACACCCCCATGAAGAAATGCATTTCTACAGCGCGACACGCAACAGCCATTCAAAAAATGCCCCTGCAACTGGAGGGAGGGGGAGAAGCCGGGGGGGGGGGGGGGGGGGGGGGGGTAAGAGAACAAATCAGATTGGGCCTTAGTCTGAATTACAAAACACAGCGAAGTAACTGTGATTTATTTGTTAATTTAAGAAAATCATTCATTTGGATTTCTTATTACTATTATTAATCCTCTTCTGGTTAGTCATACTTCTGCATGTTTGATCAGCTTCAGCTGCCATCATTTATTCGTTTCTATTTTCTTCTGACTGCAGTGCTGTCTTCAAACGTTAAACTAATAATTAAAATCTAACTTCTATCGGCCCAAAATGAGACTGTAGAACAGAAAAGAAATGTGATTCAAAAACTACAAGGAACACGAAGTGACTGAAATGTTCGTATGTAATACAGCTTTTTCAAAAGGTTTTCTGCCAACTGTCAGCCTGCTCTTTGACATTCCTGTCCTGCTGCACTGTACGCTGAAAACATGTTAGACTTTTTGAAAAAGCTGCAAAGGTGACGTCTGCTTTTAAAGAGTCATCCCTGTGCAGGCAGAGGGGGCACAGAGGTGGTCTGCAGAGTCCTGACACCAAGCTTTTGTTGCTGTTGTCATTCTCAGATCTGGGATGCCGGCTCTGGCTCTTTGCTTCAGAAACTTCCAGCCGACCTGCCGGTGCTTGACATAAACCCCTTCTATGTCAACGGAGAGCATTTTCTGGCCACTCTTACAGAAAAGATGCTCAAACTGTACAAGTGGGAGTGAAGAGAGGCTGAGGAGGAGGCAAAGTGTGCTACAGAGCATCACTTTGGTCTCCGTCTGCTTCAGTTTCCCTCCAGAGGCTCATAAGTGGCCTAAAATCTGAAGATTAAACAGTCACGACTCTCGCAGCACTTCAGAGTCGTACTTCATGAAGGTCATCGATCGTTGCCTCTGTGATTCTTGTCCTAACCAGCTGGTTAGTTGGTTCTGGGGAGAATTCTGCTGATCTCAGCTGTTTGGCTCGTTTGTTGGTAAAAAGCCTCAAGTATTTGTTGCAGTCAAGTTTGAGAATCATCAATACTTTCCTCACCAAAGTTCATTTCCAAACACTGTCTGGGTCCACCGCTCTGCCTCAATCCAACAAGCATTTCATAGTGAGGATGCTCCGCCTTTGACCTTTCGGAGCACCTGAGAGGCTCCGCCCGCTGGTGTGGCTGTTCCTGACACGGTGGGTTCAGCCGCAGACGTGCGCTCACCCGTGAACCCTCATCATGCTTTTGCTAAAGACTGTCTTTTTAAAGAAGTGAACTAGAAGGAAATAATCCGTATAATGCTTCAGTCTTCATTTTAAACAGTCTGGCATTGAACCAACCGGATGTTCAAATGTTCTTCATCATCTTCATTTCTTTCCTCCTCACTTACTCCAGCTGGACCTTCAAGTGCCAAAGCAGTAAATGTCTCTGGTTATTTTTAATAAAGTTGTATATATGTATATTTCTTACCTAAAGTTTGTGTACAACTTCAAATTTAATAAAAACTGATTTTTTTTTAACTTTCTTTTTGTTTAAAAAGTGAGGCGTGACTCGTTGCTTCCTCTTCAGTTGTTGGTTTGACCTAAAGGTGCTTCTTTCAGTTTCTGCTTTCATTTTAAGACGTGTTTGTTTTACGCTTTCAATGATTTTGTAGGGTTCAGAGGACGGCTGCTCTCCCTGATGCTCGGTTGATGAAGATCAGCGACTTTACTGAACGCTGCTTTTGTGAATGTCACGTTTAAGTCAAACAGCAGGTGCTGGCGGGTTTCTGGAGACCTGCCTGCAGTAAACTGAAACTTTTAAAGTAATTCTGGTACATTAAAGACAGACCTGTGGATGCTGGTCATCGGCTATAACCCAACCAAAGAATAAAACCCCAACAAGCAGGACATTTAAAACGGCTACAGAATAGTATAATGATGCATAGTTCCATGGACAGACAGCTATGTTCATTATGTAGGGGTTTTATGAACAACCTCTGCTCTCTGAACCGATGCACGATTCACTATGAAAGCTGAGTGATTCACAAGTTGGTGTCTACAAAACCCAATTTACAGCTCAATTCCAATCCCTTTTTTTTCACCTTTTTGGGTATATTTTGAAAAAGTGTCTATATGCTTTTATTATATTTTGGCGTTTAATCTGTTTTTTTAATGACGTGACCCTAAAATGACTTACTGATATTAGATAAGTCAGCAGATGATGGATGTGAGCAGCTGAAGGGCTCGGTTGGCCGCGTGTGGGAACGGTCCATGGGGAACCAGGGTTCAATTCCAGGGGGCGCCATGAGCTTCATCCAGTGGACACTACTGCCTAACTATGAAGCCACATGGAGACTCAAGTCTTGGTCCCCCTGTGCCGGTCCCCATTCCAGATCAAATATAAGGTTCATCCAGCATAAGAACATGACGGCGATAATCGGCTGAACGGTTCCACCATGGCCCAAATCAACCCAACAGGTTAGTCTTTTTCAACCACTGCCTGAGGTCCATAGTCACATCACCACAGGCATGGCTCAGGCTGAGAAGGCTTGCTCTAGTGTCTACAAAGGTAAACGATGTTTGAAGGAATCTTCTCAATGATCAACTGTATGGAGTGACCTTCTCCATTATCGCTACAGAACAAAACTCTAGACCGTCACTTTTCACATACATCACCTTTTGTCTAAGCCAGGTGGAGGCTCAGTGAGCTGCGTGTAGGACTGGTGCAAGGGCAAACCATGGTTAGTTTCTCAAGGGGCATGATGAGCTTCATCTTGGGCAAGACCCTTCACGCTACTGCCTCACCATGCAGGCAAAGGGGGACCGCGGCAGAAAACAGATTTGTTTTGTTGTGGTTTGGTAGGGACCTGCTTTACCCACAGGGATCCAGCTGGGAGTTGGAGAAAAATGAAAGGAGGGGAATTCAGAAATCTCCTCTTTTAAGGCTAAGGTATTTGTTTGTACTTGCATTATGGTATTATCAGAGATGACACTTCATAGGACTACAACCCTTTTTTTTCTTAGACTGAAAGGATTCAATCTCTGCATTGAAAGACTTTTGTCTTGTTAATGAACAATGTGTCTCTAACTCTAACCAACCCACTGCAGACAAACTTCTACTGAGTTTTCTTTGGTTTCAGAGGAAGAAGAAGATGCAAAAACCAATCTGTTAAAATATGCTAACGCTAAACTCTTCTCAGGCAGTCGAGCAGGCCGGCCAATAATTGAAGGGTTAGTGGTTCGAGACACGAGTGGGCAAGACACTTCAACCTACCTGCCTCCAGTGTGTCTCCACTGGTGCGTGAATGTCCCAGTGATAGTCAGACATTGGCAGCCCCAGGGCCACAGTCTGCCCCATGGCAGCTGTGGTACATCAGTAGTTAGCATCAGCAAGAATGAATGAATGATGGAAACATTGGAAGAACTTTGAGCGTGTGGACAAGCGCAGATAAATCCAACCCATTATTATTATTATTATTACAGTTATGTAATGTTATGAAGTTGTAGTGCAGTAGACCAGAGTCACTGTTTCACAGGCTGGGTGTGGTATTGTCATACAGGACACCTGGGTTGGCTTTCCACGGTGTGTAATAAACTAAAAACCACATCCAGTGTGGGTCTTTAGGCAAGACCCCCCCACACACACACACCCATCAGGGTCTCCCTGAAAAAAGCATTTAACATTCTCAATCATGACATCCTACTTTACAAACTGGAAGCTTATGAGATAAGAGGACTAGTGCTAACTTGGGTCAAAAGCTATTTAACGGGAAGAAAACAATGTGTCCAGATTGATGAAAATACATCAGAAACCAAAGAGATAAGTTGTGGTGTCCCACAAGGATCAATTCTGGGCCTGCTGCTATTCAATTCAATTTACGTAAATGATATATTCAATGTTTCAAAGCTTATGAAACTCATATTATTTGCTTATGACACACATATATTCTATTCTACAGACAATCATAGGGAACTTATCAATGTGGTAAACACAGAGTTAACCAAAATAAAATTATGGATGGATTACAACAAATTATCTTTGAACCTAGATAAAACCAAAGTGATGTTTTTTGGAAACTACAACGCAAATAAATAGCTCTCAAGTTAAATAAATAATGTCTTGATTGAAAGAGTTACAGAAATCAATTTCTTAGGGGTTTTTATTGATAACAAACTAAGTTGGAAGCCAAACATCACACACATACAAACTAAAGTCTCAGAAAGTACTTCAATCGTGAATAAATCTAAACATATATTAGGATACAACAGTAGATATTTATTGTACTGCTCCTGAATATATCCATATTTCACCTACTGTATAGAAATTTGGGGGAATAATTACAAGAGTTCACTACATCCTCTCTTTTTACTTCGAAAACGAGCCGTCAGAATTGTACATAAAGCCGCATATCTTTATCATACAAACAATGTATTTTATCAATCTAGACTTTTAAAACTGCATGACCTTGTGGATTTTTACACTGCGCAACTTTTATACAGAGCCAGTGGGAAATCATTACCATTCAATATCCAAAAACAGTTCTTAGAAAATGAAGGAGGTTACAGACTGAGAGGATGTAGGAACTTCAGAATCAGAATCTTTTATTATCATTCTGCAGTGCACAATGAAATTTTTTCCAGCAACTCTCTCTCTCCAACAATATAAAAAGATAGAATAAAATAAAATAAAGGATAAGCAGCTATATAAGACATAAATACTGTACAGTAGAGTGGGGTGAATATTGCACATATGAGTGGGTATTCCACATATAGATAAATATTGCACACACGGCATGAATATTGCGTACATAGTTTTAAAGTACAGTCACAGCATTGTCAGCTGTGTGCTGACAGGGGTTAGTGGGTTATGTTAAGTCTGGGGGGAGGGGGGGGTGTAGTCGTTGACCCAGTTGTGTGATGGGGGGTGTGTGTGTGTGGGGGGGGGGGGGGGTGGACCTCACTGCTCTTGGGAAGAAGCTGTTCCTCAGTCTGTTCGTGTGGGTTCTGACAGTTGATGTCCTTGATCAAATTGATAAGAACCACAAAGAAAAGTTTCTGTGTGTCGGTGTGTGGCACCAAACTTTGGAACGGGTTCAGTAATGAGCTCAAAAAATGTTCAAATATTCAAGAAAATGTATAAAGAAACTCTTACTTCAGGATATGAAGATAAGAGGATTTAAGGATCAACAGGTGTTTGAATAATTCCAAATACATGTGTGAACTTGATTGTGGTGAAATAATCAAAGCTATTTTAATTACAACCAATGAGTATTAAATTGTAATGCACAATATTGATTACTGAAAGGATTGAATTGCAACCAATAAGCTATTGATTTTGTTTACCGGTACTTGATCTTCAATGTGTAGCAATAATTACTGGTTTAATGTGATCATATGTTCTAATGATAATCAATTATTATTACATATCGGTTACTGTTTACTGAAATCATGAATGAATCAATCATTTCTAGGCACTGGATTTTGTTACTTGAAGAGAATTTATCTGATCAGAACCGGATTTAAAACACTGTAAAACTATCAAATGAATGAACTCAGTAGGGGTGGGATTATATAAGCTTGCTTCTTCCCACTCCTTTTCAAGCAATAAATCAAACTCTATTTATACTGTAGCACCTGGGGGTTAGCCCCGCCTTCAGCCCCTAAGGCTCATGGGAAGTGGGGAGCTTAGGGTGAAACCTTGAGTCAGAGGGCTGGAAGCTGAAGTGACGCTCCATGCTGTTTGGGCTGTATGTGTGCTGGATTAAACAGGCTTGTTGCTTAAAAGCTAATATTGCCTCTCTCTATGTCTCTTCCAACCTGAGACTGTTCGAGGTCGTGCAGTGTATGGGGCACGGACAGATCTCCATTAGAACCACTTCCTGAGCAGTTGGCTTTCACTATCCCACTAAAGTGATGGTCCGTCCGTCGTTACATTGGTGTCAGAAGTGGGATCCTTTGCCACTGCTCCTCCACAGAGAGCCACACCATGGAGAGCTACGCTGCGGGGACTGACGCCATTCTGGAGGCAGTTCGTGAGAAGGGAGGAGAAAGGGCGACATCAACTCCCTGATGGATTGAGTACCCACCGTCATCTGCAGCCTGGCCTTGCCCGACGCCAGCGCTAGACCATCTTTCTTGACCAGACTGTGATGACGGTGTGCAGCCCAGCTGAACCTTCACGACGCAATGGCTCAACAACGCTGGAACCACACCTGGCTCAGGTCAACCTGGCGACCGGCCATGAGGGCTAGACGCCGAAGGGGACTTCTCACACACCCAGGCCTGGCGTTAGAGGGCACTACACTGCTGGACCTCCCACCTGCGGAGCTGCGAGACCTGTCAGCGCGGACAGCAGAGCTTCGCTTTGGGGAGGAGGGTTTGACGAAGCAGACCCTACAGCAGCCGTAGTGATGAAGACGATCGCCTGGGATGCCTGGGGACCTTCTGCTGCTGGTGTGCAGCTCTTCACTTGGAGAGAATCTACTCCCCCATGGTGACGTGCACCCTGATGGTGGTGCTTCCACAGAGGCGGGGACTGGTTCTCCTGGCTGGGCACATGCTGGCATGGAACTGTGTCAGTTGCAGATGTGCTAACCCAGCCAGTTAAGAGGAGGACTGTACACGGTGGCGGTCGAAACCCAGGATTGTGCGAAGGAGTCTCCAGCCAGTGTGTTCCTGTGTTTTGCTAATTGTGTTGTGTTGTTCAGTTCTGCAGTTATGTGAGGGTTGTGGGGACACTAACCCTCTTAGGTGGGGGAGGTGAAGCGACCTGGGGGTTAGCCCCGCCTTCAGCCCCTAAGGCTCATGGGAAGTGGGGAGCTTAGGGTGAAACCTTGAGTCAGAGGGCTGGAAGCTGAAGTGACCCTCCATGCTGTTTGGGCTGTATGTGTGCTGGATTAAACAGGCTTGTTGCTTAACAGCTATTATTGCCTCTCTCTACGTTTCTTCCAACCTGAGACTGTCCAAGGTCGAGCAGTGTATGGGGCACGGATAGATCTCCATTAGAACCACTTCATGAGCAGTAGGCTTTCGCTATCCCACTAAAGTGACGGTCCGGCCGGATCGTTACAATACTTTAGTTAATGATTACTGTATTTAATTAAGCAAATCTGATTTAAGTAACGTTTTTGTTTTGTTTTATTTTATTTCTTTTTTATCTATGCATTTCATCATTTCTGTAATGAGTTTGATAAATATGTGTAAATTCTTTATTGCTTTGACTACAATGCTTGAAATAAAACAATAAATCAAAATCAATCAGATCGCATGTTCACCCATCTACCCACTACTTGTGTTCAAATCCTAATGTTTTCATATTTGAGTCAAACTGGCTTAGAATAGAACTGCATTGATCTCACAAGAGGAAATGTGGTCATTTATCTGACAGGTATTGCTATTGTTATTTCTAGACCACAGAAACAGAAAAGGATTTCTGAATCAAGTTCGATCTGACATTTGGTCACTTTGATCCTGCTGATTTCTTCCGGCCGTTGGTTATGGAAAAAGAGGTCCTCGTGAAGACCTGGATGTGAAGCCACAGTGGAGAAATGAATGACACCAGTCCGTGAGCAGGTCGGACACGCGCTTGCTGACACGTCATTGAGTGTGTTGGAGCCTCGTGGATACTTCACGAGCAATCAGTTAGAGCGTTCGCGTGAACTTGATTCGCAGTGCTCAGATTTCCGAAAGTCCGTGGAGGCATCGGAAGGCAGTGAAGATGGCGGACTGTAGACGTGTTCCTCTGCTCCTTCGTCTTCTGTGCATATTCTTATTTGAGCTTCACGTCTTGGGAGAAAACGACCCCATCCCCAAATTTATCCCCAAAGGAGAAGCTAAAGTGCCGGCAGCAGTGGCTCTGGGGGGCGCTGCCGGGAACCCCGCAGCCGCAGAGCGGAGCCTCGGAGCCGCGGCCTCGCCGCCGCGTAGGCGCTCCGCCGGCTGGAAGCTGTCCGAGGAGCCGCTGTGCAGGGACGACCTGGTCCGGCTGTGCCCCAAACACACGTGGAACAACAACCTGGCGGTTCTGGAGTGTCTCCAGGACCGGAAAGAGGTTCGTACTGCGGAGTGGGACCAGTTGGGTCGGGAGCAGAATCGGGGTGTGCCTAGCTTAGCTGTCCACTAGCCTGGAGCTAGCTCCTGTTTATAAAGAACGTCACGTCCAACCCGTCCACATTTTCAGACGCATGTCGGCGGGAAAGTGTTTGACAGCCTCATAGCAGCGACAGCGGTTCGTCACGCGGAGTTCTGTGCTTCTGTGTTCGGGTCCGACTGGACTGAAGACACCGACCGGGACAGCTAGAAAGTTTGCGCGTTTCCCTTTCAGTGTGTTGTGCATGTGGATGAACGATCAACGGGAAACCAAAGGAATGCGGCCACGAGCTCCTGATCTGCCCACGCCGGCCGAGGGTTGGAGAGCCAGCCGTGGCGGGGAAACTGTCGCGGCTGCATCCTCAGCCCGCCACCCCGTGAGGACCCCTCGCCCGCGGTGGTGCCCGGTTTGAAGGTCTCAGCTCAGTGGCAGTTACTTCGGCCTGCTTTTAAGCGAGCCGGTCCTTGCCGGGCTAAACTCTGCGGGTGTCGGGTAGACCCGGGCACGATTCATTGGGTTTTCGGTTCACTTTAGGAGTCCCGGCAGGACTGATCATGTTGCATCGTATAACCCGCACGTCTGCTCAGTATGCCCCGTCTGCTCTGTCTGCGGCCCTGTATGCCCCGTCTTCTCTGTCTGCTCCGTATGCTCTGTATGCCCCGTCTGCTCTGTATCCCCCGTCTGCTCTGTATCCCCCGTCTGCTCCGTATGCCCCGTCTGCTCCGTATGCCCCGTCTGCTCCGTATGCCCCGTCTGCTCTATATGCTAGATATGCCCCGTCTGCTTCGTATGCCCCGTCTGCTCTGTATGATCCGTCTGCCCCGTCTGCTCTGTATCCCCCGTCTGCTCTGTATGCATCATATGCCCAGTCTGCTCTGTATGCTTCATATGCCCCGTCTGCTCTGTATGCTCCGTCTGCTCTGTATGCTCCGTCTGCTCTGTATGCTCCGTCTGCTCTGTATGCTCCTTTTGCTCCAACTGCTCCATCTGCAGACTGAAGCTGACCAAAAGCTGAGCTTGTGCTCTGTGTGTGTGTGTGTGTGTGTGTGTGTGTGTGTGTGTGTGTGTGTGTGCGCGCCTGAACACATCTATGGTTAACTTACGGTTTTTGTGACACAGATGTTACTTAGTGGTTTGGTGGGTTTGGTGCTGAAAGTCAGATTTGGGTTAGATTGCTGTCCAAAAGTTGGTCTCTCCTTCATTTGGGACAGAAGATTCTTTAGTCGTTTTAACATCCATTCTTCCTTTGGGCTTCACTTAGCAGCTTTTTTCAGGTCTCAGGGCTTTTGGACCTCCGAGTCTTGAGCTTTTTGAGAGACGAGTCTCTGGTCTTTTGTTTAAATCTTCATGCATCAAGACGTGAACTCAGAAACTCTCACGTCTGAGTCTCTGGTTTTCAGTCTCTGGCCACTTTATTGAACCATGCTGTTAAGAAACAGAGGCAGAATTGTTATAAGAGGACCGAGCAGAATGCAGAATCTCTGAAGTGATCTCTCCAGACCTTGAAAGTTTGGCCTTGAACTGAGACCAGTCACAACATAGCCGTTCTGGGCGTCATGTGACAGTTGTTTATTGGGCCTTTGTGCTTGTCCTGGTGTCCAAGCAGGCAGAAGAAAAGTGCTGTTTGACAAAGGTAGGGCTGTGCAAAATGACACATGAGAGCAAGTTAACAACCCAATAAATAACATTTATTTACCATGTTAGAATATCAGCTTCTGGTTTTCTTCTCTTAGGTAAACATGTGTTCAAGCAGAGTTTGTAACTTTCTTTCTTTTGCTGTAATTTTGCAGGTTAAACATGTTTGGTATCAGCTCATGCTGGATGATTCAGGATAGATTTTAGAGATTCTCAACGACAGCTGCAGTTAAGGAATAGCAGTCACCCTCCCTGTCAGAGATCCAATGTGGTTTCCTTCTGAACCAAGTCTTGTTTAACACACACGTGGGTTGGATGGCAGCAGGTTCTACATCTGGACTGGTTCTGTTGGTATTGAATGAGAGGCTGGGCTGCTGGCTGAAACTGATCACCATTTTTTGTCAACTATCACTACAATTGTTCTGTTTGGCCATTTGCCTAAAGATGTGATCAGTAGTTCAGCTTGCTGACAAATGTTTGCAGAAGTCAACACTTCCAGCCTTATGCGTTTGTTTCAGCTCAACAAGCAGCATCCCATCATTTGGAAGAAAAGAGGCTTCAGTTGTGCTGATCATGCGGTCCAAGCGCGCGTTTCTACCGTCCCTGGATGACATCACACATGCTGCTGTCCCTGATGGCCGTCTCTTTTTACGTCAGCTTATCCGGCTCTTTAATTCACGCAGTTCCACACCCCATCTCTAAGAAAGCTTTCTGAAAAACTTGGAGTTGCACCAAGCATGGTCACCATGCATGATAGAAACGTACAATAAGCTACGTTCACACGTGGGAAAGAATCTCTGCTCTGAGTGATTCTGTTCAGCAGCTTCATGTTTCTTGTGCTTTATCATTTGTCTAATTGGATAATAGTCTGTGTGGGCTTCAGAGGACGCTGCTTCCTGGGATCATTCCAAAGATGACCACAGAGTGTGTCCTGAGATTATACTTCTTTACTCCATGCATGGTGTAGAAGATCATAAATGATTCTAGCGTGTTTTTTTCCCTCTTTTTAAATGGGAGCAGAACATTTGCTTGTTTAGTGGGTCATAGTCACTGAAACCGCTGTCATCATTGGAGGATATCTCACACATAAAACATTAACAACAGCCAGAGAAGAGCTGAGCGGTAGGTACCAGGAATGACCCCAGGAACCTGTCAATCACATTTTACAGTGAAATGCTGTCTTAATGGTGAACTAAGACCAGCTTTGAAAGCGTTTATGGCATTGCTCAATGTCCTGAAAGAAGAGACTTTTAAACATGAGTCATTGCATTGTTGTGGATGTGTTCTGATGCGTAGTGAAGGCAGTGTTTCTCATGCTGAGCTGCTGTGGTGGAGTGGTTTGTGTGTGCGCGAGGCTTGGTTCTGTTTTGTTTCATGGTAGGAATTGAATTCATCTGCAGGCACAGAGAAGCGTCGATGGCGGTTCTTCAGCCTGTGTTTTGCTGGCGGCTGTGGTTTTGTGTACGCGGCCTGATAGAGGAGGCTCTGGAGCCTGAAGATCCAACCCCACCCTTCTGAAACATACTGCTGCTCTGTGATTTAGTAGAGACATGAACACTTTTCTTGTTATTTCTCTCTCCAGCTTAAAGCAAAGGAGATCAGTATCATTGTAGCCCGCTGATGGGTTAGCAGTAGGGCTGTAGGATTCATCTAACAACGATTCAATTCGTATCATAACTTGTGGTTGCAGATATGAATCATTGTAGACCTTGGTTCATCCTGAACGATCCGATTCTCTCCAGGACGTCTTTAGCATTTTCCAGATTCTTGGATTTCTTCCAGATCATCAAGTGTAAATGAAATCTGTGTCCAAACAAACAAGTCAACTAGAATGAATGTCAAATCCATTCACATGTTAGTGTCCTAAAGTTCAGCCTCTGTTTTTCCACATCCAAAGAATCTAAAGGGAACATTCTTAGAACATTCTAGACACTGGATGGTCACATGACTTTGCTAAAGTCTTTCCGCACATTAGACTGGAATGATGATTGATCTGTTTTTAAAGTCATCACATGTGTGTTGTCCGGTGTGATACATATTGTAAAATAAACCTGCGTTACCTCAATCAGAATGGTATTTTCCGTTATTGATTGTAATCGATGTATTTAATTTTGACATGATTTTATAATAGTTATACATCAGTTAGATGAACAACTTGCCTCAGACAGATGGATCTGGTTGGAGTGTAGGAATATCTATTAAGTCGATCAATCGTTACATCCCTGTGAAGGATTATGGGCAGACAAAGGCAGAATCTGAATTCCTCCCCTACCCCAACGTTTAGCTAGTTTCTTCAGGTTCAGACCACACCATGACATCATGAAACGCTGCCGGTCAGCCACGTTAGCGCGTAGCTGCCAGCGCTCAGAAAATGCATAACATCGATTTTATAACTTTAAAAAGACTAGATTTTAATTTACAGGACAGTTAAGACGTGGCGGATAAATGCAACAAAATGAATTCATAGAAACACTTTATTTTCTAAATAGAACAGGCATGAATTCACTTTGTATGGAACTTTATTAGAAGTACCTTTGTAGCATAGCTGGCGTTGAGCTGAAAAAAAGAGATTTTGGTGTCTGGGGTTGTAACTTCAAACTTGGAGCATCAAACCACAAACGGCAAAATCCATTTCAAGGCTGTTGCTGCCAAAAATGCTCTCCCGAGTGCTTTCTAGTGTTTCTCTTTATTGGATGCTCGCAAAACACCTGCTGCATTGTTCTGCAAACGTTGTTTAAGAAAGTTAAAGCAGGGAGAACAAAAATTTATTTGATTCAAAAACTGAATTTTGGAATGAAAAATTCAGAGATTCAGTTTTTTGGGCACATCGCCCAGCTCTTTATTGTGAAGTAAGGCAGAAACAGGATGTAAGCAACGGACAACAAGGCTGTGTGTGCTTCTGTCTACACTGCATATTAACTTTACAGACAAACGGATGGTGCAGGTTTGTTTGGGGATGTTTGAACAGTTTTGAATGACAGTAAAGATGACTTCAGGCGAGTAAGTCGAGCAGACCTGAAGACGAACGTCCGGTTGCTGTGAAACCAAAGGAAACTGAAGGCCATGTCTGTGGAGTACTGCAGAAACTCTTCTACTCACTACATCTGCGTCAGTCTCTTTGAAATCGCCGATCTCGCATGCCCTCATAAATGGGATTTTCCAATTTCCTCAAAATATAGATTTGAATTCTAAAGTATTAGAGTATGAGAATGGTTAGCTTAACCCTGTCGTCTACATGTCCAGATCTTTGTGTGGAGCATGTTGAGAGATATTCAGTGAAAATGTGGAAGGATGCTTGGAAAAAAGGACGGTGATGGAGGGAAAATGAAATGTCAGAAGCTGTTGAAAGACTGGGAGTACATTCGATTGGAGGTTCAGTGTCTGCACTGCCGAGCTGCAGAAAGCATGCCACGTTTACATGAGTGAAGCCATTACACTATTGTTGGCTGTGCAGTTCACAATACATGCTATTTAAATGAAAACACCTTTACCAGAGTGTTGAATGAAAAGAATAAAAAGGAATCCGTAACGGTCTTATCCAATTTAATGTCGTTAGGAATTGGTGGATCATTTATCTCTTTACATCATTGATATTAGCAGCTTTCTTCCTTTGTAAAATCCTCTCCTGCAGCTGTACACGCAGCCCGAAAATAAATCAGCTTGAAATTCTGGTCAATACCCGTCAGTAATATTAAAAAAAACCTTCTCGACCAGAACATTAGAGCTGCAGCCTCACTAAGATGTTCTGCCGTTAATTGTGCACCCATTCTGCCTCTGGTTGATGTCTGAGACCCTCACAGGTGCATCAGAGCGGAAATCATGACGGCGCCGTGGAAGCGGCCCAGAGCAGTGCCGGGCTGGATCTGTGTTTGGGGAGAATATTCCTGGTTCCACCACTCTGTCCACTGGGACGACTTTTAGGATGTGCACAGAGAGCAGCCAACTTCCAACATACTCCAAGTAGGGCTGGAGGATTCAACACTAATTTGAGTTTGGTGTTTTAGAGGATTTATTTTTGGGTAAAATTGAGATCTGTCCTGCTAAAAAGTTTGGTGACAGTAGCGCCAGTATCTGTAGAGCTATTGAGGACCTTTTTTATGAATCATATCTCTATTAAATTATATATGCAATAAAATAAAGATGGACTTTCTCACAAAATATTTATTGTAGCATGAATATGCTGACGATTCTTCACTACCAGTTCATATAAATGTAGACATTTATTCATTTTTGAGAGATCATTGATTTCTACAGAATGGTCTTTTCTTGGAGTTTGCACTTTGTTGACGGTCCCTTGGCAGCTGTCACACTGCTCTCACTGCAATTACAGCTGGAAGAGAACAATTCTCATTAAAAGGCAGAAAAAAACATTTTTTTCTTTTGAAATTCATTTGTAGTTCATGCTCTGTGTTGATACAAAATGATTGAGACACTTTTGACACGTTTGGACGTTTATCGGATGAGTTCTTGAGGCCAGAAGTCGGAATCCGTGAAGATCTTTGTAACTTTACCAAACTCACTTAGCTTAGCCTCCCTTGCTTCACTCCACTAAACAACTTCCAGGTGACTGGAAATAAATACATGTAAATGTGAAAATAAAAATACAATCCATCATTTGTTTTTCTGTTTTTCAATAAAGCAGTCTTTTTGTTTTTTTTATTGTTTGTTTTAGTTTGAGAATCGATGAAGGAATGATGACACAGATTCATACGATGGACTGAAAGTGAACCTGCCTGGTTGACCGATGAGTTTGATCTGTTATGAGCTCTTCATTTTAAGTTAAAGACCCACTCCAATGAAAAAGCTGTTTTTTAACAACTTCTTCTAGCATTTTTCTGATGACAGAGGACATATATAGAAGAATTTAGTATTTCTTTATTCAAATCGTGATGAATCAAGAGCGGATTAAATAATGTTGTTTAAAAACTCTTAAGTCGTGATGTAGAAAACTGCCATGGGCGGGCCACAGTCTCCCCTGCTCAGCTCCTTTCCTATCATCCACCTGCAGAAACACAGATCCATGGACGTCTTTGTTTTCCTGGTCTGAGCTGGAATCTGGATCAGAACAGCACAGCTGGATAGCTCTGATATTGCTCACCGTTTTTATTGCACCGCTGTACTTAGGTTGGGGTTTTAAAGGGCTGTAAGCAAAAGAATGATGGGAAATCAGTGAAGGCTTACTTCCTTGCCAACAGTCCACAACACGGTGGCAAGTTTCTCCTGCTGCCCTACAGAAACGAACACCCAGAAAACAACAAAATCAAAGTGAAGAGACCACTGGGAATGCTTTGAAAAGGGATCAGAAGGCGATTGGACTGGGACTTTATTGTCTCATATTAATGAAGACACTGAAGTGGTGTGAAAATCATAAGTGGGCTTTGATCCATTTCTAAACATGGCTGAACAGCAGTTTCATGAAAGGTTCCATGTGTAGCACGTCTTCATGCGTGTGTGTTGGTTTAGCAGGGCTTGTTTGTCAGAGGGAAAAATGTCACATTTAAGGACTGACACCGGAGCTTTCAGCTTTCATGTTTGTGCAGAATTCCCACTGAAAGCTAGTGTACAACATGCCTATCAGCCTGACATCAGGAGCATATGAAGACCAATACCTTCCTCGTCCAGATGACGTTTGAGTGCTGCGCCTGGTTTCTGCTGGCTAGCACAGTTAGTGATGTTTCTCATGCTGCATCCGTGTGCATGTGACATGTGTGGAAACATGTTCCCTCTCAAAAACCTATGGCCATTACAGCTGCTCATGCAGGTTCTCATCTTTTCCTAGAACAGCATTTGGTGTGTGGAGGAGACTGTAGTTTTGGATGAATTGGATTTGTCCGACTGCGTTGTTTGTCGTCTTTAATGTTGTCTGGTGGGGTTTGGCTGCTTAACAGCGTTGTTGTGTCCCAGCAGCTCATTGCTTCTTATGCATAAAGCAGTCGTCTGAATGGCTGAAATTCAAAAAGTTGCAGCTGAGACAGCAGAACCTATTTCATCATAATAAGTTTAGACTCATGGATGTTTGACAGCCAGCTCTGCACTTGTCAGGTTTAAGTACAAAACAGTCTTGGTAAGTGTTGTGTATTTGTCAGGGCTTTCGCATCATTTATTTTAAAGATCATCCTTTTAAATGACAGGATTTTTATTCCTGAATAGTCTACTGAATGGATTGCGAGTCGAGAACAAATCTTCATCTCTAACTTTTTCTGCTTTTCCTTTCTAGGAAACGGAAATTGCTGCCGAATGCAACCATGTAAGTTCACAGAATGGAATCTCTTTTCCTAATCACATGTGTTCATGATTCACTTCATGCCTTTCCATTTGTTGTGTGTCTGTTTTTATACTATGGTCTACTCTAAGAGAATCATTGATTCTGATTGGCAGCAGAATGTCTCTTAAGTACGAGGTGTCGAGGTGTCCATTGTCAGACATTAATGGATGATGCAGAGGTGATCTGTCAACCTCTTTCTATTTATGTTTAAATCATTTATCAAGCTGACTATTGGATGTGCAGTGCAATGCATTGCCACGGCAACAGCTACAGAACCTGGCTCTGTCTCTGCTGCCGGTTGTGTGAAGACAAACTATCGGAGGAAAGAGGTGTATATGCTAAATGTCATGTAAAATCATCCAAAGCATCATTCTTAGAGGGAATATTCACGTCTTTGTTTTTGTCCAGACGATGAAGATAAAGTTTGTCTCAAAGAATCAAAGTCCTCCAGTAGTTTCCTAGATCACTTTGATCGAATAAATATCCTCTATGAACATGGATCATTAAATGTTTCCGACAAACTATTGCTTTCATAAATTAAGAATAGAATTATGTATTAACTCATTAAATCTGTATCCAGCAATAGGGTAAACAAAACAGAAAAACAGACAATGAACTATTTAAAATTAAAGTCAACATTGCTTTTGGTGGTAAAATGTGATAGAGATCATCATAGAGATATTTCAAAGACAGATCTTTCTGCCGTCTTGCTGTCGTGATAAACTGGCAAAACGTCCGTCCACCTATTTTCCATGTTTCTATTGTTCTGGTTACCAACCTGAACATTGTTACTCATCACTGCTTTGGACTTTTTTTTTTAATTATGCTACACAAATGCTTCCGTAGGTATGAAATGTGATAGTGGACATTGCTGCAGTGTCTGTGTCTTCATGAGTTCTGTCCCTTCAGCTTCTATGGAACTACAAGCTGAATCTAACAACGGACCCAAAGTTTGATTCTGTAGCCGTGGAGGTGTGCAAGACCACCATCTCTGAGGTGAGGGGCTCAAAAAATCTGCTATTCAGCACACATATGGAAGTGTCAGGAGAGATGGTCAGGTGGACACACAGTCCTGATGGACTTGTACAGACACTGCTGTACAAGACGGTGATTTAGGTAGATGAATGGAAGCACACGGCTGTGTTTGTTCAGCAATGTTTAACTGAAGTTACCAATGATCCGCAGATTAAGAGATTTGTCTTTTACAGTGCGTTCCAATTATTATGAAAATTATATTTAAGTGTCAAAAAGATCAAATTCTTTGTTTTTCAATCAAACTGATGGATGATATTGTGTCTCTGGGCTCTTTGGATCACTGACATCCATCTCAGACACCTGTGGTCATTAGTTTTCCAGGTGAGTTCAATTAAAGGAAAAACTACCAAAGAAGGACGTTCCACATTATTAAGCAGACCAACATTTTCAAGCAGCATGGGAAGAAAAAGCATCTCTGCTGCTGAAAAGCATGAAATAGTTAAATACTTTGGACAATGTATAAAAACCTTGGATATTTCAGGAAAACTACAGGTGAACTTCGTAGCATTAAGACAGGGGTCGGGAACCTATGGCTCGCGAGCCATATATGGCTCTTTTGATGGTCACATGTGGCTCGCAGACAAATCTTTAATTAAACTTTTTTTTTCTTCATTAGACCAGTCCTTCTCGGGCGGGATGCGATGCCAGAGGCGCGCAGTAGTATTGATGCTTGGAGAGAAAAATCTGCGCCAGCATTATCAGTTTACTATTATCTTTTATTTGACAAAGTTTCTACCAGCCGGAAACCTGTGAATTGCCGTGCCTAAAACTGCGCGCTCCCGTCTCTGAGAAAGAGTGCGCAGTTGCGGGGACGGGATGTGTGAGGAAGAAAGCAGAGGGTGGGGGTGAGGGGTTGTGGGGACCGGCAGCAGGTGAATCGCGCTGGGATTGTAAAAACGTAAAACCCGCTGCCCGTCACTCACTGCAGCGTGTGAGTGTGTGTTTGGCTCACCGTCTGCATGTGATCAGTCTTTGTCATATCTAAAGAACAGTCAGACCAACCTAAGATCACGTTTAGAGTCTCAACGCCTGCGTGAAGCAGAAACTCACCATGGATCAACCAACCAGACTAGACCATCAGCAAAACTACCACTAGAAATACTCATCATTTATTAGCAACAGCACAACAATGTTATTAAAAATAATCCACAGACTTATTGTACTTTAAAAATGTTGAAATTACATCAAATACACATATTCATTTGTATATTTAGTTTTAAACTGGACTGGGTGGCTGTTGGGCCGCGTTAAAAGTTCTGGGGTTCATTGAACGCATCAAGCAGAGATCTGATTGGCTCTCAGTCCTGTCGCTCAGCCTGTTGTTAGGTAATTTGGACCAATGGGGTTCAGCTATGGGCCGAATAAGGGAAATGGGAGGGCGGAGCGGGAGCAGGGAAATATAAAGTTGGGAGAAGCGCTCTCGTCTCAGCGGGAGAGATTCAGGAGTTGCTGAATTTATTGTACGGCGTTTGTTGCGGTCTACAGTAACCAGAATAAAGAACCTTAAAAGAGGTTACGTCTCCGTGCCTCAGTGTGGGAAAGGGACACTACATTATTGTATGGCTCTTTCGAAATTACATTTTTAAAATATGTGGCGTTTATGGCTCTCTTGGCCAAAAAGGTTCCCGACCCCTGCATTAAGAGATCTGTGGCTGATTCAGAGACACGGGTTGGTGCAGATAAAGGCAGAACGAGGAAGGTTTCTGCCAGACAAATGCTTCAGGTTAAGAGAGCAGCTGCTGAAATAGCATTACAGAGCAGCAAGCACGTGTTTGAAGCTGCTGGTGTCTCTGGATTCCCACCAACATCAAAGTGTAGGGTCCTCCAGAGGCTTGCAGTTCTGCGTAGACCTTCTAGACCAGACGTGGGCACTGAGGGCCGCATTCCTGCATGTTTTCCAGCATACCCTGCTCTGGCATGTTCTAATTGGCTGGACACACCTGAACCAGGTAATCAGCCATGAGTAGGGAAAGACTATCTGGAAATCATGCAGACACACCGGCCCTCGAGGCCTGGAATTGCCCACCCCTGTTCTAGACGGTCCCCCTAAACACAGAAACAGCTGCAGTGGGCTCAGACTAATGAGTCCCATGCAACCCTGGATGGTCCAGATGGATAGAGTAGTGGGTGGTTGGTGGATGGCCACCATGTCCCCGGGACAGCCGTGTTTCAGTGGTAGGGCGGTCGATCCCTGATCGGAAGATTGTAGGTTTGATTTCTGCCTTGCCTGCCCATATGTCAAAGTGTCCCTGGGCAAGACACCGAACCTTGCCTCTGATGGCGTCCAGTGTTCATTTTTAGCTCTTCATGCATGACAATACAGCATCTCATGCTGCGAGGAATACCTCTGCGTCATTGGCTGATATGGACCTAAAAGGAGACGAACTGACTTATTTCCTCAACCTATTGAGAACCTTTGGAGCATCTTCAAGCAAAATGAGGGTGGGGGGCAGTTCACAAACAAACAGCAGCTCCGGGACAATATTCTGACATCCTAAAAGAAATTCAAGCAGAAACTCTCCAAGAACTCCCAAGTTCAATGGATGCAAGGATTGTGAAGCTGCTCCAAAATATGGGCTCCTATGTTCAAATGGAACTTGACCTATTGAGATGTTTCTGATTGGAATAGCTTTAGATTTCAGTCAATATGACTTCCTAATGCAGTAAATTCAACAAAGACTATTTTCAGTTCTTTAGAATCTGTCAAATGTTGTGGAACTCTGTTGTAATAATGTGGAACAGTGACTTTGAAGGTTTTTATTTAAAAAAAATACTGTTATCTTTAGGAGGTTTGTTCAATAACATCTAATATGTAGTCTAATGGCGACGTTTAGGATTTAGAAAAATGAATAAATATATCATTTGCATTGTAATTTGGAACGTGCTGTAGACTGTTTTAAACACTGAGAGCAAAGGGATTGTTGGACTGTCCTAAAAGGTACAATGATTAGTAGAAGCAGAACGTTTCTCAGTTCTTCTGCAAACTGCTGCTTTTCTTCATCAGATCAAAGAATGTGCTGCAGAGGAGCTGGGTAAAGGTTACCTGGTGTCATGTTTGGTGGAGCATCGCGGCAACATCACTGACTACCAGTGTAACCAGTACATCACCAAGATGACCACCATTATCTTTAGTGACTTCCGGCTAATCTGTGGATTCTTGGGCAAGTGTCATGATGACATCAACGCTCTTCACTGTGGCAGCATCAGCACCAGAGAGAAGGTACCAGACCAACACACACACGAGCTGCCAGCCTTTCTTCTGACCTCGACGTGCCTTTCCCACTGTGAAGGACAGCCAAGCCCTGCCCCACCAACACTCCCACCCACTACACTGTGCTACACCCAAAACACTTGCAGGATTTTTGCATTTGCAGCAAATTCTCCACATACTCTGATCGTTGGTGTGCAGCAGCCGACAGAAGTCGTGTGTCAGTTCAGACACTGGTTCTGTCTTTGAAGGACGGCCTGTCAGAGTAAGCTACACACCCAAGGTCATGAGCTCACTGTAGAGACAAAACTTGGATGGGAGGAGCTAAAATATATTTTAAATGTCAGTCTGCATTTCATTGTCTGTAATCTTCATGTTTAAAAACTAACTGGAGAGACGTTTTCGTTGTCCTCTTGACAGGTTTCTTTTGGGTCTAAAGGTTTCAAAGCTAAAGGGGAGAGAGGTTTTGACGAGGCTTTTTGATATTTATGTTACATGAAACCAAAGCAAACCAAATAGTGGTGAAATGTACCAGCAGAAAAACACAGCGTGGTCTGTGGCTGTGACTGCACTGTGTGACTGTCTGTGCAGGACATCCACTCGCAGGGTGAGGTCATCGCCTGTCTGGAGAAGGGTTTGATCCGGGAGGAGGAGGGGCAGCCAGGCGCTCACCACATCAAGGACGACTGTAAGAAGGCCATCATGCGGGTGGCTGAGCTCTCTTCGGACGACTTCCACCTGGATCGCTACCTGTACTTGGCCTGCAGAGATGACAGAGAGCGCTTCTGTGAAAACGTGAGGACGGGTTTCTCTGCAGGGGCGTTAGGGTTCTTCGACCTGGTTGGGTCAGCGCTTTCTTGACGTTCAAGTTGACACAGCTCTGCAACCTAAAAGCATTTCAGCTTGTCGTTGTTTTTTGAGGGCCAGGTAAAGGAAGTCTTCTGAAATGTGGTGCTCCACCTTGACTTTCAAGCCCGTTATATTTCTGCGCAAATGCATTAAATTACAGTTTACTTTCAGAATAGGATGAAGACTGAAAGGTGGAACTAAAACAAAAAAACCTGAAGTTTTCCAAAGCGTAGGGAGAAAACCAAAGTGCTCACAGTGAGGTGTTCAGCTGCGGGTTCTGTTGCTCTGGCTGATGTTGGCTTTTTGAATCTTTCAGACGCTGGCTGGAGAGGGGCGCGTGTACAAATGTCTCTTCAATCATAAGTTTGAGGAGGCCATGTCTGAGAAGGTACGTGCAGGTGGCTTCATCCCCTCGGTCTTGTTCACAGCGTCCACTAGAGAACGTTGTTTGTACCTCTGCACATATTTCTATCATTTCTGTTGTGAAGATGAAGTTGACATTGCTAAAACGGTGCATTTATAATGGATGAACTACTACACCATAAAGACTGTGCGTGTCCTCAGTGCCGCGAGGCTCTGACCACCAGGCAGAAGCTGATCGCACAAGACTACAAGGTGAGCTACTCGCTGGCCAAAGCCTGCAAGTCTGACCTGAGAAAGTTCCACTGCAACGTGGACACCAGCCTGCCGCGGGCCCGAGAAGCACGCCTCTCCTTCTTGTTGCTCTGTCTGGAGTCTGCTGTTCATCGGGGTGAGCGCCTCTTCCTTCTGCTCCTCTCTCTGCTCCTCATGTGTAAATGGCACATACCTGTTTACTCTCTTCTTAGCGGGCCTAAAGAGCTGTGCAGTCACAGTCCCATTCATACCCTGATGGCGACTCTACTGCCAAACTCTGGCACCAGCAGTGGGGGGTTCAGGGTCTTGCCCCTCCTTTTCTGCGAATTCACGGGTCCTTCTGGTCCCTAACCCCCACCAATATGGGGGAGATATTTTGCACCACGCGTCCCTCTCAGACAGTCACCTGAAAACCCTCGTTCCCCTTCTTTCTGTCTCTTTCTCCCACTTTTCTAAATTGTTCCCATGTGTGCTTCAGGTCGAGTCGTGAGTGGAGAGTGTCAGGGCGAGATGATGGACTACAGGCGGATGCTGATGGAGGACTTCTCCTTGAGCCCAGAGATCGTACTCAACTGTCGCACTGAGATCGAGACCCACTGCTCTGGTTTGCACCGTAAAGGGAGGACGTTGCACTGCCTGATGAGGGTCGGCCGAGGAGACGTGGGGTCCATCGAGCCCAACTGTCAGAAGGCGGTATGTTCTTTTCCTTAGTCTTATCCACTTTTGGGGGCAGAGTCTATGGGACTTTTGCTGTTGCAGAATAGTTTCTTTATCTTCTAAACTGATTTGGACTCGGTGCTCCTTGATCAAAACTTCTTCCAGTGAGCCAGCTGTTAGTACTGTTTCCGTTTTCTGTGGAAAGTTTGTCTCATTACTTCCCAGGGACTGAATTCTAGAAAGCCGCATAGCTTTGGTTGGATCCAGTCAAGCTGGTGTGGAATCGCACAAGAACAACCAAAACCTCTGCATGCAGCAACAGAGGCTCAGCATTTAATCATGACCCACGATTAAATAATCTAATTCATCTATTTTTAACCCACTAATTGCTATAAAAAGTCTTGTTTTGAGATATTTTCATTTAAATTTGTGACATTGTGGCTCAGTAAAAGAAATTACAACTAAAACCTGACTTTATATTAGTTTTTCTAATATAACAGACTTCCAACCTTTACTGTTACACCAACAGGTGTTTTTTTTCAATCTCCAATAAATAACAAAAAAACAAAACACAATATCAGGTTCAGTCTCAACTTTAACACACAAGAACTTTTCTGAGCAACCTGAAAATGTGGACCACAGCATTATTATTAATACCATAATATGTGTTGACATACTTCACATCTGCTATGGATTTATGATGACGACACCTCGTCGGGCTTTATCTCTTATATAACAGATATAATGTCATAGCTGTGGCGTTGAGGGCTTGTTTGAGTTGGTTCTGCTAAGGACCACTAAGTCGCACACAGCTGCGCACACATGATGGGCACTGGGAGCGATGTTGGAGGCGTTTCCAGACGAGTTAAAAAAAATGTTCATGCAAGAAAATTTTGTTTTGTATATTTGAGAACATGACAATAGTTATAGATTAAAAATTTGATTAATGCGGATAAAATGACGCTAATTTGTCTGTAGTTAATCGTGCTTTAACACAATAACATGACACCCCTAGTTCATGTTGAGCGTCTATGCTGCTAAAACACTTATTGAAAACAAAGCTGATCTGCTGGTGTGAAGAATGATCCTTGAGGTGCCAGTGATGGTGATGATGAAGAAGAGTCATGCAGCTGTGGTAAACAGTGCTTCTCTCCGCTCTCTGTCAGAGGTCAACCTGCTCTGGACAGCTGATTTGATGAGTCAGCCCAGACATGCAGAAATATGTCTGGGCTGACTCATCAAATAAATTTCTCATTTTGGAAATGAAGCAGCAGCTTCATCATTTCCTTAGCCGCTGTGAGAGTCTGGCAGTGTAGGCGGCAGAGTTTGTCAGCCTAATGCTCACCAGTCGATCCGCTGGGTCTTCGGCCCTCAGAATGGAGGTCAAACGGCGCTGCAGAACGCTCTGCGTTAAGCAGAAGTTTCAACAGTTGGACCACATGTGAACATTCTCCTCCTTCATCTGCAGCTTTTCCTGACTGTTTTGTTTCCATTCTTTGTCTCCAGCTTCAGGTACTGATCCAGGAAGCCGACCCAGGTGCCGACTATCGCATTGACCGGGCACTTAACGAGGCCTGTGAGTCCGTCATCCAGACGGCCTGCAAGCACATCCGCAGTGGAGATCCCATGTGAGTCCCCTGTGGGTGGTGCATCGGTGGGCTTGGCACTTGGACTACAGTTGTCTTTAAGCCCTGCTGGAGTGTTTTGTGAGCTGCAGGCTGTGCTGCTCCCCTGGAAGCTGCTCTGCAGTGTGTTCTGCTGATTCTGCAGGATCCTGTCGTGTCTGATGGAGCATCTGTACACGGAGAAGATGGTGGAGGACTGTGAGCACCGGCTGCTGGAGCTGCAGTACTTCATTGCCAGAGACTGGAAGTAAGTTCTGTCTTTAGCAGGGTCATAAGGGTCACTGTCTCCACATTGGGGGTCTTTTTCTGCTGACCTCACTTTGTAGAATTTTTTTTTTTTTTTTTTTGGTTTCCTTTCTTCAGTTGTTGAAGTAGAAAAAAAAAAGTTTTTTTCTGCATGCTTGAAGGCTCTCAGCGGACGGTCGAGCGCAGATCCAGCTGCTCAGGCTTGTTTTGACACTCTGCCTTCTCCCCCAGGCTGGACCCCATCCTCTACAAGAAATGCCAGGGCGATGCGACACGTCTGTGCCACACTCGCGGCTGGAATGACACCAGTGACATCATGCCGCCTGGCGCCATATTCTCCTGCCTGTATCGACACGCGTATCGCTCCGTTGAGCAGGGCCGGCGGGTGAGTTTCCTTGTCTCTGGTCACGCGATGTGTTACCGTGAATGGAAGTGGGGGCACCCTGCTGGAACCGAAGCATGATGACCTGCTGACCGACTTTATGTCAAATCTTCGGATCCTGTTGAGTCATATGGTTCTGATTTCTGTCCCATGCTCATTCCTGTAGATGTAGCGAATGTCCTTGTGCTAACTGCCCTCAGGGGTGGATAAGGGGCAAATCTGTATGTGGCAGGCAGGCGGCCGCACGTGAAGCCACCGCAGAAAAGATCATAGACAACCCAGTGAGCCCACAAGGCAAAAATTACAATGGATGTTGGGTCGTTGTGAACACTTAAGCAACACTTAAGGGGGGAAGTAAGGGGGATGTAGGTGAAGCTCGTCATACAGGAAAACCCCCCCCCCCCAAACCCTGTGCAGTCTGCTGGAAGCCCGTCAGTGCTGTTCACGTGATAAGTGTGCACTCTTTGTGTGCAGTCTGACTGCTAGAAATAAGGAAATTAGACACTAAGATAGGGGTGTCAAACTCCAGGCCTCGAGGGGCCGGCCTCCTGCTGCTTTTTCAGAAATCCTGTCTCATCTGCTGTTGATTACATGAAACAGGTGTGTTAAGCCAATAAGGAGCTTCAATGGCAGGTTGATTGGAAAACATGCAGGACACTAGCCCTTGAGGCCTGGAGTTTAACACCTGTGCACTAAGAGTTAGGTATGCACAGTATATCGCAAATTTATCGTAATCGCGAGATCAAGCTGTGCAATGCGCATATCACAAAAGACGGCAAAGATTGGAATAAATGGTTGCATTCAATCTGCTAAAACAATCTTATGGCCGTTTGAAGTATTTAATTAATCAAATAAATCCATTTATGCATTTGACCAATCAGATGGAGCCCTTTTATGATAAATGTTGGCCTCCAGTGCAGACGAGTGTCAATTGGAGTGTAATATTTAAACTGTTTCAGTGAAATGGAAATTATGTCTTTGGTTGTTTTGCTATTTGTTCATATACCGCTAGTTATATAGTCATCGCAGTATTGATCACTAAAATCGCATATCGCAAGTTTTCCTCATATCGTGCAGCCCTACTCAGAGTGTAGTTCGTGTGAACATCCTGTATCCCGTTAACAACCCGTGCAGCATTTGTGCGGTCAATAATGAGCCAGTACTCGCCCCTTACCAACAACTAGAGGACGGTGTATGGCGGCATCACTCGTATGTCACAGGTGTGTGAGGCTTACAGTATTTTTACAAATACTTCACGGTGCACTTACCCCACACGACAATGGTACGTTCCATTTTCATGGCACACTTTAAGATGGCCATATGAGCCTTAAAGGAACTGCAAGACACACCAGTGCTCCCCTTAGGATGCAGCCGAAACCCCAACACCAGAAACCCCAACATGCAGACTTTGCTCCAAGTCCTTCGACATCCAGGCTGGTGAGCCTCATGAAACCAGCGACAGCTGCCGAACGCTGCAGAGGCCAGTCGGTCACAGAACTTTTAGCAGTAATCACACCAAAAGGGGGCTACTTTGAAGAACCTACAATATGACATATTTTCAGTTGTTTCACACTTTCTTTTTATGTATATACTTCCACATGTGTTAATTCACAGTTTTGATGCCTTCAGTGTGAATCTAAAATTTTCATAGTCATGAAAATAAAGAAAACTCTTTGAACGAGAAGGTGTGTCATCACTTTGGTCTGTACTGTAGTTCTATCTGCATGGCAGTAAAAGTTTCAAACTAAAACTAAAAGTATTGGCTTCTGCTGAAACCCTTAAAATGTAAATGAATTTAAACATGTAGAATGAAAAATATGGATCAGTATTCAGAGAGAGCAGTGGTTGTTCCGTACGATGTTTCATGTTCATATCAGTCTGTCTTGACACAGATTAATTTGTCTGTTGTCTGTGTGGAGGAGTGTTGTGAGAGTGAGGCATGATGGGAACTGACCACAGTCTGCTCTTGTAGCTCATCAGTGATGCCCCTGGAACAGCACAGCAGGGTTTGACCGTGAGTACGTCTGTCGTCTGATCTCTGCAATCCTGGACTGTAATTCCTATCAGCTCCACAAAGGGAAAATCGGGTCTCTGATGACGGTGGTGAAAATCATCCAGTTCATGTTATTAAAGATCATATTTCAATCCTGTTTATAATCCAGATCCTGTGATTAGCACACTCGTGGCAGTGCTCTGTCTCTCACACCACCTTCTCATCAACATGGAGACGCTTGAGTCTGAACATTTGACATCTTAACCAGACTTTTTTCAAAAACAGGAGGGTCTTCCCAACATTTCTGTCCCGGTACCAATTGGGGTGTGACGATAACCGCATCACCGCGGTGATGAGGTCATCACCGTTATGATGACCTCATCACCACGGTTTGGGAATGTTCTGCATATGGTGCGTGATTGGAACTATAATAAACACATTCATCTTTGCTGATAATTTACTTTGTCTGCTAGACTTCAAGGGTTTCTGGGGAAACCTTTTATTACTGTTCTCCTCTCACTCCCTCTTGCGCTGCACGCGCTCCCTCTACTCACACACACACACATGCGTGGTTTCAGCAGCACACAGACATCCTCATTTTACAACAGAAGTTTCCTCCTGGCGAGGAAATACGACAAATTTACTGCGTTCTAATTATTCATTTCCATTGTATTCAGCTGCATCCGTTCTTGAGTGCGCGACGCTGCCGCCCGCTGGAGGATTTTGTGTGTGTGTGGGGGGGGGGGTCGCAAGAGTCCCAACACTGCGACTCTTGCTGGTTCATCACCGCGGTGGTCAAAATCCCACACCGTCACAGCTCTAGGTACCAACTCTGAAGTCTTTCTGTTGAAAGGATGGATTAGTGTGAGAGGAGGACAGTCTGTAGATGGAGATCTGGGAGTTGGTTGCTGCTTCATTCAGTTTTCTTGTGGATGTTCATCCAGTCATTAAAAATCTTTAGAAAACCAAGAACTGATGGATTTTGCTAAACTGGAATTGACATCTCAGACTTCAGCTGTCTGCTCCAAGCTGCTGTCAAAGTTCTGGCTGTTGTCCACTTTGACTGCAGGTTCCCTGATTTTTATTTGTTTGTTTGTTTGTTTTGTTTTGTTTCCCACATTCAGACATGGGGGGACTTTCGGAATAAGTCTCTCCATTTCCAGACTCACTTTTGTGGATTCTTTTTATTATTGATGTTTTTTTTGACACCCTAACTAAAAAGGAACAAATGTCCTTTTTTCTTCTTTCTGCAGCTGTCTCGAGACTGTAAGGTGGAGGTGCACAGGATTCTCCACCAGAGGGCGCTGGACGTGAAGCTGGACCCTGAACTGCAGAGGCGCTGCATGACAGACCTGGGGAAGTGGTGCAATGACAGGACGGAGCCGGGGCAGGAGCTGGACTGCCTGCAGGACCACCTGGAGGATCTGGCGCTCGACTGCAGGGACGTAGTGGGGAACCTGACCGAGCTGGAGTCAGAGGTTAGACCCCTGAGAACTGCCGTGCTTTCAAAGGCTTTACTTTGACACTCGCACAAAGTTGGAAAAAAAACTAAATATAATTTATAAAAAAGGAAATCCATCCCAACAGTTTTATATCCCTACTTGAACTTCATGGTTGCCACAGGTGGTGAAGGTGGTGCTTATCAGGGTGTAGACTGCTCCTCTAACCCTTTGATTTGAATGTAATTGCGTGTGTTCAGATGAGGTGTTTAATGACAGAGATGTTGCAGTGAACTGGTCCTGTGCAATGTGCAAACTCACATAGAAGTTGTGGAGCTGAAGCTCGTCGAGGAAAACGAGCACCAAACCAGCAGCAGCTCATCTGTGGCTGGAAAGATCTAAGAAAGCCCATCCCTGCTCAGAAGAAGCAGGCGCTCTTGTCAGGATGACATTTGAAGGTCTTGTGAGCATTTAAATCCAGCCTGTACATCTCAGTAGGAAGGTCCAGAAAACACAGGTGGATGCCTCCAAACACCTGGATTACTGGCTCCCCGACACCATACCTGTGATGGATTCACTTAAAGATGCGTCAAATAAAAAAAAAAAAGATGCATCAAATTAGCCCTGAAACACCTTTTTTTAAGGGTTTAAAGAGCTTTAAAACTGTCATATTAAATTAAATCTCCTCAAAATTGGTATGTTTATGAATTTATATCTGCCTGCTGTGGAACTCCATAATGAAATCTTCCAAACAGCCAGGCCTGAAAAGCCAGGTCCGTGGTATTTAACTAGATATGGGTGTGTTACACAGCGTTTAAACTAACCTCGTGATGATGAGTGTCCGGTGTCGAGACAAAAACTACTTACTGTGCGGACACAGAAATTCAAATACAACCCACCAATCTCCTGACGTGTTCCTGTTCACCCAAAGGAAACAACGACACCCCTCCTAAAAAATAGGCCCCCACACACAGCAAACAACACCTTCACAGAAATGTTGGCTTTAACTTTTCTGCCAAGGATCACATAAGAGGAATAAGGTATACGATTAACATACAACCAGAAGACAGTTTCAAAAAAAGCTCAAGTTAAAAGTTAAAGTCCCATCATCTGTCACACCTAGGTGTGTGACATTTGTTCTCCGCATTTGGCCCCTCCCCTGGGGTAGCGGTGAGCTGCAGACATTTGGTGGTTTAACCCCCCAATCCAACCGCTTTATGCTGAGTGTTGAGCAGGAAGGCACTGGGTCCCATTATTAGAGTCTTTGGTACGACTCATTCTGGATTTGAACTCACGACCTTCCTGTCACAGGGCGTACACTCTACCACAAGGCACTGAGCTGGTATGACATCATGGTTTATACAGGATGTCTGCGGCGATTCGAAGTGTATTTGTTTTTATGTGTAAATGTATCTATATGTGTGTATGTGTAGTCATAGAAAGGGGACAGACCATAATACCAATCCATGTGCTCTAGAGGCTTTACGTCTTCTCACTCCCTTTCAAGTTTGTCTTTTTTTTTGGTGCTGTCTTTCCTTTTAAAGTAGTCTTGTCCTCGTCATCATGTAGGTTCTATTCTTACATCCAGTCGATGGTTCAGGACTTCAGTTTAGACTCTTTTCTGTTCTGCTCCTGTCTGGCTGGAGCTCTGGTCACATTATGAACTCCTGTTATTTGGTTTCTTTTGTATCTCATCCCATTACCAGTGCAAATGCACGTTTTCTACCGACACAAACATAAAACCAACATTTCCATGTGAGACGCATTTGTCCATGTTTACACTCTCCTGACGTCATCTTTCACAGCTCTGTCTTGAAATAGTTTTGGTTTCCTGCTCTTGTCATTTCTCCACCAGAATAAGGTACAGTGTCCCCTTCACCTTTGATCGTCATGGCACGTTGTGTTCCGCGTCCTGATTGGCTGTAGACCTGGTCAATCAGTCTTCTCCTGCACAGAATGCAAAGATGATCTTTGCTTTCCTCCTCTAACAATGGACTCATTTTTCTAAGAAGGTTTAAGAGTTTCAGTAAGTGGATCAAGAGTGTAGTGAGACGTTTTACCGCCTTAAACCATTATAGTAGGTGTTAAATATAGAGATGACCACTTCTGGGATTATTGAGGATGGTTTATAGAACATAACTCCTGCGATAAGCGAGGGAGCACTGTATTTCTGAGATGGAATTGCTCCGCCTCCTCACCCCAAGTCTCTGTTTTCACTGGAACTCCCCTCTTTGTCCCAACAGGACATCCAGATCGAGGCGCTGCTCATGCGGGCGTGTGAGCCCATCATTCAGACGTACTGCCATGTGAGTCCACCCATGTTTTTCCCCATCAAAGCAGCTTCCAGGCAGGACGTCTGGACATGTTCAGACTCTTGGTCCTGAACCTTTGCAGAAACAGCAGAGGTGGACTGAAGAAGTTCAATGATAAATTGTTTATTTGGTTGAAAAGTAACCATAATCAGAACAGTGTGATCACTCAGGAAGTGTCTGTTTTGTGTTAAGGAATTCAAATTTTCTTTTCAAATGTTTCCATTTATTATTGCCTCATTGCTGTGGTGTGTGTAGAAACCTTTCTGACACACACAGCTGAAAACCCAGAAGAATAGATCAGACTAAAGAAACCTATTTAGCTGGGCCTGCGTTCTGTTCATGGACGTGCAGTCCGTCGTGCAAAGTCACGTCTCCATTTAGGATTCAGATGCAGATCTGCCGGTCCTGAAACGGTTCCTTTCTGCTCTCTGTGCTGTTAGGAGGTCGCTGACAACCAGATCGACACGGGCGACCTGATGGCATGTCTGGTTCAGAACAAACACCAGAAGGAGATGAACGAGAAGTGTGCTGTGGGAGTCACGCACTTCCAGCTGGTGAGCCCACCAGTTCAGCCGCATCTTGACCTGTGCGTCTGCAGCTGGATGCAGGAGTGACCTGTGCGTTTTCCACAGATTCAGATCAAAGACTTCCGCTTCTCCTACAAGTTTAAGACCGCCTGCAAGGAGGACGTCCTCAAGTTGTGTCCCAACATCAAGAAGAAGTAAGAGGCTTGAGGCTGCAATCACAGCATTGATCCTTTGGGCTGCTCAAATGCACAAGTCTGGAAAATAAAAAAAAAAGCAACCGATAAGAGATGTGAACTAGCATCTTTTTCAGAGCTAGAAAGCAGCTTTTTCCCTTCAGACACACTTTCAGTTCTTTGCAGCTTCTCAGGTTGGACCCCAAAAAAGGCTGGACTCTTCCTAAAGCCCCATCAGAAGTTTCTTCAGATCTCTCTCAGACAGCGGTTCTTCACACTCTGAGCTGCTGTCTGGATCTTTGTTTTCCCCCAGGGTGGATGTGGTGATCTGCCTCAGCACCACGGTGAGGAATGACACCCTGCAGGATGTCAAGGAGCACCGAGTCTCTGTCAAATGTCGCAAACAACTGCGGGTGGAGGAGGTGGAAATGGTGCGTACACTCTGTCAGTTAGAGTTGGTGTGGAGAGACGTCTTATGGGGCCAGACGCACACTTGCAATGCAGCCAGACGTTCAGACTGACACTGGATGTGTTTCATTTTGTCATCCACATTCTGAATGCAGTCAGAGGACATACGCCTGGACCCAGAACTCTATGAATCCTGCAGGCCAGACATCACAAAGCTGTGTCAAAACGTGGCTCCTGGCAACGCACAGGTCAGCTGCTGCGCCCCACCCCACGTGACTTCAGCGGTGATGCGCAGAGCTTCTTCCTCAGGCCCTTATCTGCCTTTGATTGGTTCTCCAGATTATTGAGTGTCTGAAGGACAAAAAGGAGAAGCTGACGCCGCGCTGCCACCAGAAGGTCTTCAAGCTCCAGGAGGTGGAGATGGTGGATCCTGAACTGGACTATCAGCTGATGAGAGTTTGCAAACACATGATCAAGGTGAGCTGATGACATCACAGCCTGTCCTCCTCTATTTCTGTGTTTTTGGAGGATTTCTGTTGCTCCTGGCAGCTGTTGTCCACTTTCAAAACTGTTTGGCACTATGATCTGAGGTCAGTATGAACCAGGGCTTAGACTTCACCAAACTGTGGATTGATGGAGGGAGGGAGGATAGAATCGATCGATCCCTTCCTATCTTCAATCAATCAAACATTTAGGGCAGGGGTGTCAAACATACGGCCCGCGGGCCAGAGACGTATCGCCAGATGGTTCAATCGTCATGGAAGTCATGAAGAGTAAAAATTATAAGGATGTTTAAAAAAAAAAAGCACGTTTCTAGTCCATTCCTGTGGCGAGCAAAGATTTTTAAAAGAAATAACCAAAATGCTCAATTCCACCACTAGGGGGAGCAAAAGAAAAGCAAAACAGGTGAAACAGCTCATCTCCGCACATGCCAAAAGCTAAACCTAACAGCTTTGTGTCTGGGTAAGATGCAGTTTGGTTCCCAGTGACCTTCACTGCTGTGAGATTACTATAAGAAAGATCAGTAGTGACACAATAATGACCAAGATGTTGTCAAAAAGGTTGAAGTGAAGTGCAGAGCTTTCCAGGAAAAAGGGTCAGTTTTATTTCTTCTGAGCTGAATGCAAAACCTGCATGCTATTTAGCACCACAATGAGACTCCCCATAAAGAAAAGTTTCACAGTTTGCAGTTACGAAAAGAGCAGATTTACCAACTATTATCTGGACTGAAGAACAACCATCTGCATTTACTGCAGCTGTGACGCCTGTGATGGAGCAGTGAAATACACCTGATTGCAGACAAGTTGGAGCAAACATCCAAACCATTTTCAGATGCTGAACTTATTGAAAAATGCTTAAGGCTGAAGAAGTCTTTTTCCCAAAAAGCAGTCGACCTTTGCCAACACAAGTCTGTCAAGGATTAGGATTGCAGAAACAACATCTCTAAGAAGGAATCCATTCAATCCAATTTTCAGTGGCTGTTGATGAAAGCACCGACATCACAGATATATACAGCTATGCATATTTATTATTAGAGGTGTTGAAGAGACCGACACAACAGAGTTTCTAGACTAGATGGACACAACAACAGCTGATGACATTAGTCAACTCTCTAGTTACTGCACTGGATGATGTTGGAGTGAACTGGTCATGTGATGTCAGTCTGGTCACTTGTGGCGCCCCATCAAAGGTCAGGAAGGAGGCAGGTGTTGCCACAGAATTCAGGCAGAATACCAGGAGAAGATTCTTGGACATTTCGTTGTCTTGACAGTAAATATGTTTCTGCTCAGGATCTGAATCCTGATATTGATGGCTGGGTGAAGTTTCAGGAGAGAAAGGAGGTTAACTCCAAATTCTTATGTTCACTAATGTTTGCTAGTTTAATTTAGTTTAATATTTCATTGTTTCGCACATTTAAGGCAGGTGTTTCATTTTGTCCATAGCCCCTCTTGTGTTTATTATCAGGATTTCTTTAGTGTCAGATGTAAAATATTCAATCTGTGTAAAATTGAATAAACCAATTTTAAAAAGTAAAATGCATTTTATTGGAGATCCATTGGCCTCTGTGAATGAATGTGTCATACATAGTAAATGATTAGGCTACCATGTTGGTTGAGGGATTTTTTCCAACTAAGTAAAAAACAAAAAACAAAGCTGTTTTTGCTTTTATGTTACTGTTCCGGCCCACTTGGGATCAGGCGGGTTGAATGTGGCCCCAGAACAGAAAAGGGTTTGACACCCCTGATTTAGGGTGTGCTCTCGGACCACTTTGTTTGTGTAGACTGACACCGTGTGAGCAGACTGATGTGTATCCAGGGCCCCTGCAAAGGACCAGCAACCTAATTGGAATGACTGTTTTGTTGTTTTCAGCGCTTCTGTACCGAGGCAGATGGCAAAAATGTTCTCCAGTGTCTGAAGCAGAACAAAAACAGCGAGACAATGGATCCCAAGTGCAAACAGATGATCACCAAGAGACAGATCACCCAGAACACAGGTACCGCCTCCCTCGCCCACTCTGTAATGCGCGACACAGTCGACCCGGCTGTGAGGAACCTGTTTGTGTGTGCAGACTACCGGCTGAACCCTGTTCTGAGGAAAGCCTGTAAGGCGGACATCCCCAAGTTCTGTTCGTCCGTCCTGAACAAGGCGACGGCTGACACGGAGCTGGAGGGTCAGGTCATCTCCTGCCTCAAGCTCAAATACGCTGACCAGGTGAGAGCCGTGGTTGTCTGATGCCTGTTCAGCCGGACTCCCAGGTGTTTCCATCGTTCAGGACTAAATCACTGGAAAGAATGTTTCAGTACCAGACAACTGGATCCCAGTAAATCACTTTATACCATGGATATTCCTGACTACACAGGTCTGCAGCCTTCACTGACAAACGCAGCACATTTGTGCTATTATTATTGTAAAAAGTAAAGTTTTGGTCTCAGAGAGAATCACAAAGTGCTATCAAACACCGGATAATTAGGCTTCAAATGGATTTGAATATACACATGCATCCACATACACTAGTAAATAGTTCAGTTATTTCTCCTCATCATAAGTAAACATATTTGCCCCTTTTTCATATTTTCAAACATGTAATCCCACCCCTGTTTGGCTTTGTTTAATTTCTTGACCTAAAGGATCATGATCCAGTTCTTACCTTCTAACCAGTTATTGATCATTTACAAACACAGATTTAGGACAGAAAAAAAA
Source organism: Oryzias latipes (assembly GCF_053564925.1). Lineage (NCBI taxonomy): Eukaryota > Metazoa > Chordata > Actinopteri > Beloniformes > Adrianichthyidae > Oryzias > Oryzias latipes. Next base: position 8,317,377 of record NC_136242.1, read on the forward strand.
TCCATGAGAATCAATAAATTCAATGACAAAGATGAAGTACGTAATCATTACATAAATATGTGCAGATTATTTATTTAAAAAAGATCTAAGTAAAACAGGGTAATTCAAAAAATAATTTTTTACATTTAACATTTTATAATCGTAGGGAATCATTCATTTAAATCACAAATCTGGAAACAAAGTGGAGTGATGGGATAAGAAACCAAATCATGTATCATCGCTGATGTGTTCATGTTTTTATTTTTTATACTTTTATTTCATGTAGTCCTTTATGTTGTAGTTTTATTATTATTTGGTCAAAGTCAGTGTCCTTGTCACACATGGGCGTTTTTTTGGAAACTTTAGCATTCAGCCTGGTCAGATGGTCACTCTGATAAATAGTAGATCCCTTGAGCTTTTTCCTTCATTAGAGGAAGTTTGTGTTTTTGATTCTCAAACCTGAGGATGGTCGCGGGTTTATCCGTCTCCTTTCTCGGGGGGAGCGGATGGCAGGTCTCCATGGTGTTTACATCCAGGGAAATCCCTTTATGAAGATGGCGTCATCAATAGTCGATGTCAGTTTTATAACCGTGAAAAGTCAAGCAGAAAACAAAAAAGCCATTACTTGCATTTAAAGGTGAACTTCGGGGCACACCCCCGTGAAGAAACGCGTTTCTCCTTTGCGGCACAGTGCCACGTGAAACACTCTACCGGTGTGGCCAGACCCAACCCCAAGTTTGCTATGACTTCTCCTTCAAGAAACACTTTCAGGCACCGCTACAGCTTCAAATGCCCCAACAACTGGAGCAATAGGGAGGAGCCAGAGGGGCAGGAGAGGAAGTCACATTCGCATACAGGCAGTCTCAACTGTGTACTGCATCCCTGTGAAATGTGTGCAACCGATGAAATGTAGACAAAGAAGAGCAACTTCAAATCTGACAACAGGATTTTAGTTCTGCCTTTATAAAACATCAGCTTGGGTGTAAGATATGCCAGGGCTCGACATAGCCATTTGTCCGCTGGCCCGGTCCTGTTTTTCGAGCAGTGCGGACCACAAGACTTTACTTTTCACTTGTCCGCTCGGGCCACTAAAATATCTAACGGTTTATATATTCTTCACCTTTTTCAATAAAGTAAATTTTGCGAAAACGTGTAAATTTACCTCGTCTTCATAATTTAGTTTTTCTGCTAGTCCTGTGTTCAGACTTCAAGGGTTTCTATGGGAAACCTTTGATCACTTCTCCTTCTCTCCCGCCTGCGCGCGCGAGGCTTTCACTGCCGAGCACCACGCGGCACGCGCTCACTACTTTTTTTTTTCAAACTTTATTGATTGTAACAATTCAATACAAAACAATGTTAAACAGCAACAACGAAGGCACAAGCCAGTGGGTTATTATTACATTTGATTATAAATCCGACACTGAAGAGAGACTGAAGCATGTCAGAGATGTGGAAGACATGGCAGGAATAGATAGGAATATGTTGGATGGAGTAGTGGGTATAATTAGTAGTATGGACAGCAAGATATTTAATGAATGCATTGAAGATGAAACTGTATCCACTAAGCTTTAAGCTGAATGTCAAAGAATCAAAGGCAACTCCAAATACCTGAATCTCAGACTCAAATGCAGTAGAATGTTAAACTACTTAATTTTGTTTTTCTTTACAACACTGTAAGCAGTAAGTATTTCTAGTTAGCTGAATGATCTCAGTTAGACCTGCACAATATGAGGAAAACTCGCGATATGCGATATCAGAGATTAAAATTGCGATAACGATATAATTTGCGGTATATAAACAAACAGCAAAATAACCAAATAACCATTCCCAGTTTAAAAATTATACTCCAAATGACCCACGTTGACATAGGTTACAAACATCTAACATAACAGGGCTCCATCTGATTGGTCAACAATGTGAAGGCGTCCATCCGATTGGTCAAATGCATTAAGGGATTTATTTGATTCGTTAAATGGTTCAAGCTGCCATTAGATTGTTTTAACACATTTAAGGTTTATGATTTATTGCGATATTTGCCGTTAGAAGCAGCATGAAAACTTCTGAACTAGTGTTACCTACTACACTGCAGTGCTCTCTTCAAAACATCTGAAACAGACTAGAGCAGATTTAAGTTTGATATGGTCTATTTTCAGTCATTGAAAAGTGTAGAAATAAGTGATGTCACCAGAATGCACCAAATTGCACCATATTAAAAGTTTCCGTGGGGGCATGCCCCCGGACCCCCCTAAAGTTGCAAGCACCTGCGGAGCGGCGGGTCCCGCTATGCGCGGTGTAGGGCCAGTAACTTTCAGGCAGGGCCAGTAAGTTTCAAAAACTACTGGCCCTGTGGGCCAGTGCAAATTTCTGGGCTATGTCAACCCCTGTATGCTATGGCTGAATGAAGTCTAGGACAGTTGGACAGGAAGTCACACCCTCCAAAGGCTCTGAGAGCGACAGCTGGACTGTTCTAACTCTTTTTGTGGTGTTGTTGCAGCGACTGTCGTCTGATTGTGAAGATCAGATCAGAGTCATCCTTCAGGAATCAGCGTTGGACTACAGGCTGGACCCACAGCTGCAGATCCACTGCTCGAGAGAGGTGGGTCCTCAGTCTGCACCCACAGCATCAGCGCACAACCAGATCCTCTGGAGTCTTACACGTTGCCTTCTTTGTTAAACAAAGAAAAGATTGATCACCTTTAGGTTTTTAAAGCGAAAACTTGCTTCTGAGCAGTTGTTTGTCCTCAGAGTGAACATTTTGAAGTATATATCTCATGATGTTTGATCTTCTTGACAAACTGCTGCAATCCCATTCAAATCTGGACCTAAAATAAGTGTAGAACAATACAATCAGTAGCCTTCAGGACATCGCCGTGGGACTAGAAGTTCATGGGAGGTTTAACACTGAACATGTTTCATACTGATGCTTTGGTGGGCGCCTTTGTGTCTGCAGATCTCCACTCTCTGTGCAGAGGAGGCTGCAGCACAGGAGCAGACGGGACAGGTGGAGGAGTGTCTCAAGATCAACCTGCTCAAGATCAAGCAAGAAGAATGCAAGAAGGTAGTAAACGCATCAGCTGCCTTCACTGACTGATGCAGCTTTTTGACCTCAGGGCCCCCTTCTTTCAGCCATGTAAATGCTGTCATGTTTGGAGTGAGCCGAGCTTCCTCTGCTGCCGCTCATCCTCCTCTCCTTCACCTGTTTTCCTTGCACAGGAAGTGCTGAACATGCTAAAAGAAAGCAAGGCGGACATTTTTGTCGACCCGGTTCTTCACACGGCCTGCGCTCTGGACATCAAGCACCACTGTGCCGCCATCCCCCCCGGCAAAGGCCGACGTGAGTGCACTCCACCCCTCTGTGCTTTGACAGAATGGTTTTTCTCCTCACTTCCTCCACATCCCTCTCTCCCCCCAAACAGTCTGGAGGGTAAACAAAGCTGAAAATTAACCTCAAAAATGGGAATAAAATTGAATTTAATCTACATCTTGATTGATGTAGTGGACAGGATGAGCCCCATGTTACAGTAAAAACTGAACGTAGCCACTAAAGCAGTGCATCGACAGCCCCCCCCCCCCCCCCCCCCCCCCCCCCCGCAATCTCACGTGGATTTTTGTGATAATTGTGGAATTAAGAATTAAGAACAAGGAAGTGAAGACTTTAACCACTTCTGATTGGTCAGACTGATGACATGTGATTAAGCCTTCAAGAATGATTGGCGGATACAGTTAAAGGGGCGGGACTTTTCCTTACACAGTCAAAGCTGCAGCTAAATCGCGGTACCGTGATTCTTATCAAAATGTCTTTAATAGAATCAAATAAACACAAAGAAAAAGTAATTTTAAGATCTTTTATATTCCTAACTACTCAGTGTTTTATCAGGGCCTGTTTGGATGAACAAAGAGCTGATTTCCTGGAGATGGGAAATGTTTTTACATCAGTGAATGAGGGCAATTTCCCACGGCACACTTGACCATCTCCCACGGCACACTAGTGTGCCACGGCACACTGGTTGAAAAACACTGCACTAAAGGACACCTGCTGACCGTATATGGTCATGCTGTGACTCCACTCAGCCTTGCTGTCTGTGTTCCCCTCAGATATGTCCTGTCTAATGGAGGCTCTGCAGGACAAACGCGTTCGTCTGCAGCCCGAGTGCAAAAAGAGACTCCAGGACCGGATCGACATGTGGAGCTTTGCTGCTAAGGTGCATGAAGTGTGCATGTCAGAACGGTTCAGGGGGGGGACAGACACTCACACACACACATCTTCACAGCTATGTAGATCTCTGACCTGCTGCATGTGACTGGCTGTCTGAGGGCCGCAGTCTCAGAGGTTTTGATGCAGTCATCAATAGAACAGAATGTATCTGGCTGATCTGTCATGACTGAATCACAAACGTAGACGCTGTTCCCTCGTGGGATAACCGTTCAGCTGTATCACAGATTTATAGTGCAGCTTTGCCTGCTTTTTAAAGTGCATTGTGTTCTGTATTCTGATTGGCTTTAGACCTTGTCAGTCATTCTCCTCCGTGCCACGTCTCCTGATCAGAATGCGTTCAGTTTGCCACATCAAACTAATCTGCAAAGCAGGCGTACTTGCTTTCAGCCAATTCAATGTTATTCATAAATGTCTACCAAAGAGGAAGTGATAGAAAAAGCTCCCAATTTACATTGGCTGAAAGCGAGCACACCTGCTTTTCAGATTAGTTTGATTGACAGATACATTAGCCAATGGTGACATTAGTTGACCTGCAGCGTGAAGAGAGTCTCAATATTCACCGTAGAAAAATCTCTCACAAATGTGGGGAGGTTTGTGAATTCTCCAATTTGAACGATCTGTGAGTTCATATTACAAGTGTACCTAAAAATGAGGTGTGTGAAGCATCTATTGTGCATTTCTGAAAATGTATTGTGTTTTTGTGAAACACAGCGTGCACATTTGTGAAAAACACTTATTGTGCATGTGTGAAACACAACATGCGCATCTCCAAATGAATATTGCACGTTTGCATAAAATTACAGTTGTGAATCAGAGCGTGTGTATTTGTGAAACGGGTTGTGTGCATTAATGATTATTGAGACTGAATTAACTCCATAGTTTTTCAGCATTAAGTTAATTTTCATGGCAAAGGAATTCATGATCACTCTTCATTAGGGGTGTAAGAAAAAGTCGATTTGGCAATATATTGCGATATTTCGTTTGGCGATACTTGTATCGATTCAAAATGCTGCCAGGACGATATTTATTTAATTATTTGTGAGTGTCCTTCAGTGACTGACTCTTGTTGTCCACTTCACCCTCCGACCGCTAGTTGGCAGCAGAGAACATGGAGCCTCTTTGAGCAGCTCTACTCCACACAAGACAACAGGAAGACTGCAGCCAGAGGCAGCTTGTTCTGTTGTTATGAGACATGAACTACTTGTTTTTGCTTGGGATGAGAACCAAACAGAAACTTTGTGCCATGTTGCTGCCAGCAACATATAAAAACGTGGATTGTGGTGCTTTTTAGCGGCTCAGATAAATACGAGTGAAGCGCGGCAGCGGCTAATAGGCTAGCTAATAGGCTAATGCGCTTAGAATCGACTAACATGCTATCAGCAAAACGGGCTGAAGTTCTGAAGAGCCTCCCAGCAATGGATCCTAGTTTAGCACCCTGATGGACCACAGTGATGTGTACAACGCTCTGAAAAAAAGGCAGACATCGTGGCGAGGAGCGATAGTTTACTTCTGTGTGTGAGAAGCGTGGCTGCAAAGGTGCAGCAGAGCAGACTGATATGTAAACAAAGCAGCTTTGCCACATTAAAGCAACTTTCCTTTATGCTGTCATGCTGCCTCATCATCACACTTTATTGTTTTTAGAAAGAATCCGTGCCCCCACCCACCCACCCACCCTTTATTTTTGAATCACCATTCAGGCTCCTGAACCGTTTAAAAGTACTGGAGATGCTACATTAAGTAATATTGAAAATAAACAGCATTTTCTTTCCCCAATAGAAACGTATTGGTTAAGACACATTCATTCTTTTTTTTTTTCTTTTACTGAAAAATCTTTTTGGGAAATCAGACGAAGTTGACTGTTCCCTTTCTATATTTTAGGTTACCAAAATAAAAGCGCTATGAATTTGCTTTGGTAAACGCAACTTTTTTATGAGATACACTTGCAGTGCTTAACATAATGATCATTGAATAAACTGAATTTGACCATTTTATTACAGTGGAAGACTTTGAAATTCAGGTAGAGTCATATTAAAAACAAAACAAAAAACATTTCGGTAAAGTATCGGGAAACGTATCAAATCACCAGACTCTTGCCAACACTCCCCCCTACTCTTCATAACCTTTTAGGAGTTTATGCAGATAGCTTTTACAAAACCTTAAGCAGCAATTTTTATTTATGTTACTCTCCAAACTGTAAATGCAAACACACAACCTCCTTATTTTCAGCAGACTCCTGGCCTGAGAAAACACTGGTCCATCCCGGCAGCAGCTTTGTGGGGACACAAATTAACATTTGTGGAATTTGTAACATTGGATTGTACTTTTTGTTGAGCGGCAGATGTTTTTAACCTGTGCATCCCCCCCCCTCCCCTTGCAGGTGGCCTCTGCTGAGGGCTTGTCCGATCTGGCCATGCAGGTGATGACCTCTCCGTCCAAGAACTACATCCTGACTGTGATTGCTGCCGGCGTGGCACTGCTCTTCCTCATGGGGCTTTTCTGTGGGAGAATCACTAAACGGGTCACTCAGGAGCTGAAGGACAGGTAGACCCCGCCCACTCTGAAGTCTGGACGTCCCCTCTGGAGACCCCCCTTCCTCCCTGAGCAGGCTGTCAGGTCATCTGTACTGCTTCATTTGCCCTGCTCTATCCTGGTTCCTTTCAAACTTTCAATTTCTACAGAGGGTCCCCACATGGGAATGACGTTGCCCCCCCACCACCACCAAACTAAGTGGGTGTGGCCAGTGACTGTGCCGCAGTGCTCACCCCCCGCTCTTCAGTGCGCCACACCCCCAGCCTCTGCCATTTCCTTTCTGTCCCCAGTCTTCTTTGAGGCTCGAGGTTGGAGCTCCTGACCTCCCGCTGCGTCTCCTCACCCCCCCGCTTTGCTTTGGGGTCGGAGTCAGGAGGTGGGGGGAGGGGGCGAGGGGTGGGAGATGTGTTGTAAATGTGTAGAAAGTTTGATGGGAAATGCTCGTGTGAGAGCAGACTTTTGACTCCAGTCTTTTAATGACAAGAATATGTGAGAGAAATCAGAGCTGATTCTAGCCCCGCCCCCTTCTGCGTTTTGATCTTTTTTTCTTTTTTTTTTGGGGGGGGGGGGGGGGGGGGTCAAACTGCACTCATGTGTTTGATTCTAATGCCACTAGTCTGCCATGTGGGTGGAGCCAACATGCCACCTGTCCTTCAAGTCACAAAATGGAGGGAGGGGGTGAATCCCAAATGTTTGGCACTATTGGGCTGTAAGCTCCTCCTACAAGGGGAGGGGCATCATCTGTGGTCAATTCTTTTTTTCCCTTTGTTTTAAGCAGCTGACACGACAATATCAGCTTTCCTCCAGTGCAGTCAACACAACAGAGCATTACTCACAACACAACACAGACTCGCATAACACAACAGAGCATTACTCACAACACAACACAGACTCGCATAACACAACAACAGAGCATTACTCACAACACAACACAGACTCGCATAACACAACAACAGAGCATTACTCACAACACAGACTCACATAACACAACAGAGCATTACTCACAACACAACACAGACTCGCATAACACAACAACAGAGCCTTACACACAACACAATACAGACCCACATAACACAACAACAGAGCATTACTCACAACACAGACCCACATAACACAACAGAGCCTTACACACAACACAATACAGACCCACGTCACACAACAACAGAGCATTACTCACAACACAACACAGACCCTACATAACAACAACAAAGCATTACTCACAACACAACACAGTCCCACGTCACACAACAGAGCATTACACACAACACAACACAGACCCTACATAACAACAATAAAGCATTACTCACAACACAATACAGTCCCACGTCACACAACAGAGCATTACACACAACACAACACAGACCCACATAACACAACAACAGAGCATTACACACAACACAACACAGACCCTACATAACAACAATAAAGCATTACTCACAATACAATACAGTCCCACGTCACACAACAGAGCATTACACACAACACAACACAGACCCACATAACACAACAGAGCATTACTCACAACACAATACAGACCCACACAACACAACAACACAATAGAGTCCAACAACACAACACAGTCCCATATAACAAACAACACAACCTCAGAGATGAGGTGAGGTTCCACGGCAGACTGCAGCGGTATTCCTTCTAAAACTGGTCCTGATCCCGGCATGCTTTTGGCTCGATCGGAGTGGGGTCAAACGTGGATTGTGGTCCCGGCCCGTGTGAAGGCGAAGCATGCCCCTCTGGTGCGGTGGGATCTATGGTGGGGAGTTGGCAGAGCAGAAGTGGGTGTTGTGGGTGCTGGTTTGTTCAGAGACTCTAAAGAAATGCAGAAGTTCAGTCCAGATTCTTAAATATGTGAAGATGATACTGGAATCATTGCACATTTTGTTCTTTTATATCTTTGAATATATATATTGTTCTGTTGTAGCCTTATTTATTTGTAACTCATGGTCCATAGTTTTCTGTCAGCTGAATGTTCTGCAGTTGCCTTTTCTTGCGGTTGAGAGGAGCCCCCCCCCGTATGGCGTCTGATCCGGTCCTCTGCTTCCTGTCCAGCTTGCTCCTCCCGGCTCAGACGTCACCGTTGACAGATAAAGACTGCGTGTCCCTGCGTGAGCGGGACAGATGCTGCAGGCCCGGTCCGGAGGCGTGGGTGCTGGACTGCAGGGTGACACCGTAGAGCCTCCGGGTGACGTTTGCATCTCATTGGAGGGTTCTGCATTCACCCCCCTCCCATCATTTCCTGCTCTCAGTTCTTCATCTGTTTATCAAAGTGTGCCTAATCACCGTCCTGCTGTACAGAACCTCCCAGAACCTGCAGCCCCTTGAAGAGCAGTGTGTGCGCGTGCACGTGTGTGTCGCCCTGTGCTGGCGGCTGCTCAGCTTCACATTCTCATGACTGGAAGGTATCATGTTTTGTCTGTGATGAGATCTTTTGTAAAGCGGCTCCGTACCTGAATACATTCAGCTCCTGACGGTCCTTCCTCCTCAGATTTAGTCTGTTTTGTTGCTCTGTACAGATGGAAAGTGAACAGTTTAATAATAAAGTCTGCAAGGTTTCTAATCTGTGTTGGAGTTCTTCCAAAGTGCTTCTACTGCTCAATCTGCTGAAGGACGGATGTTCCCCAAAGCAAGACAGGTAGCAGTTTTTCACAAATGATCGAATCTATGAATGGGTGGACATCACACGGTATTTCTTTCCAACAGATATTTCTAAACCTAATAATTGCCACTATTGGGTAAAGTGTGTCAGATGATGCTGGTTACAAAACACAAATACTCCAATGAGTGAATGAACACGTGCACTGACGTCCTTCAGCTCACTGTTGTGGGTGGAGGAGAAAAAAATGAAAGTTATTAAAGACGATGAGAGGGAAAAAAATGATAAAAGAAAACCAGATCAGTATTTTGTTAGAAACCTCAGCAGTAAATGTGTTTTCTATTTTAGTTCTAACCATTGGGTCAGACAGGACTGGACTGAGTGGCCCCGCCCCCTTGGCATTCCAAACGGGAGGTAGCCGCTGGAGCCAGAAGAACTAGCAGCAGCTCAGACCAGAGACCATGTTTTTCATTTTTTTTTTTTTTTTTTTGACTTGTCCTGTCCAACAGCTAGGCAAACAGATGAGAGCTGAGGGCCTCTTGTGTTGGACATATTTTATTTTAACAAGAGGGGTTATTCATCTTCAGACAAACCAAAGGTATGTCTGAATAAACCCCTTTTGTAATTGAGGCCAAACTTTATTAATTTCAATCATGTTTGAAAATCTTTGGTGTTGGACCGGACGGAAAAGGAAAGAGGGGAAGAAGAGAGAGGGACGTTAGAGAGAGGGGGGGGTAGGAGGGTGATAATCGGAAGGGAAAGGGGGTAAGACCATGAAGCAGCATAGAGCAGACAGGCTTACTGGTTGTTTATCGTTACGGTACGGTTCAAATGTAGTACAAAAAGGGCGGGGCCTGTTCACACACACTCAAATATTATCAACACACCTGCTAGCCGCAAAAATGTCCACATGTCAACATGCACACAAAACAGTGTTCACGAACGCATACCTATGCCTTTAAACCAACTAGTGTGAAATCTTTCATTCATTCAATCATGCAAACTATTAGTGCAAAGGTGAGCTAACACCTGTGCTCAGGTGAGTGTTTATGTTCTTCTAAAATGGATGGTGGAATGTGAAAAGAAGGAGGAGGAGCGCCCAGCCACCCCCACACCCATACCCCCGCCGCAGCAGCAGCGGCAGCCGGAATTCCCCCAACGCCACACGGGAACAGGCAGGGAACAACCCCCCCCCCGGGCGACCAAGACCGCCACCCAGGCCAGGGCCAGCAGGACCGCCGCGAGGCCCCCAGAGCCAGAGAGCAGGGAGGCGCAGAGGGAAAGAGAGCGCCGCCCCAGCCCAGCCAGGAAAGCAGCCCCCCGCCGCGCCGGAAGAGCCCAACGCAGGGCCCCACCGGAGAAGGACGCCCACAGCCCCAGACGAGCACCCCACCACCACCACCCAGGAGTTCCGGGCATCCCCCCGCCCCGACCCCAGGTACGAGCCAGGACCCCCCAAGGGAGACCCGCTCCGCACTCCAGGCAGCCACCCACCCGGCCCACGGTTGGTCCAGGTAGGAGCAAGGCAGGGGCCCGCCGCCCCCGCCCAGGAGGGGGGAACCCCGGGGAAAAAAGGGCGGCCCACAAGGGGTGTTATAAATATGGCCCGACCAGGCTCGGCCATGTTGGAAGTTTGGCGGGGCCCAGCGCCCAGGGGCAAGGACCAGGACCCACCCCCCAGGGACACGAACACCCCCGGCTCAGGTGTAATATGAACCCCCCCACCGCGCGGAGAGAGCACCGCCGGGCCCAGGGAGCCGGCACCCAAGGGACACGGCCGCCATCGCCAAGGGGCCCACACCCCCCACCAGGGAAGGGGTAGGGGACAGATGGACCCAGGTCCCACCTTCCTTGTAAAATGTGTGTGCGTGTATGGGTGCTTGAGAGGGTGTTTGTGTGCATGTGTGTGTGTTTATGTTTGAATGTATATAGTGAAGGGGGAGGGGTGTGTGTACTAAGGGGGATGCAGTTAAAATTGGCGAGTAGGGCACTAAGGGGACATCTCCTGATTACTCACAGTGATGTCCCCTCACCCTAGACACCAAGGGGCCCTAAATGTCTAAGGTGCAGTTAAAATTGGCGGGTAGGGTGCCAGGAGGACATCTGCTGCTTGCTTGCAGTGATGTCCAAGCACCCCCCCTACCAAAGACCCTACATGTCTAAGGTGCAAATAAAACCGAAAGAGGGGGGGCCCACTCCATACGGCAACCATAGGAGGGGGGCCACTCCCAAGTAGCCCCCCCCCCCCAAGGCGCATCGCAGGCTAGACCCCCCACCCCCTCACCCTAATATGAGGTTATATAAGGAAGGGGGTAAGTTGAGGACAGCTGGTAGACTGTCCCCTGGTGGTCAAACAGCCGTCCCCCAGCCCACCCCCAGCAAAGGGGCCAGGGCCACCCAGCCCAGGGGCCCACCCCCGGAGGCGCCGACACCCCAGGCTGGCACCACCCACCCCACACAGAGAGAGAGGAGCCAGAAAGCGTCGCCCCCCCCGGAGCAAGCCCAAGCCCAGAGGACCACGCAGCGCCCCAGCCCGCCCCACCCAGGCACCGGACCCGACCCCCCGACCAACGGAGCCCCCCACCGCCCCCGCCAGGCACCGGAAGCCCCGACCCCCACCCCAAACCACGGCAGAAGGGCAAGGAGCAGCGACGGCCAAGCCCTCCACCCCCTAAGTCATGGAGTCAACCACAGGAGACCAGAGAGACTGAATTCTTTCAAAGTTACTTGAGCTTTGGGCTGACATTTTTTCCAAGCTGATATTATCAAACAGCAGATTTCTGTGTTGACTTATGTTTATATTTTTCTTGTTTTTCCAATTTATTAAAATAGTTTTTTTGGCAATACAAAGAGTTATGAAAATGATAGATGCTAATCCTTCTTCTATATCGATGGCACTCATGTCACCAAGCACACAAAGTGACGGTGAGGCAGTGATTGAAACCTTAAGCCAGACTGATAAATCGGCACATACCTGCTGCCAGAGAGCCTGGACAGGAGTGCAGAACCACAGTGCGTGCATGTAGCTGTCGGGTAGATTATTATCACAGTGCTCGCAAATGTCTGAGTTACTGAGACCCATCTTGAACATCCTCTGTCCAGTGTAGTAAATTCTGTGAAGAGTTTTGAGATGGATTAGCTGCAGATTTGGACTTTTTGTCAGTTTAAAGGTGTTTAGACAGAGTTCTGACCAGAAGCTTTCATCTGTGCTGATGCTCAAATCTGCATCCCATTTTTTTGTTGGAAGGGCAATATTGTTATCTAAATTACATAAAAGTTTGTATATTTTGGAGAGAGTTCTATTCATTGAAAAATTAATCAGAGTGGTAACTACATCTGGTAGCTTTAAATCGTCGTCTTTAATTTTATACTTTTTAGTAATACTTGATTTAAGTTGCTGATATTCCAAGAAGTTATTTATTCCATGTTTGTCTTGAAGTTCCTGGGGAGTTATGAATCTTCTATCAATAATTACGTGCTCTAGTTGTTTTATGCCCCCTGCTTGCCAAGCTGGGAAGTGAATCATTTTTTTGTTAATAAGGATGTCCGGGTTGTTCCAGATGGGTGTAATTTTGCACGGTTGAATTGATGATTTTGATATTTTGAGAAATTCCCACCAGGCTGTTAAGGTGGCATTTATATTAATGCTTTTGAAACAATCCTGTTTTTTAACTGTTTGGCTAATAAATGGTAGCTGTGACAGGTTGATCTTTCCACATAACGCCTGTTCCAAGTCTAACCATGAGTTGGTTTCTGGATTATTTTTTAACCATTTTAAGATATATTGTAATCTATTTGCAAGAAAGTATTTGTGGAAATTAGGTAGTTCTAATCCTCCACAGCTTTTTGCAGATTTTAAAGTTTTTAGACTAATTCTTGCAGGTTTGTTGTTCCATAGAAAGCTTGATATGGATGAGTCTAATGTTTTGAACCATTTTAATGGCGGTTGTGTGGGAATCATTGAGAAGAGATAATTAACTTTGGGTAAGATTTTCATTTTAACCGTGGCTACCTTGCCCATAAGGGCCAGAGGCAGGTTGGTCCAGCGTGTTAGATCGTCCTGTATGCTTTTCAGTAATGGGGTGTGGTTTAGCTGCACCAGTTCTGATAGTTTGGGGGAAAAGTAGATACCCAGATATTTGATATTTCCTGTTTTAACTGGAATTGTGAGTCTTTGTTCCATATTCCTGTTGAGTGGTAATAAAACAGACTTATTCCAGTTAATGGAATAGTCTGATATGGAGGAGAATTCATTTATGATCATTGCTGTTTCATTTACAGAATGTAAATTCCTTAAAAACAGTAATATGTCATCCGCATAAAGACTAATTTTATGATGGCTGTGTTTGGTTTTTATTCCTATAATGCTCTCATTCTGTCTTATTGCTGCAGCTAAAGGCTCAATGAATATAGCAAAAAGAGAAGGAGAGAGTGGGCAGCCCTGTCTGGTTCCTCTTCCAAGAAAAAACCTGTTTGAAGTCTGTTTATTAGTTCTAACTGATGCATTGGGGTTGTGATATAATATTTTGATCCAATTGATGAATGCTTCTCCAAAACCAAACTTATGGAGGGCAGCAATAAGGAACTTCCAATTAACTCTGTCAAAGGCTTTTTCAGCATCCAGCGATAGTACCGTCATTTCCTGGTTTTCAATGGTGGCAAAGTCTATTATATTAACTAGTCTACGGACATTATCATCTGAGTGTCTGCCTTTGATGAATCCAGTCTGGTCGAAGTGAATTATGTGAGGAGGGATTTTTTCTATTCTCTGTGCTAGTGCTTTGCAGATAATTTTTACATCTGCATTGATTAGAGAAATAGGGCGATAGCTTGAAGGACTAGTGGGATCTTTGTCTGGTTGTAGAAGAAGAATTATGTTGGCTGAGTTCATGTTAGGTGGCATTGATTGGCTCTCATTAATAGATGTGACAGTTTTATAAAATGTTGGTGCCAGTTGTTCCCAGAATTCTTTATAAAACTCAGCAGGAAAGCCGTCAGGCCCTGGTGCTTTACCATTGGGCATAAGTAACAGAGCTTCATGAAGTTCAGACGGCGAGAGCGGAGAATCTAAGTTTGTGATTTGATCCTCATTTAGCCTGGGTAGGTTTACATTATTAAGAAATGAGTCAATACTTTGCTCTGACGGATTGATCTGCGGTGTGTACAGGTTTTTATAAAAGTTTTCAAATGCGTTATTAATTTTGACCGGGTCATGGGTGACATTTCCTGTTTGGTCCATAATAGAGGTGATTGATGATTTTTCTCTGTTAATTTTAAGCTGATTAGCCAGAAATTTGCCAGATTTATTAGAGTTTTCAAATCTTTCAAGTCGTAGCCTTTGTATTTGAAATTGTGTTTGTTTATTAATGATGTCATTTAACTGCAGCTTTAAATTTTTCAGATCTCCCAGAATGTGTTCCTATGCAGAGGCAGCATAAGCAGTCTCCAGGGTTTTGATTTTATTTTCTAATTCTAATAAATCTGCTTTCTCTTTGCGTTTGTTATGCGTTGAATAAGAAATGATTTTCCCTCTCATGACTGCCTTTGCTGCTTCCCAAAGAACGCACGGTGGGATGTCTGGAGTATTGTTGAAGTCTAAGAAGGTTGCCCACTCTTTTTTAAAGAATTCAAGAAATTCCTGGTCTATTAACAGAGACGTATTAAACCTCCAGGTTGTACCAGAGGGTGTGGATTTTTCCCTAGAAATGTTTACAGAGACTGGTGCATGATCACTGATAATAATTGGATGGATATTGGAGCTTTGAATATTTTTTAAAAGAGAGTTACTGATTAATAAATAGTCTAAATGGGAGTGTGAGTGGTGAACTGGAGAGAAAAAGGTTAACCCTTTAGTGTTTGGGTGACATGAGCGCCACGCGTCGCAGAGACCCAAAATCATTCATGTACTGCTTTAGAATACTTGCAGAGCGCCATGTACGCTGGTTTGCTGCTGTGCTGAGTCTGTCAAGTTCAGGGTCCAAAACAAGGTTGACGTCTCCTCCTATAATGATTGTGGAGTCAGAGTGAACTGAGAGTGAGGTGAAGAATCTGTGAAAGAAGGAAGAGTCGTCAACATTAGGGCCATATACACTCACTATACAAAAGTCCTTATTCTGAATGGATATATTAATGATTACAAATCTGCCTTCTGGGTCAGTAACTGTATCCTTATGAGTAAAATTAAGATTTTTATTAATTAAAACAGCAACTCCTCGT
The DNA here is from genome assembly GCF_053564925.1 of Oryzias latipes. Classification (NCBI taxonomy): domain Eukaryota; kingdom Metazoa; phylum Chordata; class Actinopteri; order Beloniformes; family Adrianichthyidae; genus Oryzias; species Oryzias latipes. The sequence continues at coordinate 8,332,925 of NC_136242.1, forward strand.
TGTTTGGAGTTGTAACTGGCAGAGTATATAACTGGAAATTGTAAGCAGCACATAAGGTGATTCAAGAATTTGATAAATGGGTCTCCTGCAGCAGAGCTATATCTGCTTTAAGACCATCCAGGTGATTTAACACTTTCAGTCTCTTTGGCTCAGAGCCAAGTCCACGCACATTCCAGCTAACGATGTTAAGACTGTTCATAACTGCTCTGACTGAAAAGGTGTAAAGCTAAGTAGTGCTTGTGTACCAGTCCGTGTGCGCGTGCCCGCATTGAGAAGCGCTGTGCGCGTGAACGTTTTCTGGCTATGTGAGCTGCGTGTCGCGTGCGTCCTATGAGAGCCTGTGTGAGGTGATTGCAGTATGTCGGCGTGTGTGTGCGGGATCGCATGTGCACGCCCCTGTGTGCGCTTGTGTGTGCGCGCGCCCGCTCCGTGCATAAATAAATACTTACCGAGGATGAGTTGCTTCCAGGTGATTTACATATGATGAGGGGGGAGAGGGGGGGGGGGGAGAGTAAAGGAAAGAAAAAAAGAGATAGAAGGGAAAACGAGAACAACAACAAAACAACAATAAAAACATGAGTGGGACTGAGGTGAAGAAGAAAAAAAAAGACTGTTTTCCTGAGATCGAGGTGTGGATTATTGATGATCCGGTTTTCCATTCATTGAAGTAAGTTTAGCGGGTTTCTTCTGGGCAGCGCAGATGTTCTCAGCGCGGATCTGAAAGCCTTCAGCACAGCCAGGGGGTGATCTCCGGGTCCCGGAACAGCCGGCCGTCCACGTAAAGTTTGTCAACGGCCACAATCGCTCTCGAACCAGCAGCAAGATGCTTCCTCCTCAGCGGGAACAGGATCTTCCTTCTACGGAGGATTTCTGCCGGGAACTGGTCATTAACGCTGTAATGCGTGCCTTTAAGTTCCCGTCCGCGGCCCTTCACCAACTCCTTCTGTTTGAAATGTTCGAATTTAGCCACAATAGGACGCGGGCGCTGGTGGTCGGACCTTCTTCCTCCGAGGCGGTGAACCCTGTGGAAAGAGATCTTCTGCACCTCCTCCTTGGGGAGCTTCAGGTGGACCTGTAAAAAGGACCTCACGGTGGCCTCGGGGTCTTCTCCTGCCTCCTCTGGAACCCCCGCGACCTCTAGATTGTCCCTCATGCTCCTCGACTGAAGATCCAGGAGGGTTTCCTTGATGGATCGGTTCTCCTCGGAGAGACGGGCGGTGTCATTGCCCAGAGTCTTGACGGTCTCTCTGAGGGCCTGGTTCTCCGCTGCGAGCTCCCGCACCTGCTGCTGGCTGAATTCCAGAGACTCCCGCAGACCTTGAAATTCTCTATGGAGGATCTCCAGCAGATTGAGGCGGCCATCAAAGCTGGAGAGCTTTTTGTCAATCGAATCCAGGATATCGCTCACTCCGCTGCCTGGAGAGGACACAGCCCCGGGAGAGTCCTCAGGCCGTTCACGCTTGGCGGAGGGGGTGGTGGTGGTAGTTCTGGGCTTCACCATGTTGCAGGTATTTAAACACTCGTCAATGAAATTCTCCAGGTCCTCCAGGCTGACAGAAGCTTAATACTCTTAACAGGTTATGTTAGTTTGCAGGAAATATTTTAATCTGGCGGAAAAATGAAACAAGATCGAAAATGTTTGTTCAAATGCTTACGCGCCGCCAAGTCGACTCACCACACTCGTCTCGCTGGGTCTCGCGATACTACAGCATCACACTCTCGTAAATGATCCATGTTTTTCAAAGAGAGTGCAAAAGAAAGCCCCCCCCAGGAGCAGCCCGGCCCCCGCCCCGAGACAGAGGCAGCCGAGACTGCACCAGAGATGATATCTCACCATTATTTAAAAGATTGTGACTTTGAAAAACCTTGTCTGAATATTAATACATCTTTGAACAAAATTAACTGAATCTTACATTCGAGCTGCTTTCACCAAAGCAAATTCCATGGTTTTGGTAAATTATGGGATATTTTTTCCTCACTCAATCATTTTTGGTTTCTGCAGCAGGCTGGGAGCAACACTGGCAGGTCAGAGAGAGGCAGATGGAGAAGTGTGGATTTGTGGAATCAGGAGACAGGATTTGCACCTGTGTTTGTGTGCTTCACACCTGTAGAGGTTTCATTGCTGCGATGCTGCAGGTGAGCTGTGCAGCCTGTGGTCCTTCCACAGGTCAGCGAGGCGTCAGTCATTTTGGGTTTGAACATGTTCTGGGATGCCAGATGAAGGTTATGTGAGGAGGTGCAGCTCCGTGAGTGAGTTCCTGTGGGTCTGCAGGACCAGATCACCTTACGTCAGTCAGGACAACCCAATCCTGGTCCTCTAGCTGTCCCACCCTGCCTGATTCCCAGTTTTCCTGCACCCATTGCTGCTGATTACCTGTGTCAGGTATGTTCAATCAATAAGAAGAAGCCAGGGCAGTTATTTTGGAAAACAAACCTTTTGCAGCTCCTCTAAATGCTGCTGCATTGGCGATGTAGAGCTGCTGAGTGTTTGCGTCTGAATCCTCCACGTAAAGGGAACTCCTGGAAGTACCAGGACGCACATCAGCCCGACTCCTGGAGGAGGATTTCTGTCCAGCTCAGCTTGTGTTTGTTGAAGAGAAGCTTTCATCCAGCTGACCGGGACAGACAGCAGCTGTGACGTTTAACGTGGGCAGATCAGGTGACCTCGCACTGTGTGGGTCAACGTGTTTGTGCAATGGAGCCATACATGACCTTACATCTGCTGTGTGGAGACCTCAGGCCGTCTGACAGATCCCTGTTACATTTTCTACATCCAAACATGTTAAACCCGACGGTCAAACAAGGAGGCAGCAGATGACACGCCACCTACACGGCTCAGCGTGTGGGGCCAGATTCAGGGGAGAACAAATTCAGACACAGAAAATCCAATAAAGAAATAGCCTGAGAATTATGACACTAAATGCCCTCAAAGCCCAGATCATCAGCAAAACATCTTTGGAAAAAAGAAACCATCAGAAGAACAGAAACATTGGAATCCAGGAGGATCTGAACGACCAAAGCTCCTCTAGAGCTGGTGTTGAGAGGCTGGTGAAGCCCGTCGTGGGCCAGCGGCGGCGCCGGCTACAGCTGTCATGTTCTGGATGAAGGTCTGTCTCAGCAGAACTCCAGACCTGAGGACGGCACTCAGAGAAAATGAATCATTGTAGAACAGCCTCTGCACAGGAGGGGTCAGGAGGTCAATCGAGAGAGGTAAGTGTTCTGCTTATGCTGCTCCTGTCAGCAACACAGACTCGTGACCTCTGGTTGACCTTTCGTCTTGTGTTCAGAATCTCAGAGAGTAAATGGACACAAAGCTAAAAACGGCGAGGGATTGTTGGAGGGAATAAACTCAGTTGATTTTATTAAATTAATGTAAAGTTTTATGAGTTTGTGTTGTTTTACACGAATCACTTACAAAATAAATCAGTTATTTAATGAGATCTACTGAGACACAAAGGCATGAAACGTGAGCATAAAAAGCAGAAAACAAGTGAAGGCCCTGCATGTTTTCCCCTAAGTGTTCAGTTCCTTCAAGTGTTTTCTGAGGCCTGTCGTCGGCAGCCACGCTGACGCGCGGACCCCCCCCGCTAGAAGTCGTAAGCAGAGACGAGCAGGGAGACTTTGGTGACGTATCGGCCCAGCAGGGTGCCCTGCTGGAGCTCGCTCATCTCCACCTCAGCCTCCAGGGCGGCAGGGCCTTTGATGGACCTGACCAGGAGGAGGGTGCCAGTTTGCCGGCCTGTGCGCTGCACGCTGAAGTAGCCCCGCCCGTGGCCCCCCGCCAAGCCAAAGCGCAGCGTGTCGCCCAGCACGCGCGCCGCAGAAACCCGAAAGAGGTCACGAGGGGCAGACATGTTGGAAACCATTGCAAGGAAGTGGAAGGTGATGGAGTTTGGAGCTTGAGTGCAGGCAGCGTCCGCCACCACGCAGGGGTTCCTCTCACAGCGCCTGAGGACACAGAGGAGGAGCAGGTCATGTCAGGCTCAGCGGTGAGGAGGAGCCAGCTGACATCACCCGACAGCCAGAGCTCCTTCCAAAAGCCACCACCACCGTTTCAAAGCTACAGCCGTTCAGGATCTCCTCCCTTTGCTTAAAGCTGGGAAGTCTCCAAGTCTGCTGATCTCCTGGCTGCTTCTTTCAGATCCACAGACCGGGAAGAGGCTGGTTTGGCTTCAATCTTCTCTTCTCTGCAGATGACTCTGACCCGTGCCTCCTCTGTCCTTTCTCTCTTCAGTTCCCTCTGCCTGATCTGAAAACATGTCTTCAGACATGCCAGCATGCCTAAACGTTGTTTTTAAGCTTCAGCAAAGACCACAGGGCTTCTCTGCTGATGTTTGCATAACTCAGCAAACACAAAATAAAAGATGCTGTTTGCAGTCTAAAGATATATAATAATGATTCCGCTGCAGCAATAGATCTCCCTGACAGCAGAAAACGGGTCCCGCTCCAATGATCCAGCACGCCTCACACTTCAGAACAGCCAGACCTCTGAGTTGTTTTCAGACTGCTGAAGTGGCAGGCCGCTGCGCCCTGCATTCTCTCTCTGCATGATTTGGTGCTGTTGTCATTGTCCTCTAATTAAATCATTTTTCTCGTGTTTATTTAAAGCCATCTGCTTACTTCTAATGAGAGGTTGGTGGACTGACAGTTGTCATTTTCAACCATGAGACTGAAGTCAAAGCAAATTGACATGCATTTCTGTCATTTTTTCAAACCGCGGCCATAAAATTCATAATCCACAGTTTTTAAAAGGGAAAAGAATAAATCTAAGATCCCAAAAGTATTTTCCTGCTCTGTCTGCCCATGTTTGTTCAAGTGGCCTTGGCTGCACGACTGGGACACAGCACAGCAGGGTTTGATTTTCAGGAACCGCAATGAAAATGAACATAAATCAGTGTGAACCCCTGGACAAGGTCCTTCACCCTTCTGCCAAACTCATGAGCCATGAGAGACAATGAAACACGTCATGCCAGCCCAGACGTAGGTCTGCGTCAGGTTCTGGGGGACCAGAGCACCCTGATGGAAAGTGGTCCACTGGAGCAAGACGGAAATGGACTAGATGTGAGAACAAGATTCTGTTAGAATGCTACTACTCAAGTAATCCCACCCATGCAGGGGTTACATGTAGAGAATGTGGAGGGAATGGATGCTTCCAAACCCACAATCAAGGCTAACTGCCCAGCAACTCAATGTTCCAACATCCACAAACGGCAATTCCTATCACAACTTGAGATTGAAGCAGTACAATACAATTGCAATACCACGGGGGAGCCAGAAGAGCAGGTCAGAGAGGACGCTATACCACACCCCCACCCTGAGCTTGGGTACACAGGCCCAACAACCACAGATACGCTGAGCGAGGCAGCAACTGACCTGAATGACAAGATCATGTCTAGAATGAACACTAGGCAACCCCGACACCAGCTACAACGGTTAGGTGATGAACTGCCTGAAAGTCTACTGGAAACTGTGAATGAAGAATTGAAGGTTTATTATATTTGATTTTTGTATCAAGAAGGGAAGAGAACAGTTATTGTTAAAACCTTTACATTTTTTTACAAAATCTAGCGTTTTAAAAAAGATCTCACAAAGCACAACTATAAAGATGGGATTGTGCTTTCAGTAAGGAGTGGTTAGTGCTCTCGCCTCACAGCGAGAAGGTGCTGGTTCAAATCCCAGCTGGGACCTTTCTTTGTGGAGTTTGCATGTTCTCCTTATGCATGTGTGGGTTTTCTCTGGGTGCTCCGGCCTCCTCCCACAGTCCAAAAACATGATCCGCAGGTCCAATGGGATCAACCACTCTTTTGACCAGAGAAGCTCAAGCCTGATCCTGTGGATCCACCACCACCCCGCTCGTTTTGCAGATATCAGTTCTGACTGATGAAACCTCAGTAAATCTAGTCTTCTGTGTCTTTTGTTTCGTTTTTCCTGGTTGTTGGATCTCTCCGACTGTTCCACCAGAATCATGTTCAGACCAGGTCTCAGTTGGTAATCACATCTGCTGTTTGATCTCAGTTTATGTCCTGTCCTGTGTTGAAGTCTGTGCTTTCAGTTTCTTGTAGTCAAATCAGCTGTATTACAATGTTTTTGGGTTTCCAATGGTTTGGTATTGTTTTTTCTAAGCCAAGTTGTTATTAAATGCAGTTAATTGAATCAAATCAAGAAATGTTTGACTGTCCTGTGATTTCTCTTGCATTTCGTCCCATTACTACACTTTTCATGACCCTGAGGTCATGTGCACAGCATATTTATCCACCTAGAATGATTCAAATTGAAGAGACTGCATCAGGAACTTTGTTTTGTGACTTTCAAACAGAAATGCAGAGTTTTCCCGCAGGTCAGAAGTGAAGATAAGAAATGGAAGTTCAAAGGGAAGTTCAGGTTGAAATTCAGTCTTACATGGGAGATGTTTTGATGTATGTGGCATTTTTCATGTGAGGACACTCCACCGTCACACACTGGAACCCCCCAAAGGTGTTCACACACGTCTGCTCAGCTGGGCAGTTGTGCATCCCGTTTTCACACTCGTCGATGTCTGAAGGTTAGAGGTGGGGTTATGGTTGACACATATCCTAGCAGTCGTGGCACTGACCCCTCCCTCCCTGTTACCGCTGCAGCTGCGAGCGTCCCGGGCCAGGCTGTAGCCGGCCGGACAGACGCAGTGAAAGCTGCCGGGAGTGTTGACGCACTGATGGACGCAGAGACGGCCGGGCTGACCCAGAGGAAAAAGACTGCACTCGTCGATATCTGAAGCACAGAAAGAAGCAGAGGTTTGTTGAGAAGCTCCGCCTCCGAAACAAGCGCCACCCATGGCTGACGGAAACTCCTACTGAGGATCAGAGACAGGAGCACAAAGTCACCTGTGCAGACGTTGTTGTCGCGGCCTGAGATGGTGAAGCCTACATCACAGGTGCAGCGGGTGGAGCCCAGGAAGTGGGTGCAGTGAGACGGTCGGATGGAGGCAGGAGGGGGGGCTGTGGCAGATGCAGAAGAGTGGGTGGGGAGGGAAGAAGCTGACAGGGCAGCTGAGGAGAAGGAGGCCATGGAGCTGTTGCTGCCGTTGAGGCCTGAGGAAGAGGAGAAGGCTGAAGAAAGCTGAAGACCTTTCTGGTTTCCTCCAAACATGACGATGAGGCTTACGTCTGCACATGGGTGGCTGCCCGCTCCACTTCAAGGACTCCAGACATGCTCGGGTCCTCGGCCCGATCAGCTCATAGCCGGGTTTGCACAGAAAGTGCACCTCGTGTCCGATGCCGAACACCCTGCCCAGTCGGCGTCCATGGGGGGGGGCCTCAGGTTTGGGACAGGTTGCTGGAAGCAGACAGGCATTCACATGAACTCAGCAAGAGCTCATTGTAATCTGCTAAGCAGCATCTGTGGGTGGCAGCAGACATGTTTACAGAGCCCTCAGAGCTTCAGCTGTGAGACAAGCAGCAGGGTTCGAGTCCCTCTGCGTGAGCTTTCCAGTGCCTGACACGTTTCCTGGAGAAGAAGACCGTCACATCTCACCGTTTCTGCCAGAGTTAAAGATGGCCATGGTGCTGTTGTGAAGAGCGCCGATCTTCTTCCTGAGGGCACGCAGACCGTGCTGGTAGGATGCTTCATGCACCACCAACATCTTCTCCACCTGCCTTAATGAGTTCAGCAAATCAATGGTGGACGGACACTCCTGCTGTGGAGACAAGGACATTTGTCATACATAAAGCACGTACAAATAAAAAGAGATTCTGTGTTTCAATTTGTGGAGTGAAGTTGTGGAACAGAACCAGTAAATGCTTGAAACAATGTCCAAACATAAAAGAATTTAAGTATAAATACAGAAATATGATCATGGATAAATATGTACAAATACAAAAAAATACAGAATGTCAGTGTGACGGTGTGTCACATTCAGCATTTGTCAATCTGCATACTTTGACAATACCTTTTGTTATTCATTCGCATGTTGTTTGGAAATTAAAATTACATGTATATATGTACATATACACTTGGGTAGGGCACTGGACTTTGATGGTGGGAGTACTGGGTTTAGTTGGGAAAGTGAGGATTTAAGGTAAAGGGGGTGAGTTTTTAAGATTTTTCTTCTTCTCACTCCCTTTTGGACTTGTGTTTATATAATTTTGTCTTGTTTTGTTTTATATAATTTTCTTTTTTTTGTTTGTTTTTTTTTAAATAAGTTTTGTCTCATTTTTGTCTTATTTTGTTATTTTACACTTGTTTTCACTAGTCCAAAATAAAAAGACTACTACTACTACTACTACACAGAGATGGTGATGGACTGTATTTCAGTGCATGTATGTGTGTGTGCTTTAGCCGACATACATGCTATCACAGGTGGCCCGCAGGCTTGAGAACTGAAGAGACACTTGCAGCCAAAACTCAAAGCTTTGGAGAAAGCCACTTGCTCAAAAAGTGAAACTGTTGTGTTGGAATTTGACAAGTCAGTGCACTTGTGTACATGTGCAGAAAACCCCGCCGGTCAGGTTACTGCAGACAGGTTTAACAGCAGAGTGAAATGTGGATTGGAAGAGCAACCTGCAGCTCCTGATCATCTGTTTGGAGGAGGTCCTCTGGTTTCTGAGCAAACTAAACTTTAATCGGGACACTGAAGGGAACCACAGAGTCCAAACAACCGAATCAAATGCAAAAAATAGCAAATATGTTATATTGCAGAAATATGCTATGCTGTGAGAAAGTCCTGTGGAATCCGTCATTCCCCCAATTCTATATTTTTGACCCATTAAATAGTTCTCTAGTGGAGCCGAGTATTTTTTCACGATTTTACATTTTAAAATTCAGTTTAAAAAGGTGTTGATGGCAGGCAGCTGCGGGTAGAAGTCAGAACTCCAAACTCTTGTTACTCTACTCACCTGGGCAGAGGACATGGTGACCAGATGAAGACCCATCATTAGGATGATGAAGGTCGTGCACCTCCAGCTCAACAAATACTCCATCCTGACTGACTCTTCAGTCCAGCAGCAGCTCTGCCAAGACCGATTCTCACAAATCTCTGGATCTTTTTGAGGAGTTCTGCCTAGTTTCTTCAGCTCCACCTCCGCCCATATCCATGTCGGATATGTTAGGTTTGGGAGGAGGGAGAAGAGGAGGGCAGCACCCACATCTGGAGCATGCTTTCTCTTTTGTCTTGAGCCATCAGCATCCCCACAAATAGCCAGACACTTTGGGACAAGCCACTGCCAGACGTCCCCTATAATCTTTCTCAGCTGAAACAAAGCTGTTCTGTTTCAGACTATTTCAGTTTTCAATGTACAGCTCAGGAATGTGATCTCTGCTCATAGCAGCCCCACACCCTCACTCTAATTATGAAACCCTCAACCTGCTGTTTACAGAAACAATGTATTGTTGCTCCCTGATAAGAGGCCACCACTATTTGTAGCAGATTTGTTGACTGAAAGATGGAGGTGGAGAAAAAGACAAAAATCTCTGCAGGTGTTGCTGTGACCAACACACATCATAGATGCGCGTAATACTCGATGAGAATCAGTTCAAATGAGCAAAACCATCTTTCTGCTGGTTTTTCTCCTGGAGTGATACTCCAGGATACTCCTCCTACTGGAGGCGGAATGGATCCAGGAAGCGCTATGGCTCCAGGAAGCGGAATGGCTCCAGTAAGTGGCATGGCTCCAGAAAGCGCCATGGCTCCAGGAAGTGGCGTGGCTTCAGGACGCGGAATGGCTCCAGGAGGCGGAATGGATCAAGGGAGCGGCATGGTTCCAGGAAGCAGCATGGTTCCAGGAGGCGGACTAGCTTCAGGAAGCGAAATGGTTCTAGGAAGCTACATGGATCCAGAAAGCGCCATGGCTCCAGGAAGTGGCGTGGCTTCAGGAAGCGGCATGGCTCCAGGAGGCGGAATGGATCCAGTGAGTGGCATGGCTCCAGGAGGCAGCATGGTTCCAGGAGGCGGAATAGCTCCAGGAGGCGAAATGGTTCTAGGAAGCTGCATGGATCCAGAAAGCGCCATGGCTCCAGGAAGCGGCATGGCTCCAGGAAGCGGCATGGTTCCAGGAGTCGGAATGGTTCCAGAAAGCGCCATGACTCCAGGAAGCGCCATGACTCCAGGAAGTGCCGTGGCTTCAGGTAGCGGCATGGATCCAGGGAGCGGCATGGATCCAGGGAGCGGCATGGCTCCAGGAGTCAGCATGGTTCCAGGAGGCGGAATAGCTCCAGGAAGCGGAATGGTTCTACGAAGCTGCATGGATCCAAAAAGCGCCATGGCTCCAGGAAGCGGCATGGCTCCAGGAAGCGGCATGGTTCCAGGAGGCGGAATGGTTCCATGAGGCAGCATGGCTCAGGGAAGTGGCATGTCTCCAGTAAGTGGCATGACTCCAGTAAGTGGCATGGCTCCAGGCGGCGAAATGGTTCCAGGGAGCGCTATGGCTCCAGGAAGCGGAATGGCTCCAGTAAGTGGCATGGCTCCAGAAAGCGCCATGGCTCCAGAAAGGGCAATGGCTCCAGGAAGTGGCGTGGCTTCAAGAAACGTCATGGCTCCAGGAGGCGGAATGGATCCAGGGAGCGGCATGGCTCCAGGAAGTGGCATGGATCCAGGGAGCGGCATGGATCCAGGGAGCGGCATGGCTCCAGGAGGCAGCATGGTTCCAGGAGGCGGAATAGCTCCAGGAAGCGGAATGGTTCTACGAAGCTGCATGGATCCAGAAAGCGCCATGCTCCAGGAAGCGGCATGGCTCCAGGAAGCGGCATGGTTCCAGGAGGCGGAATGGTTCCATGAGGCGGCATGACTCCTGGAAGTGGCATGTCTCCAGTAAGTGGTATGACTCCATTAAGCGTCATGGCTCCAGCAGGCGGAATGGATCCAGGAGGCGGAATGGTTCTAGGAAGCGGCATGACTCCAGGAAGTGGCATGACTCCAGTAAGCGGCATGGCTCCAGGAAGTGGCGTGGCTTCAGGAAGTGGCATGGCTCTAGGAGGCGGAATGGATCCAGGGAGCGGCATGGCTCCAGGAGGCAGCATGGTTCCAGGAGGCGGAATAGCTCCAGGAAGCGGAATGGTTCTAGGAAGCGGCATGGCTCCAGGAAGTGGCATGACTCCAGTAAGCAGCATGGCTCCAGGAAGTGGCGTGGCTTCAGGAAGCGGCATGGCTCCAGGAGGCGGAATGGATCCAGAGAGCGGCATGGCTCCAGGAGGCAGCATGGTTCCAGGAGGCGGAATAGCTCCAGGAAGCGGAATGGTTCTATGAAGCTGCATGGATCCAGAAAGCGCCATGGCTCCAGCAAGCGGCATGGCTCCAGCAAGCGGCATGGCTCCAGTAAGCGGCATGGTTCCACGAGGCGGAATGGTTCCATGAGGCGGCATGGCTCCAGGAAGTGGCATGGCTCAAGGCGGCGGAATCGGTCCAGGAAGTAGCGTGGCTTCAGGAAGTGGGATGGTTCCAGGAGGCGGCATGGTTCCAGGAGGCGGCATACCTCCAGTAAGTGGCATGTCTCCAGTAAGTGGCATGACTCCAGTAAGCGGCATGGCTCCAGGGGCGGAATGGCTCCAGGAAGTGGCGTGGCTTCAGGAAGCGGTATGGCTCCAGGAAGCGGCACCCCCACCGGCAGGCCCCCCATCCTGGTTTCTCTTGTTCTGCAAGAGAGACCAGCATGGTCTCTTAAATAATAAAAAAAATGGACAAAGGACACCCCGTCACATCACCCTCCCGTGGACCCACCACCTGCAGAAGAAGGAGCAATGTGATTAGGGTGGCAGTTGAAGACGGGTACCTTGGCTGCCCAAACTCTGGTCATGGAATTTGGCTTTGGAGACATGGAATTTCACCTCTCTGCGTGGAAAGCTGAGCTTGTGCTGGAGGTTAGCACCTCACCTCACGCAAAGCCTGGCCTCTGAAACGCTGTCCCTCGAGAGGGGTTGGAATCTACCATTCTGGAGTTGCACATGGTGAAAAGGGGCAGGCTGGTGTGGACTTACTTGTGAGCCCCCAGCTCAGCCAAGTGTTGAAGTTGACGATGGTGGACGAGAGAATTATTTCCCTTTGTGTTCAGGTTGGGGACAGGTCTCTGACTCAGGTTGGAGACATTGAGTTTGAATGGACTTTGTTTTCCACCCCTATTGTCTCTGCTGCTATGGTCGCAAAGTCTCTGGTGCCTGTCATGTTGTCAACCCCCGAACCCGGTGGTGGACACTGGAAGTAAGGGAGGCTGTCAAGCTGAAGAAGGAGTCCTACCTAGCCTGGCTGGCTTACGGAACTCCAGAGGCAACTGACAGGTACCGGCAGTCTAAGCAAGCTGTGGCCCGAGCTGTTGTGGAGGCAGAAACTCGGTCCTGGAAAAAGTTCAGTAAAGTTTTCAGTGCAGGTGGGGAGCTGTTGACTCAGACTGGGGACATTATTGGGCAGAGGAAGGAATACTTAGAGCAGGGGTCGGGAACCTATGGCTCGCGAGCCATATATGGCTCTTTTGATGGTCACATGTGGCTCGCAGACACATTTTTAATTTTTTCTTTTTCATTAGACCAGTCCTTCTCGGGCGCGATGCGATGCCAGAGGCGCACAGTAGTAGCGGTGCTTGGAGAGAAGGATCTGCGCCAGCATTATCACTTTACTATTATCTATTATTTCACAGAGTTTGTACCAGCCGGAAACCTGTGAATTGCCGTGCCTAAAACTGCGCGCCCCCGTCTCTGAGAAAGAGCGCGCAGTAGCGGGGACGGGATGTGACTGAGAGGGAGAAAGCAGAGGGTGAGGGTGGAGTTGTGGGCTCGGTCAGTAAGGTGAACCGCGCAGGGATTGTAAAAACATAAAACCTGCTGCCCGTCACTCACTGCAGCGAGTGAGTGTGTGTTTGTCTCCGCGTCTGCATGTGAGCAGTCTGTCTCACATTTACAGAACATTCAGACCTATGATCACGTTTAAAGTATCAACGCCTGCATGAAGCAGAAACTCACCACGTATCAACCAGACTAGACCATCAGCAAAACTACCACGAGAAATACTCATCATTTATTAGCAACAGCATAACAATGTTATTAAAAATAATATTGTCCTTTAAAAGTGTTGAAATTATATCAAATGCACACATTCACTTGAATATTTAGTTTTAAACATATTGTCGCGGACTGAGTTTAACTTGGCTGTTGGGCCGCGTTAAAAGTTCTGGAGTTCCTTGAACGCATCAAGCAGAGATCTGATTGGCTCTTAGTTCTGTCGCTCAGCCTGTTGTTAGTTAATTTGGACCAATGGGGTTCAGCTATGGGCCGAATAAGGGAAATGGGAGGGCTGGAGCGGGAGGGGGGAATATAAAGTTGGGAGAAGCGCTCTCGTCTCGGCGGGAGAGATTCAGGAGCTGCTGAATTAATTTACGGAATTTGTTACAGCCTGCATTAACCAGAATAAAGAACCTTAAAAGAGGTTAAGTCTCAGTGTGGGAAAAGGACACTACATTATTGTATGGCTCTTTCGAAATTACATTTAAAAATATGTGGCGTTTATGGCTCTCTTGGCCAAAAAGGTTCCCGACCCCTGACTTAGAGGATCTCCTCAATCCTGTTTTCTGCCTCTGGAGGAAGCAGAGGCAGAACACTTTGGGGTGAGCTTTCCATCACTCAAGCTGAAGTCCCTGAGGTAGTCAATGAGCTCCTCGGTGACAAGGCTCCAGGAGTGGATGTAGTCTGCCCTGAGTACCTCAAGACTCTGAATGCTGTGGGAGTGTCTTGGCTGCCATGTCTCTGCATCATCTTGTATCAGACAGGAACTGTACCAATGGATTGGCAGACAGGGGTGGTGGTTCCCCTTTTTAAGAAGGGCGACCGGAGAATGTGTTATAACTACCGGGGAATCATACTCCTCACTCTACCAAAGAAAGTCTATGCCAGGGTACTGGAGAGAAGAGTCTGTCCAATAGACAAACCTCAGATCCAGGACAACAGTGCGGTTTCCATCCTGGTTGTGGAACAGTGGACCAGCTCAACAGCCTTTTTAGAGTCCAAGAGAGTTAGTGGGAATTCGCTCATCCAGTCCATATGTGTTTTGTGGATTTGGAGAAGGTGTTCGACCGCGTCCCCTGATGTGTTCTGTGGAAGGTGTTCTGGGAGGGTCAGGGGAGACTTATTGAAGGCTGTCCGGTCTCTCGATGACTACATCTGTTGGCTGGCCTGGGAATGCCTTGGGGTCCCCTCAGAAGAACTGGAGGAGGTGAAAATCTGGGCAGCTTTGCTTAGACTGCTACCTGGACCAGGATGAGCAGAAGATGATAGATTGATGAATGGACAGTGAAAAGAAAATTCTAAAGAATATTCTTTAAAAAAGCTCATCCTTGTTGGAAGTTTCATTTTCATTATTCATAAAAAAGTGATAAATTAATTAATAAGGAATTACAGTGGTGGACAATATTTTTGGTACCCCTCACTTAAAGAAAGTAAGTCCACAATGCTCACTGAAATGAATTGAAACGTTCAAAACTAACAATAAATTAAAATTTATTGAAAATTAAATAATCAAAATCAGCCATTACTTTTGAGTTGTTGATTAACAGAATTATTTTAAAAAACAAACTAATGAAATAGGGCTGGACAAAAATGATGGTACCCATCACCTAATATTTTGTTGCACAACCTTTTGAGGCAATCACTGCAATTAAACAGTTTCTGTATTTGTCAATGAGCCTTCTGCACCTGTCCACAGGTATTTTGGCCCACTCCTCATGTGTCATGACTGCCGCTGCCCCTCCCTCTCAGCGGCCGCTCATCAGGTCTGATTCTCCTCACCTGTACGCCTCAGTATTTAACCCTGCGACGTAGTCTCAGTTATTGCCGGAACGTCTAGCCTTTTTTGCCTGACTACCAGCCTTGTTGTTGTGATTTGAGCTGAAGTCCAAGTTATTAACCTCACGCCCTGTCTATGTTTACGCTCCAGGTCCTCAAGCCAAACATCTACTTACCTGTCACGCTTCAGGAAACCAAGCATTCTGCCTGCTCGTCAGCCGACGCTCTCACTCCGTGTTTTTCTCCACAAGACTGCTATTCCAAGTCGGATCCATCCCAAGAATCTCTTACCCCGGCTCTGGCCTCTAGAGGACTTCTTCAGTCAAGGTTTTCACGCTTCGACCCCCCCCCCCCCCCCCCCTTCTCGCTTCTCTCTAAGTCAGTGTTTTTCAACCTTTTTTGAGCCACGGCACACTTTAACCTTGACAAAAATCCCGCGGCACACCAGCATCCCATAAAAAATAAAAAAGCAGAAATTCATAGTCTGTATTGATCGACAGCCCCCCGCCGCCACAATCTCACGTGTATTTTTGTGATAATTGTGGTAGAAAAAGCAGGAAGTTGCTGCTGTTTTTTCTAAGAGATGAAATAAGAGTTAAATTAGAAAATTTAGAAACTGTTTGTTTGTTGTGGTTTAAAGACGTTTCACAAGGTCGACTCATTAGGCGCTGTCCCTTTAAGCCAATGCATCATGGGAGATGTAGTGTGAAAACGGCTGAAAAAGGGCAGAAGGACTCGCGTCTCTGAGCTTCATTGTTTTGTTCACTTGTTCCACGGTCTGACACCGGACTCTGTGGAAAGCTACACCGCTAAAGACGAGCTGTAGCTGGTATTTTTGTTAGAACTGAGCGACTTTTCAGCAGAATTAAGAACAAGGAAGTGAAGACTTTAAGCACTTCTGATTGGTCAGACTGATGACATGTGATTAAGCCTTCAAAAATGATTGGCGGAGACAGTTAAAGGGGCGGGATTTTTCCGCAAACTGCTATAGCTGGAGGGTAATCGCGATACCGTCATTCTTATCAAAATGTCTTTAATAGAATTAAATAAACACAAAGAAAAAGTAATTTTAAGATCTTTTATATTCCTAATTACTCAGTGTTTTCTCAATGCCTGTTTGGATGAACAAAGAGCTGATCTCCTGGAGATGGAAAATGTTGTTCGAGCAGTTAATGAGGGCAATTTCCCACGGCACACTTGACCATCTCCCACGGCACACTAGTGTGCCACGGCACACTGGTTGAAAAACACTGCTCTAAGTGACTGTTTTTCGACTCTCCTCTCAGCCTGCTGGCGGCTCCCACCTCTTGCAACGCCCTCTGGTGCTTATTCCGAGTACTGCAAGCTCTTGCTCCCCAGTCTCCTCAGCCCAATAAATATTAAGTTGCATTCCTGGGTCTGTCGTTTTTGGGTTGGTCCTCAAGATCCTTCCTGACCGTTCCGGCCAAGATGGACCCAAAGACAGCTCAGGAGTTCCAATCCCAGGTTGAGGGTGCCTTCAGGAACTATGATCTGCGGATGGCTGAGTTTTCTTCAGGTTTACGTGACATAACTGAGAAACTCGCTTCTGAGTGTTTCCCAAGGATTACCGCCCTCTATCACTGTGCAATCCATCAATGAACCCAAGAGGAATCCACCAGAAAGATGACGGAAATCCTGCTTCGTGTCGGACTTTTCTCTGTCACTGCGAACTGATTTTTTTTCTCTTCAGGAATCTTCTTTTCCCTCAGAAAAATCTAAGGTTGCCTATGTAATTTCTCTGCTGACTGGTCGGGCGGCTCAGTGGGCAACAGCTGAATGGACTCGTGACTCTATCATCTGTTCCTCATACAGGAGATTTTCAGAAGAGCTCAGAGATTTTCGACCCAGTAAAACCCCATAGAGAAGCTGCTCGACAGTTAACCAAGATACGCCAAGGGAAAGAGACAGTCGATGATTATGTCATTCGTTTCCGGACCATTGCAAGTAACAGTGAGTGGAATGAAGAGGCCCTCTACGACATGTTCTATTAAGGTCTGTCTGACAACGTTAAAGATGAACTGGCAGCACGTGAACTTCCAACCCGCATCAATGACTTGTTGTCCCTAGCAGCTCGCATTGACAGACACATCCAGGAAAGAGGGAGAGAGAGACCACAAAGATCACGCCCTGTTTCTCATGAACAGCAATCCTGTTTTTTCCCCAAGCAGTCAGCCTCTTCAGGCTCAAGCACGGAGGAGCCCATGCAGTTGGGTCGCACCCGACTCTCCAAAGAAGAGAAAGATCGTCGTTTCCAGCAGAACCTGTGCTTTTACTGTGGCTCTCCTGGTCATCATGTCAATAACTGCCCAGTAAAAGACCAGGCTCAACACGAAAGGAGGAGACGTGTATGAGCCTTTCTGTGTCCTCCTCCTCTCATCCCAACCCAAGAACCAGAGCGTCCTTTCATGTCAAGAATCAGGTACTCACAGAAACTGTTTTTATTGATTCAGGGGCTGATGGCAATTTTATGGCAGAGGAGATTGTACATAAGTGGGGTGTTAACGTTTCTTTGTCTCAGCACCCTTTGAGTGTCAAAGCCATTGATGGACATGTGATCACTAACAGTCTTCTTGTTACAGAACCTGTTAAGATGTAGATCGACAATCACACTGAAACTGTCAGATTCCACATCCTCAAGAATATTGACCTACCCGTTATACTAGGACTGCCTTGGTTGCAACGTCATAATCCTCAGGTTGATTGGCTTACAGGACGAATCCTGACCTGGAGTACTGACTGCCGCAGAAACTGCCTTGGCGCGATGGAAACCCCATCAGCCCCTAGCCAGAAAATCATCTCTATTGAAAAATACCCTGACCTCTCTAAAATACCCACCCCTTATCACGACCTTAAGGAAGTGTTTAATAAGGTAAAAGCTACCAACCTACCTCCACATCGCCCTTACGATTGTCCCATTGACCGCTTGCCAGGTACTTCTCCCCCCCTAGGTCATTTATACTCTCTGTCGGTCCCTGAGAGAGTGGCCATGGAGACATATATTAAGGAGTCTCTAGTTGCTGGACTCATTAGACCCTCCTCTTCCCCAGCTGGGGCAGGGTTTTTCTTTGTAAAGAAGGATGGGGGTTTAAGACCTTGTATTGACTACCGTGGGCTAAATGAAATTACAGTACGCAACCGTTATCCTCTGCCACTCATGTCCTCTGCCTTTGAACTCCTTCAGGGGGCCAGGATCTTTACAAAGTTGGATCTTCGTAATGCCTACCATTTGGTGCGGATCAGGGAAGGAGATGAGTGGAAGACGGCATTCAACACACCTTCTTTTTTTTTTTTTTTTTTTTTTTTTTTTTTTTTTTTT
Source organism: Oryzias latipes (assembly GCF_053564925.1). Classification (NCBI taxonomy): domain Eukaryota; kingdom Metazoa; phylum Chordata; class Actinopteri; order Beloniformes; family Adrianichthyidae; genus Oryzias; species Oryzias latipes. The sequence continues at coordinate 8,350,995 of NC_136242.1, forward strand.
TAACTTGTCCTGTCCAACAGCTAGGCAGACAGATGAGAGCTGAGGGCCTCTTGGGTTGGACATATTTTACTTTAACAAGAGGGGTTATTAATCTTCAGACAAACCAAAGGTATGTCTGAATAAACCCCTTTTGTAATTGAGGCCAAACTTTATTAATTTCAAACATGTCTGAAAATCTTTGGTGTTGGACCGGACGGAAAAGGAAAGAGGGGAAGAAGAAAGAGGGACGTTAGAGAGAGGGGGGGTATGGGGTGATAATAGGAGGGGAAGGGGGATAAGACCATGAAGCAGCATAAATCAACAAGTTTACTGGTTGTTAATCATTATGGTAAGGTTCAAATGTAAAAAAAAAAACAAAAAAAAAAGGGCGGAGCCTGTCCACACACACACTCAAATGTTATAAACACACCTGTTAGTTGCAAAAATGTCCACCTGTCGACATGTACACAAAACAGATAGTGTTCACACGCATACTTATGCCTTAAAACCAACTAGTGTGAAATATTTCAGTCATTCAGTCTGTTGAGCTGACACCTGTGCTCAGGTGAGTGTTTATGTTCTTCTAAAATGGATGGTGGAACGTGAAAAGAAGGAGGGAGAGTGCCCAGCCATCCCCACCCCAAGACCCCCACCGCACCAGCAGCGGCAGCCGGATTCCCCCCAACACCACACGGGAACCGGCAGGGAACAACCGCCGCCCGGGCGACCAAGCCCGCCACCCAGGCCAGGGCCAGCAGGGCCGCCGCAAGGCCCCCAGAGCCAGAGAGCAGGGAGGCACGGAGGGAAAGAGGGCGCCGCCCCAGCCCAACCAGGAGAGCAGCCCCCCCGCCGCGCCGGGAGAACCCAACGCAGGGCCCCACCGGAGAAGGACGCCCACAGCCCCAGACGAGCACCCCACCACCACCCAGGAGTTCCGGGCATCCCCCCGCCCCAACCCCAGGTACGGGCCAGGACCCCCCAAGGGAGACCCACTCCGCACTCCAGGCAGCCATCCGCCCGGCCAACGGTTGGTCCAGGGAGGAGCGAGGCAGGGGCCCGCCGCCCCCGCCCAGGAGGGGGGAACCCCGGGGAAAAAAGAGGGCCCACAAGGGGTGTTGTAAATATGGCCCGACCAGGCTCGGCCACAGTTGGAAATTTGGCGGGGCCCAGCACTCAGGAGCAAGGACCAGAACCCACCCCCTAGGGACACGAACACCCCCGGCTCAGATGTAATGTGAACCCCCCCCACCGCGCGGAGAGAGCACCGCCGGGCCCAGGAAGCCAGCACCCCGGGGACACAGCCGCCGTTGCAAAGGGGCCCGTACCCCCCACCAGGGAAGAGGCAGGGGACAGATGGTCCTAGGTCCCACCTTCCTTGCAAAATGTGTGTGCGTGTATGTGTGTTTGAGAGAGTGTGTGTGTGCATGTGTGTGTGTTTATGTTGGGATGTATATATTGAGGGGGGAGGGGTGTGTGTACTAAGGGGGGTGCGGTTAAAATTGGCGGGTAGGGCACTAAGGGGACGTCTCCTGATTACTCACAGTGACGTCCCCTCACCCTCCCCACCAAGGGGCCCTAAATGTCTAAGGTGCGGTTAAAATTGGCGGGTAGGGTGCTAGGAGGACATCCGCTGCTTGCTGGCAGTGATGTCCAAGCACCCCCCCTACCAAGGGCCCTACATGTCTAAGGTGCAAATAAAACCGAAAGAGGGGGGGCCCACTCCATACGGCAACCACAGGAGGGGGGTCACTGCCTAGTAAACCCCCCCCCCAAGGCTCATCGCAGGCTAAGCCCCCCACCCCCTCACCCTATTATGAGGTTATATGAGGAAGGGGGTAAGTTGGGGACAGATGATAGACTGTCCCCCGGTGGTCAAACAGCCGTCCCCCGCCCCCCCCCCCCCCAGCAAGGGGGCCAGGCCCACCCAGCCCCGGGGCCCCACCCGCGGAGGCGCAGACACCCCAGGCCCAGCACCACCACCCCCACACAGAGAGAGGGGAGCCAGAAAGCGCCGCCCCCCCCCGGAGCAAGCCCAGGCCCCCACCCCCAAACGCCGGCCCTAGAAGAGCTCTGGTCAGGCCTCGACGGGACCGAGGCAGCCAACCGGCCGGGGAAACCGCCGATGGCCTCAGCGGAGACCCCGACCCGTCAACCCCCCCTGCCCCGTACCAATAGTGGCCCCCCCCCTCCCCCAGAATGCCCCCCCACAGGACAGGGCCGACAAGACCCCCACCCCACCCCACCCCCAGACCCCGCAGCCGAAGCGGATGACACCCAGAGCGACCGGGGGCCCCAAGAGGGTTGTCCCGTCCCGCCCCAGAGCCAGGGAAGGGCCGATCCCAGCCCCAGGTGTAGACGGGAAGCCCATCCAGCGCCGCTGGGCCCCCCCCCCCGAGCAGCGCCCCCCGCAACCCCCCCCAGCACAGGCAAAGGGACCACCCCCCCAAGCCAAGCCAGACCACCACCCCACCCCCCCCACCACGCACCCCCACACCCAAGCCCAGAGGACCACGCAGCGCCCCAGGCCGCCCCACCCAGGCGCCGGACCCGACCCCCTGACCAACGGAGCCCCCACCACCCCCGGCCAGGCACCGGAGGTCCCGACCCCCACCCCGGCCCACGGCAGAAGGGCAAGGAGCAGCGACGACCATGCCCCCCCCACCCCCTAAGTCACGGAGTTAGCTATGGGAGACCAGAGAGACCGAATTCTTTCAAAGTTACTTGAACTTTGGGCTGACATTTTTTCCAAGCTGATATGATCAAGCAGCAGATTTCTGTGTTGACTTATATTTATATTTTTTTTGCTTTTCCAATTTATTAAAATAGTTTTTTTAGCAATGCAAAGAGTTATGAAAATGATAGAGCCTAATCCTCCTTCTACATCGATGGCACTCATGTCACCAAGCACACAAAGTGACGGTGAAGCTGTGATTGAAACCTTAAGCCAGACTGATAGATCGGCACATACCTGCTGCCAGAGAGCCTGGACAGGCGTGCAGAACCATAGTGCATGCATGTAATTGTCGGGTAGATTACTGTCACAGTGCTGACAAATGTCTGAGTTACTGAGACCCATCTTGAACATCCTCTGTCCAGTGTAGTAAATTCTGTGAAGAGTTTTGAAATGGATTAGCTGCAGATTTGGATTTTTTGTCATTTTAAAGGTGTTTAGACAAAGTTCTGACCAAAAACTTTCATCTGTGCTGATGCTCAAATCCGCATCCCATTTTGTTGTCGGAAGTGAAATATTGTTATCTAAATTACATAAAAGTTTGTATATTTTGGAGAGAGTTTTATTCATTGAGAAATTGATCAGAGTGGTAACTACATCTGGTAGCTTTAAATCGTTGTCTCTGTATTTAAACTTTTTAGTAATAATTGATTTAAGTTGCTGATATTCCAAGAAGTTATATATTCCATGTTTGTCTTGAAGTTCCTGGGGAGTTATGAATCTTCTATCAATAATTATGTGCTCTAGTTGTTTTATGCCCCCTGCTTGCCAAACTGGGAAGTGGATAATTTTTTTGTTTATGAGGATGTCTGGGTTGTTCCAGATGGGTGTCATTTTGCACGGTTGAATTGATGATTTTGATATTTTGAGAAATTCCCATCAGGCTGTTAAAGTGGCATTTATATTAATACTTTTGAAACAATCCTGTTTTTTAACTATTTGACTAATAAATGGAAGATCTGACAGGTTGATCTTTCCACATAACGCCTGTTCCAAGTCTAACCATGAGTTGGTTTCTGGATTATTTTTTAACCATTTTAAGATATATTGTAATCTATTTGCAAGAAAGTAATTGTGGAAGTTAGGTAATTCTAATCCTCCACAGCTTTTTGCAGATTTTAAAGTTTTTAGACTAATTCTTGCAGGTTTATTGTTCCATAGAAAGCTTGATATGGATGAGTCTAATGTTTTGAACCATTTTAATGGCGGTTGTGTGGGAATCATTGAGAAGAGATAATTAACTTTGGGTAAGATTTTCATTTTAACCGTGGCTACCTTGCCCATAAGGGACAAAGGCAGGTTGGTCCAGCGTGTTAGGTCGTCCTGTATGTTTTTCAGTAATGGGGTGTAGTTTAGCAGCACCAGTTCTGATATTTTGGGGGAAAAATAAATACCTAGATATTTTATATTGCCTGATTTAACTGGTATTGTGAGTCCTTGCTCCGCATTACTGTTCAGTGGTAATAAAACAGATTTATTCCAATTAATGGAATAGTCTGATATAGAAGAGAATTCATTAATGATTGTTGCCGTTTCATTTACAGAATGTATATTACTTAAAAACAGTAATATGTCATCTGCATAGAGACTAATTTTATGATGGCTGTGTTTGGTTTTAATTCCTTTAATACTCTCATTCTGTCTTATTGCTGCAGCTAGAGGCTCGATAAATATTGCAAAAAGCGAGGGGGAGAGTGGGCAACCCTGTCTAGTTCCTCTTCCAAGAAAAAACCTGTTGGAAGTCTGTTTATTAGTTCTAACTGATGCATTGGGGTTGTGATATAATATTTTGATCCAATTGATGAATGATTCTCCAAACCCAAACTTATGGAGGGCAGCAATGAGGAACTTCCAATTTACTCTATCAAAGGCTTTTTCAGCATCCAGTGATAGTATAGTCATTTCCTGGTTTTTGATGGTGGCAAAGTCTATTATGTTAACGAGTCTGCGGACATTGTCATCCGAGTGTCTGCCTTTGATGAATCCAGTTTGATCAAAGTCAATTATGTGAGGAGTGACTTTTTCTATTCTCTGTGCTAGTGCTTTGCAGATAATTTTTACATCTGCATTAATTAAAGAAATGGGGCGATAGCTTGAAGGACTCGTGGGGTCTTTGTCTGGTTTTAGAAGAAGGATAATGTTGGCAGAGTTCATGTTAGGTGGTAGAGATTGGCTTTCATTGATAAATTTTACCGTTTTATAAAACGTTGGTGCCAGTTGTTCCCAGAATTCCTTATAAAACTCTGCAGGAAAGCCGTCAGGCCCTGGTGCTTTACCATTAGGCATAAGTAACAGAGCTTCATGAAGCTCAGACAACGAGAGCGGAGAGTCTAAATTTGTGATTTGATCTTCGTTTAACTTGGGCAGGTTTATATTGTTGAGAAATGAGTTGATGCTTTGTTCTGATGGATTGATCTGTGGAGTGTATAAGTTTTGATAAAAGTCTTTAAACGCATTATTAATTTTTACCGGGTCATGGGTGACATTCCCTGTTTGGTCCATAATCGAAGTGATTGTTGATTTTTCTTTATTAATTTTAAGCTGATTAGCTAGAAATTTGCCAGATTTATTTGAGTTTTCATATCTTTCCAGTCGAAGCCTTTGTATCTGGAATTGTGTTTGTTTATTGATGATGTCATTTAACTGCAGCTTTAAATTTTTCAGGTCCCCCAGTATGTGTTCCTGTGCAGAAGCAGCATAAGCAGTCTCCAGAGTTTTTATTTTATTTCCTAATTCTAATAAATCTGCTTTCTCCTTGCGTTTTTTATGCGTTGAATAAGAGATGATTTTCCCTCTCATGACTGCTTTTGCTGCTTCCCAAAGAATACTTGGTGATATTTCAAAAGTATCGTTGAATTCTAAGAAGGTTGCCCACTCTTTTTTAAAGAATTCAATAAATTCCTGGTCTTTTAACAGAGACGTATTAAACCTCCAGGTTGAACCCGAGGGTCTGGGTACTTCCCTTGAAATAGTAACAGTAACTGGTGCATGGTCACTGATAATAATTGGATGAATGTTGGAACTTTTAATTTCTTTCAAAAGGGAGTTACTGACTAATAAATAATCTAAACGAGATTGTGAATGGTGAACTGGAGAAAAAAAGGTGAACCCCTTAGTGCTTGGATGACATGAGCGCCAAGCGTTCATGTCAACACACCTTCAGGTCATTATGAATACCAAGTCATGCCATTTGGCTTAACCAACGCTCCCGCAGTTTTTCAGAACCTGGTTAACGATGTGTTAGGGGACATGATCAACCGCTTTGTTTTTGTTTATCTGGACGATATCCTGATATTTTCTCGTTCAGAGGTTGAGCATATCCAACATGTGCGCAAGGTTCTCCTACGCCTACTCCAAAACCAGCTATATGTTAAGGCTGAGAAGTGTGAATTCCATGCCACCGCCACTTCTTTTTTGGGTCTGGTCTTCGCTGAGGGCAGAGTTAAGATGGATCCTAAGAAAGTCCAGGCAGTGTTGGAATGGCCCAAACCCGAAAACCGTAAGCAATTGCAACGTTTTCTAGGATTTACCAATTTCTATCGTCGCTTCATCAAGAATTACAGTAAAATTGCTTCACCTCTACATGCCTTAACATCATCCAAACAGAGCTTTTCTTGGAACCAGAGAGCAGAATCTGCCTTCAAAGATCTAAAGAACTGCTTCACGTCGGCTCCTGTGCTGGTTGTTCCTGACACCAGTAAACAGTTCATTGTGGAAGTAGATGCTTCCGACACTGGGATCGGAGCAGTTCTATCCCAACGCAGTTTGGATAACAGGGTGCACCCTTGTGCCTTCTATTCCCGCTGTCTGTCCAACGCTGAAATAAACTACCATGTCGGGGAGAAGAAGTTATTGGCTATTAAAGAAGCATTAGAAGAATGGCGGCACTGGTTGGAGGGGGCCGAGATTCCTTTTGTTGTGTTTACTGACCACAAGAACATGGAGTATTTAAGAACTGCCAAAAGGATGAACTCACGCCAGCCTCGCTGGGCCCTTTTCTTTAACCGGTTTACCTTCTCTTTGTCCTATAGACCAGGGTCTCGAAACGTGAAGGCTGATGCACTGTCCCGAAGGGATTAATGCCCCCTGAAGAAGGTCTTTCCTGAGTTTATACTGCCTACCTCTGCTCGACTCGCTGTTCTCAGTACCGACATAGAAGAGCAGGTAAGGTCGGCTAACCAGGACTCTCAATCTCCTTCTGCCTGCCCCGTAGGACGTCTCTACGTACCTGTAGATCTCAGAGCCAGAGTTATTCAATGGTTTCACACCTTCACATCATGTTTTGCCATCCTGGACAGAGAAGAACACTCCATCATTGGACAGCGCTGTTGGTGGCCCAACATGAGGAAGGACATCAATGAATATGTCTCTGCTTGTCCAGAATGTGCCCAGGTTAAAGTAACTACGTCCCCACCTGCTGGATTTCTGTAGCCTCTGTCCGTTCCTAGAAGGCCCTGGTCCCACATCTCCCTGGACTTCGTCACAGGACTTCCACCATCTGAGGGCAAGACAGTGATCCTTACGGTAGTAGACCGTTTTTCTAAAATGGTTCATTTTGTTGCTCTACCCAAGCTCCCCACGGCCAAGGAGACTGCTGAGGTCCTACTCTACAACGTCATTCGTCTCCATGGCCTTCCCAGAGATATTGTCTCGGACCGGGGACCCCAATTCACTGCTAAGTTCTGGGCGGAGTCCTGCCGGTTGCTTGGAGTCTCTGAGTCTGTCCTTTGGCTTTCACCCACAATCCAATGGCCAATTAGAACGGCTCAACCAACAGTTGGAAACCAGCCTCCGTCTTCTCTGTAGCCGTGCGCCTGCATCTTGGTCCCGCAATCTGGTCTGGGTTGAGTATGCACATAATACGCTACCTTCGTCTGCCACAGGGCTATCCCCCTTCCAGGTGGTGTTTGGCTACCAGCCCCCTCTCTTTGCTTCCCAGGAGGGGGAGGTTTCTGTGCCATCTGCCCATGCGTCCGTTCGCAGATGTCAGCAGGCCTGGCACAGGGCCCGGCAGACTCTCCTACGGACCGTGGAGACCTACCGCACCACCGTAAACCGACGGAGGATTCCTGCTCCCTCCTATCAAGTGGGTCAAAGGGTTTGGCTTTCTACCACTAACCTGCCTCTTCCTGTGGAGAACAGAAAACTGGCTCCACGGTTTGTTGGTCCCTTTCCCATCACCAAAGTGGTCAATCCAGTGGCAGTTCGCCTGCGTCTACCCAGGACTCTCCGTATACACCCCACCTTCCACACTTCCATGGTGAAGCCTGTCAAGACCAGCCCTCTTGTCCCTCCTGCTGAGGCCCCACCACCGGCTCGATTCATTGATGGGGGTCCTGCTTATACAGTGAGGCGCCTGCTTCGTTCTCGCCGCCGTGGACGTGGCCTACAGTACCTAGTAGATTGGGAGGGTTATGGTACTGAGGAACGTTCCTGCTCGGTTCATCCTTGACCCTGATCTTATTGCCCAGTTTCATAGTGAGCATCCTGACCAGCCTGCCCGACCGTCAGGTGCCGGTCGTTGAGTGAGGGGTACTGTCATGACTGCCGCTGCCCCTCCCTCTCAGCGGCCGCTCATCAGGTCTGATTCTCCTCACCTGTACGCCTCAGTATTTAAGCCTGCCACGTAGTCTCAGTTATTGCCGGAACGTCTAGCCTTTTTGCCTGACTACCAGCCTTGTTGTTGTGATTTGAGCTGAAGTTCAAGTTATTAACCTCACGCCCTGTCTATGTTTTACGCTCCAGGTCCTCAAGCCAAACATCTACTTACCTGTCACGCTTCAGGAAACCAAGCATTCTGCCTGCTCGTCAGCCGACGCTCTCACTCCGTGTTTTTCTCCACAAGACTGCTATTCCAAGTCGGATCCATCCCAAGAATCTCTTACCCCGGCTCTGGCCTCTAGAGGACTTCTCCAGTCAAGGTTTTCACGCTTCGACCCCCCCCCTCGCTTCTCTCTAAGTGACTGTTTTTCGACTCTCCTCTCAGCCTGCTGGCGGCTCCCACCTCTTGGAACGCCCTCTGGTGCCTATTCCGAGTACTGCAAGCTCCAGCTCCCCAGTCTCCTCAGCCCAATAAATATTAAGTTGCATTCCTGGGTCTGTCGTTTTTGGGTTGGTCCTCAAGATCCTTCCTGACATCATGAGCAAACTGCTCCAGTTGTCTCAGGTTTGACGGGTGTCTTCTCCAAATGGCATGTTTCAGCTCCTTCCATAGATGTTCAATGGGATTCAGATCTGGACTCATAGAAGGCCACTTCAGAATAGTCCAATGCTTTTCTCTTAGCTATTCTTGGGGTTTTTTGACTGTGTTTTGGATCGTTGTCCTGTTGGAAGACCCACGACTTGCGACTAAGACCAAGCTTTCTGACACTAGGCAGCACATTTCTATCCAGAATGCCTTTATAATCTTGAGATTTCATTTTACCTTGCACCACTTCAAGACACCCTGTGCCAGATGCAGCAAAACAGCCCCAAAACAGAACTGAGCCTCCTCCATGTTTCACAGTAGGGACAGTGTTCCTTTCATTGTATGCTTCATTTTTGAGTCTACCAACATAGAGCTGATGTGCCTTACCAAAAAGCTACAGTTTTGTCTAATCTGTCCAAAGGACATTTTCCCAGAAGCTTTGTGGCTTGTCAAAAGGCTTTTTTTGCAAATTCCAGTCTGGCTTTTTTATGATTTCCTTTCAACAGTGGTGTCCTCCTTGGTCGTCTCCCATGAAGTCCACTCTGGTTCAAACAACGACAAATGGTGCAATCTGACACTGATGTACCTTGATCTAGGAGTTCTCCTTTAATGTCTTTGGAGGTTGTACTGGGCTCTTTGGATACAGTTCCAACTATCCGTCTCCTTAATTTGTCATCAGTTTTCCTCTTCCGGACACGTCCAGGGAGGTTGGCTACTGTCCCGTGGGTCTTAAACTTCTGAATAATATGTGCCACTGTGGTCACAGGAACTTTAAGCTGCTTAGAGATGGTTTTATAGCCTTTACCCTTATGATGTTTGTCCATACTTTGGTTTATAATGTCCTGGGACAATTCTCTCCTTCGTTTTCTGTTGTCCATGTTCAGTGTGGTCCACACCTTTTCACCAATCAGCAACGTGACTATTTGTCTCCCTTAAAATAGGCAGACTGTCTGATTATGGCTTTGAAAACAGCTCTGATGTCAATTAAAGGACATACCTGAGTTCATCATGACCCCCTGGGCAATTAGTTCTCAGTCTTTTATGGAGGTACCATCATTTTTGTCCAGCCCTATTTCATTAGTTTGTTTTTTAAAATAATTCTGTTTAATCAACAACTCAAAAGTAATGGCTGATTTTGATTATTTAATTTTCAATAAATTTTAATTTATTGATACTTTTGAACGTTTCAATTCATTTCAGTGAGCATTGTGGACTTTCTTTAACTGAGGGGTACCAACAATTTTGTTCACCACTGTATATCATTTTATCTTAAAACAAGGAAATGCAACTCATCAATTCTTAAGCTTTTTCCTGTTTTTTCCCACAATTTCTGAATTTGGAAATAGGTTCAATATCTGACAGAAATAGTTATTTATAGTGATACTTAACCACTATATGAGACAGATCTTAGACAAAGGGATAAAAAGCTACAACAAAAACAGCACAGGTCTATATATAAAAAGCACAATACAGTATAAACGAAACAGAACAAAATTAGAAAAAAAAAAAGTAATATAATGATACAATAAAAATAGATCACCGTTGTGAAACCTGTGGGACCAACACTGCCCGTTGCAGGACCTAAAGACTTCCATCTATGCAAAATTAGGTGCCTTGCAAGCAAGGTAACAAATAAATAAGAGAAGACACAGAGAAGGAAGATGGTACAGATGGTGGAGGTGCACCAAAGATAGCTGTCAAAGGATTAGGCTCTATCATTTTATTCATGATCTGGGAGAACGATCTAAAAATGTCTTTCCAGAAAGAGTGTAGACCAAAACAAGTGGGCGTGATTGCTGGTGCCTGGTGACATCTGTCCACATCCTTATAAAATTTAGAAAGCCTGACTTTAGTCCAATGAGCACGTGGAGAATCTTGCACTGGACCAGACTGTGCCTTGTACAGACAGAGTATTTATGCAGCCTCTTAAGAGCTACCTCCCACCATCCCCGTCATCCAGATGAGCCGTCCCCCAACTCCATCTGGATGAAGTCCATCTTAGGGACTATTTAAACATGTAGTTGTAGAGTTAGATAAACTAATTCTTCTCTATGAGTTCTGGTACATCACGTGTCCGTCCTGGGGGAGGATCCCTCCTTCAAGTGGACACCCCTGAGGTTTCTTCTTTTTTTTCAAAGCAGAAGTGACTATCGCTATCCTTCAGGCTTTCATTGAAAAGTGAATGAGCTGTTCGACTAAGAATAGTGTCTGTGCATAACCTGTAAGTCATTCTCAATGTGATTGTCTGATGGACCAGAGGAGAGCTGCCACTGAAGCCTTACTTTAGTTTATCTCAACCTTTAACTCAGGGGTGTCAAACTCATTTTCACTAGGGGCCACATCAGCATAGCGGTTGTCCTCAAAGGCCCAGATATGACTTATACATGTAAATAAATGTAATGAAAAATAAATGTACCTACTCCTTAATGTTAAATAACTCATTATTATAACATTTTAAAGTGACAATTACAGTTGCATAGAAAACATGTTTGCTTCCTACTTTAGCATAAATCATGTTAAATTTTGTCTGCTGATTAAAACCCACATAACTCCATTAATGAAGGATCAAACTGTCCAAGTGAATAAAGACAAATAACATCAAACTGAACTAGAAACAACATGTATTATAGTGTAACATTTAACAAAAAAGGCTGCACACAGGCTTGCATCCAACTAATGGTTTGATGACAACAATTTGTCTGGATACACACATAAGACCTGCAAACATTGAATAATTACAACAAGCAGCTACACATAAATGTAATCAACTAAAAAAACTTTTTATTTTAAGAAATTAAAATGTTGAATGCTCTTGCGGGCCACATAAAATAATATGGCGGGCCACTTTTGGCCCACGGGTCTTGAATTTGACACATGTGCTTTAACTGGATAAATAAACTCAGTCCAAGGTTTGTCCGTTTTTAGCCTCAGACAGATTCATGATGCTAGTTTGTTGTATGTTGCTCCTGTTTGTTCCGTGCTCAGACTTGGGTCAACACCAGAGCTCATTAGATGCCTGTGCTTATCTGTTTTCATGTCAAAGATGGAAATTATACATTTTTTTCTTCATACATGCTTCCTTATCTCCGGAGACAAAGGAGGTTGCTTGTTCTTTGTGGTCATTTTGCAAACCTGAGCGGGTCCGAGGGGTTTTGTGGAGTCAGATGAACCAGCTGCTCTGTCAGCTGATGCCCCAGAGGAGCAGCCCCTGCAGGAGCTCAGACTCCAGCACCCACCTCATTGTCTGCCTGCAGCCTCATCCTAAAAGGAAACAAGGAGCCACATTTCAGCTGAACTGCTTTGGAGCATAGTTTAACCCTTGTGCTATTCTAGATGACCCCACCCTTACATTGACGTGTTCTCCCTACCATGACAAAGGTGGATAAAGGTGGAAAGATTTCATGTAATCAATGGACACCAGTGAATATCACAAATCATTGAAGAAAAAAGGTTCAGAGCACTGTCTAGTGGGTCTACATCAGTGTTTTGCAACCTTTTTTAAGCCACGGCACACTTTAACCTTGACAAAAATCCCGCGGCACACCAGCATCCCCAAAAAAAAAAAAAAAAAAAAAAAAGCAGAAACTCATAGTCTGTTTTGAACTACAGCCCCCCCCCCCCCCCCCCCCCCGGCAATCTGACGTGCATTTTTGTGATAATTGTGGCAGAAAAAGCAGGAAGTTGCAATAAAAGTTAAGTTACATACAAACTGTATGTTCGTTGTGGTTTCAAGACGTGTAAGGACGACTTATTGTACGCTGAGGCGCTGTCCCTTTAAGCCAATGCATCATGGGAGATGTATGTTTTCAGAAAACAGTTATAGCTGCAGCTAAATCGCGTTACCGTCATTCCTATAAAAATGTCTTTAATAGAATCAAATAAACACAAAGAAAAAAGTATTTTATGATCTTTCATATTCCTAACTACTCAGTGTTTTATCAGGACCTGTTTGGATGAACAAAGAGCTGATTTCCTGGAGATGGTACATGTTTTTACATCAGTGAATGAGGGCAATTTTCCACGGCACACTTGACCATCTCCCACGGCACACTAGTGTGCCGCGGCACACTGGTTGAAAAAAAATCTGGTCTAGATGACCCAACTCCCAATGTAAAAGTGCCTAAGATAGCACAAGGGTTACAGACATTGTAACTCATACATATGGTACTGTGAAGCAGTCAGTCTGCTAAATCAGGCAGTACCCCCAAAAATTCACACTGATACCTTCAGAAGTCCTAATCTCTATGATTCATGTTTATGATAAGCAAACAGAACGAATGAAGACAATTATAGAAAAGAAATAAAAGCAGCAGATGGCAATATTTGATGCAGGATGTTTGCTTAAAGGCTGCATGGAGAGCTGCAGCTTCTGGCTGCTGAAATCATTCACCGGACTGAGCTTTGACGCTTACAGAGGAACAGACCTGAGCTGTTAAGCATCCCCACAGTGGAGGAGCAGGGTGACCTACAGGTAAGCCTTCCTTCAGACCCACAACACAACCAAAAGAAAAGCTTTGAATGAATAATAAACCAAGTGTTTGGGATTAAACTCATTTCTTATAAGAGAAAACAGTTTGGATTTCATGTTAAAGACACAGAGCAGAGCTGCAGAAAAGCGACGTGAGTAAGATGAATTCAGCCTCAGCGTGTTAAGACACCTCAAAAGAAGAGGAAAACACGTGTGCACAAAATGTGTGATGAGAGACTGCTGATGGAAACAGAGTAAATCAGTCAGATAACACATATATTCACATCCATAGAGCAACCAGCTCAAACACGTGTGTAGCATGTTTATCATCGGAGCTTTTGTCAAGCATGCAGCACAAACCTTGAACACATCTTTGTATATTTCAGGGGTGGATTTTGGAGTTTGGCTGTAGTCCAGGTGTGCACAGGTTTGTCGGTCATGTCCACTGCGGAGGTCAGCCCTCTCACCACACAAGTTCTGAATTCCAGTGATGGGGTCCCAGGGGCCAGGATGGCCCTGAGCCTGCACCGCCTAGACTCTGAGCTGGTGATCTGGACCATGCTGAGTGTCGGGTAGAGTTTCCTGTCTGTCTCATTCCATTTGTAATGGATTATTGAACTAAAACAAAGGGAACTACATGCTATAGTTGTAATGCAATCTCTTGCTCAGAACCACAGATGAAGCTGGCCGCTGCCCTGGACTGATCAGACGAGAAGCTTTCACCCCCGGCATGTACAAGCTGCGCTTTGAGACAGCTTCCTACTGGGAGAGCCGCACTCAGACATCCTTCTACCCCTATGTGGAGGTGGCGCAGTCATCGTCTTTTTTCTTCTGCATAATCCCAAAATGTCTTGAAAGATTTTTGTTCTGCTGCAACATTCCCTAATCATGTTTTGGCATTTTTGACAGTTTCCTTCATTAACAGATGCGTGTTCAGACTAAAGATTGAAGGTGAAATATTTTAAAGTAACTCAGGAAGGAGAGGAACATCTGCATCAAATACAGATTACAGGAAAGTCCAGCTGCTTGAAGTAAAATGAGAGGAAACCTGCCCCCTATCAAGAAAATAATGTGCTTTTAAAAAGGAGCTGCGTTTCCAGAAGAAAATACAGGGTGGAATGTTATATTGCTGAATGAAACTTAAAGGGTAATAATTGGCCAAAAAAAAAAAAATAAAGCAAAAAAAGGACAAAGTAAAATGAATTTAAAACAGCACAATAACAAAAAAGATATGTTTGTTGAAAAATGCCAGCACCGGGTATCGAACCAGCAAGCTTCTGCACCAAGGATTCCCCATGTGTTTCAATGGAGGCAAAAATCCTGGAACGTCTTGAAAAGTTCAAGGATTTGAAGGACCAAATGTCAAAGCTGGAATAAGCTGAAAGAGCTGAACATTTGAATAGTTGAATGGTTAAAATAGCTGAAAATGTAGGAGGAGTTAAGCAGCAAAGAAATGACTGAAAATACCATAATAACGAAAGAGAAACAGGAAAACATTGGATTGAAGGCTCTACAGCGTTCAATGCTATATACAATATTGAATGCTTCTGGCATTCAACTGACAGTTCATATAAAAATTACACTACACCCATCAACATTGTTTTTTGCGGGTAGTTTGAAAGACTTTTCTGTGAATTTTTCCCTTCAGAAAATGTTTTCACACGGATCTGATAACCTTGAAAAAAGCAAACAGGCTCAGTGATGGACTGACTGATGAATAATCATGCATGCTCCTGTTTGCAGGTAGTGTTCAGCATCAGCGAGCCGGAGCAGAGCTGGCACCTGGCCCTGCTGGTCACTCCCTTTTCCTACAGCACCCACAGGAGCAACTAAGCGCTCTGACACCACCTGCTGTGCCTCACCTCATCCAGCACCTCCTGCTGCCCTTGTTGGCTTGGAGAAAGGAGTCACAGTCCATCTGCATTTCCATCATGCATGTGGGCCTGCTTTACTCACACTCCTGCTTGGGCGCGGGAACATCTCATAGTCCTGGTCTTTCCTGGCAGCATAGCTTCATACTTGTTCTGGGATCTTTGACTTTTCTCCTTGATTTCTGCATGAAACATTAGATCCTATTTTTAGGTTTATGCAACCCTGATGCAGTCAGCTCTGAGCTTCTTCTAACAGGACTACCAACCTGCGAGCTGAAGCCGAAATGCATCAGCGGGTCTCATTTTTATTAAAGAAGGAAGCATTTCAAACCGCATGTCATCTTTCTGAGCTGATGTCCTGAGGCTGCTTGCCCACATGACTGAACACAAGGTTTCTGTTGATGATTATTGATGTCAACAGTATTATTATGTTAGTTGTGTTGACACAATTGCTTTTTCTTCTGCTGTATTTTTATTTGTATTCCCCAAAGTTAATGGTCAATGCACATCTGAGAAAATCACAGAAGCCTAACAATATGATCCATCCCTTTGCTGACTCTCAGTCTTTTTGCGCCTCTGCTCTTTTCTGGTTTTGAAAGCTTGAAACAACTATTTGTTTCATTTCTTCATTTTTATTAGTTAAAATGTCTTAGTCAAACACATTTATACATTATTACATGTATATGTAGCCTTTACATTCCTATATAAAATTTTAGAAAACTTTTCTGACATGAATGAAAGAACGTCTCCCAGAAAGTGTAATGTTTGTTTTTAGAACTTGCCTATTTACTTCATTTTTTTAAAACTATATTGTACTTTATTTGCAATTTCTTGTGTTTCTGTCGAAAAGAGCCGTAGTTTCTTTTTCTTTTATGGAAACACCTGGAACTATATGGAGCCTCAAATTGTTCATAATTAAAAAAATAAATATGACCTTGTGCAATCACACAATAAACCAATAAATCTCTCGTCAATATATAACTAGATCATAAAATTGTGAAAAACCTGGACACAGATTATAAATGAGCCATTATATTATTAAATATGTTTCATTTTGCTTTAAAAACCTGTTCATTGTTTTAAAACAGGATTTTAAAATATTCCTTTTAATCATGTTGAATTTTATTATAATTCTATGGCTTCTTTCAGGAACTTGGATTTCAAAATCAATATTTTCCAAAGTAGCTTTGTTTTTATTTCACATTGCTGTTTTTCAGAATGACTTATTTATTCCATGATGAGCTTTTCCAGCAGAATGAGTCTGTCTGTCAATCAGTACATTGGCTGATCCTTAGAAATCGAGTCGCACCAGGTTTTAAGGCGCTGGCGCGTTTAAGCATACCGGTAAAACAAACACGCTAGTGAGTTTTAAAAGGGCAGCAGGAGCAAAACTGAGTTGGTAGTGATTTATTTTTTATTTTTTCAGTCATCAATCAGCATCCAAAAATCCATCAAAGTCCTCATCTTCTGTATCTGAAATCAACAGCTGGGCTAAATTTCTATCAAACACGCCATGTTCTCTTTCATCATCGTCAGAGTCCGACTCGTTTTTGTGCGGCTCCTCATGAATGATGCCGTTCGCAATCTTACTTTGGTTGCCCTGTTCACAATCTTTTCACTGCAGTAGGAACAGCTTTTCATTGTAATCAGCTGGAAGTCACTGCGTCCCCGTAGTCATTCCCTGGATGAAAAAGGACGGCGTTTCATTAAACCAAAGCACCAAGACGGACCTCCTTGAAAATGTTCCATTTTCATTTCCCCTGCAAGCCTTCCTGCCTTCAGTGGAAAGGTGACTGTAGAGACACTTTTCCCAGCTGTTCTCCCATCGTGAATCCATCGCTCCAGTCGGTCTCGGGCCACCTCGCCTTGTTTCCACGGAAACTCAGCTGTGTCTTCTTGACTTGTCTGAGTTCGTTTTCCAGCTTCCTCTGCTTTCAGTTTAACTGTTCTTCATAATCGTGTCTTTTTGCAGCATTTTCAGGGTTGCCAAAATGATGTTGTTCTGCAAAATTCACTTACCTGGACATTTGTAGTATTCGGGGGAGGGGGGTGTCTTCTTTCACATCCTCACTTCCCTCCTTACCATTCTAATGCTGTCCTCTCTTATGTCCTCTTTACAGAAGTCATTCAACATATATGATTTTGGAGAAAATGTAAGACTTTTCCGTGCGCCTTATGGTCGTGAAAATACGGTATATATAAAATAACGGGAACAAGAGAATCAAAAATACACAACTGTTTTTTTCCTCTACTGGACGAATTATACACCCAGGTCTGTTCATTTTTCAAAAATAAAATATTAGTTCAAACTCAGAATCTCTGAATAATCTCATGAACTCAAACATGGAGACATGATTAGAACCATTTAAAATAAATAAACCTGATCTCTGTGGATAATGGGTCAAAAACTTAGAATATATAATCATTCTAGTTTTATTTTTCCAAAATACAATTTCTTTTTAAACTTCACACTTGGCAAAGATCAGATTATTAGTCTATATTGATGTTTTCTGCTCATATTTAGTCAATGAATTTGATTGTTTTCCTAAAATAGACGTTATTCGCACAGCAGTGCTTCCTTTACTCTCAAGACCATAATGTGAATCCCTGTTCTCAAAACAGGACTTGTGTTTTTTTTACCAAAAAATCTTTGTTGAAAATATACAGAATCATAATACAAAAATAAGTCAACTTTAAAATACACCGATAGAAAAATGAGTAACAAAATGTGCCAGAGGAACATAAAGAACAAAAGAAAAAAACAAAACATTTTTTGTATAAACAAGAGCATTAAAAGCATTAAGTTGCTATTCTGTACATTTAAAAAAAATTCCAAGGTTTCAAAAGTTCTTATATCTTTGGGGTTAGAAGAAAATTTTATTGTGTTGGTATATTGGTTTAACTCAATCATAAAAAGTTTGAATAATGTGATGATGAAAAATGTGCACTTATGAATATGAAATTTGGCTAGTATTATTAAAAGATTAATTCAGTAGTATTCCCTTATTAGTGAATTTTTAACATTATAAAAACCAAATAATATATATTTGTATACCAGATCAATTTTTTTTTTCGATTTTACATTGTACAAAGGAGTTGAAGTCTTTCCAAAAAGCTGCTGTTTGGGGGCATTTCCAGAACAGAAGTATAATTGTTTCAGTGTCTAATTTACAAAAGGAGCCGTTTCTATCATTACTTTGTGTTGAGAGGATTTGGCTGGGTGGCGTCAAACAGGACTTGTGTTGGAAAGAAGTTTTTTTTTATTTAAGCTTTATTGAACATAGCGTTAATAAACAAAATCCAACATCAGGGAATCAGACAGTAACAATCAGCAGCAGCAGTCAATCCCATCATTCCAAACCTATCAAATCACCAGGAATAATCGTATCGGAAATATATCAAAAATAGAACTTGCTGATAAGAAAATAAAGTATCTTAAAATATGTTAAAAAAAAATGTTTACAATCAAAGTTTTCTTAGAGGAGAGGATTACCTATCAACCAAAAAAGTTGTCAAGAAGTTGTTGTTTTTTTAAGTTGTAAAGAAGTTTTTCTTTTTTCATACTTTATTGACAAACAACACAATAAAATAACAATGTGAATGTCTCAGGCGAAATTGCAATGTGTACATATTACAGAAAATACAAGAAATAAAACAAAAAGTATATAAGTATATATACATACATATACAACATAAGACAAAAAGAATCATTACTTCAAAAATCTTTGGGGCTTAATAAATTTTAAATTTATCAAAAATTAAATTAGTTAGAATTGCTTTTTGGTTTTGCAGATGTTTGACAATAGTACAGTATTGATTGATTTCACTCAAAAACTGCTGGAATTTAGGTTTGGAGGTTGACCATTTGGCTTTATGGATATGAAATTTTGCCAATAATAAAAACAATTGTGTAAGTTATAAAGAAGTTTTTTTTTTTTTTACTTTATCATTCAACACAAATAGAAAAAATATGTATGACATGAACAGTAGTCATAAAAACCTCATTGTCAGGGGATGGTACATGTATTACAAAAAGATTACAGATGCTGTGCATTGAAAATATTCAGAGACAGACAGTTTTCATAAATATGTATGGCCTTTTTGTTTAAACTATTAGAAATAGTATGTAAATAAGATTCTAATTCTTTAATTATTAAAGGGAAAAAAGTTGTGATGAAGAAAACTCACTGATTTGTGAATATGAAATTTACCAAATATTATAATTAGATCAATTGCCAATTTTACGTTTGATCTTATATTTTTTTCCTGTAGGCCAAATATGATATGTTCAAATTTCATCTGATATTGTGAATCTAATTTATAATTTATAAAACGTGCACAATCTTTCCAAAGTTTTTTAGTAGTATTACAGTTCCAAAATAGGTGACTGATTGTTTCTGGGTGTTCTTTACAAAAGGCACAGTTGGGGTCAATAGTCTTCTTATATCTGACCATGTATTGATTAGTGGGATAGATTCTATGTAGGAGACGTCTCTCATCTTGTTATTAATTAATAATTTCTGATGCAGGGTCCAAACATTTTTCCAGGGCAAGTCAGGAATAAATTTTCTCCAATAAAAACAGCAGAAGGAACAGAGATAACATTTTGCTGAAACAGGGCACGTATGATCTTGTTATGTTTTCGAGCACAGTTGAAACAAGATTTTCCAATAGTGGTGTCACTTAGAGATATGAAGGGAATATTTGCATCAAGTACAGTATTTTTAAAGAGTTCACAGATTTCATTAGTGACAGCATCAAAGACAATGGCATACTCTTTAGGAGGAACAGCAAGGTTGTATTTAAGGTTAAATTCTTCATATCTAAGTAATTGACCATTGTGGTTAAAGAGCTGACCCACCAGTAGGGTATTATTGTCAAACCAATTATTGTATAATAAAGATTTGTTCTTGTAAAGGATATATCTGTTATTCCAAATAAAAAACTTATGAGGGGAAAAATTGTGTTTATAGATAAGTGCCCATGAAAGAAGAGTTTGTCTGTGAAAAGCAGAAAGTTTCACTGGGATTTTGTCGATATTATAATGACAAAGCAGAAGAAAATGGAGACCACCTACTTTAGCAAAGATGTGATGAGGGAAAATATTCCAAATGGAGAGTGGATTTTTTTAAATATGACTCAATCCAGTTTATTTTAAAAGTATTATTTAAAGTAGTAAAATCAAGAAAATTTCATAGGAGTTCATTAATGCAGATTTTTTTTAAATAATGAATACGGTTTTTCCAGATGAAGTTTAGCAGCATTTGATCAATGGATTTAAGAGTCTGGTTCTCCAGGTGCAGAGACAGAGCGGAATAAATTAGTCTAGAAATCCCCTCTGCTTTGGAGAGTAAAATCCTTCCTCTCAGACTCAGGTCTCTCTGAAGCCATTGGTTAAAACGTTTCTTGGCTTTATCAATGAGGGGAGTGAAATTTAATGAGCATCTTCCTAAAAGTTGTAAAGAAGTAAAGATGCCGAGTCACATCGAAAACCGTCACGTTCCAAGTACAGCTTTGTCAGCCAATCAGAACGAAGGTTGACTGTGAAGCCCTATTTGCTGGTCTTTATGATGCCTGAACAAATTCAAAATATTTTAACCAGATTTGGTGGTTTTAAATGGGACCAAAGCAAGACTATACTCCCAACTTGTTTATAATAAATAAAATCATCATAAAACTGTTTTATAATACAACTGATGGAAAACTCGAAATCATTTCTCAACAGGCGTTTAAAGAAAACTTATTTGGGTCTTTACATCATCCTCGTGTTGACATTTTAGTTGGTTATCCAACATACAGGACGGAGCTGGTTCTGTTCTGACCCAGCCTTTGCGGGTTCCAAACTGGTAACAGACATCTGTTGTGGGACCGAGAGGGGGGCGCCGGGAGGATGTCTCAGCTGATGAGGCTTCTCTCTTCGGCCTGCTTGCCCAGAGGAGCCCGAACTATCCTCACAGCCACTGCCAGGAGGGCAGGACAGTTGCTCACAGTCGGCAGCAAAAGCTCCACTGGCCCGGTAAGAGAGCCGAGCCGTCCGTGGTTGAGAAAATTAAAAGAGCAGTTTGAAAACTCCAGTCAATTGTAAATTCACTCGACACTCAGCCGAGCGTAACCAGCCGAAGCTCCAACGACCGTTTATTTAAAAGCTTCCCTGGACAATAAATAAACAGGCGGGTCAGTTTTACTTAATCAAACAAACTTTCTTTGATTCACTTTAGAGCAAGAATTCAAAAAGAAGATGTATTTTCGTTCGGTTCTTAGAGTGGCGGTGGAAAAAGTGAAAGCCTCGTCGGGTCATTGATTCTTATGATCAGGTTTGGTTCCAGAGGCAAACGCTGTTATCACCACAGTGAAACACGTCAGACAACAGAACACACACAGCAGCGCGGGTCATCTTTATTTTTCAACAAAACTCGTTTACGTGGATTTACAGTGGATTATGTGATATTTTTTTTAATAACTTTATTGCACATTATGCCATTTTACAAGAAAGTACTTTTAGGTATGCAATAAAAAAAAAAACACAACAGCATATATCAAATACACATCTGTAATATACAGAGGAACAAGAATAGAAATAGAAATAAGCCAGGGGGTTAAACTCTATGAAAAGATACTGAATCTATCACATACAGACAATGTTCTGACTGCTTTTTGCTTCTCTGAATTTCGAATACTGTTGATATATTGACCTAAATCAGAAAGGAATACAGTGAAACAGGGTTTTCTACCATGGATTATGTGATATTATGTGCTCCTCAGATTTAGAGGTGACGTTCGCTGCTGGTGAGGTACTGACGTCATCAGTCAGATTTACATAAATGAACCCCACAGAGCAGCTTCTTCACCATTTGATTGGCAGCAGTTGAAGAAGTGTGTTGTTTAAAATGTCATTTCAACAATTTTCTTCCGTTTGTTATAAGAATCTAAAATGCAAGAATACTGTCCGCTTTCATTGAAGATAATGATAATAAATTTTATTTGTATGGCGCCTTTCTAGACACCCAAGGTCGCCTTACAGATACAAAACAATAAAATAAGGAGTTATATGAAAACCGCTAGTGTTGTTTCATCTTGTATCATTTGTATTTGATTTGTGTGGGATTGTTTTTAACTGTTCATCTTATTTTTGTGTTGACTTATTTTAAAATTGGATTTTTAAAAAATCTTTATTTCTTTCTGTTCTGGGTGTAATTATGTAATTATTATTACGGTTCTGGGTGTAATTATGTAGTGTAATAATTATGAAGTTGTAATTTAAACAAAAGCTGCAGCTCAATTGGTGTGTGTGTGTGCGGGCGGCACAGTCTGGGTGCAGGAGAGGCACAGGCTGCCGCTGCCTCTCCTGCCGCCTTCTCAAGTATTTAAACAGGAAATTTGTAAATTTCAATACTTTTTTTTCTTTTTTTTCTTTACCCAAAGAAACATTGAAAAACCCTCACAGAAAAAAAGTAATCAGATTTGTAATAAAAAAAGGTATATTCACGTTATTTATTTCTGTATTTTTTGAGCTAAACTTGCCTCCCCTGACTGCACGTCACTTACCAAGAAAGAGTTATTGTCTAATTAATATTCTAGCATTTCTTATGTTTGTGCTGGTTATTTAAAACAGTGGCACCAGTGGCCTTTACAACCAATTCTGTTGGTTTCACAAACTTTTCTCCGCTCCATCTATAATTCTGTAACTTCTGTAATTTCATGTTTTAATGACCCCTCAATGATGTCAAAAGTTAGGCCTAGCACGAAATTTGGGGAAATGAAATGTCTGAATTACAAAACATTTGACATTTTTGTCTTTATTTGTGTGCTTTTACTAATTCCAGCATATTTAAAGATAACAATAGGAATAAAAAGACAGGAAAGTCTTTTCAGTCTTCCATAATGTCCTACCATACTCAATACGGTACATTTTATTCTCTATGAAGCCAACAATTGCAGAGATTTTGCCCTTTTTATAGAAGCATTTCCTTCTTTCGTGTAGGTCGTTTTTGTGAAAGAAATCAATGAAAAAGATGAATGGCTGGTGAACTGCTGGAGTCTAACTGAGCCTCACCAGAGGGAAGTGGTTTTGTGAAGCCGGCGTTAAATTCCTAAATATCTCTGTAAATTCAAAGTGACAAATGTGGGACAGAAAGATAGATTTACAAAGTGAATTTAAAGAAAAGTTGCTTTCTAGATTTTAGACTGCCATCAGTTCAGCTTGAGTACGGTAAGCATCTTTGTTGTCTTTTCCAGAAACGCGGACTGTTTGGTCAGGGGCCGACAGACGTCCTGTCCTGCTTCAGACTGCGGTCCGGTCAGCGGAGACTTTTCTCCAGCGAACCCAAAGGTGAGAACCTCCAGATCTTCTCATGTCTTCAAATGATCATGTGCTCACCTGAAGGATCCTCAACTGCTGCAGACTTCAACAGTAAAAATTAAATTCAAGTCAGGTCACTAGTCATAAAAACAAAATCCAGGTAAGTCCAGGTCCTTCCACTAAGGCCAGACTGTCTTAACTGGACAATAATGGCCTAAATGAGAGCCTCTGATGATTCCGTGTAATCCTCATCCAGAGCGAGCAAAAGGCAACAAAGGAGAAGAAAAATCCATTTAAACAGAGGGTCAGGAAGAATCCCTTAGCGGAGGAAGACTGAGTCAGGGCGTCCGTCTGCTGTATGCGACTGGGGGGGTTTAGCTCCTGGCTCTTGTTTACCCCCTCTCCGGACGTCCTCTCAGCAGTGGCCCAGGGTTTCATTTCAGACAAAGAAGAAAACAGAGGCCGAAAACATTAATTCAACTCCCATGGAAGTCAGACTCCAAAGAACTCATGATGCCGGCTCAGCGGCTGTGGATCAGTGGCAAAGTCTTTGATCAGACAGAAGAGTTTAACTGAGTTGAGCTCTCCAAGATACCGACAAAAGTCTCCAACAACGGGGTTTTTCTTCCCAGAAAGTAAGGTTAAACTACCCTGACTTTAACCCTGAACTCTCGCTTAAGTCATCCTAAACTTGCTTACTCTCAACTCAACTCAACTTTATTTATAAAGCACTTTAAACAGAACAAGGTTCACCAAAGTGCTGAACAAAACAAAAATTAATAAAAGCACATGACAATATAAAGCATACTCTGGGTATGTCGGTTCCAAAACAGCGGTTATGAGTTTGGATGATTAACCTCCTCTTGGTAACCCTGGGTTACCAAGAGGAATTTTCAATGGATCGCCGATTTCCGGAGTCACCGTGGAAACACGTGGAGAAAAAACGAGAGCGCTATACTTCAGTGAGACTGAGTCAGAAGTTTTTTTATTTTATCTTTATTTTATTTTTATTTTTAAACTTGTCCCGTGCAACAGCTGAGCAAACAGATGAGAGCTGAAGGCTTCTGGTGTCGGACATATTTTACTGTTACAGCAGGGGTTATGAATCTTCTGACACAGCAGAGGTCTGTCTGAATAAACCCCTTTTGTAATTTAGGCTAAACTTTATTCATCTTAATCATATTTGTAACATTTTTTGGTTGGACCGGACGGAAAAGAAAAGGAGGGATGAAGAGAGAGGGATGTTAGAGAGGGGGGGCAGGAGGGTGATTATAGAAGAGGGGGAGGACAAACCCTTCCAAAAACATACCTCCGTTTTTGGAACAGAGAGCTGCGGTTATCCACTTCCTTGCCCTCAAACTTATCGAGGTAGTTCACATATTCTGCTTTCTGGAACAGGGTACAGATGGATGAGTGTTGTTTCAGATCAAAAGCCGTAATATACATGTGATCATCTGATCTGCAGATGGAAAAGGAGGACCGGCAGGAGGAGGAAGACCGGGTGGAGGGAAGAGAGGAGGAGAAAAAGACTGGTGGAGTCGGATACAGAAGGTTCTTGTTCCTAAACACATCCAGCAAAACAATTCAGAAATCCAAACTCTGGGTTACAGTAGAACTTAGACATGCACAGACACCTGGGATTTGAACCCCTGACCAACTGATTGGCAGATGGCTGCTGAACCCACTGATGCACAGTCACCCTCATGAGGTTTTAGAGAAAGAGAGACTTCCTCTGGGAAAAGGCAGCAGCTGCAGCGAGTTTGGAGTCTCTCGGCGTCTTTCATTCTTCCCGCTCACACTGACATGGTCTCAGTCCCGACAGGGAAGCTGCTTCATGCTTGACAGCACCTGCTTGAAGAGGCTGATTCAAGGTGACGCTGCTCCTGCTGAAGCTGAGCAGGACCATGGGTGGAGTGGCTGACACCACCTTTGTTTTAATGCTTCTGCATCCCTGTTGGTCTTCAGGGAGACTTTCCCTGGGATGAAAAGGATTTCCGGTACCTGATGGTCACTGCAGCCGGTGTCGGCTCAGCCTTGCTCTATTTCTACTTCAGAGACGGCGGCCAGGAGATTACCTGGAAGGACTTTGTCCACCGCTACCTGGGCAGAGGCACGGTGAGACGCTGGTCACCGCCGCCAAACCTTTACACGGATCTCTGTTAAAGGGAGCTAGCTGCTGTGTGCTTGGAAATCAGCTGTTTCTGTCTTCCAGGTGGATCGGCTGGAGGTGGTCAACAAGCAGTTTGTGCGGGTCATCCTGGTGCCGGGAGCTGAAGCTGAAGCGGTGAGGAAAATCCTGAAGTCAAACCGCTTCCTCTTCTCCACATGCAGTCATGTGAAAGAGTTTGTCTCAATCCTAACTTATTTGTTTCCGAGATTATCTCTAAAATGGTTCAGATGATCAAAAGAATTTAAATATTAGATATAAGTAAGACAAATGAAAACAAAAAGCACCTTTGAAGTCAACAGAGCGACATGGAAGCTGCAGTGGAGTTCACAACTTTAGCACGAGAAAAATGCTAGTTCTGCAGGGCAGAGTCCAAGACCAAACCACAACAGAGCAGCTTTAAGGACAATCCTATGTGGACCGATGAGACAAAGCCGGAGGTTTTCGTGAGGTTGTGTGGAAAATAGTTCAGAAAAAGAACATCATACCAACAGCCAAACAGGGTGGTGGTAGTATGATGGTCTGAGGCTGTTTTCCTGACTGGAACCAGGAACCAAGTCCTCTGCTTGTTAGTGAAGCTGTCTTGGGTTCTGCTCCAGGACATTGATCTAAACCTTCATGTCAAGCTGCTTCTGTCTTTGCTCGTGTTCTGGTTTTCTGCTGATTTGTTTGGCCGTTGGAAACATTTTAAGTGGACGATGCACAGACAAGTTGGTGAAACAGTTCAGGGACAAACACCGTTTGCCGCTCCGTTAAGAAACAACGCCTTACAAGTTCTGTCACTGCCTCGTCCAGTGCCGTGAGTTGTTGTGTTCCCTGTGAAGTGCAGAGTTACGTCTGGTTCAACATCGGCAGCGTCGACACGTTTGAGAGGAACCTGGAGGCCGCACACGTGGAGCTGGGTCTGGAGCCGTCCCACAGAGCCGCTGTGGTCTACAACTCCGAGAGCGACGGGTGTGTTTCCTCCCTACCTTCAGGGCTTTTCCTGCACTTCACTACAAAGCTTTAGGACCAATGAGGCTCACACTGCAGAAGCCGTGGTCCTTCTCTAAGGAGTTTGCTTAGCCGTCTTCGTTTTCACCACAGCAGATTTTATAAAAAGCTTTTAGAAAAGAGCTCAGTCATTTGAATAAAAAAAACTCTTACGATGTTTTTCTCTGATCTGTCCAGCTCTTTTCTGATGAGCATGATCCCCACCCTGCTGCTCATCGGCTTCCTGCTTTTCACGCTGAGACGAGGGCCGATGGGCGGAGGTGCTGGGGGTGGAAGGAGCCCCTTCAGCATGAGCGAGTCCACAGCCAAAATGATGAAGGACAACATAGACGTGAAGTTCAAGGACGTGGCGGGCTGTGAGGAAGCCAAACTGGAAATCATGGAGTTTGTTAACTTCCTGAAGAACCCACAGCAGTACCTGGACCTCGGAGCAAAGATACCCAAGGTGTGAGGGTCCCCTTCAGCCTCCGTGGTGTGGGGGGGGTGATGATTTTCACTCCATGCTGTGTGTCCCGCGCAGGGAGCGGTGCTGTCCGGACCTCCCGGGA
The DNA here is from genome assembly GCF_053564925.1 of Oryzias latipes. Taxonomy (NCBI): domain Eukaryota; kingdom Metazoa; phylum Chordata; class Actinopteri; order Beloniformes; family Adrianichthyidae; genus Oryzias; species Oryzias latipes. Next base: position 8,378,238 of record NC_136242.1, read on the forward strand.
CAGGGAAGACTCTGCTGGCCAAAGCCACAGCCGGAGAGGCCAACGTCCCCTTCATCACGGTCAACGGCTCAGAGTTCCTGGAAATGTTTGTGGGCGTGGGCCCAGCCCGGGTGAGCAAGGAAGAACCCCTCCCCTAAATGGGGTGCCGCTGCTTAACATTGAGTGATGGACTGAACTTTGTTCCTGTGAAGGTGAGGGACATGTTTGCTTTGGCGAGGAAGAACGCCCCCTGCATCCTCTTCATCGATGAGATTGATGCTGTGGGAAGGAAGAGGGGTGGAGGGAACTTTGGGGGTCAGAGTGAGCAGGAGAACACCCTGAACCAGCTGCTGGTGGAGATGGACGGTGGGCCGCACGCCAGCACACCCAACCTGTCAGGAATGTGGGGGTTCCCGTGTGGACTGATGCTTTTCTGCCATCTTCAGGTTTCAACACAGCCACTAACGTGGTGGTCCTGGCCGGAACCAACAGGCCCGACATCCTGGACCCTGCTCTGATGAGACCAGGCCGCTTTGACAGGCAGATTTACATCGGTAACCTCTCTATCATGTTCACTGTGACCTTTAAAATCCATCCATCCATCTTTAGAACCTTTTGGGGTCATGGAGTTGCTGGAGCCATTCCAGCTACTGTTGGGCAAAGCTGGGGTACAGGGGGCCGGGCACAAACACTCTCACATGTGCAGCCAATTAAGAATCACTAAGGATCATATGAAGCATGTTTTTGGTCGGTGGGAGGAAGCTGTAGTCCCCGGAGAAAACCCACGCATGAGAACATGGGAGAGACGGGGAGAACATGAAAACCACACAGAAAGGTCCCCATCGGTTTTCTGATGGGGCTAACCACTGCGCCACTGTGCAGCCTTTAAAACTGCAATTCTAAAAGCACATTCTTTATTCTTGGATTTCTTTTTCTCATTTTGTCTGTAATACTTCAGGTTTACCTTTGATGAAAATTACAGACCTCTCTCCTCTTTTCAAGTGGGAGAACTTCCACAAATGGTGGCTGAATAAATATTTTTTTTGCTCAACTGTACAGATCAGAACAAGGTCAAAAATGCAGGAGAGCACTCAACCTTTTCCCCCAAATCTTCTCAACAAGTGGTTTTAAGTCTTGGAAAGTTAAGTTTGATTTATGGAAAGTTTTGATCTCCTTCAGACCTGCTGCCAAACATCTCAGCTCCTTCTGGACCATGTCTGATCCTCAGGTCTTTGAAGGAGATTCAAGTGTGACCTTTAGGATGACACTCAGAAGAAACAAAATTATTTTTCCTTTTTATCTCAACTCCTAAAGGAGCTTCATGACTAGAAATCAGTTATCATTATGTTTAATTATACCATTGTCTGGGTGAAAACTCGATTCTGACTGGCTGCTGGTTGTGAACTAAAAAGTGATAATGAACAGTGATAATGTAAACCTAAAAAAGAAGTTCCAGTCACATAGCTTAAATGTTCTATATCACTGCGCTGGCTTCCGTTATTAAAGAAACTTTAGCTTCAGCAAAAACGAGCGGTGAGAGGTGAACTTTCTCTCTGAACTGATGCTTTATTTAACACATCGTGATCATCAGCATATATATATATCGCTTTCCTTTACTGCTGCAGTCGAGGTCGGCTAAGCAGGGCGTTTTTATGTTACCATGACAACACGCTGCACCATGTAACAAATAATCCGCTTTTTGGGGGAAAAAGCTATATAAACACAAAAAAATCAGAATTTACTAAAAACCGATTGAATATTTATTTTGTAGGTGGCCGTGGTATAAGCGGGAAAATGGGCTCTGAAGTGTGCATTTTCAGAATGAACGCATTAAGCAACCGCTGGACAGTTCCGGCTTCCACGGCATGCGTTCATTTCTTTTGGAAAGTAACTTTTGGATTATCCAAAATACTTTTTTCAAATGTGACTGTTGTAAAAGAATGAACCTCAAACATCTGGTTCATGTAAACAGGTTACACTTTTTAAAGATTTTATACTTTCCTGTGCATTCTTGAAACTTGTTTTGGGTCTTCTTTCCTTCAGGACCTCCAGACATCAAAGGCAGAGCGTCCATCTTCAAAGTCCACCTGCGGCCAATCAAAGTGGAGCCCAGCCTGGACAAAGACGCTCTCGCCAGGAGGATGGCAGCTGCTACTCCAGGATTCACCGGTTTGTACCCGTGTCATTGATTGAAGAGCTTTGAACAGGACTTCTGCTTAGTCCTGACTGCAGCCGGACTCTGACCAAAGCTGCACCTAAAAACTTTCATGTAAAGCAGCTCCATTGCCCAAAGTCCAGCAGAAATCACAGTCAGGATTCCAGCTTTGACTGAGCTTTTCCGGCAGTGCTCATAGATTTGGGTTGACGGTGTGATTTCTCCTGTGTTTATCAGGCGCTGACATCGCCAATGTCTGCAACGAGGCGGCTCTGATCGCCTCCAGATACCTGGAGCCATCTGTCAACGGGAAGCACTTTGAGCAGGCCATCGACCGGGTCATCGGAGGTCACTTCTGCTTCCTCACCAACATGTCCTCCTCTGAATGTTTTTGACAGTCACAGAGCCACAAACCGGCTCCTGACAGCATCAGAACAGTGACTGCTCCCATGACCGCTGTGCTCTGGTGTCCAGGTCTGGAGAAGAAGACTCAGGTCCTGCAGCCCTCAGAGAAGAAGACCGTGGCGTACCACGAGGCCGGACACGCCGTCACGGGCTGGTTTCTTCAGCACGCCGACCCCCTGCTCAAGGTACACACCAGCGGCGCAGAATCCCTCATGACGAAACGTTAGAAAGCTCAGGCTGATTTTCAAGAGTAGGAATTAATTCATGCAAGCAAAGCAACGTGTCAGGAGAGCAACTGGAGCTGAAAGTGAACCAGCTTAAGGGAAAAGATTCATTTATGATCCAAATACTAAGAAAAAGGTTCCCGCTGATGTGCAGCAGACTGCACTGAAGGACAACAGTTGTCTTGTGATAAAGATCAGAGACTCGGCATACAGCCACACCTGCAAACATGTTTTTAATCACGCATCACTGTTTCCAGCTGTCAGATAAATGCATCTAGACATTAAAGAAAAACACTTATAAATAACAGCCCTCAACATGAATCAAGTTTCTCATGCACAAGGGAGAAGAAGCATGTGTGGCAGAAGACGTCCACCACGCTTCTCTCCTCAAAGGATCTGCTTCTCCCAGTGCTGCTTTTATTAAGAACACAAGTAGGAGGTGACAATTTCAAGAGAAAAGTTCATTAGGGGGTGTCGTATAATGACCCATTTTGGTGGATTCTAACTTCAAACAGTATTCTTTATCAGCTCAGGACAGTGTGTCGTTAAATCCCCTCTTCCTAGCTGGGATGAGAAGCAGATGAACAAACACACGACTGTTTTCAGAAAATGTAAAAAGGTCAATCTGAGTTAACATTTAAACAAATTCATTTAAACAATGATGATAATAAAATAATTTCCTTCACACCAGCCGGCCCTTATTACCTAAACTGATTACGATCCTCCCACTGTTCTCATTAGTCCATAAACGGGTGCAGGAGTTCTACTCAGTCAGGAAGCGAGTCCTGACTCGAAGCTCTGAGAGCCTAAGGGAGGTGCAGCGACTGATCACGCTTTGCTTGTGGAGCAGGTGTCCATCATCCCGCGGGGTAAGGGTCTGGGGTACGCTCAGTACCTGCCCCGAGAGCAGTACCTGTACAGCAAGGAGCAGCTGTTCGACCGCATGTGCATGATGCTGGGGGGCCGTGTGGCGGAGCAGGTCTTCTTTGGCCGCATCACCACGGGAGCGCAGGACGACCTGAAGAAAGTCACGCAGTCTGCCTATGCTCAGGTACGTTTGGGTGCTGCAAGTCCCACTGCTGTCTGAGAAGAGGGCTACCGTGACACCCCGCCTTGCTTCCTGATGCTTAGGTGGTGCAGTTTGGGATGAGTGACAAGGTGGGCCAGGTGTCCTTCGATCTTCCTCGGCAGGGCGAGACGGTTCTGGAGAAGCCGTACAGCGAGGCTACAGCCGAGCTCATCGACCAGGAGGTGCGGGGGCTGGTGGACCGCGCGTACGAGCACACCCTGCAGCTCATCCAGCACAAGAGGGACCTGGTGGAGATGGTGAGGCTCTGGCCCGGTTCAGTTCTGTTTATCCTGAAGTCCCAATGTGTTCCTGTAAAAGTGCTACTCTAGTTTAAAATCTGCTGGACCATCTGAAGGGGTTTTTGTAGCCTGGATGAAGGTCAAGCTGACCTGTCTCCTGACTGCAGTCCAGAGGAGTTTCTGCAGCCGTGACCGCCACTTCAGCTGCAGGGGGGCTTTTATAAAAAAACAGGTTTCCTGGTAACGCCTCACGTCTGATCCTCAGGTGGGAAAGCGGTTGCTGGAGAAGGAGGTGCTGGTAAAGGCAGACATGCTGGAGCTGCTTGGCCCACGGCCGTTTGAGGAGAAGTCAACGTACGAGGAGTTTGTGGAGGGAACGGGGAGCTTCGAGGAGGACACCAGCCTGCCAAAGGGCCTCGAAGGCTGGAACCAGGAGAAGGGAGAAGAAGCTGAGGAGCCCAAAGCGAGCCTGGACAAACAGCAGGCCGTGTAGGCCGATCCGTGCTGATGTTCGTCCACATGAGAGGCTGCCTCCATGCTCCACCTGGATCCCATCACCCTTTTAGGTTGAAGCTCTGAACTTTGGTTTGATTCATCCACACTTGTTACATTTCTAGTCGTTCAAACCACATGACCAAAACGTTCCATCAAGAACAGGGACCTGCAGTTTTTAACCACTCCCAGCGCGAATGACCCCTGACCCCTGTCTGTTAGAGCCACAGCAGCTGTAAACATGAAATCCCCTCCAGAGCAGAGGAGTGGAAGCTTTTCTGATTGCAGCTTTGATTATCAGCTGCTGATCCAGAGAAGCGTCAGTGATGCTGCAGCCTTTGTTCAAGAGCGCCTTAAGGAAACCACACACTCTAGCGTGAGTGTGAAACATGGCACTTCTGTTCACTCAGGACTATTTTGTATTTATTTGAATGGAGATCTTTGCTGCTGTCCTCCTGGAAAAAAGGTTCCGAGTTTGAACTGAGATTTTATTGATTTAAATGCAATAAAAGATGAACATATAAATTCTGTTTGATGACTGGATAAGGGTGGCTGTGTCCCCGCACAATAACCAGAACACCAAAGCTGGAAACTGGCTGTTGCTCTGGAAGCAGGTTGTTGGTTAAAACGCCTCAAAGGTCTTCTCACTGGTGTTTCCTGACGAGGATCCACGTGCAGACAGCAGACTCAGATCTAAACCTCATGCTCTGGAGGAACAAACGGCCGTTCCTCTGCATCTGAAATGCCATTTTTCATATTTATTAACCCTTGTGCTATCTTAGATGACCCCACCCCTACTTTGACGTGTTCTTCCTACCATGACAAAGGTGGATAAAGGTGGAAAGATTTCATGTAATCCATGGACACCAGTGAAGATCACAAATCATTGAAGAAAAACGGTTCAGAGCACTGTCTAGTGCAGAGGTGGGCACTGAGGGCCGCATTCCTGCATGTTTTCCAGCATACCATGCTCTGGCATGTTCTAATTGGCTGGACACACCTGAACCAGGTAATCAGCCATGAGTAGGGAAAGGCTCTTGAAATCATGCAGACACACCGGCCCTCGAGGCCTGGAATTGCCCACCCCTGGTCTAGTGGGTCTAGATGACCCAACTCCCAACATTAACCCTTGTGCTATCCCAGGCACTATAATATTGGGAGTTGGGTCATCTAGACCCACTAGACAGTGCTCTGAACCTTTTTTCTTCAATGATTTGTGATCTTCACTGGTGTCCATTGATTACATATATCCTCTTCACCTTTATCCACCTTTGTCATTGTAGGGAGAACACGTCAATGGAAGGGTGGGGTCATCTAAGATAGCACAAGGGTTAAGCGACAAACCCTAAGTTTATGTGAGCAGAGCAAAGTGACATGGGAACAGAAGCCCCTGCACGGCGCATTCAGATGACCCCACTCCCAAGGTTAATGTTGGGCGTGGGGTCATCTGGACCCCACAACATAGCACAAAGGATACATTACCTCCCTACCCTAAAAACCCGTGAGATGAAACAAACTTTGTTTATGACATCCATGGAGTTTTCCACTGTATTCCTGACTAATTGTGAGTGGTGGTTAAGTTACACATGTCAGAGGAAATGATCATTTCAAATGAATTTATTGAACAACAACATAAAGTCTTGATTTTTGTATCTATTCTCTGTAAATGAGCAGCAGTTCTGCTGGTTTGGAATGGAGCAGAACAACAGAACCCAACGACATGATGCGGTCAGCTGTGCTTCAGCAGGTGATTGAGGACGCTGCTCTGTTTTAGTGCTCTGAGGTCAGAAATGTCTTCTGCAATCACTGGGACGTCTTCACCGCAGTCTGTCTGCTCCCCCCTCTCATCTTCGTCACTTTCAGACAGTGTGCACAGCAGAGCATCGTTCTCATAGGTGGGGAAGTAGTACCTGCAGACATGAGGATGTGAGACGTTAACTTTAAGGCTCAGCTGGCTCCACTCACCAAACAAAAACACTCTGAGATGTAATTCATTCAGAATGGCTGATTTAAAACATTTACAGTCCCACAGTTTTCATAAATGGAAATGATGGCAATAACCTTTTACAGCCGAATGCACATAGGTTTACTTTAGGAGGCAAGTTGGAATTTTTGAACATAGGGGTCTATCTGACACCAGCCTCCAATCGTGTTTGGTAAAGTGCTTTGTGTGCAAACCTCACATTCATGCAGGTGGGCCTCCTACTTACTGTGGCTGGTCCCAGGCGGACGTGTCGGGCAGCTTCATGACGTGGGCCTCCCTGTCAAGGTGCTGCATCAGATCTGCTTTGGAGTCAAAATTCTGCTGGCAGCTGTAGCAGCGGCTTTGGTGGATCTGCCGCCGGATGAAGTTCACCAGCTTGACCTGCTGATAGAACCTGAGGTCTAAGAGAGGACACAGCAGCACCGATGAAGAGCGCTCAAATGACGTGCGTGGACTTCAAATCCCACTGACCTACATTCCTTCACTCACCCAGTTCTGTCTTGAGTTGATGGAGGTCAAAGGTGTGTGCGTCCTGAAAAACAGGGATCACACGACACAGTCCTGAATGTGGATTTGAGCCCCGCTGCTCAGAACCGGACATTTACCCCATCTACGGCCAGAACTGGCCAAACTCGGCTCACTTCAATACAACGGTCTTTGTGACAGAAGGGCGCTAAAAACCCAGTTACCATCCCCATACAGACTATAAGCTCCTCCCACATCCCTGCCAGCAACCTCCTTTTTTAAGAGATTGCCTGTTTTAAAGGTTTGCCGTGAACTAAAGTGGGTTGGCTAAGGTGGCAGGTCTTCTTGCTGTTCCAGCAAACATCCTGTAAATTTTGCTTTTCTTCCCAGAATCCCTTCTGCTTCTGCTGCAGGTGAAACACTCTGCTGCAGCTCTTTGCGGCTGACAGGATCGGACACGCAGAAACCACGGCAAACTCTGCTCACCTTCATATGCGAGTAGAGCTCATCCATGGTCTCCGACTGATGATCACAGAACAGACAGACAGCAGAGACTGGGTTCGCCTGCCAGTCCGACCAGTCACTGCGAACACACAACAGCAGGGGGGTGTGAGGAAACTCTGAACTCGTTTTCTTCTTTCTTGTCCCTGGAACATGTTTGGGTTTGTAAGGCCTTCTTCAGAGCACCGGTCCGCATCCTCCTGTCAGGAGATCCGGCAGAACCATCGCTGTGTGGAGCACACCTTCCTCCTGACACGTCCGCTTTGACAGACTGGCCTTCAAAGAACGCCATGTCCATAATCAAGGAGGAACTCCCTCTCTCTCTCTGGAGTACCGTATGGATCCATTTCAGGCCCATATTGTTTCTCGCTCTACAGCAGCATGTCAAACTGTGACAGGAATACATCATCCTATCTGGTCAAGGCCGGCTGCTTGATTGTAGGAAGGTCCAACGGGTTCAGGATGCTGCTGGTTCCCAGGCCTGATGGACATAAACCCATCGCTCCTTGGCTGAGTTCTCTCCAAAGGGTTCTATTTAAACTTCTTTAACATTTTTGGGACGTCTCAATGGTAAAGCTTAGCACTTTCACAAACATTATTTACTATATGCTAGCGCAGAGCAGGCAACCCTGGTCCTCAAGAGCCACAATCCGGCCCGTTTCCAGCTCTCCTTGGCCATATTTCTGCTGATTGGCTGACTCCAGTGATTCCACATCCTGGTTGACTGAACACACCTGGTTCAGGTTCTCAGCATCAAGCAGTCCAGGGAGGGCTGGAAAGCAGGCAGGGTTAAGGCTCCTGAAGCTCCTGAGGACCAGGGATGGCCTTCCTCCTACAGATGGAAGAGGTACATATAGATGTGCTTACTATATGCTCGCTTTTTGTAAATACTGTAGAAAGACTTAGTGCTGTTATTTCTAGGGGAGCAAGTGAATCCTGTATATCTGGTATGTAAAATTGTCAGTTTTTTTCAGATGTTTAATTCTTTCCTTACCCTTTTCTGCTACTAATCTGTGTCTGTGTGTGATTGTTTGCTCTCAAACTAACCCTCGTCTTCGTTTATGGCATTTCTTCCTATTCCTACCATCTTAATTTATGGATTAGGTCTGCATGCCGTTCATTTGAATATTCAAAGCTTACACCCCAAAACTGACCTAGAGCTTGGCTTGCGTATACAAATATAATCACCTTTTCTGAAATTATTACTGACTCCTCTATTCATGTTCCATCTAATATGACGTCAAAATCAATTCCTCCTAAAGTGAAGCTATTTGAAGGCATCTTTATTGGAGTTAGTAAAAAAGGATTCATTGGTAACATTTATCAACCTCTTTCTGCAACATCATCTCATCAATTTTAAAGACTCCTTCCTCAATTTAGGACGAGTTAGTCCAACACATTTCAATACTCCCATAGGTGGCGCTACAATCTTTTCCAATTTGTTCCCCATTATATCTCCAAAAGGGACTGACTTGCATGAACAAAACTTGACCTGCAGGTCTTTCATAGCAAAAGCTTTAAAATGGTTCAAATCTAGAGTTAGGTATCAGCAATAGCTTCCGGAATTGATTGATTCACGATTCTTAAGACTTTTCACGGTTTACACACGCAGACACATTTGTATAGAATATGTGTTTTGAAGATATTCCTACTGCTGTTATGCTGATCTCTACTTTATGGATCAATGATCTATTTATTAAGCTTGGATTGATTCAGATCGATGAATCGATTTTATCAACGCAGTCCTAATTAAAAACAGCATTGCTTTCAGCAGTCAGATGAAGGAGCTGCACATCCAGTCATTATTATCATTAATTTCCCCCCAAAATGATAACTTATTTTGCTTTATTTAATTTTTGCTTTAAGCTTTGAATGGTATTTATTCAGTGCAGTGCATTGAAGGCAGAGGTGAATTTGGACTGGTGTGTTTGTGAGTCTGTGCATTCTGCAAACTAGATTGGACAGTTTATTTTCTCATTTTCCCCTTTTTTCTTTTGTTTCTACTTTTGTAAACGCCTGATACAGAGGACCCTCTTGCAAAAGAGTTTTTAACATCTGAAAGGGCTTATACTCGTGTTTAAATGTTTCAATAAATAAATACAAATAAAGGAATCTCAAAGTGGGGCAAATGTTGTGAATCTGGCTCCAGGTTTTTTCTCTCAGCTCCATTCCGATGTATGAAAGAATTCCGCCCAGAAACAAACTGCAACTATTCATTTCTCCTTCATGATCACTTTGGCACCTCTATGAATTAAACAGGACGTTACCCAAACGTCACCGCCCAATCAGAGGCCCTGATTGGTCAAAGCACAACTGGTTGAACTTTCAGAAACTTGCATAGCAACGCGTGAACGTGAGAGTTTTGACCCTGGAAACCTGATAGGCACATTTTTATAGACTTTTCATCGGAAGTGGCCGCTTGAACGCGCCTGGCCGAGGGTGGTGTGAATGTAGCATTACTGTAGCACCACCAGAGCTTGGCGCTCTATTGCCCAACATCTGCTGAACATGCTCCTCATCTGGGTAGATGCTTCTAAATAATGTAAATAAATGTAAATGGTGTTTTTTAACATTGTGTTCTGGTGTTTGTTATGTTTTACATGTTTAGGTCAGGCTAAAGTGCTCGGTTGACTTGACTGACTTCATTTGCGACCACTACAAAATATTGACATTTGAAATGATCTGCAGATAGCCTTTTGGATCGAAACCCTCAGAGGTCTCTCAGAAAACCTTGACAGCAGCTGATCATTCTGGTTCTGTGTGCATCAAAGACACGTACTCCTCCTCATCATCTTCCACCAGCTCCCGGTCATCCTCACTCTGAACCTCCTCCCAGGTTTTTCCCAGTTCCTGAAAGAAGAGCAGACAAATTCAGGACACTTTATTCTGTCTCTACCATACTTTTATAACAGAAACATATGATAATTATCCCAAAACATTTACACTAAAACCATTCCGGATCAAATTCAAGCGGTAACAGGAAGGAGGAAGCTTCAGCAAAACCAGACTCTGCTGTGAAAGACAGACGACTGAAAACACTAACATGACATGAAGATGAGCACAAAGTTACCAAATGTCTGTCGTTGGTGAAAGTTCTCCTTCATCCAGGTGATGTCTTACAGTTGAGTCATAGCAACTGGACTTGAAATCTTCTCTCCTGAAACATTTTGCGAGGAAGAAAGTTTTACAGCGGAGCAAAAAGTATTCAGTCAGTCACCAATTGTTCAAGTTTTACCCCTTAAAAGATGAGAGAGGCCTGTAATTTTCATCATAGAAAACTTCAACTATGAGAGACAAGATGAGGAAAAAAATCCAGAAAGTCACCTTCTCAGATTTTTAAAGAATTTCTTTATAAATTATGGTGGAAAATAAGTATTTGGTCAATGACAAAAATTCACCTCAATCCTTTGTTTTATACTCTTTGTTCACAATGACAGCAGTCAAACATTTTCTGTAAATCTTCACAAGGTTTTCACAAACTGTCGCTGCTATTTTGCCCCATTCCTCCATGCAGATCTCCTCTAGAGCAGTGATGTTTTGGGGCTGTTTCTGGGCAACACAGACTTTCAACTCCCTCTAAAGATTTTCTATGTGATTGAGATCTGGAGACTGACTAGGCCACTCCAGGACCTTGAAATGCTTCTTATGAAGCCACTCCTTCGTTACCCGGGCAACGTGTTTGGGATGGTTGTCATGTTGAAAGACCCAGCCATGTTTCATCTTCAGTGCTGACAGAAGGAGGTTTTCACTCAAAATCTGACCATACATGGCCCCATTCATTCTTTCCTTTACACAGATCATTCATCCTGGTACCGTTGCTGTAAAACAGCCCCAAAGCATGATGTTTACACTCCCTTGCTTTACAGTAGGTCTCGTGTTCTTTGGATGCAGCTCAGCATTCTTTCTCCTCCAAACACGACGAGTAGAGTTCTTACTAAAAGTTCTATTTTGGTTTCATCTGACCATAGGACATTCTCCCAATCCTCTTCTGAATCCTCCAAATGCTCTCTAGCAGACTTTAGACGGTTCTGCACATGTACTGGCTTTAGCAGGGGGACACGTCCAGCCCTGCAGGGTTTGAGTCCCTGGTGGTGTAGTGTGTTACTGATGGTACCTTTGTTACTTTGGTCCCAGCTCTCTGCAGGTCATTCACTAGGTCCTCCGTGGGGTTCTGGGATTTTTGCTCACTGTTCTTGTGATCATTCTGACCCCACGGGGTGAGATCTTGGGGGGAGCCCCCGATGGAGGGAGATTCTCAGTGGTCTTGTGTGTCTTCCATTTCCTAATAATTGCCCCCACAGTTGATTTCTTCACACCAAGCTGCTTACCTGTTGCAGATTCAGTCTTCCAGCCTGCTGCAGGTCAACAATTTGGTTTCTGGTGTCCTTAGACAGCTCTTTGGTCTCCATAGTGGAGTTTGGAGTGTGACTGTTTGAGGTTGTGGACAGGTGTCTTTCTATAGATAACCAGTTCAAACAGGAGCCGTTAATACAGGAAACCTTAAGTTACAGGTCTGGGAGAGACAGATACAAATACAAATACTTATTTCACTAATAAATTCATTCAAAATCAGACAATGTGATTTCCCTGGATTTCTTTTCCTCATTTTGTCTCTCATAGTTGAGGTTTACCCTTGATGAAAATTACAGGCCTCCCTCATCTTTTTTAGCGGGAGAACTGTCATTGATGGCTGGCTTAATTCTTTTTTGCCCCTCTGTAAATCCAGTTGCTATGACTCAACTTCAAGACATCTTTTGTAGAAAGGAAATACAAATACAAGAAAGCAGGAAAGAGGTAGATGGACAAAAAAACGGAAGTATTCACAAGAAAAGTGAAACGTAAACGTCTGTAACTTAAAAAACTAAGTTCAGATGATCCTTTCTAAAACTTTTTCTACTGTAGCTTTGATGAAAAGGGAAGCAGCAGTTTTTAAACACAGAAATCCTTGACCGTAAATCCTATAAAGGTCTGTTTCTGTTCACATGAGCACAGCAATGCTGCAAACTGTTTCATTAAAAACAAACTCTTAGACAGATGGTTCAAATGTGTTGTGCAACCATCAGGTGAGAGAAAACAGGAAACCGCATCCTTCAGTTAAGAGCCCTGCGCGGGACTATTTTCTTCATCCTGCTCCCGGTGGGACCCAATCCCAATGCAGCCCTCTACTTCAGTTCATTCCCATGTACTGTCTCCTCATGTTTGGTGTGCATTGTGTGGGGGGGTCATGGGGTATATGTTTCAATAGGGGAATTATAGGGCATGTAGGTTTATATTTTAATTTTTTCTGGTCTGTTTTTAAACTGTGAAGCCCATTAACTTCTTTGCATAAAAAGCGTTTTTATAAATAAAGCTTGAGTGATTGAAGCTTTGTTTTATGTTAGTATGAATAACTAGTTTGTCAGATTTTCATTCTTAAACTCAATTGATTTGATTATAAAATACTTTGTAATGGAACCCTGTTCTACTAGAAATTGCTCTTTCCTTACCAGGTAGTTGATGACATAGAAGCGGTCGTACTGGTGGTTGTTGGCGTTGATGCGGCGATGGGCTTTTTTCCTCATGTGATCCTTCAGCGTAGTTTTATCCCGAAATTCTTTCTCACAGTATAAACACTGCAGACTGACGGTAGGAAGAAACAAAACAGCCGGCTGTGATCGGCCTCAACATTTTCTCAAAAACATTTCAGCTTTTTTTTGGTCTTTGTTCATTTTGAAATTGGTTTTACGTCTTGGTTTTACATTTTCAACAGCTTTCACAATGTTTTGTTGTTGAGTTTCAGTTTCCCATTCTCTGAATCCCCTTGACTTTAATGTTTAGAACAGTTCCTACTTGTCCAGCTTGTTCTGCAGCGTGTCCAGGAACTCGCTGCAGAACACGATGTTGTCCGGAAGTCCGATACTGAAGGAATGTTCTCGAGCCATGTGGTTCAGCAGAGAAGACCTGACAAAAACACGGAAACAGACAACTGCAGAGCTGCTCTTCATCTTTTCTTCTCGTTTGTGTTCTTTGCTCTAACATGTTGCTGCTGCTGAAGTAAGTAAGGGATAACGCCCGATCAAGCGTGAATTATCAGAAAGAAATTCAAGCAGAAACTCCCAGAAAACTCCAAAAAGTTCAATGGATGCAAGGAAGCTGCTCCAAAATATGGGCTCCTATGTTCAAATGGAACTTGACCTATTGAGATGTTTCTGATTGGAATAGCTTTAGATTTCTGTCAATATGACTTCCTAATGCAGCAAATTCAACAAAGACTATTTTCAGTTCTTTAGAATCTGTCAAATGTTGTGGAACTCTGTTGTAATAATGTGGAACAGTGACTTTGAAGGTTTTTATTTAAATAAAAATACTGTTATCTTTAGGAGGTTTGTTCAATAGTATTTTATATTTACTCTAATGGTTAGTAACTTGAAAATGATGCTGACATGCTTGCAAAGTAAATGCATGAGAGCAACAAGAGTTCACAGAAGGTCTGGGATGAATGAAGTCTACCTGTTTCCAGAGAACTCCTCACTGCAGAACATGCAGACACGATGGAAGCTGCAGTCATTTCTCTCCTTCTGCTGCTGTTCCAGCACCTCCTCCTGCACAAGAAACACAAAAGTCACCATTCAAAAGAGCTCAGCCTTCACTGCAGCCTCAAATACAAAAGGGGTTTATTCAAATATACATCTTATGTGTCAAAAGATTCTTAACCCGCATTTGTAGTCTGTGTATGTCTCTGGTCCCTAACCCCTTTGAATGTGTGTGGGGGGGGTAACTGTACCGGCTGGCCATGAAGCCAGAGTCCCATAGACGTCTACAGAGAAATGAACAGCTGTTACTCAGTCTATTGGTCAGAACAACCATTCTTGACATGTTACTTTATATCAGTCCTTCTCAAATAGTGAGGCGCTTGATGCGATGCCAGGGGGTGCGTTCCAGTAGTAGCGGTTTTAGGCACAGGTAATACGGGCAAATGTCCAGGATGCAAATTTAACGGTCGGTGGTGACAGCGGCTCAGCTGTGTCCATCTCTATATACAGTCACTGTTTGGAACATGTATGTGTGTGTGTGGGGGGGGGGGGGGGTAAATGGTCTGTCCCACACTCACAGCAGCTGTCCTCAGCCTAAAGCATGTGAAGCAGATGGATGGAGGTTTGTTTGCGTGGTACATGCGGGCCACGGTGGAGCTACGTGGCACAACTTAGCTTTTTACACCAAACCCTCTGCTGCTTCGCCCTTCAGCTGCCAAACGGCAGAGCCCATTTAGAAGCATGTTAGGAAAAACACTGGGTGTTTTACTCCTCCAGAAGCAGCAGGAAAAAAATAGATCTATACATGTTTCTTAAATTTGTCTTTGATGGATAGTTTAAAGATTAACTGGGATTTTTCTCAGATTGTATTTAACTTTGTTTTATTTACTTGATAAAACTTCAGGTGGCTATTTCCCTCTTTATATACATTTCTTTTGACCCTATAAGACACGCTACAGTTCAATGGAACATCCTGCAGTTATTTTGTTTTAAACTTATTTAATTTATGTTGAAGTGTCACTTTATTTACTCCGAAAACTTTCAAGGAACTGTTTATGTAACTTTAAAAAAAACAAACAATAAAAGATGCTGCTGAGCCTGATTCCTCCAGGAGCCACGTTGTTTGGAAATAAAGTTCATTGTTGGACGTTAGTTTCATTCTAAACGATGATGCCGATATTTTCACTTTCACTGCAAATGAATATCAGCTCCAAATATCAGTCATCAGCCTTCTGGACCACCAATCATCTCTATAGGCCTGTTGGTCTATCTCTAATCCTGATTGGACCAGCATCATCCTCATGCTGAACATTGATCGTTGAGCAGCTGGAGGACTTTCAGATCCTCACCAGACGCTTCTGCTGCAGCTTCTCTCTGAGGGTTCGGTCCTCCGGAAGCACGTCGCACAGCAGGAAGTACTCTTCCTGTTTGTCTGTGGGGTCAAAATCGTCTCATTAGAAGATGTGAGGTTGCTTCACAGCGAGCTCATCCCGGGACCGACTCACCAGCCGGCCCTGCCGAGTTGGTTTTGATGACGCTGCAGAAATCTGCAACGGGCTGCTCCAGAAATCGCCCCTTCCAGTACAGCATGTACCTGACAGGGGGCGTGAAGCGAATCAGAACAGCAGCAAGGCACCATGGGCCACAAACTGATGCTCTTAACACATGCATACATTTTATAAATGTATAAATCTATTAGATTTGAGAAATCGCTGACGTCATCTCTGCTGTTTAAATAAATAAATAACTAAATAGTGAGCGTTGTGTCCGAATTGCCTCTAAATAGGGGTTGGGGTGGGAATTGGGACACAGCCAGGATCTGTAGAATGATCTGGATCCTTTGGTCTCATGTGAAGCACACAGGGGGACACCATACTTTGGGAGGTTTGCGATGAGGCGGACGTCAGCGATGACCAGCTTGTGCTCCAGCAGCAGATGTTTGAGGAGCGAGTCTTTCTGCGGCAGGGGGGCCGACTCTGAGCAGAACAGACACACCAGCAGCTCCGGACCGGGACTCTGCACACCGAGACCCCCGTCAGCCTGCTGCTCCGGAAAAGACAGCGCCTCCAGGATGGTGCCGTCGCCTGCAGGAAGAGACGGCGGATTTCAAAATGATGGAGCAGGATTTTATCTCCAAGCTTCTTGGTAAAACACAACAGTCATCCTCGTCTGGCGTCAGAAACCTCGAAGTTAGGGCATCGACGTAAACAGAGACAGATCTGGGATCTTCAACTGAGGGCAGTGCGACACATTCCTCAGCAGGGATCAGGTCTGTGTGGAGGCGTTGCTCGCCTCCATCACTCGTGGTGGCGTCACCAGTATTCTGTACTTCTGATGTTCATCGTCAGGCAGACTGACTAAAAGGCCGTCAGAATCAATCAATCTTCACTCCCGGAAGGATGAACCCTACCTTTTGTTTTAATCAACTCTCACAGCTGCACAGCAGCATTCTGTCCTCTTATCCAGAGTGCTCTTTAATGGCGTTAGTGCAGAATCGTTAGCAATGATCAGATTTTAGCAATCAGACATCCTCACCGCCGTTCGCTTAATGCAAACCAAACGTCTGGCGTTGCAAGTAAACCTCATCCAGTTTTTTGGAGATGTTATAAATGTATTTAGGTATTTTTGAATATGTGGTAGTTCACATGTTATAGATTAAAAGCAGCTAATTTGGCACACTGGTTGTAATGAAATAGGTTCAGAGAACACCCAGACTTTGATGATCCAGTTGTGACATTGTTATCCTCTGACAAGTCAAGCTGCTGCTTCATAGATGTCAGTTTTCATTTGGGATCCCGTTCCAGCAGAGAGAGACATGGAAAGCTGGGCTAAAAAGAAACTAAGAGTTTCTGCCGCCGTGAGCTGCATCCTAGTTTCTGCAGAGCGGCTGTTGTCGCCAAGCAACCTCGTCCCCACTTCCCATCATCCCACCAGCTAACATTAACTGTGCAACAAAAGTGGTGAGCAATATCAGAGCTATCCAACTGTATGGTTTGAAACCAGATGTCAATTCACTGCCGTCAAGCCAGCCGTCATTCAGATCTGCGGTGTCAAATGAGCCGCTCCTGAAATTCTCAGCTTTACGGGAACTGAGCGAACACGGCTAAAATCCATTTCCGGTTTTTAAATTAAATTCAAAACACTGAAAAGTCAAATGAATGCTTGAAGGAAAACAATTAGTATTCTTATATTAATCAAATGAAAAATTATTATGAAAAAGGCTGAGATAAGATTGGGTGTATATACACATACTGCCAACCATATAGCCCCTTCATTTATGTTACTGTCATTTCCATTTCAAACATGAATACAGGGATCCCTCGTTATATCATGTTTCGTCTTTCATGGCTTCACTGATTTTTTTTACAGCGCAGTTTCTCACTAAAAAACTACTGGCACGGATACACCAGTGCATCGCGTCTCCAAAATATTCAGAGGGCCATTCGGGAGATGAAGATTGAAACTTTGAATGCCTGCTGGAAAAAACGATGGCAGTGCAAAACGCAACCAGAGTCTCTCCTGACGAGCTCCATCACGCTGCAGTGGATACGGCTGTCAATCTAGCCAAACGGCTTGGAGGTGACGGCTTTCATGACACGACTGCTGATGAAATTAATGCCCTGATCGATGCACACACACATCAACTGACAGACGAAGACCTGGCAGAGATGACAAAGCCACCAAGCCAGGACGAGGGAGAAGAGGAAGAAGAAGACACACGGGTTGATAAAGAGGAGGAGGACGGACTAACACTTGGTCGCTTAGCAACCATGGTGAGAATGGCCACTGAACTTCAGCGCACGGCACAAGAATGGGACCCTTTGATGAGTCGTTCCTTGCAGTTCTCAAATATAAATCGAAGGTGGTATATCAGTTTATAAAAATCTTCTTGCTCAGAAAAAGAAAGAGCGCCAACAACTACCCATAACAATGTTCTTCTTTCGGAGAAAGACTCCTGCGCCTTCAGTAGAAACAGACGCTACAGCGGAGCGGAGTCAGGACGAAGAGGCACAGCTGGGACTGTGAAATACGTGAGTGACAATGTTTCCAACCTTGTATTACTATATCAAAATTATTGTTTTAAACAAATTTTGGGCTTTAAAACGGGTTTTGATTTTTGGTTTCATTCTATAGTTTGGTATTGCATTGTAAAATAATAAAATAAATAAAGCTGACTACTTCACGGATTTCACTTTTCGCGTGTTATTTTTGGAACGCAACTCCCGTGATAAACCAGGGATCACTGTAACTCAAATGTGAAACACAGTGATACACACAGTGAAAGTGTCTGGAAATGACAGTCTGAGTAGCCAACATAGTCCTGAAGGGAATTGAAGAAGCTGCTGACCTAGATTATGGCAAAAACTTAAACTACAGTGTCTCAGACATTGCATCTCTCAGATGTTGTGACAAATACCAAACAGTATTGGACATTAGATCAAATCTACACAACTATATTTCATCATGAAGTGTTTGTAGTAATTCTCAAAAATCATACTTCATAACATGTCCACATGTGAAACATTAAATTACATTTACAATTAACCTCGTGAGAGAAAACAAAGACGTGACTGACAGAAGCATCAGAATGGAGCGGCGCAGAGAGTGTGTACGTCACAAATACCATCTTTTTCCATTTTTGTTTGCTGTCTATTCACAAAGAGAAACGCAGTTTCAATGTGGATTCTCCTTACATTTCCTCCATCACAAAATGCAACATGACTAACATGTTAAACACTTTTCATCGGGGTGGGATTTGAGTTGAGTGTATGTGGGACCTGTGTTTGTGTCGTGCGTGGGAGATGCGCGTGTTGACTGTATGTGAGTCAATGGTTGACAGCGTGGCTGACAGGTAGTAATCGGGGTACAGGTGGGGTCGTGTGGTGGATGGATGGATCCCCACCAGAGCCGCGGCTCCCGTTTCTGGACCTAAAACCCAGTATGACGGGGCTGTAACCAAACGGACAGTCCTGCCGCTGCTGCTCGTTCCTCCGGAGGCGGAGGTCTCTGCGTCCGGTGCAGGAGAACAGCCTGCATGGGTTAATGTTCTGAAGGGTCTACACTCACCCCCGGGTTCCTGTCCGCCACTGCCGGCCATGCTGCCGGTGAGCACCTTCGTCGGCGGTGGAGGCCGCTTTTCCTTTGTGTGCGAACTACTGTGTGATGCAGCAGCGCCGCCTGCTGGTCTGGAGGTCTGAGAAGATCAAAACGAACCCTAATCAACAGAACCCTGATCAAACTAAAGGAGTCTACCTTTGTTTTTATTTTTAAAATTTAAACAGCTTTTCTTTAATAAACATACTAACTTATATCAGTAAATGTAACAACTGGATGCCCTATTAATTACACCCTCTCCATGTTTTCTTATGCTGTATGTAGCCCTACTGCTATCTGAAGAAAACAGTTGATTCATACGGAAAAGTACACTCTGCTACAATTCAAATACTGGACATTTTGAAAAGCTACATTTTATAAATGAATGGCTTAATTTCCACAAAAACCTAACTATAGAGCTTTAGTATAAAGTAGAGTATTAAAGTGGGACTTTGTGGCTCTCACTGGGTTTTAGTCAGTTAGTAACTGGAACTAATGGCTGTTTTAGTTTTAATGGCTGCAAACCCCTGAGTTAGAACTGATGAACTGGTGAGTAAGGATTGATAAAAAATAAAATAAAAACAGTCTTAAATACCATCAGGCGAGGTGCAGATGGGTGTCAAGAGTCCCCACCAGCAATCCAGCACACCTGTGGAGACAAAACAGAGAAAACAGCAAAAAATAGAAATTACCAGAAGAGGACAGACCACCAGCCTAAAGGGTCTATGTCATGCATAACCACTTTTTGACATTTTAAGTTTCTTATAATGTTCATTCTTGACAAAAACAGCACTTAAATCCATTCACACACTAAGAATTCCTCTAAAAACCTGCTCTCTGAGCCCCTCCCCTCTACAAAAACCAGTGGGCACTCACATTGTGATGTCACAAAGTGGGGAACAGCCCCTTCCAGGAAGGGTCTGCGCTGCTAGCCCCCCCCCCCCCCCCCAGACTAACAGACACACCCACTTTCTCAGTGGGGCTGAATGTTTTCGTGGCCGACACAGACACACTGATGAGGCCGACTCTAGGATGAGGTCATGAAATGGGTGGAACCCACATGGAGAGAAAGGCGGAGCCTCAAGACGCTGATGTTGGATTCCTATTCATAGCTTCTGAACATTCCTCTGCATTATTCACAATAAGACCACCCAGGACAAGGTCCTGTTCAAAAACCACAGGACCCGGACTGATCAAACCAGGATTAGATTATGCATTAGATAGTAAAGAATACATTAAACACAGTTTCTGATTTGTGAAACCTTTATTTGATGTCTCAAAATGAGGAAGGGGGAGATACGAACAACTGGAGAGAAGGAAAGATACAGATGACAGAGGGTGAAACTGAAAAAGGAAGACAGAAACATCAAAATGTCAGGGTCCAGAAAGAGAAAGGTAGTCAAGTTTACTTGATATGTTTATGTTTTGGTGAACCCTTACAATGGTGCATAAAAATGATGTTATTTCACATTTTCACTAATCAGAAGATGTTTTTAATGTACTCTTTACTATCTAAATCCTAATTTATTCCAGGTTTGATCAGACCGGGTCTTGTGGTTTTTGAACAGGACCCGGTCCTAGGTGGTCTAAGAGTGAAAAATGTAGAGGAATTTTCCTTTAGTGCCCTCGCCAACCGCAAGCTGTGAATAGAATGCCAACTTTTTAATTTTTTTTGTGTTATTTTAGGACACAGGTGACATACAGCAAAAAAACAAAACAAAGAACAATAAACTGTACATCAATTGTTCAAAGTAAACGCCAGGGGGGATACAAATACAAAATAAACTTATATTAAATTATGAAGCTGAGCAAAATGACACATTTTAATTGCATTTTTGTTTACTGGGGGAAATGAACTGTAAGTAAAATCTAATTTGGGCTTGCAAATAAACAAAATTGGTAGCTTAGTTGCAAAAATTATTTTTGTTAATGTAATACTTGGTTAATAAAATCAGGGGATTTATTAAATAAAATTGAGATGAAAATGTATTATCATAATTAACGAAACCAAATAAGATATTTTTCCATGTTAAAGTAAAATGTGCATACATTTTAGTCTTTATCAGGTTTGTTAATAAAAAGTCAACTTCTTATGGGGCTAACATTCACTCTGACCTGAGGGCCTCAGGCTTTGTGTTTACTTTATCAGATGCAATTCTGTAATCTAACTTGAAAATTAAAACGCCACAACTGCGAGTTAATCTAAAAGGACGATATAGGCCATGTCTATGGTGTGAGTGGATAAGTTTCATTCCAGGAGCTCAGCCAAAAAGTTAAATGTTGTTGTCTACAAGAAACTCATTCTAATATTTAGTGTTATAAGACAATCCCTAGTCTTGTAAACTACAATTTTAATGTTTTTTTTAATTTATTTTTATTTTGTATTTATTCGTTTTATTTGCATTTTATTCTTTTTTATTTCTTTTTGTTGTAGCTATGTGTATATGTTTGTTTGAAGTTCAATAAAAAAATTTTTTTCAGGAGCTCAGTCAAGCGCCAGCACGTTTGATAACTATGGGAACTCAGCAGGGTCAAACGTAGACAACAGGAAGTCGGCGCTCACGCGGGTAAGTGCGATAGCTCAATGTCAGCGACTACAGACGTGTTTACAGCCCGTTTTTGCGGCTTTACGTGACGGATGAGTGAGGACAGGAAGCGCTAATTGAGAGCTTCACCGAGAACGACAGTAGCTTTCTGTCGGAGCTCTAGGGTCCGGGCAGCTTCGAGAGCATGATGGGTAATCAGTCCCCGACTAGGACTCCGCCCCATGTCGCCCTCGTTGCCCCATCGGGCCCAAACCTCAGTGCTTTGACTGCATTCAGTCTTTCTTTATCCTAGTCAGCGGCTCAGTGCAAAGAATATGCCGCCCAGAAATGGAAGTTGTTTTTATAGCGAGTAAACTTTGGTATTCTGTTGATGTCACTCCTCCATAACCCATACAAACACGTTTATTGACTCTGTTGAAATCAGTCAAAGACACACAACTTTAATCATAATGCTATTATAGTTTAATGATGGGGCAGCAGGTACGCTATAGTGGAAAGATCTAAAGTGAGGGAAAAGCTGCTTAGTTACACCACTTTTAGGAACTTTAGGGGAAAAAGTTCTTCTCAGAGTAGTTTTACCATAGCATGCGTTTTACTATAGTAAAATAGTGGTAGACTGGTGCTCTGACATGTGGACAGTTTCTGTATTTATTCATCAGCTTCCAACTCGTTTTCAATGGCTTCAGATGAGATTCCCGTCCACACGAGTTACTGAGTTGATGTTGTGACCCGCTCTCCCCTTGGGGATTATTTGTGTTTACTTGAATGGGATTCCACGACTGCGATCTTTGCTGATGACCTCTTGCTGTTGCTTTCTCCTGCCAGCGTATGCTCGGCTCTGCAGATGAAGGCGGGCCGTCGATACCTGCGAGCCTTCGTCAGTGGATTCCTTGTTGCAGTTCCAGTCACCGTGACTGCACTCGATCGACTGGCTTATGTGGCTCGAGTGGAAGGGGCGTCCATGCAGGTGAAGTAGGTCCATGAAGGTCATGTGACCTTTGACAAACTCAAATTTGATATATAAATATGGTCATTTGCAGCATGGTGGCAGATCATGAGAATTGGTCAAAATCAAGAAACCTCAAAATCCAAAATAGAAACATTTTTAGTCTTCGCTAAACAATCCCCATAAGAGTTACCAAATCATATTTGGAGATTTTTAAAATGAGAAATAGCATCTTTGGGCCTCTTCTCAGCTGCACGGTGGCACAGTGGTTAGCGCTCTTGCCTCAGTGCCGGCTTGGGACCTGAACCAGAACACCAATGGGGGACCTTTCTGTGGAGGGTTTGCATGTTCTCCCAGTGCGTGTGGGGGGTTTTTCTCAGTCTTCTTCCCACTGTCCAAAAGAAGGCTTCATAGGTTAATTGGTTACTCTAAATTGTCCCTAGGTGTGAATGTGAGTGTGATTGTGGCCCTGTGTCTGATGTCCCCTGCCTTCACCAACAAGTGGCCGGGATAGGCTCCAGCAGCCCTGTGACCCCAAAAGGGACAAAATAGGATTAGAAGATGAATGAATGAATGAATGAATGGATGGATGGATGGATGGATGAATGAATGAATGAATGGATGGATGGATGGCATCTTCTCCATCAGTGCCTCAAGCTGCTGTTGGGTGAACTTGTTCCCCTGCTGAAGCAAAACATCCAGCAGGTCAGTTTTGTCAGATGTGGGGCATCTATCTTCTTCATTAAAGGTTCGAGCCCGGGACGGCCCTTGTCTAGTGACCCTTCATTTAAACCGTGTCTGACTAAACTGGTGGTACGGAGCACCAAAATTGCCAGAATTGGAGACGGAACCAAACATGACCCAGTGCCAGCCATGCTTACATCTCACCCATCCCACATTGTCACAGTGGCTCCGACTCATTTCACTGTGGGTGTAAGGCACTGTTACCTTCAGACTTCTCCTGTGGGATCAGGGATCGGTCAGGCTACCAAGGACTCGTGAGAGCAGATGATAAATATTGTGATCTTTTGTGCTGAAACATCTCACACTTTCATTTGGTTTATTCTATTTTTTACACAGGATCAACCCTAAGGTTGAATCAGAGCAAACCAGCTGGTAAAATCAGGCATTTTAACAGCAAAATTTGTTTTTTTCAGCTTGAATTGTTTGGTGCATTGGAAACAGGGTCACACACGAACAGGCTACAGCAATATTTCACTCAGAGAAAAGACATCAAGTTTAGGTTTTCTTCTCCATTCCAGATGCCTACATGTCACATACTGTTGATCATTTACAGACTGTATTTATTTTGCTGCTTCTCTTCAGCCGTTCTTCAACCCAGAAGGAGGATCTGAGTGTGATGTGGTGCTGCTGGACCGATGGAGTGTGAGAAACTACCAAGTTCAACGAGGTGACATCGTCTCAGTTGTGTGCGTCAACGCCACAAACATTCGGTTTGCATTTTTAAGCTTTGGCACAGATCACTGTGGAGTAGAACCGCAGAGCCTTTGGCTTTGAACGCCTCCACATTGCTCGTTGTTCTGACACCCGTCTCCTAGTCATTGTTGGGACTAAATGCAGCTGATCCACGTCATCAGCAGTAGGTAGAGCACATATTACATCACAAACGTCAAGTCTGAGGTCCTCAGTCAGCACAGTAAGTTACTGAACAAAGAGCTGGAGTTCCTGTTTTTGGACCATAATAGATTGACCCATATTCATTTGTTGGGGCCCAACCCCATCAGCGCTGTTACCAGCTCAAATATGAAATAACAGATGGCTGTTCTGCAGCTGCATTCCGTTGTGCACGCTGAACATATAGGAGACATAACTGCATCTTACACACATGGATGTGCCCCCTGTAAAATGCTGCCAGTCGATTTTCCACACATTCATATCAGAGATTTCCCATTACTTTGTGTTCTGCATTTAAATATCCAGAAAAGGTTCATGTTATTTCTGCTTGCACTTCAAAATATTTGAATTTAGTTTCCTGTTTAAAACTTTGACATCAAGAAGAGTAAAACGGAAGAAAAATGCTTCAGATTTAACACTAAAAGCTGTTTTTTTATTACTTACATTAAATGCTTTTTGTTTAGGATGTTTTGCGTTTTCTTATAGTTATGAGAAATATGTGGGTTTTTTTCCAGATCTCCCAAAAATCCCAAACAGAAGATCATCAAGCGTGTTATTGGCCTGGAGGGAGACTTCATCAGGTGAGAAATCAGCGAACACAAACCTCAAAACATGCTTATCGGTTGTGTTGTAAGTCGGGCTGTAACGATTCATTTTAACAACAATTCAATATTTGAGGTTGTTTATTCAATTCACTTTCGATTTTGCTTCATTCTGAATGATCCGGTTCTCTGGCCTTAAGTGGATCCAGATCATCTTTCTCCAAAACTTCCAGCAGTGAGAATCAGACAGAAATTCCTGCTCCTGAACAGTGAAGTTTTCCAGATTCTTGGATTTCTTCCAGATCATCAAATGTTATTGAAATATGTGTCCAAACAAACAAGTAAACTAGAATGAATGTCAAATCCATTCACATGTTAGTTTCCTAAAGTTCAGTCCACGTTTTTCCACCTCCAAAGAATTCAAAGTGAACATTATCAGAACATTCTAGACACTGGATGGTCACATGACTTTATTCAAAGTCTGTCCACACATTAGACTGGAATGATGGACTGATCTGTTCTTGATGATGTCATCATGAGTGTTGGCCGCTGTGATGCATTTAGTCGTTTTTACCTTATAGTCAAATAAACTCACCGTGACTGAATCAGAATGGTATTTTTCAAAATCCATTATAATTGAATGATTTCACTTTGAAACCGTTTTTTAATAGTATGGGTCGATTGGATTTGATTGTGTCTCAGCCACATGGATCTGGTTGGATGGTAGGAATAGAAATCGCTTCATGGATCACTCGTTACAGCCTGTTTTCCCCTTCATGAAATATGTGTCAGTATTTGGATCCTGCTAGATACAAACCCGTCTAAAAACAGGCAGTTGAGTGGTTTGTGCTACATTTTGATGCTTTTATATGCCAAAAGGTGAACAATAACCATAACTTTACATTTTTAGAGCATATTTTTGAAATGTAGAACTCTTTTCTGAACTTGTTGGAGAAAGTCCCAAAAACTAACCAGTGATCTTTCCAAAATAAAATGTTCTATTCTACCATTGAAAAATGAAACCTGAACTTTCATTTATAACAGCTTTTGTGAGAATTGTCTTAAATTTGTTCAAGAGATTCCCTAAGAAAAGCCGGAGTAGGCCCAAGTTCTTCCACAGCAGAAGAGTTGGAGGCGTTGATGGTGGGATTCCTAAAGTCAGACTCGACTTCTTTGAAACTTAATAATAATAATCCATTTTATTTAAAGCGCCTTTCATGAAACCCAAGGACACTTTACAAAACAAAGGTTAAAATAGACATTAAAAGCACAATAAATATAAAAGACAAAAATCAAAAGTGAATCAGGATGGGAAAACAGAAATAAACAGATGAGTTTTGAGTTTAGATCTGAAAGTTGGAAGAGAGTCTATGTTACGGAGATCAGGAGGAAGGGAATTCCAGAGTTTGGGAGCCGAGCAGCTGAAGGCTCGGGTTCCCATGGTGACAAGTCGGGCCAGAGGGACAGAGAGCTGAACAGAGGATTTGATATGAAGGAGGTCGGAGAGATAAGGAGGGGCCAGGTTATGGAGGGCCTTAAAGGTGAAAGGGAAGGGGTTTGAATCTGGAGGTTATGGGAAGCCAGTGCAGCTGGTGGAGAACCGGGGTGATATGACTGAAGGAGGGGGTTCTGGGGATGATGCCGGCAGCTGAGTTCTGGACCAGTTGAAGCTTATTGAGGGTTTTTTGGGGGGAGACCAAAGAGGAGGGAATGACAGTAGTCTAGACAGGAAGTGACCAGACTGTGGACCAGGATAGAAGCAGAGGGGACAGTGAGGTAGGGGCATAGACGATTAATGTTACGTAGATGGAAATGTGCTACAGAGTTATATTATTGATGTGGGACTGAAAAGACAAGGAGCTATCTAGGATAACACCCAGACTCTTCACCTGAGGGGAGGGGGAGACAGAAGATGAATCGATGGAAAGAGTATGACTTGTGGCTTTGGAGAGGGTGGAATTGGAACCGACGAGAAGTAGCTTGGTTTTATCACTCTTGAGTTTGAGAAGGTTTAAGGTGAAGCAGTTTTTGATTTCAGATAGACAGGAGGGTGGAAGAGAGGAGTCACATTTGCTTGATACATAGAGCTGGGTGTCATCCGCAAAACAATGAAAGTTAACACGGAAGATATTGCCAAGGGGTAGAAGATAAGTAATGAAAAGAAGAGGACCAAGGACAGAACCTTGGGGGACACCAGAAGAGACGGAGGAGGGCTGAGATTTAAATGATTTAAGCTGAATGAATTGGGTGCGGTCAGAGGTAGGATTGAAACCAATGGAGGGGGGTGGAGGTGATGCCAAGGGAGGAGAGCCTTTAGAGGAGGATGGAGTGAGAAATGGTATCAAAGGCTGCACTCAGGCACTCAGGTCAAGGAGGATGAGGATGGTGAGGAGGCCAGAGTCAGCTGCAATGAGGAGGTCAATAGTGATCTTGAGCAGAGCAGTTTCAGTGCTGTGTGAGGGACGGAAACCGGACTGAAAAGGTTCCAGGAGATTATTGTTTTAGGTAATCATAAAGTTTGGAGGCGATCAGGTTTTTCCAAACTGTCATCAGATAAGCTTTAGAACAAATCCATTGACTGCCATATATGGGCGTGTGTCTGCCCCTCAAGCTGATGGGGGATCAGATGTTGAGCAGGATTTATCCTCCACGAACCTGCAAAGCCAGCAGGAGCAGCAGGGGGTACCGGTTTCAAACCCAGTCTCTTTGTTTTAAGAGAAACGAAGGGGGCCGCTCTGATCCTCAGAGGCACTGAGAGTGTCCCCCTCTCCAAAAAGTCACATAGTGAGTTCTTTCTCTTCAGGACTCTCAGCTACAAGAACAGATACGTTCGAGTCCCTGACGGTCACTTCTGGCTGGAGGGGGATCACCATGGACACAGTCTGGACAGCAACAGTTTTGGACCGGTATGCACTGCAGCGTCCGGACTGACCGGGCTCTGCGTAGGAAGCGTTTGTGAGACTGGTTTTTAAATCTAGAAAAAGGCTATGTTTTTTTATTATTACAAATTCCATTTTTCATTTAGATTTTTATTTAAATTAAATGACAAATCCTAAACAGAGATTTAAACCAGTTTTATCTGTATTCCAGTAAAAAGGATCCAGCTTTGGCGAGTAACCCTGTCCCCACAAAACCCCTATGAGCCGTCCTACCCTCCAGAACAAGCACATGCAGAGGCCGCTTTGCATTGTTATTACTATGACTTTGAGTCAAAGTTTTACTCGTAAAGTTGGGACAGGGCCTTTTTCATTACTGTGAGAAACACATTTTCTGTGTGGGCGTCTCAACAGCAACGTGCTGTCAACGTTTAGAGGAAGTGTTTAAAATGCAAATAATCTTAATTCTGTTCCTTTAACCATGATACTTTTTGAATAAAAGGTTTGAAAAAAAACTTTGGAGAAGCTGAAATGTAATGGTTTTCCTTAGATGATTAAACGATTAAAAATAGCTGGTTCCTTGATTTTCAGCCAAAAAAGTCCTTTGTATTTGCATAACTGTCCCTGGCTCCATTCTTCTGTTAATGTTGGGATCAGCAGACTGCTGGAAGATCTTTGTGGTTCCTTTTTAGTGAGTTGAGTTTGTCTGTGTTGACCTTTACACCCATAAAGCATGAGGTGGTAGTGATGCATTTTAACAGCCGCGCTCTGAGGCTTTGCTTCTGTTCCTGCCACCCCAGGTGTCCGTGGGGCTCCTTCACGGTCGGGCCTCTCACATCATCTGGCCGCCAAACCGCTGGCAGCGGATCTCGCCGTCCCTCCCTCCTCATCGAGGCCCACTGGAAACCGAAGAGGAGGAAGACGGATGAAGAGACGTGTCAAATGAGTTTAGATCGTGTCCTAGTGCCAGGTCGCTTTACAGAAACTCTGGACGGTGCAGGTTTGTTCACGCTGCAGCCAGGAGGAAGGCAGACGTTCAGTTCCCGGATGATTTCACATGGAAAAATATACATTTGTTTCACAGGGTGAATCTGACTGTATCTTTTTAATATGAATTACATTAAAACAGTGGAAAACCATTACTCACTTGTTTTATTTCATGACAAAATATTTAATAGTCCGATTTACAGAAGTAGGCATGGTAGGTGGGCAGGTATTAGGGGAGTTTGCTTATCAACAACGGTTTGGGAAGTAACAGACCATTTGAGGCTTTAGGTCACGTTGCTGTGAAGCCAGATCCACAGATGTGTTGAGAAGATCTCCAAAGACTGTTTTTACGGCTGTAGCCGTTCTGAGCTGTAAAATGCTGTCCTTATTAGTGAACTCACAGTTCTTCCTTAATTTCTCATAGTTTAAACCCTTGTGCTATTCTACGGGGTCAAGGTGACCATTGACGTGTTCTCCCTACCATGACAAAGGTGGATAAAGTTGGAAAGATTTCATGTAATCCATGGATACCAATGAAGATCACAAATCATTGAAGAAAAAAGGTTCAGAGCACTGTCTAGTGGGTCCAGATGACCCAACTTCCAGTGGTTAAATGTGGTTAGGCCCTCAGAGGACTCACAGATAGGGGAGTGTCAGAGACTTTACTAAATGATTCACAAACAGTTGATTCCTTCCTGATGTCTGCAGATGCAAATTAAAGGTTTAGCATATTAAATTGTATCCTTTAAACTTTTTTTCCTTTTGCCAACAGTTCCAGCCTTTTGTGTGCTGGTGCCATTGTAGCCAGGAAATTCTGAGGCCAAAAAGCATCTGCAGACATGTAAACATCATAAACTAATTCAGATGAAGTATTCTAACTTCCTGTTACTCATTTTAGTCTCCATCTTTTTCTACAGTCATTAAAAGAGAGAAATCTTATATGACCTAATTATGGTTGACCTCTTCTGAGATGCAGGTTTTTACGGTTACTGGTGTTGAGGAAGCTTATTAAATTGTCAATAAGATTTTCTTTACTTTCAATCGTTCACATTTGTGAAAAAATGTCAACTATAAACCTTTGTAAAAGAATTTAAACGTATCTAAGGCTCGTGGTCTATAACGTTTGTGTTTGTATCTAGTTTTTACAGTCGATGGTTTATCCTCGGAACTATTTGTGTGAGGACCGAGTGATGAGTCGAACGTTTGTTGACAACGGACCTCACCGCTGAATTCTACTTCCGGTCATAGAGTGCGCGGGTGTTATGGCCTCGCTTGTTGAGCCGGTTCCGCTACTCGGTCTGTGTGACGGAGAACTTGACCCGAAACGGTACCGCTCCTCATTCCGGACCAACAAGGTCGGAGGTCTGCCGGACTGGCTGCCGCTTATCGCGAGGCCGCGGCCGCGCTGCGGACTCTGCGGCACGCCGTCCGCGCTCGTCGCGCAGGTCTACTGCCCCCTGCAGGCGGCTACGTACCACCGGAACCTCCACCTGTTCGCGTGCAGCCGCGGAACGTGCAGCGGTCGCCCGGAGAGCTGGACGGCGCTCCGCTCTCAAAGCCTGGAGGCGGAGATGGCCGCAGCTCGTGGCCCGCGCCCGGTGCGGGGAGCTCCTCCTGCGGCCACGGACTGGTGCGAGCAGGCGGACGACTGGGGGGTGGAGGAGGCTCAGGAGGAGACAGAGTCCCGTCAGACTCAGAGCGAAGGTAGAAGCAGCGACAGGCGCTGGTGGATGAGGATGTCTGTGACCGTCCAGACAGCCGTTTCTCCAAATAGTTGCGGCCTTTCAAAGAGCTGATGGACGCATTAATTTTACACAACAATAACCAACATGAAGGTCATGTTAAGCAGACATTTTATCAGAAAGAAAAAAGTTGTCACGCTGAGATTTGAATCGTTTTTCTTGTATAAATTAAAAATGTTGCTTAAATTGTTTTATTTTCAAATCCACTAATTTCCGATGAGCTGTTGACTGATGCTCCACTGAAGCTGTTGTTTGACGGACATGAGGCAGAGTTTCTTCTGCATGAAAGCTGAAAGCTTCCAGATTTTTCAGTGTCTGGAGTGAAACCGTGTCCAGATGTTGATCCTGCATCTGGGCAGCGTGAGGAGCTCCCGCTCTGTTGAAGCTGCTGCTGCCGCATGAACTGAGGACGTCTCTTCTTCCATCAGATGGCGAGATGCTCTTCAGCAGCCACATGCAGACCCTCAGTCTGGAGGAAGAGACCGACGCCCACGTCTTCCGGCCTATGTTCATCAGCGTGGTGGAGGAGTCTGAACTTTATGAGGATGAGGAGGACCTGGAGCACGCCAAGGAGCTGCTGAGAGAGTACGAGAGGAAGCAGGGGGCGGTGACGGAGGAGGGGAGCGACGGCGGCGGGGCAGAGAATTACGAAAAGACCAGAGCCAAGCATGGGGACGCCGTCTTCTCCAGATTCATGAAAAGCATCTCCTGGTGCCCACAGCAGGTCCTGCGCTACTGCCGCGGGGGGAGGCCTCTGTTCATCTCCTCCGCCCCCTCCAGCATGGCTCAGGCGCTCCCCCGCTGCGGCTCCTGTGGGGGGAGCAGGACGTTCGAGCTGCAGCTGATGCCCGCTCTGGTCAGCCTCCTGCAGAGGACAGAGCGCGCCGCGGGGGCGGAGCTGGAGTTCGGGACGGTGCTGGTTTACACGTGCACTAGCAGCTGCTGGACGCCCGGATCGGAGCTGGCTGTGGAGGAGTTCTGCTTCGTCCAAGCGGACCCAGACCAGCAGCTCTTCCAGTGATTCCTGGGTCAAAAATAAAAGTCCTGTGGTTAAAGCTGCTGGTCAGGAGTCGCCGTCTCTTCTGGGATCCTCTGTTTTTCTGTAGATTGAGCTTTGAGAGATTCCAGACCCTACAGATGTAGCCCTGATGGAGCAGGTCAGCGCCACAGGAGTGGGGGTTAAAAGAACCGCCAGAATCAAAGCTTCAAATGTTTTATTTGAACTTAGAACTGAAATCTTTTAGCTTCACGTCACAGCAGATCTGCCTCAGCAGCAAACATGAAAAGATGAGCCTGAACAGCTTTACTTTCACAGGACCAGAACCAGTGTATCAAAAATAGTTTTTTAAAATCACATGACCAAAAAATAAAGGTCTTTTCTCATTTTTATGCAACTTTGGTGCCTGGTAGAAGGCTGCGTTTGCGTCCAATCCCAGTCCAACTTCACGGCGGGACGACTCTTTGGTTGAAGTTCCTGAGACGGGCGAGGGAAGAGGGGCGGGGCGTGGCGTCACCAGCGCTGGGGGCGGGGACAGCAGGCACTTGTAGATCCGCTCCGTGCCAACAAACCATCTGAGGAAGCTACGGCCTTCAGCGGGATCGGGAGGTGGTGCGACTCCGCCCCTTCTGGTCACAGGTGGGGCTCCACACAGCCGCTCAGGGCGCCAAAGTCTCTGTCGATGATCTCGTTCACTACAGGAAGCAGCACAGACCACGTTTGTTATGGACTCACCGCGCTCTGCCACCCACGTTCAAGCAGCCACCTTCAATGTGAACACCCACAATGCACCTGCTGCTGGCAGGCCTCTTCTATGCTAGAAAACGCTTCCACCTCCAAACGTGAACCCTTTAACGCCACAGAATTATGGAATCATTGCAACTCTTTGATCATTTACGCAAATAACATCATTCCAGTGCTGAAAAACAACCACTTTAACCAGATCGGTGGCCTTGTGGTAGAGCGTCCACCCTGAGACTGGAAAGTCGGGAGTTCACAACGGAGTCATACCAAAGACTCCAAAGAAGGGACCCAATGCCTCCCTGTTGGACACTCGACACTAAGGCTACGTTCACACTGCAGGCTGAAACGACCCAATTCCGATTTCTTTGCCCCTATGCGACCTGTATCTGATCTTTTCATGACAGTCTGAACGACACAGATCCCATCTTTTCAAATGTGACCCAGACCACTTGGGTATGTGGTCCTGAATCCGATACGTAAAGAGTCAATAACATTTATTCTGGGGGAAACCTTCTTTTATTACCGTTCTCCTTCCTCCCTAACACAAACATGAATACGCCCCCCACTGCCCCCCTCATTCTCTACCTCCCTGCCTGCGCTCTTCTCTTCTTTGTGAAAATAAATGTAATAATGCAAAAAAGGCTCAGCTGTTGTTGTTGACATCCATTGCTAACGTTAGCTACTTCCACAAACAACAGTGACGTCGTTCCCCGTTGAGTACTATTCTGCGCCATGCGGGTCACTTCTGGGTCATTTCACGTCACACAGGAGATCACAAAAGTTCACATTTAATTGGAAATGTGACCAGCCTTGCAAAAAAATCAGGAATTGAGCATTAAGCCCTGCAGTGGGAACGTAGCCTAAGATGATGGATTGGAGGTGAACCCACCGAAAGGTTCCTGCTGTGTCTGCAGCCCCCCCCCAGAGGAGGGGGTCAACAAACGGCTAACGGGACTTTGGCTTGACTTTAAAGCTGGGAATTGGCTGGAATTACATTATTTGCCCACCCCTGGCCTAAAGGGTGAAAGAGTTACATCAGTTCAGAGTGTTAAGGCCCGTACACACCGGGACTAATATTCGCCAGGCGTTATTCGCCAGCGTTTTTCGCCACGTTTTTTGTGTTCACACCCAGGCGATTTTCGCTGACGATGAGTGGAGTGAACATGCAATTTCATTCCCTGACATTAGATGGCGCTTAATGTAAACAGAAATACTCCTGTACACAAGGTGGCGCTGCGCAACTTTAGGCTTCTTAAAGTCGCTTTTCATTCAGAAGAAGAGAGCAAGTATTTAGGCGCTTGTCAGAATCAAACAAAGAAAACATGAATATTTCAAGCACCAGTAGCTCCAACTGGTGCTTGGTTCGGGGATATTTTAGAATGTCCGTCATTATTTCTTCGCGGCAGTGTAGACGCTACTTGGCGTCTATCTTCTTCGCTGGTATATGTGGTCAGAAAGGCAGTTTTGTGTTTGAGCGCCCCCAAGTTGTGTTTTACTGTAACTTCAGAAGCTCCAGACACGTGTGCAAAAGCGCCATTCTCATTGGTCGAATAGATTTCGACGCGACGCGTCGAAAAAAGAAATCGAACCTGAGGCGTTGTTTTTTTTTGACGCGTGGCGTTTTTTCGCGTCGGTGTGCACACTCACATTGGTGCCCTTTGTTTAGTCACGAGGCGTTAAACGTCGGCGAAATTCGTCCCGGTGTGAACGGGCCTTAAAGCTGTGTTCTCCCTGAAGCTCTGCTGACTCTGTTGACACAACAACAGATGGAGCGGAGTCTATTCATAGGTCAGTAGTGAAACGTGAAGCTCAGACGACAGCGCCACTGAACTCTCTGCTTTCTTCATGCCTGCGTCACACTACACCACGGAGACAGTCCTCTTCCCTGACAGGAAAGCTGAACACGTCTGCATCTGATGGAAGTAAAAGCCGCTTCAGACTCACCATCATCCAGCGTGATTTCCTGCAGACCCAGGGGTTTGGGGTTCGCCCGCTCCTCAGGCTCCTTCTTGATGCACGGCACATCTGCAGAGGCGGGAAGCGGGGGGGTCTTCTGGCAGCCAGCGGGAGGTTTGAAGGTGCCTCCTACACTGGTAAATGTAGGGTGGTAAGACTCCCCAGGGGAGGGGGGGGGGGGGGACAGGTTGCAGGGGGCCAGAGGAGGCCTCGGCGGAAAGCGAGGTGATCGGAGGAGGGATAGGGAGGAGCGGAGGAGGCATGGCTGAGGTCTGAAAAGGAGCAGACGTCTGAGGAGGGGCTGACGGAGGAAACAGAAAAGACTCCAGCGGATGGGAAGTGGGAGGAAGATGATGGAGACGAGGGGAGGAAGACAGGCGACACTGCATCAGGAGGTCGTGAGGAGCAAAACATCCCAGATCCGGCAGAAGATCTGGATTCTGGCTGGACGTCTGAATGCAGGCGGCGTGCAGAGCAGCCGGATCGTAGGGGGACTCCTCTTTGACCCCAGCATGCTGACGTCTGACTGCAGCCACGTATGTGAAGCTCTGCATGAGGCTCCTCCTCCGTTTCCCATTGGAGACATAAAACTGAACATGGAAGGGACAGGCCGCCCTCTTGCTGTAGGGAGGGATCTCCACCGCAATGCCGGACTGAAACACAAACACCGAAAACGGAGTCTTATTCGTTGTCTTCCACCAAAAGGAATCTTAAAGTTTTCTTTTTCTTCCAATAGGAATTCTTGGGAAGACCAATTTTCTTTCCCCAGTGGCAGAACTCCCAGAGAATCTACCGATGGGGTTCAAACCTTTGACTTCTTTCTAAGAGGCTTTTCTACAGCAATGGAAAAACAAAGACATTTCCGATAGAACAGCTTTTAGTGACGACCGGAAAACTCACAGGTCAGCATCAAACCAGCATCCACTGTCACAGATGCTCAAACGCAAATGAGTAGCTCAGGAGGATCCCTTGATCCTCTGTGCTCCCTAAAGACAGGGGGGTGGGCATGTACAGGGATGGGGCAGACATACTGGGGGTGAGCCTGTGGGTACAGCAGGCTCTGGTTTCACTTACTTCACTGCACTTTTCAGGCAGGAGTCGAGCCTCCACCTCCCACAGGGATCTTCCATCTGACGGAGAACAGACAGAAACGTCAGGGAGAGCCCACAGACTGCAGAGGAGTTCCTGAACAGGAGCGGGTCTCACCAGGCCCCCTTTCGGTGAAAAACACTCTGGACTGAGCGGAGAAGTTGGCTCCAGCGATGAGCAGCTCCTCTCCACCGTCCACAGAGCCGCTGGCAGGACTGAAGCTGTCCACCTGAGGAAGCTCCTGGCCTGACCGCTGGGCTGCAAAGCCACGGTTTTTTCAATCACACGGTGTTCTCACACGTTTACTCACAAGTTCAGAGGTTTGGGTTAAACTGCAGGAGAGGGGATATCCAGAATGTTCCTGCCTCAGCAGAAAGGGACAGAGCTGAACTCACAGCACTCCACGGGGTTGGACGCCGTCTGCAGCCACAGCGTCCGGTCGTCCTGCTGCGGCAGGGCGGCCCTGAACACCACACGCACCCGCGTGTTCTTCCGCCCGACGTCCGTCTCTCCTTTCTTCAACTCGATGTCAGCGTTACGCAGCTTGAGGATCCCAGCGCAGTCGATGCTTTGAAAAAGAAGCGGACGCCGCCAAAATGTTGAATTCTTCACCACCACCTGACACCCTTTAGAGTTGTCCTCAAATGTTAACACACAAGTGTTGAGACACAATGACCACAACATGCAACTCATTCACCAACCTACTACATGAACAGTTCCTGCTTTACACTCAAATTACCGTTCTAAAACACACCTTTTTTAAATCCATTCCCGGCTTTTGACACAATTTTCATGCAGAAAGTATCTTATTTTACAAGGAACACACTGCCATTCAAATATGACTCATCAAACAGCTGTCACAGTTTCAGGATTGGCACTCAGAGCGTTAGCATGAAAGGGCAACAGGTGTGCGGTTCCGTTTTGGACCAATGGAAGCCAACATTGGGAACGGAGGCAGAGCCAGACGAGTGAGAGGAGGAGGAGGAGGAGCAGGACGAGGAAGGCCAAGGACCCTGATCTCTGATGAGATCTGACACACTTTGGTTGATCATGTGGTCAACCGTGGTCTAACAATGAGGGGGGCTGGGCAAAGAGTACAGCCACATTAGAGCAGGGACACTGTAGCATCCATCATCCGGACTATCCGGAATGAGAAAAAGTAAGAAATCTACTCTCACTATAGAAAATTGGAGTACAGCCTATTACTACAGTACCCCGTATTTTGAATACAAGGATGTAGATGGAGATTGATGATCCACTGCTGTTATTATTATTATTAAAAGATTTGTTTTTTTGTGATGATCAGAGTTTTTATTTCTTTTTAAAATCGGACCAAAATGAAGCATCCCTGGCATCCCCCACCCCTTCCCACCGGGCCGCGGTAAAATCCCCAGGGGTTGACCGTCCCGCAGCCACATTAAGGTTGGGGAACACTGCTGTATATCACTACAGTACCTCGTATTTTGAATATACAGGCATACGCGCGACACTACATTAAATGATACATATTTCAATATGGAAATCAATGACTGTGCTTCACAATAGTGACCACTCTGTGTCTATTTCTGAAACTGTTTCAGAAAGGTGGCTGCAGAGGAGCACCGGTTCATCCTCATTGATGAGGTTGGGTTCAGCGTCACAAAAAGACGAAAGAGGGGAAGGAATGTCATCGGCCCGTGTTCAGCTGGTTCTTCTAAATGTCTGTTCATATAACTTAAACAACTAAACTTTTTCTTTTATATATAAATGATATTTGTGATATTTCTAAGTTGTTACAGTTTGTTTTATTTGCTGATGATACTAACTTTTTAATATTCTGGGGATAATCTGAAAACCTTAACTAAAAGTATTGAAATGGAAATGATAAAACTCAAAATGTGGTTTGACTACAATAAACTGTCTTTGAATCTAACAAAAACAAAGTTTATGGTATTTGGTAATAAAAACAAAACAGAAGTCACTTTGTCCATTGACAACGTAAACATAGAACAGGTGTCTGAATTTAAATTTTTAGGGGTTATGTTGGACGACAAATTAACATGGAAATCTCATATATTTTATGTAAAAAATAAAGTAGCCAAGAGCCTTTTTGTTCTGAACAAATCTAAATATGTTTTACCATGTCATATTATGCACATGTTATATTGCTCTTTGGTTTTACCTTATTTTACATATTGTATTGAATTGTGGGGAAATACATATGAAACTAATATAATGCCCTTAATTCTACTACAGAAGAGAGCTATTCGAATTATTCACAAAGCTAATTTTAGAGATCAAACAAATGAACTTTTTATTAAGTCAGGCTTATTAAAACTTAAAAATTTAATTGAATTGCAGACCTTATTAGTTATGTTTAAAGCCAGAAACAGAGATTTGCCAGAAGACCTACAAAAGCTTTTTATTTTTACCACAGGAGAAGAAAATCATAGGAGAAAATTTGATTTCAAACAACAGATTGCTCGAACAACATTAAAGCAAAAGTGTTTGTCTATAGCAGGGGTAAAAATGTGGAATTCCCAGGAGAATCAGTTAAAAAGTTGTCAAAATATGATTTAATTTAAACGGATGTATAAAGCCAAACAAATTAGTTTGTACAAACTTGACTGTTGAATGGAATGTTTGGAATGTATGTATTAAATGAATGGAATGTATTTACTGTGTATTTGAACTGTATATGGTGAAATCTGAGCACAGCTGATGGTGTGAGAAATGTAAATAGGATGCAATGTTTAAAAGGGAGCAGACAATTATAAGAATTGTGTTCTTCAATTCTGCTCCCTTCTAATCATGAAAATGTTCAATATGTAAGAGAAACATGTAAACATTTGAACATCAATTTTCATGAAAGGAACAAATAAATAAATGAAATGAAAATGAAAAATATGATGGTGTGTGTCATTTGAAAACCCAATCCCACTGGGACAGGAAATAACGTTGGTTTGAATGTAAAGTTTCATTTTGCAGGAGAATTGAGGGGTTTTGCCCATTGGATTTGTGTGTAGGAGGCATGCTTTCAGAAAATGTGTGTAAAGAATTGAGAAAAGCTGTAAATGAACCCAGACAGGATTTGGTTGGATGACAGGAGGTTCCAGGAGTGACATGAGTTTTCTTTAATCATTTATGTACTTAAGGTGGAAATGTTTAGAGTTGAGTAGATGTGAAATATAAAACTCTCTGCTGCTTCGTCAAAAGCTGTCCTGATCTTTCTAATGGAAGTTTGGTACGTTTTTAGCTGTAAAGGTTTTCCTGACTGTGCAGCACAGAGCTGGACTTGTGCTCGAGCGGCTGCGGTTCTGCTCTCAGAACCAAAGCCGAGGCTGTTCCCGGTGTCATCCTACCTGGCAGACATGCTTTTCTCAGGAAGCAGAGGGATCTCCAGGACCTTGGTTCCACCCAGGACTTTCTCCTGACAGACGGTGGAGACGGTTTTCCCCGTGACTCGGTGGACCTGGTAGAAGGAATGGGGACGAAGGTGGCGGTCGTCCGCGGTGCCGATGAACAGCAGCAGGCTGACGGGATGCTCCTGGTATCCACTTAACTGCACACACACACACAAACACACACATCTGAACAACAGGGACCTGTCCTCACACTGTCCAACAAGGCTGGAAACCCTGCAGCTTCTGTCTGATGAAACAGAGACCATTTGACAGCAGAGAGCAAAGCAGCACATTCAATTCTGGACTTCAGAAAAGACTGAACGTTTCAGCTCTTTGTCCATCAATCAGAGTTGTCACATGTCTGAGCTCATTGCATTTCTGTGATCTGATGATTGCTGGACTTTTTTGAAACCAGTCGAGGCGGGTAGGATGTAATTTAGCATCTCTGATGGCTTAGCATCTCTGTAGTCTCATTCATCCTCAGTCTTACTTCCCCTTTACGGTTTTCTGGACCCGTTGTGCATGTTTGATGTTTGTCACATAAATGATTCACATCATTTTACAAACTTCAGCTTAACGCACAAACTGAACAAAACACAGTGCAGTGACTCCCCCTGAACCACAGAACCTCAAAGAGTTTTTTTCTCTTGCTTGCTTTTTGAATCTACATCTGGGGTTTCCTGTTTCAGACACTTTGTGGGCGGAGTCTGTTCCCTGACTTCTGGCTTGCTTGTGGGTTTCAAAGTCTCCAGACGGAGGAGCGGTGAAGCGGTCGGGCCTGAACGTCCTGAACGTGTGTCCGAACAGGGATACCTTCCTGCTTTAATGACCGTCCTTCAAAAAAAATTTGTATTCTGTTAGACCCTTTCAGTTACGGTTCTTGTCAAATGAACCCACTGGATCCAGAACCAGGGCTTCAGGCGAATGCTCACATTCACAAACCAAATCTGTCCCAACTCCAAAACCTGGATTTTGGCATTTCAAAAAACCAACTGTATATGTTTTTGAGACTTGAACGCTGAGAGCCGGGACTTACGGTGACGACAGGGTGCCCCCCCGTAGCTGCTTTAATGGATCCTCTGCTGCCCTCCGTCTCATAATGCGCTCGGTGGTAAGACCTGGGCTGGACCTCCAACTTCAGCTCCATCTGCTCATAGTGACTGGGCAGTGGGAAGTCCAGAGGAGGGGGGGACCTGGTCCTGAGAAGACACAGAAGAGCCGTCAGCCTCTGATGGAGACAAACTGGACAGACACCAGAGTCCTTCCTGGGGGGCTCTGTCAATGCAATGCAATGCGCAGGTCTTCACTGCAAACCCCAAAACACACACTTTCATTTCAGCTCAAACGTATCGTACATGACATTAGACGCAATGACATTTGAAGCAGAAAAACGTCTTTGACGGTTTAGAAAAGTATATGTAGATTATAGTAAACCTTTACCTGCAATAACAAGAGAAAGATTGACTTGATTTAGGATTGACGTTCATTCTGCTTCTGTCCAATGTCACCAGTTAACATGTGTTGTCTTAAGCTACATTTGATCAAAAAAAAAGAAAGACAAGATTCCGTTTTTGCCACGTTTGCATCACCATCATCATCATCAGATGTTGAGCTTTATCGTCTCATCTCTCAGAGGAAGTGGTGGTCTCTGACTGTTTGGGATCATCGTTCTCACACCGCCTGCCTGCATGGTTTTGACTGAAGCCTGCTGCTGAGTCCTGCCCTTCCAAAGAGCTCGGGACCTGAAGACTCGGCCAGGTAAAGTGCCCCCCCCCCACGGACAGAGATGGAAATGGCAGAGCGAAGACTCATTTAGAGGACTTGATGAGCTGAAGTCGTGGACTCCATCCCCTGAAGGAGTTTAGGGCTGAACGCTGCATCCATCCATGACCGATAAACAGGAAGCTGATTATCTCGTGCGTTTCCTCTGGTTTCCCACAGTCAAAATGATCAGAGGTTGGAATTTTGGCCATATTCATGTGTATCATGGCTGCTGTGGGGGTAAATGTCGGGCCGCTGGGCCCCCACCTCACTACCACCAAATAAGAAAACTGGCACGCAACAGAGAGGAACATGACCGTCATGTGAGGACAGCAGCTTCACGCGTGTCACTCAATAACTGTCCTCATGTTGCCACAGCAACCACGTTCCTTTTCCCACACCAACGCCGTTCTCTGGCCTTTTCAGAGCCGGGATGTCACAGGGTTCCTCATGGCTCAACCAGCAAAATCCTCTTCTAGTCCGTAGAAGAGTAAAACTGGGGGGGGGGTTCAGCTGCATGGTTTCACAGCAGATGATCTTCCTGGCGGGTTTACAGTTGATGCTCGCACAGAGGTGTGTGGTCATGGGGCAGCAGTCCCTCCTCAGATGCTCCTCTGGAAGGATTTGACCCGTCGAGCCTGTCAGGCATCACAACCTGCTGCTGCCTCTGCTTTGGCTCCCAGTTTTCTGTTTAAACCAATTATCTAAACATTTAACCCTTGTGCTTTCTTGTGGGGTCCAGATGACCCCACTGCCAACATTAGTATGCCTTGGGAGTGGGGTCATCTGGACCCCACAAGAAAGCACAAGGGCTAAAGCCGGGGTGTCAGAATCCAGGTGTCGAGGGCCAGCGTCCTACATGTTTTAAAACCAACGTGCCATAGAAGCTCCTTATTGGCCAAACACACCTGATTCAGGTAACCAGCAGCAGAGATAGCAGGATTTCTGGAAAACCAGCAGGAGGCCTGGAGTCTGACACCCCAGCTGTAGATCCTTCAGGATCCATGGAAAAAACTTCCAAAAACCTCCGGCTAGGAAGAACATTCAGTAGACCTGCAGCCTTTTCACCTGTACAGTATCCCCCTCGTGTTCGCAGGGCTTACGGAGCCAGAGAGACCCGCGGATACAGAGACCCGGCCCCCACCCCCCGCGGCTGAAGATTGTCAGCGATCCTTCCTCATCAAAAAGCCTTCAGAAAGATTTCTGATGCTTTGTTAACATTGATTACAGCACATTGGAATATTGCTTTGCTTCATGATCATTATTCTCCATGGTTTTCTTCTGCAGAGTATCAGGAGATTTTCCGTCTGTTTCCGGGTCAACTGATGTCATTTCTTCATGCAGGGACACAAACTTCGGTTATAGCGATTCAGGAACCAGCTGTGAAATATTCTTTAGCAAAGACGACGAGCCGGCGTGCTGTTCACCCCCCCCCCCCCCCCCCCCCATCACCTCCTTTAGACGCATAAGTTTCATTCAAGCGTCTTGAGTTGAATCTAGGGAAATCTACGGAATAAGCGGGGAACACTGTACTCACTTTCCTGTGGCTTGCAGTCATTTGTACTTTAGGGCAGTGATTAGAAATCATAAGCTTTGGTTCCTTCTCTAGTTCCTTGTTGTTTTGTCTTTTAGGTTTAAATCATCTTTTGTGTCCGGCTCGTCTTTAATCCTTGGATATCATTTTCCACTCTGGAGTTTCCTCTAGCAGCTTTCGGGCTCTGGTCATCTGGTTGCTTTGGTTGACCCTCAGCCTGTTCAGCGGCTTTCCCGTGTTTCTTGGCCCGATCTTCTCATCCTGACGCTTCTGTTCATCTTTCAGGGTTTTCTGTTGTTGTGTCCATGTTTCTGTGGAGCAGTGTCCTCTTTCCTGACCCTCCTGACCTGGCAGGAATCAAATTGCAATTGAACTTCTGCCGATCCCTGTAAAGTGCATTGAGTGACATTCCATCAGTTTCAAGCCTTCCTGAGACCCAAACACCAGGCAACACTGAAGCCTGGACAGTAGGCACCAGCACACGTCTGCATACAAAGAGGTCCAGTCAAGCATGAGGGACAATGCTTTTGCTGAGCAGCAGCTGCACAGAACAACACCCATAGAGCTGTGAGGGAGGGTCGTCACACAAAAGACTCCTGCAGGATCTTTACAGGAGACTTTCCGGACTTCTGCCTGTCATTTTCATTAAACAAAATTCATAACAGACTTCAATGCAGACCTGAACAGTGGAGGGTTTCCAGGTTTGGGTTTGTTCCAGCTGAAGTGGGACGGCACCTTCAGAAAGAGCTCAGCGAGGCCCTGCTGCTCCCGGACGTCCTCTCCAGGAGAGTCTTGGTACGACTCAGCAGCTGCGTCTTCTGGACTGTTCAGGAGGACAAACTGGCTTCCTGTTTTCCTCCTGGTCTTTGAAGGCACATCAAGCTCCTGATAGCCGTACGTCAATGGGGGCCCAAGGGCAGGGGGCCTTCCCAACCAGATGTCATCTGTCACACTGCCCCGTGGAGAGGTGCCTGGGGTGGGGCTGGCTGAGTGATGAGGGGAGGGGGAGCGAGTGTGGGGGTCTGCGCTGGAGTGGCGTCTCTTCCCGCACGGGGAGGAGGGTCTGGATGACGGCCTGAATGAGAAAGGAGAAGCGTTAGAGTTCAGTGGGTGAAGTTCTTCTGACTGTCTCACATTTTCTTCTTGTCACTTGCAGCTGTTTATCCCTAAGCAAACATCTAACCCGGGGATTTTTTTGGAGTCAAAAACCCAGCTAAGCACAGCTGTTAATAAAGCCCATTTTAAAAGTGCAGATTTCAGAGGAAAACTGCAGATGACCCGTTCGTTGGCATACATGTCATCTCCTGTAAAAGAGGCACGCTTGGTTGTGAGCGGCTCCTCAGAGGAACGGAAGGATTTAGCTTGAATGCTGCCGCCGTCTCTCTACAGCAGCAGCACGTTTTAACAGTTTCTCTATTGATCCTCAAGAACTTTGACACTTCTCCTCCTCACCTTGGTTCACACACAAGCCGACATGAGGACAACCGAACTACCCTCAAGCTACAGCCGCCAAAGAATCCATCCATCCACAACAACGCCCCATCTAAGGTTATTGAGGTTTCTGGGGCCAAGCTCAGCTCTCACAGGATGGAGGCAGGGTACACCGACCGGGTCAGTGTATCACAAGGCCACACACACCAAGACTAATGCTTCTCCTCATTCAGTGTTAGTGTCCTCAGTCAGACACCAACTCGGATTACAGATCTCTTCCACAGAGGGTGGAGTGTGTGAAAAAAAGGAAAGCTTACCTGGAGCCGGGCCTGCAGTTCAGCCAGCTGTCCTCTGTGATGCTGGCGCGAGGCGAGTGGCTCGGCGACTGCTGGGGCGACAGTGATGGGCTGAAGGCTGAAGGATACTGGTACTGCTGCTGCCACAGCTCCACCCCGAACGCCCCT
The DNA here is from genome assembly GCF_053564925.1 of Oryzias latipes. Lineage (NCBI taxonomy): Eukaryota > Metazoa > Chordata > Actinopteri > Beloniformes > Adrianichthyidae > Oryzias > Oryzias latipes. The sequence goes on from NC_136242.1 coordinate 8,421,990, forward strand.
CCCCCACAGCCCGGCGACCCCAGAGGTGACCCGGCTGGAGAGCCAATAGCCAGAAGAGCAGCATCCCTCAGGTCCCCCTCCCCGTCGTCGGAAATGTGCGAGAAGGACTCACAGGAGGACAAGTCTGACATCCAGCTCTTGGAGGAGAGGCTGCTGCAGGGACTTGGGCAGAGCGTTGTGTCGCGATAGCAGGGGTCCAGAGGCAGGTACAGCTGACCTCTTGACCAGGATGGCTCAGTGTACCCCCCATCTGCTCCTCCCATTGTAAAAAGCTCTTGGCTAGGGGCAGATTCCACAGGATTGCTATGAGTAATGGAGGTGATCTGTATGCTGGGGCAGTCGAAGGCTCTGGGGGTCCCCTGAAGGCCATGACATGGGTCCTGGGCTTGATAGCCAGCATAATGGTAGCCTGCTCCTGCAGGTAAACATGGGGGGTAGCCCTGCAGCTGCTCAGCCAGACCCTGTGTAGACGCTGGAGGAGTTTTCCCGCTCAGATCTGGAGCTGTGAGGAGAAGCAGATCGCTGTATGTACTGTTAACAGAACTTTACCTTTCAATGATTTTACAGTCCTTGTTTTTTCTTTTTTATTTAACTTGTCCTGTCCAACAGCTGAGCAAACAGATGAGAGCTGAAGACCTCTAGTGTTGGACATATCCTACTGTTACAGCAGGGGTTATGAATCTCCTGACACAGCAGAAGCATGTCTGAATAAACCCCTTTTGTAATCTAGGCCAAACTTTATGTAAGAGTTAATGGGCGACGCGGTGTGCATTATCACTTTTTAACGCACGCCGTGGAAGCCTGAACAGACGGTTGCTTCCGCGAAGTGCATTAAAAAGTGATAATACACACTTCGAAGGCCATCAACCTGCTTATACCATGGTCACTTACAAAAGAAATAAATAGTAACCAGTTTTTATTGCGTAATTCTTGTTTTTTTTTCCAATTACGTGGTGCGGCAAATGTTACGTGGTGCGGCAAATGTTACATGGTGCGGCAAATAAAGCATGTTGTCACGGTAATGTGACAAGGCTCTGCACCACCGCTGCAGTCAAGATTCGGCCATATAAAGCAATAAATCTATGCTGATGATCACGATGTGTTACATAAAGCATCAGTTCAGAGAAAGTTCTCCTCTTACCGCTTGTTTTTGTCCAGATGATGAAGATAAAGGTTGTTTTAAAGAAGCCGGCGCATTGATACAGAAGATTTCAGATAGGTGACCGGAACTTCTTTTTGGGGCGTGCGGTTATCACTTTTTAACGCACACCCAGTAGCCAATCAGATTCGAGTATTCACCCGGACCATGGTATAATCATCTTTAACATATTTGTAACCGTTTTTTTGTTGTTGGACCGGACAGAAAAGAAAAGGAGGGAAGAACAGAGAGGGATGTTAGAGAGGGGGGGTGGGGGGTGATTATAGAAGGGGGGTAAAACCATGAAGCAGCATAAAGCAGCAAGTTGCAGGATGGTTATAATCATTACGATTAGGTTCAGATGTAATACAAATCTAGAAGGGGTGGGGCCTGTCCACACACACACTGATTTGATCTTGAGCTTGAGTCATGGCATCTGGACTTAAAATCCAATTTCTTGAGACGATTCACCACTCATCCCAGTGGCTTTAGTGTACTGATAGATGTGAACCTCCACTAACAGGAATCATGGTGTCAGTGCATTGAAATGTATTGTAACAAACGTCACATGATCTTATAAGAAGACATCATCTGACCAGCAACACTGACCTACAGGAACTCTACAATGCATGTGCTGAAAAAGCCCTTCTCTTCTGATAACGCGATTTGCAGCTGATTCTTGTCACAGAGAGCGTAGGGAAATGCCTGCATTATACTGGAGTCTCTGGGCTTCTATCAGAGCAGCAAAGATTCTTCGTCAAAATGGATAATACCAACTATTTGAATGTGCTTTTATGATGGGTGAGTCTTTATTAAAGAAACTTGTTTAGCAAACGGCAGATAACCATCAGAGCAAACTAAAAGCTAAAGTTAGGCATGGCTTCCTCTCAGCCTGTTCTCTGTCTGATAACATGAAGCTGTCTACTCAAGAAAAGAGACCTACAGTAACTTTTACTGATGATGCTTTGAGGCTGTTTATGGTAAAACAGCTGCTGGCATGAGCGTGACATTGTTAATACTAAAACTGAAAAACACAATCATTGTATAAGAAGTGAAGAAGCTTCATTTATAATGTGAGGACAAATCGAATGGATGTGGTTGAACCTGAGGAGAAACGGATGCTTTCTCCACCATTGCTTTTTGATAAAACTATGTTCTCACCACCCAGTCGTGTTGAACAGAACACTTCACCATTTTCACACCTCTGCTTTCCTGTAGTTTTGGTTCTGTCCCTTTGGGCAAAGGGGGGTAAGGATGAGGAGACTCTGTAACTATAGCAACTGGACCATTTCACAAAGAATGTTTACTTAGAGATTGAAAAACTAGCATTGATGCTGAAGATGAACGGCTGATCTACGGCTCCAGGCTGATCCAGTTTGACCACGTGAGAGGACTTTCATGTAAAGTGTCGATATGCCCTTTATCCATTTCATGTCTTCTAACTAAACAGAATGTCACTGCACTCCTGCCAGCTGTTATCCTTGGGAGCCCTGCAGCTGTAACTGCAACAGCGACGGACGGTGTGAAGCGTTTTTAAAGGATATAGCATAATGGAACAATGAATGGCAAAGGTGGAAAAGAATGGCTGACTAGTACTGAAGGAAAGTCAGACTTCAGCCATGAATTGTGACACATGCAGCATAACATGAGATCAATGCACAGTCATGCATGCCTGCAGAAAGCTGCACAGCTGCTGGAATTTATCACAGGCTGGGCCTAAAACTGGGCAGCTCTGACCCAGAAGTAAAGCGACCTCTGATCGCAGGTTCCAGACCATGCGTGCTGAAGTTCCAATGAGCAAGACACGGAACCCCACATTACCCCAGGTAGCCAATACTGTTGTTGTGAATGTGTGTGTTCATGGATGACACATGCAAAGTGCATGCAGGAAGGTGAAAACCCAACCCAAGCACACACCGAAAAGCTTTCTTTCCGTCCTCAGACTGCTGTGAACCCTTCATAACCCCCCGGGGGTATGTTCACACTGTGGACCTCAAATGCATTCACTGCAGCGGGTTCTCCCACACTTAGGAGGTCAAGCATCTCTGCTGTGTGAGTAACAGCAGCAGCTGCACACTCCAAAGCTCCAGAGTAAATTTGGAGGCAGATCACCTCCAGCCGTTCAGTCCTTCACACAGGTGCAGGCAGTACTTGCCGCCACTTTTAATGCCGTTCCGTCTGTCTCACACGTGCGGCTTGTATGCAAACATGTCCGAGCGCCAACTGCGATGTGCTTCAGCGCTCACAGCTTTCTTCATAAATAACACTAAGTGCAGCAGAGGGGTGAGGTGTTGCATAACTGTCACCCTTCAATGGGGGAGGGGGGGGGAGCAGCGACACCCTGCAACAGCTGGGTGTCACACAGCAGCACGAGAAAGCAGGAAGTCAAACCAGCCAACAGATAAGCAGGGTGTCATGTCTGTCAGGCCGGAGCACAAACAGCAGCAGCAGCGGCCTGGTCTGCTGTACCTGTTTGTTCGTGCACCGCCCACCCCCGGATCAAACGCTGCATTTCCTTCCTCAAAACACACATTCATGGCCAAACGTTTGGAGCAGAGAGATCCTTACCAGTCTCAGAAACTTAAGGACGCACAAAGGACGTGATGGCCGATGTTTTAAAATAGTACCCGACATTTAAACCTTTATTGTCAGTAAATAAATAACAATAGACGTACCAAAGCCAAATCAGCACTAATTAGAACAATAAGGCGCTTCCAAAACATACATCTACTCCACTTAAAGCTCAGTCAACAGAACGAAAAGGCAAATAAAACACATGAGAGCGAGCAGCCAATACAGCCCCCAATTTTGGGGGCTGTATTCGCTGAGAACTGTAGCGCAATAATCTTTCAGTCTCTATATTCCCTAAGAATTTTTTTAAAGTTCTTAGAACACCACCTTTAGTCCACATTTGAGTTTGTTTCCTTGAATAGTTAGTTGTTTTAGCAGGCGTGAAAAAAATGCAAATGTGAGTTTTTGTCCTCTACAGCAGGACAAAAACGTGTTTGTCAGTCATCTGAGAGAGGTCTACAGTGTTCACCATAAATACACTTCAACTATGAGAGACAGGGGTGGGGCTGGCTGAGTGATGTAAAAAAGAGGAAACCACATACTACAACTTTTAAAGAACTCGTTTATATAATGGAGCAGAAAATAACAACTTAGTCAATAACTAAGTTCAACTCTATACTTTGTAATGAAACCCTGGTATCAATGACAGATGAAGGTTTCCTGCAGGTCTTCACCAGGTTTGCACACATTGCAGCTGCTATGTTAATCCATTCTTCCATGCTGATCTATAAAGCTGGGATGTTTTAGGGCTGTTGCTGGAAAACACAGACTTTCAACTCCCTCCACAGATTCTCCATTGTATGGCGGTCTAGAGACTGGCTAGAACTCTGCTGAACCTTGAAACGCTTTTTCCGTGGGCACTCCTTTGTTTACCTGATGATGTGTTTGGCTTCATCGTCATGCTGTAAAATCCAGACATGTTTCATCTGTCATCAGGCATGACCCATTCATCCTTTCCTTAATATGGATCAGTCATCCTGGGCCCTTTGTAGCCCCAAACCATGATATTTCCACCTCCATGCTTCACAGTGGGTTTGACGAGTGGCGTTCATACCAAAGAGTTTCATTTTGGTCTCGTCCGATCACATGACCTTCTCCCAATTCTTCTTGATCATCCAGATGGTCTCTGGAGAACTTTAGATGGCTCTTAACCTGTTCTGGTTCAAGCAGGGGAACCTCTGGACAATGTTGTGTGTTACTATAGTAAACTTTGTGACTATAGTAACACAATTCCTTCCTAAATTTTTCCATAGTAGTTCAGAAACACAATGACTCTTTTTCTGAATCACGCCCCTACAGGTGCTGCTGTTGTTGCCCACAAGGGGCATTGAAGCCCCCCAAGAAGATAATGGAGTCCCCCATTGGGGCACTTTCTAGTACCCCTTCGAGAGACACCAAGAAGGCTGGGTACTTCAAACTGATGTTCGGCCCAAAAGCCGACACCACCTGTCCCCCACTCGTAGGCAAAAGGACATGACCCTATCGTCCTCTGGGGTGAACTCCAACACCTTTTAAGCCTTGGGGCTCACAAGTAAGCCCACACCAGCCCACCGCCTCTCACCATGAGCAACTCCAGAATAGTAGTGCAACCCCTCTCAAGGGACTGAATTTTCAGAGCCCTGGCTGTGCGTAGAGGTGAGCCCAACTACAGTATATCTAGCTGGTATCTCTCAACCTCTTGCACAAGCTCAGGCTCCTACCCTGACAGAGAGGTGACATTCCATGTCCCAAAAGCCAAGTTCCATAAACAAGATTTGGGCAGTCAAGGCACCCCCGGCGACTGCCACCCAAACCGCATACTTACAGGCTGTAAGAGAGGAGCCCCAGGCACTCGCCTGTAAGCCCTAACCCCGGGCCTGGTTCCAGGGTGGGGACCTGGTAACACCAATCCCGGCAACGTTACAAAATATTTGGTTTTATTCTCATCAAGGGGTTCTGAACCCCTCTTTGTCTGGCTCCTCACCACATCATTTTGGCAGGTGTAGAAAAAAAATGCAAACTGCGGCTCTCTTCAGGTCATTGAGCAGTTACCCTGTGAAATTCTGGACTGTTTTTTCATGGTTCTCCTGATCATTTGTTCTCCACCAGGTAAGATCTTTCATGGAGCCTCAGGTGGAGGGGGATTGTCAGTGATCTTGTATTTCTTCCATTTCCTAAAAGTTGCTCCAACAGTTGATCTTTTCTCTCCAAACTGCTTGTTTATGATAGATTAGTTTATCCCAGTCTTGTTCAGGTATATATATTTCTCCCAGCTGTCCTTTGACAGCTCTTTAGTCTTGGTCACTGTGGAGAGGTTCCAGTTGTTTAAATTTGTAAATGATACATACTTATAAAGCACTTTACTACATTCATGGGCAGGCAGAGCAGGAACCGAACCTGTGATCTTCCAATTCAGGGTCAACAGCCCAACTTCTGCACAGCGGCCTCACTAAGGGTGTGGACAGGTGTCTTTTATACCCAGTTCAAACTGGTTACATTAATAAAGATAATAAGCGGAGGATAAAAGAGCTTCTTACAGAAGTAGCAACAGGTCTAAAATGGACAGAATTCTTCTTTTATTGTAGGAGCTAAATGATTATTTTCTAAACAAATATACAAATAAATTATTTATAAAAATCATCTAATGTGATTTCCTGGACTTTTTCTTCACGTTCTGTCTCACAGAGTGTCTCTGTTATGACCGTAACAGACCTCCCATCTTTTAGTGGAACAAGTTACACAATCTGTGACTAATCAACTTTTAGCTTGACTGTACATACAGTTGAGAAAAAAAAAAACATTTGATCCTTTGCTGATTTAGTAGGTTTGTCCACTTAAAAAGAAAATGACAATCATCCTAATGGTAGATTCATTTCAACAATGAGAGAAAGAAAATCACAAGGACAATCAAGAAACCGAATTTACAGATTTCATATAATTTTTTTGCCTTTCAATGAGGGAAATAAGTATTTGATTTAGTACTTTGTCGCAAAACTATTGTTAATAAGTTCAAGTTCAAGTGAATTAATTAATGACGCCTTAAAAAGATCGCAGTCAAACAAGGCGCCAATGTGTGGAAAGACTTGAATTTCGCAAAGTCATGTGACCATCCAGTGTCTAGAATGTTCTAAGAATGTTCCCTTTGGATTCTTTGGATGTGGAAAAAACAACAGTGGTGAACTTTAGGAAACTAACATGTGAATGGATTTGACATTCATTCTAGTTTACTTGTTTGTTTGGACACAGATTTCATTTACACTTCATGATCTGGAAGAAATCCGAGAATCTGGAAAACTTCACCGTTCTGTCCCAGGTATTTCTGTGCGAGTCTCACTGGTGGAAGTTTGGATAAAGATGATCTGGATCCATTTTAGGTTGAATGAATGAATCGAAACGTTCTGAATGAGCCAATATCGATGATGAGTTGTATCTTCAACCACAAATCATGATATGAATCGAATTGTTAAAACAAATTGTCACACCCCTACTATTAAATCCTTCAGATCTGGTGGCTGTTGCTTAGCAACTCTGAGCTTCAGCTCTCTCCATAGGTTTCCTATAGGGTTGAGGTCCGGAGACTCAATGACCTGGATATGCTTCTTCTTCAGCCATTCCTTGGTTGCCTTGGTGGCATGTTTTTGGTAGTGATGGGAAGATTGATTTCGTGTTCCGGAGCGTTTCCAAACTCTAGTGGAACTTCTGTCTTGTTCCGAGCTCTGACCAAACTGTTGAGGTCATGTGACCATTTCATTTCGCGTTCCATCGTGTCAAAAGCTGTTCCTAATCATCTTGGTTGGTAATTCAAACTCCACAGAAATAAAATTCAATGAAAGAATGTGGCAATCTTGTTGATTTAAAAATGTCATGCACAATTTTACAAATAAAAATATCGCAGTGGTTTTCTTCTTTCCTCTCTGTTTTTTAAGACGAACTTTTGTCTCTTTTCTAATTGGTGGTCAATGATCACCGTATATTGGCAAAGCATTTTAAGAGCTTCTCCAAACGATGTTTACAATGGTCTTTTACGCAGTTTACCTTTTGCTGTTTCATGGAAAATCTTGTGCAATTTTGAAAACAATTTTTCTTTTTTTACTTTTTTCTGCGAAGGTTTGAAATTGAACAAGTGTATTATAGCTCTCTTAAAAGAGCTATAATAATTGTAAAATATAACGCTTATAAAAGTTCCTGGATTTCACCAATTGCGGGTCATTTTTAAGAATGTAACTCCGGCAAGAAACGAGTGACCACCGTCTTTGTGACATCTTGCCTCTTGTAATTGTTAAATATCAAGCATTTGAAGAAAGATATGGAAGCAAGTAGAAAGAGTCCCAGATCAGCTGTTGGGGGTCACCGAGCTTCTGACTCAGCACTTCTTCATCTCCATTTGAACACAGTTTGGTTAGAATAAAATGTATTTTCATAAAAAGAAAAACAAGAAAAATAACTTTTGATAGCTACAACAATCTTTGAAGTTTAAAAAAGAAGAAACACATGAAATATTCTATTTTATTTTGTTCCAGATTTTTTTAAATATTTTTTTGCCACTGTGGTGAGGTGTTTAGAATGTTCTACAAGACTGAATCATTTGGAACATTTGTTCTCCCAATCGTTCTATTTCTGCCATCACTAATTTTGGGCCATTATACTGTTGGAATCCACGACCAGTTTGAAGCCTCCTGGCTTAAGGACGGAATGAGGTTCTGACGGTACACGGCTCCACCCATCCCTCCATCCACACGGTGAAGAAGACCTGTGCAGAAAACACCCCAAAGCATGATGTCTCCACCTCCATGCTTGACAGTGGGGATGGCGTTCTTGGGGTTATTGGCAGCATTTCTCTTCCTCCAAAAACGACGTTTTGAGTTGATGAGCAAAGAGCTTCCTGTTGGTCTTATCTGACCTCAGCATCTTCTCCCAGTCACTCTTGCGTTGTAAAGTCGTACCAATTGCTTTTTTTGGTGACTGAAGTTCCAGCTGTTGTGAGATCATCAACTAACTCCTGCCGTGTTGTTTTAGGCCTGTTATTACTCTGTTCTCATGGAAACTACACCAGGTCAGATCTTGTTTGGAGCCTCAGACCAAAAGGTGGATTGATGGTCACGTTGCAGCAACAGTTGTCATCTTAACCCTTAGCTTTGTTGTCCTTTCTGGTCTGGTGCAGGTGTAAAATCTTCCACCTTAAATCCACTGAACATCTTTGTTGGAGAGTTTGGAGTCTGACTGATGGACTGATGCTGTGGACAGGTGTCTTTCTACAGGTGATTAGTTAAACAGGCGTCTTCAGTTCAGGTGACAGGTTGATCAGGAGAGTCTAACTGGTTTGTGTGAACCAGAACTCTTAATGGTCACTAGGGGATCCAATACGGATTTCCCTCAATGAAATGCAAATATAATTTATATAAATTCTTTAAAAGAAATGTCTTGATTTTCTGTCATTGTTCTAATCAATTCAAGATTAAGATGGCAGACTGTCAATTTCTTTTTAAGGGGGGGGAACTCACAAAATCAGCATCAAATACTCATTGCCTCCACTGTACTGTTATCAGAATATCACTTTATTACAGGACTTTTTTGTGCTCATGTGAAATTGCCCTGAATTGGTTCATATTCAAACCTAAATCAATCCCAGTTCCTCCTGAAATCAGATATATGAGTTTTATTCTCGGCTCTTTAAAATCTATTCTGAACCTCGTAACTATAATATTAAATGTTGTATGCCTGTTTTGGAGTTGATTTTTGTTTTTCTTTCTTTCCTTTTCTTGGTAGTGAGCCGGGACAGACCGTCAGAGGGAAAACTTATTTCTAAACCGTGACCTAAACATAGACATCTTTTGAATAAAATAGGAGGAAACGTCATTAACAAACGGCTCCACCTGTCTTAGTTCAGTGGTGTTCTGCGATATGACAACAATGGGACCTTGTTATGTTGTCATCTAGATTCTCTCACGAGTGAGAGAAACTAAAGTTTTTTGGTTTTTCTCCTCCAAAAGTCATTTAAGAGCAGCAGCGACTGTAAAACAGGCCAGTGGGTGTGTTTGCGCGGAGTCTGACGTGCTTTTATTTTTGCATCTGCGTGACCTTTATTCTGAAGATTAGTCATGACAACTGTCCGTGATGGGCTGCTTGCTAGCTCCGTTTAGCTCCGTCTCCTTGTTTGTACCCGCGGCTGAAAGCGACACGTACCTGCTGCCTGCCTGCCGTCTTCCTCAAACATCAGCCTGAAGTCCAGCTCCTCGCAGCAGTTTAGGGCCGACATTGGCGTGAAGAAGGAACCGCCAAAACGAGCGGTCCTAATAATAAAACTAAGCTTTCTTACACACTTCCAATTCCATTCGAATAAGCAGAACTCTGACGGAGCCGAGACCGCTCTACGGCATATTTATGACAAAAGTGGCTGACTACCAACTACACGTCTCCTCAACACATTTGCGCGCATCGCAGTAGTTCACAGAAGAGCAAACAAACTTGTTGATTGCGGTGTTTCTTTTCGGTTGCTGCGAGTTTTACTCTTCTCAAGCTTGATCCTTGTGTTGCTTTCAAGTCCCCTCGTAAACTTGAACACTCCGATGTGATGAAAAGTTATTTAAAATAGGTTATTGCTGTACTCGTCTTTAATCTATTTTTTTTTTACATTGAGCCTTTGTGTTAAATTTGTTGAAGGCTGTGTATTGAATTACGCGTTTCCTTCGCAGTTTGAATAAAATAACGCAAAGTAGCAGCACAGCTTCCTGAAAACTAGCGGAATAACAATCCCATCGTCCTTGAAGCTGTCATTGGCCCGCCCCACGGTGACGTCACTTGGCATTTTGTGTATGAGAGGCCATGTCTGAAGTTCGATGACAGACTCAGAGACTTCAGTTTCAGAAGTTTGGATTTCTTCTTCTTGTGATAAGACTAATAAGAGAAGACTATTTAAATGCTCCCTGAAACCGCATAGGCTGCAGCAGCTGATTTTAGAAGATGGAGGAAACTAGAACAACACAAAGTGACAGGACTGTCCAGAATTTCCATCTAAATATTAACAACCTACTTCATGTCCTTATTATTGGACAATGCTAAAAATGCTCTGAAACTCTTCAAAATTCTGCAGCCAGAGTCCTGAGGATCATGTGCTGCCTTTGTGAAGTAGAATTTAAAATGTTTTTACAAACATTTACACTTTTAAATAGTGAGGCAACAAGCTTTCAGATGTTTCCCACAGCTCTAGCATTCTGCAGAATTACTCACTCCAAGAATCTCTCAAACTAGGATGAGGGAAAGTCTTCAGGGATCAGGCTCTTCTAGTGGTCTTTGGACTTTACAGTATTTCTTGAAAAAAAACAACAAATATTTGCCACAGTAGCCAGACTCAAAGAGAAGATGAACAAGGAAATAAACAATAAGGAGGAAAGTATGAGCAATCAGTCAAAACATGTAAAAATAAAAAAACTAACAGTCCAGAGCTTCATTATACTTGTGTGAGGAAATATTATTAAAGATATCCAACTTAGAAGAGCAGGCAGCTTGGGTACAAACGAACAAATAAAACTCAAACTCGTAAAATGAAAGAAAAAACAGAAGCTCATGTGGAGATCTCTGATGGTAGTTTTACTGAAACTATATCAACATAAAATCCTCATCTACTAGCTCCAGTTCCTCCATGAAGCTTCTTGCCTCCCATTCAGACAGCCCAGTGTCTGCATGACGTGATGGGACAGAAAGAGTCTGAATCATGCAGAGGTTTCAGTCTGCACTCCTTTCTGATGTCTCACTTCCAGTCTTCATCACCACCCTTTGCTCTGAAGTTTCCAGCTCCTGCAGGACATCATCTGCCACATGCAGCTTCTTCCTCCTCTCTTCTTCTGCTCTACCATTTTTCCTGCTTTCCCTCTTCCTCTTGCAGACAAGATCAGAGTCTTTGTCACCAACGCGACCCTCTGGGACCCCCAAAACCCGCATGCAGACGATGGCAGCTGCTTGCTCTGCAAACTTCTTTGACTTTTCCCTGAAAGAAAAAAGAAAAAACACATTTCACACTGGAATGCAGTGGAAATGGGGTGCAGAGAGACAAATGAGGAAAGTCACGACAAAAGAAGAGATTAGCAGCTGAAAGGTGTGCCGATTATGATCTGATCTTCTGACGAGAGCGTAGCTTCCCACACGGTGAAGCCCAGTTGGACCGTGCTCCTGCAGCGGGACCTTCATGGGGTTTACACCTCTGTCATGGAGACATCAAGTCCACTCAATAACTTGATAAGGGAAATGTCACTCCCTAGTTTCCTGTTTTGCATCCGTCTCTGCAGCAAACACCTGGTTCCAGTGAAGCGAGTGAACAACACGCGTGCTCTGTGCGTCATTTCCATGTAGAAGACAGCATGAAGCCATTGTTAGGGTCCCTACAACGCAGGATATGCATGATGTCACGGTAATGTTCTTAATCAACATGAGCCACATCTTTAAGTTTTAATCATTTATACGGCGGTCAAAAAAAAAAAACTATATAAAAATAGTGACATAAAAACCTAAAAACAGCAGATCAAAGCAAGTCAAAACAAAATAACAGCTAAAGACACCAGCAGAGCAGAATCTCATGCCGCGTCAGAAAGATACGACGGAGCACAACAGTTTAAGGATTAAAAAAAAAAGTAGAAGAATCTTAACATGAACTCTAAAATTCACAGGGGGTGGGGGGTGAGGCGGTCCGACTGGATGGACTTGTCCATCCCACTGAACTTAGCACAGGAATGGTTGGCTGTAACACTGCTTGTTGGTGCACCGAGCATCCAGTGATGCTGAAGGTAGAAGCTTGAAATCCAGAAGTTCTCTAGTTCTAAAAACCGTGTGTTTGAGCAGGTTGGATGCAGAGCAGATGTACAACGATCAGAAGCTGTCAGCACAGCAGGAAGTGTCCTCTGCTGATGTCTGCCTCGCTAGAGCCAGAGGGCGGCCTTTGAAGAGCAGAAAAGCTCTTCAACAACACTTCATTTGATCCTGACTGCTGGAACACGCAACACTGACGAAGCCTGAGCTTTTCCAAGCGTTCCATCTTCTTTTGGAAAGCTACCGATTCTCTTTATTAGGACTGCATTTAAAACAGAATCAACATTTTAATCAGAATGTAGAATCTGTTCATCAGAGTCCCAATCTGATGCTGCCTTAAAGCAAAAATGCTTTCAAAAAGGAGAAAATATTGTTTTATGTCAAATGCTGTCAATCCTGAACATGACTGATAGCAATTCTTCTGTTTCTGCTTTTGTTGTTCTGGTGGATGATCAGCCGTTTTCAACTGAATTTTCTTCTCATCTAAAAGGTTTAATCAGTACTGCAACACCACAATCTCACAGCAAGAATGCTCTGGTTCCAATCCCGGCTGGATCTTTTCTGTGGTGTTTGCATGTTCTCCTCATGCATGTGTGGGTTTTCTTCCTCCCCCACTCCAAAAACATAGGTCAACTGGTAGTTCTAAGTTGTCCCTTAGGAGTGAGGGTGTGTGTGTAATAATAATAGATCCTTTATTTATCCCACAATGGGGAAATTCTTCTCCACATTTTGCTCCATCCCCTGGGGGGAGCTGCAGACTAGCCGCGCTCGGGGGGGACGGGGGGGGGGCAGCTGGCTGGGGAGAGCGGGGATCGATCCGCCATCCCTTCGGTTGTTGGACGACCTGCTCTACCGCCTGAGCTACACTGCCACCCAGGACAGGGTCCAGCGCCTCAGTGGGCCTCCACAGGGATAAACAGCGATCTGTACTGTGTGTAAATTACAACCCAAGTATTTCAAAATGACAGACGGAATAAAGCAGACTTCAGTGAAACTGAATTTCTCTGTGATGGAGCAGGGCTTCTGGGTGTGCACTGACCAGAGGGAAGATCTGTATTTCTTCTCATCCAGAGTCACAGTGGACTGGAAGGCTCGGTCCTGAGGGCGCTGCACCTGACAACACACACACACACACACACACACACACACACGCGTTGATTGCAACACAAATCTGCTGCGTTTCCTGCTCACATGCTTGGTTGTTGCTTTGGTTATCGCTGGGTACTGCGCTTATCACACACTTGAAGAACAGGTCTGACTGCTCACAGGCACCGACCTGCCACACTCACCTGGAACAGACGGGCTGAGCTGATCTTCCCAGCAGAACCTCTGAGGCACCACCATGAGGCTGGTCAACATTGTGCAACTATCTGTCTTTCTGCACGTCAGTGTTTGCTGCAGCCGCCCGGCCCTCAGGGCTCACCTGTTTGACCTCTGAAGGTGGTTGGGTGAGATGATCAGCTCCGTCAGTGCCAATACCATGACTCTTCTTCTGGAGACAAACCTCTCTAAACCCTGAGCTCCAGGCCTCACCCCATCGATCTCGGGACAGACGGATCATTTCATATTTTTGCTGACGTCCAACATCGTTTAAAGCTGTTGGACTCCATCCAAAACAGAGGACAGAGTCTTTCCTACTTTAGAGGCAACAATGAATGTTGCTGCTGCAGCACGTTTGTAGGCTTTCCCTGAGATTTTAAACACAACCCCACTTGGCCAACGCGTTGAGACATGACACGCTTATCAGCAGAAGGTTTTTCATGCACTAATGCCTTTCTGATGCAGTTTCCTGCTGATCATGTCTCGTGCAGCCGATGCCGTCATCTTTCACGTAAACACTCGTTCTTGCATTTCTGCACACATGGTCACCATATGTTCTTTCTTTCTTTTATATTCTGCAGCAGTCCTGGACTGCAAAGACCAGATTGTTTGCTCAATTATTTCAAAATGTGCCTTTGGGCAAAAATGCCAGCCCCATCATCAAAAACTAACCAATGTTTGCTCACACCTAGCACCCAGTGAAAAGGAATTTTACATTTCTACAACCCCAGTCTTGTTGACCTTTGACCTTGGGAAAGAAGCTGCCATCATGAAATGATAAAAATAATAATCCCTTTAGTACCAGCTACCAATTTAGAATCATTTAAATTTGAGCGGCCATACAACGCTACTTGCAGCTCTATTTATACTCTAAGATCGACTACAGGTCCGTTTACATGATTCAAATTGATGACAACATCTTCTGAATGAATGCAGACTTCATTGAAAGAAAAACCTGTTACTTGGCAAAGTTTGTATTTTTTCTCCTCAGTGATAGAATCCTTGTTTCTATGAGGCTGTACACAGGATTGCTTCGTTTGTGTTCCTTTACCTGACAGAAACTTTCTGTCATTCTGCACATCCTTCCTTGAAATCTTTTGGCGGGGTTCCCTTACCGTCTCGTACAGCGGCTGCTCCATCCTCTGCTTCCGGCTCCACTCCAGCAGAACCATCTTTGGTGTGATCTGAGGCGGATACTCTCTTCTGGATCCACAAACACACACAGACACACAACGCATGAGATGAGCCCTCTATAGAGAACCAGAGCGCTGAAGGCAAGCAGCCATTTCTGAGGCTGGAACAGGTTCTGCTGACTGATATGAAACACTAAATCATTTTCCACTATGGTGCCGTTGGCCGACTTTTCTGAAACTGTGTTCACACTGAATGGGATTTGGGGGGGAGCGGCGCATTTCAGGCATCGAGTTTCAGGCATCACGGCGCAGAACGGCACGGGTGTTGCTGTGTGTCCAGAGTTCAATCATCTAAACTTTGGTGAAAAATGTGCGTCACGTCAACCAATCAGGAACTCAGCTTTGGACCTTGACATCCAAAACCAACATGGAGGAAAATCTGATCATTCTCCTCCTGAACTTTATGATATTTTCCTTTTTTGCATCGAGACAATAATAAAAAAATCCTGAAATTTCATTCCTGCTTTCATTTTTCCCATCCTCGACATAATGCTTTTTTCACACTGGAGTCGATTCACGCGTCAAATTCGCATCTCGGCAGGTTGGTCCCAGCATAAAATGTTTTTCTGGACTTCATCTGTTGCCACATGATGGAAAACATGGATGATGTTGAGCGTGTAAGTTGGGTTTCTATGTCTGGGTTCACCAGATCATTCAGAGACGCTCGCAGTACTGCAGGAGTGCCAATCTGGGCCAAACTTGGCCAAATTTGGCCATCTGTCAGGGGCCAAGTTCGAAGAATTTCTGTCCTGCATTAACTCAAGAGGAGAAAATAAAAATAAAACTGAAAGATCTTTTTTTATTATTGTTTCGATAAAAAACATAAGCTACACATCATAAGCCCATGGAGCGAGCGCGCCCGCCTTAATGGCGCCTGCAGCGGCTCTCCGTCTGCCCAGACCGGGAGCGCCTGCTCACTAGCGCTGCCGGACCCTGGACAGCGGAGCTCGCCATGTTGTCCACTGGGTGGCTGGCCAGAGTACTGGGCGTGATCGCTCCAGCTCCATGGACGCTGTGACAGGCTGGCGACCTGTCAAAGCGTCGACAGCCTGTCACAGAGGCTTTTTTTCTACCCTTTGATCTAGTCACTGAAAACGTCATGTGCCCAAAGCAGAGTCCCTTGCCTCGCAGCTTCGGACTCCCAAAACGCACCGCGGGACCTCAGATCGTGTCTGTACGTTGACTTAGCATTGAAAATTGACTCCCCTGACGCACGAATCCCGTGCGGTGTGAATGCAGCATAATGTGGTCATCACACCGTTTCACAGAGATGGACGTAGCACCGAAGGCGTCTGCAGCAGACGGTGAAGCTCACCGTACTGGAGGAGTGTCTGTGTCATGAACCCAGACATGGAGGCGTGAGTACCAATGACTTTGTAGAACTCTTTAAAATGAATAAAACAGAACTCCCAATTCATTGAAAATGAGACAAACATGCAGTGATCAGGCTGAAAACTTTTGAGAGTAGCTCCTCCCACACATGGTAGAACCGTCTAGTTTAGGGTCTAAAGATTTTGAAAACGGGTTTTAAAAAAAAGTGGGGAGATGTGATTGCATTTAAATCTCGCACTGCAGCCCCATTCATTGTCATTTGCTACAAACTGACCGCTCAAACTTGACGGCCATGGTGATGACGCCTCCGTCCACGACAGGACTGCTGGGCAGGCTGCTGCTCTGAAGGGCGTCCCTCCTCGTCTGCAGCTGCTCCTCAGTCTGCCGATAAAACTCCTGCAGCCCCAACGCCTCACTGTCAAAAAAGTGCAACATGACCCAACACCTTCCAGGAGCTCCCACTGCCATGACCGTCACTTAAACCTGTCCACACCTGATCTCCGCGTTGGTCTGCGCCGCCTGAACCTGCTTCCCTAGAGGAGACTCCACCTTGTCTCGCAGCATCTGACACAGGCAGTACTTTGTGTTGAAGGCATGATTGTCGTACTGGATTGCCTGGGAAAGAACGGACAGCTCTGCCTCAAGCCCTTCAGGGTTCGTTTTTGGACGAGTGACGGACAGTCGACTTACATATTTTAAGTATTCCTGCATGACTCTCTCCAGAGGAAGAAGACCCTGGCTTCTGAACACGGATGCATTCCACATGGCGGCGCGGGCCAGCATAACCGAGGCGGCGCCCGTTGCACATCTAAACTCCTCAATGTCCTCGTAGCTTTTCACCAGATCCAGAGAACCTCCACTGCAGAACACAAATGACTGAGTCAGGAGCTTCTGTGATGGACTCTATCAGAGAACAGAGGCAGACCTCTGAATGTACTGCAGTTAAGACCCATCAGGATTTGAGTTTTTTTTGATTAACATTTTCTACCACCTCTGTGAATCAGTGAAAGCTGATTTGCTGTGGCTAAACCCTGATGGGATGTGCCGAAGGGTCAACAAACAAGATTTTTAAACGTCAAAAATTAAGTTTGATTGTGGTTCAGTCTGACTATGCAGGTTTTTCCCAGCAACCCCCTGAAAGGACCTGGTTTCTTTTTGTCATTGTTCTCCTGGAAGAAGTCCTGAACAATTCATGTCAGCAGTCATTCAGTGAATCTCATATATCTAGTGGGCTGGCTGGAGATGGTAACCAGAGCTAAACTCCCCAAATGTGGGACTCTGTTTGTGAGGGACAAAGAGGGGCTTCATAAGATTAAGAAGCAAAACTTTATTTTGCCCCTCCATCTTTGCTGTGGTGATGGACAGACTGACAGATGAGGTCAGACCAGAATCTCTGGGGACTGTGATGTTTGCAGATGACACTGTGATCTGTAGTGAGAGCAGAGAGCAGGTGGAGGAACATCTAGAAAGGTGGAGGTTTCTCTTGAAAGTAGAGGAATGAAGGTCAGTAAGACAGAGAATCTGTGTGTAAATGAGAGGAACGGTGAGTAACGGTGAGGGAGCAGAGGTGGAGCAGGTGGAGGACTAAGTTCTTAGTCAACAGTCCAAAACAACAGAACATGTAGGAAATAGATGAAGAAACATCTGCAAACAGGAGAGAATAGGTTGAGGAAGGTTGGAGGTGTGAAGAGGAACAAAAGAGTATCATCAAGAATGAAAGGAAAGGTGTAGAAGACGGTGGTGAGAACAGCACTGTTGTTGTTTCAAAGACTCTGATGCAGAGATGAAGATGTTGAGGTTCTCTGTGGGACCAGAATGGATCAGGAATGAATCCATCAGAGGAACAGATCACGGTAGATGTTCTGGAGATCAATGCAGGAAAGCAGATGGAGATGGTTTGGACACAAGGAACAGTGATGATGCTGGAAAAAGTATGCTGAGGTTGAAGGAAAGATGACTAGAGGAAGACCAAAGAGGAGGTTCATGGAAGTAGAGAAGGAGGAGCACGGAGGTACAGAAGGAGCATAGAGGTAGAGAAGGAGCAAGGAGGTAGAGAAGGATCATGGAGGTAGAGAAGGAGGACATGAGAGTGGATGGTGTGAAGGAGGAGGATGCAGAGGAGAGGGTTAGATGGAGGTGGATGATTTGCTGTAGCGCCCTCTAAAGGGCAAAGAAGAAGTTTTTCTATTAACAACATTTTAAGTTTAACACTTGAAAACCTTTTTTCTAAGTTTGGGTTTGACTGCTGTGAAGACTCAGATGAAGTGCAGTCAGTGAAGTGAAGGGAGGTGATGATGTAGTGCAGTCTTTCTTAACAGAACATCAAAGCAGGCATCAAGCTCTGGGAAATGTCCTGATTGGTCAGAGAGGCTGAGACGTCAGCACAGCGGCACATGAGCCCCGGCTGAACGTCCCTCACAAAGCTGTTGGCGCTTACTTTGCAATGACGGGGACAGAAACGGCCCGAGCGACTGCCTGGATGTAGTCACAGTGGACAGGATGTCGGGGCCGCTCATCCTTGAACCTGAAGCAGAACGAGAACAGCAGTTTACCACAGCACAGAAGCTTTGTCTCCAAGGCAACGGGTCAGGCAGGACTGTCAGGTCTTCAGAGGGGTTTCTTTATTTTGAAAAACTGTTCGAACTACATAGATATATATATTTTAATTCAAATTAGGAACATCTTTTGATAGTTTCCACTAAAATCTTCATTACAAGAGCTCAGACTTGTGTCATGTGGTCACGTCAATCCGACAGATGTGGGACGGGAACGTGTTATGAAACAGGGGCTCACCTTCCGTGCACAGCAATGGCAGCAACGCCCACCTTCTCGATCCTTTGTGCGAGAGCGACGGTCTCCTCCAGCTGAAAGGCAGCAGAGATGCTGGTCAGACGGCTGACACGTCCATCCCTCTGCTTCACTTTTCAAACCTGACTATACTATTTGTGATCGAATTTGGATTGAATTCCCCCCGTCTCCCACACTGCTAACCCTTAGTGAGTATAAAAAAGATACAAAGGACACGAATAAGAACTGATGCATGCAGAAACTCACTCCTGAAACTCCCCGTGTTTGAGGGTGGGGTTCAAACCACCAAGCTGTTCCTGCAGCTCAACAAACCCTCTGGGAGGGGCTATCACCTAAATTTGAACTTTCTGCACAAAGCTGCCTTAAATATTTGAATCTCCAATGGAACCACGTTCCAGAAATAAAAACGCTTGTGTGAAAAATTAAAACAATTTTCTAATTTGAGCCAACATCAGTTCCTTTGCCTGGCTGTTTTATTGTTCTGTTTAATTTTTAGGTCTACTTACTGGTTTGTATCAGTTTACTTCATGCAGGCAAAACCTCTGTTGGAGCAACATTTCCTGGATTCTGAGTGAGCCTGGATGCCTGTGAAGGTCAGGTTGTTTGGCTCTCTCTGCTTACCGTAGGAAGAATTCTGATTTTACAGGTCACAGGAACAGACACTCCGGACACCAGCTTCCTCAGGATCTGTCACATCACAGGAGCTCTTCACAATAAACTTTGTGCTTCGAGGAGGAAGTATTCCTGCGCGTCAAACTTACAGCTTCGATCTTGTCCGGATCGGACAGTAGAGCAGCGCCCATGCCCCCCTGCAGGACGGCATGAATCAGTCAGACTGAAGCGAGCAGACGGACGCTGAACGGTCTGACCTCACCTTGGTGGAGTATTCCTTTGGACAGCCCATGTTCACGTCGATGGCGGCGACGTCCATCTCTCTGTGTAACAGATGATGCAGAGAGCCAGCGATCAGACTTCGCTGCATCCTTTCACTCTTTTGTAGCCATGAAACAGAATCAGTGTATGACTCAGTGGATTCTGCAGCATATAGAACCCACAGCAGAACCAGCTCTGCTCCCAAGACCAACACCTCCTCCTCTTCTGCTCCACCGTGCCTCTGAGGAGCTACGACTTCCTGTCCGACGGGAACCAGCAGGTGAGGAGGGACAGACAGACGTACAGGCGAGTCGTGTCTCCTCTGAACAACTGACCAAACTTAAACTTCAGCATTTCATCACTGAGACTCTGTCTGTTTGCAAAGAGATATGGAAGCTGAAGGAACACAAAGCAGCTGGTAGAACCGAGCCAGAACCGAACCGGGTGAAGCTGCATTCAGCTGCTCTGCAGCTGCCTGATCATCTCAGAGGATCTCCAATTGTCTCATCTTTAAAAAGTCCAAACTTTGCTTCATCCTAAGTTGCTCCACTCCAGTGTTCTCAATCTTCTCCCTTCCCTTAACCTGTTGGCGGCTAAAGCTCCTGCGTCGTTGGAAAGCCCCTCCCCCTCCTGCATTGCTGCTGCTGCATAAATAAAGCCGCCCTGCCTTGTTGGAACTAAATTAACCAAACGTTTAGTCAAAGCAGAGGAAAGCAGCCACACACACACACACAGGAGCAGATCATCGTCACACTCATGTTTGAGATGTTCTCATAGGACGGCAGGGAACTGGAGCTGAAGAGGAGCTTCTACCGCCCACCCTGCAAACACAAAGCACTGCACCGGGAAAGTAGGAGAGTAACAACGGAGACATGAACTCACACCAGTCGGGCCACGGCCAGCGCTCTGTCTGGATCTGCTGTTCCCTAAAGAAACAAAAGCAGCGTCAGTGAGACTAAGCATCTGCAGACTCGCCTCCGTCTGGTTAAACACGCGGCATCCCACCATCTGGAAGACAACTCGTTCCTTCTCCTTCCCGCAGGTCCTGAACATCACTCGATCATCTGGAGCCACGAAATCCACCGTATCCAACACATCTGACAGACAAAAACACACCAGACATCAGGGAGATCCCTGTATGGTTACCAGATGTTTAGGACTAGCCCGTTTCTTCAGAGGGTTTAATCTTAGTCACAACTGCCTGTGCGGGTTGATATGGGCAAACCTGTACGCCCATAGAGCTGGCCAGACATTTTAAGTTCCTAGACGATCCCGCGAGCCAAAAATGTTCATGATGCAGAATTTCCTCTGGGCTTGCTGTGAGACACAGCTTGCAGCGATCGCCTCAAACACACTCGGGGGAAGTAGGCGAGATGCAGGCGTGTTCTGACAGATTTTTCATTTTTCTCTACCCCCAGAACCTAATAGTACACTAGTACTGTTCACATGAAATGTGCACACTCCTTTGTGCACAGCCTGGCTGTGAGAAATAAAGAAATGAAACAGATTGTAGTTTGTGCGGACATCCTACGGACGTCCTTACATACAACACATGCCGTACGAGGAGCATTGCGTGCGCTCAGTAAGGAGCCAGTTGTGCTCCTTCATGACAAGAGTTCTGCGTAAAGACACTATCAGCCGTACGTCATCATTGCGTATAACTTCCATTAGCCTTACAAGTACTTCACGATGCGCTTATCACACGCATGACAATGGTACGTTCCATTTTCATTGCGCTCCTTGAGGTGGCTGTATGAGCCTGAAGGGAACTGAAGACACAGCTGAGCTCCCATCAGGATGCAGCCGCTTCTCTCCACAACCCTCTATGGGCCGAACAAGCTAAAAGCCTGCAGCAGTCGTAGGGTTGACCTGCTCGGGCGCGTGTGACGAAGGCTT
This sequence comes from Oryzias latipes, assembly GCF_053564925.1. Classification (NCBI taxonomy): domain Eukaryota; kingdom Metazoa; phylum Chordata; class Actinopteri; order Beloniformes; family Adrianichthyidae; genus Oryzias; species Oryzias latipes. The sequence continues at coordinate 8,443,899 of NC_136242.1, forward strand.
TACCACAACAATCCATTACTTCAATCAGTGAAGCACAGGGAGATGTAACTGTGGATGGATGACGCTGCTGTGTTCTGACTGATCCAAACAGTCTGCAGGACGACCTGCTGATGGCTGAACAGCAGCAACAGGCAAAGACAGACGACGAGCATTCTTACCGTTGACTACCCTTCGACACTGAGCCATTTTTATGTCAATCAGCTCCTGAGGTGAAAAACAAAGAATTTGTGAGCCGGCTGTGACGCTCAAGCGCCTTGAAAGAAGTCCAATCCCGCCAAAGGCTCCCACCTCGCAGTACACAACGTCAGCTCCGTAGTCCAGAGCCAGCAGCCTCATGGGCAGAGTTCCCACCCGGACCATGGGGGCCAGGGCGTTGATGTTCCTGAAGGTCAGCCTGCCTGCGGCCATGATGTCAGCCACGCCGCATTCAACAGCAGAACGCAGCGCTGTGTGCAAACCAACACAAGATGACACACAGCTCTCTCAGAGCATGTTTCTTTACGTTGGACCTGAGGAAACACAAAACCAAGCACACTGGGAAAACGTGCATGAGGCCGACAATACATTGCAGATGTATCCTTATCGCGATATCAAGCTGTGCAATACGCATATATCGCAAAAGTCAGAGACAATTGAAATAAATGGTTACCTTCAATGTGCTAAAACAATCTTATGGCAGTTTGAAGTGTTTAACAAAATCAAATAAATCCCTTTATAAATGTGACCAATCAGATGTTAGATGTTTGCCTCCGATGCAGACGAGGGTCATTTGGAATATAATTTTTAGGTAAATTATGTTGACTCTTATTTTAATTAAACTGTTGCAGTGAAATGGAAATGATGCTTTTGGTTGTTTTGCTATTTGTTCATGTATCGCAAGTTATATCGTCATCGTAATATAGATCACTGATGTCACAAATCCCAAGTTTTCCTCACATCGTGCCGCCCTAATCTGTAATCTATTGAACCAGACTAAAACTCAGTGAAAAAAGAAAAAACACTGCAGCAAATAAGACAGAATTACTGGATCTTTACCAACAAAAATAATATGATTCTGGATCAATTGTTAGCTAAAATTTACAGTCAAAATTACTGCAACACTTATTTTGTAAGATTACTTTAAGAAAAACACACAAATGTAAAGCAAAAAGTTTAAGAGTTTCAGATGTTTAAACCTTTCGACCTTTCTCTGACCTTGCAATGACCCAGCTGTGTTGACATGCAATGTCACTGAAAGTAATGCACACCAGTAACGGATGGTTTAGAAGATAAGCAGTAATGAAAGGCATTTTAACGGTGTTAGTAGTGCTTTACTGTGAACATGCGCGTTCTTTAAGAACCATGAAAGGTTTGCTGTGTGCGTCTGGTCCTCCGGTATCTCAGTCACGACCAGATCCACAGGAGGGAGGCCGCTCCTGTAAACGGGTTCTCCAGTTTGGTTCTGTGATGCCACATGTGCTACAGGTCCAAATGTTTCTAAGCTCCCGCTTTGGGGACAAGCACTTCCAGTTCCACGCCACAGCACCAGGAAGGTCCATGAAGACATGGATGAGAGAGGATGGCGGGAAATCCCATTCCTGACCTCAACCTGACAGAACTCTTTGGATCAGAGCAAAGACTGGGATCCAGGCCGTCACAAATGTGCTCCTTGAAGTGTGCTCCTTGAAGAACGCTCAAACATTCCCATAAACAGCCAAACAAGGAAAGCTTCCCAGAAAAGCTGAAGCTGTTGAGGACGAGCAGACGTCACACGGAACCAAACGGGAGGTTTCTTCAGTTCATTTGTGTCAACGCAGACAAGCAAACACACATCTCACCATAAGTCAGGGATGTAGTGAAAACGCATAAATGGACTAAAAACTCATAAATGTAGTAAACAGTGTTTGTTTTCACTTCCCAGGTTTTTAGGATGTGTTGATAGACACACCTCATTGTGTGTTTTCCACATAATCGTCTCACTGTTTACAGTGTTTTACTTATTGGGGATAAAATTGTAACAGAAAAACCCCTTTAGTGTGGCATCAACGTCAACATGCTGTGGGGATAAAATGCTGATTTAGCCAGTCAGTCATTCCAAGTTCATCATTCCAACAGCCAGGAACACACAACGACCAGCTCCTCCTGACCGCGGCGCCTTCAGGTTGGTAGCAGGCAGTCAGGTGTTGCAGGGGAACCTGGGGAGTCTCAGAGTGTCATCAGCAGACTGGAATCATACTCAGAACTGCTGGCAGAGTTTGGGACAGACCAGGACCAGAACCTAAGGACGTCTGACCTCAGACATGGTTCTGCAGACGCCACACAGCTGCAGATGTTAACCGACTCCACCGCTTTCACCTGAATGCAGGTGACTCCAAGACACCACCATGAACGTTTGCAGGGGACACAAGACCATGTGACCTGGACAATGCAGCAGCGGTCGACCGTCCTGTTCACTGATGAGTGTCAGGTCACCGTGCACACAACTGATGGTTGTCGGTGTGAGCAAAAGGTGGGAATAGTCGCTACTGACATGGCCAATGTTTGTTATTATCTTTATTATTGCCTTTATTTATGGGATAATAAATATTAAATTAAATGAAAACTGTGTTTTTTTCTCATTTATTATTAGTAATATCAAAGGGAACTTTATGCATTTCATTCAAATTCAGACAAATTAGGAGAAGCACTCGTGTAAATAACAATCTCCCTGACTTATGGTGAGTAGTGTAAATAATAGTGTTATCCAGATAAATTGTTATGGGTTTGAACTGGCTGTGATTCTGATACCTTCACTTAACCAAACATCAGTCACAGTTTTAATATTTATATTGTCCTGGAGTTTATACAAATATAAATAAAATAAATGTTCAATTATGCCTCAAATCAATACGGCTTGTTGTTCCTACAGAGCCTCGTGTCTGTCAGGAGCTGCAGTAGATCAGAGATCATTGTGGTCTGCATGGATCCCGGGACCCGCTGCGCTACACACGGTTAACGTAAGCTTCTGTCGTTACTTACTGAGCGGATGTAACGCGTTACATCAGGGAGACGGTGATGCTGGAGTGGTTACCACATCATGATGACACGGTGCAGCGTGTGGCGGGGCTGAGCAGGCAGCTTCACTGTCCACGCCGGAGAACTTTCCTCCGCTCCACCTCCAGCCGTCACGTGATGAAGATGACGAAGAGCTAACCAGCTAACTAACTCCACGCGGGCTCTGTTCACATCCAACCCTGCAGAAGCCGCACACTTTAAATAAATAATCTCACCTGAACTGTCTTAACCCGTGATGACGATAGCGAGTACGAGGGCTCCGTGCCGCTGAACTTCCGGCTACCGGCTTGCGTTCTTCTTCTGCTGCGGTCGCTTCAACGTCGGACTTCTTCAACTTCTTCCACTGCTGAACGCCGCACTGGCGCCACCTGCTGGCATCCAAGCGGACTGCCGTCTCAAGTCAACAAACAAAATACTGTCGTTTACATATAACAACGACAATGTATAGAATATCCAATGCTCAGAATACAGCAAACAGGCATCTTTACAAAGTGAGTTAAAAACGTTTTTCTCTGTTAAATACTGAGGATAAGTGGCTTAGGCTCACACAAAAACCCCAATAAAAACATGTTTTTTTTTGCCAGAAAGTTACAGATAAATAACAAAGTTATGTGACAGAAATTTAACCATAACGAGAATAAGATGATCGATCACTGAAGCGTCTCCAGTTAGTTCAGAACACACTGGAACATCTGCATCACTCCAGTACCCAGTTCACTTCACCGTTCAAACTTTTACCAAGTGTTTTTAAAGCTTGTCATGGTCTTGTCCCAGTTTACTTAACTGAGCTTTTAACAGTCCACAGCTTTTCTAGAGTTTTAAGGATTACCTTATACTAATAAAAGTTGCTTAATCAATTATTGTAGATGCCTAAAATGACAGATCTCTAATTATATCACTTCACTGATATCTCACCTTAACAGATTTAAATCTCAATTAAAAATTTTTAGAATGGCGTTTAATGCTCAGTAGTTGGTGGCATTTTATTGTCTTTTATTTGTTTTAATGCATTCTTATTTATTTGTATGTATTTTATTGCAGACTGCTTTTTGTAATTTTATATGCTGTTTTTAATTTTGTTCTTAATTTGTCTAACTTTAAACTTTCTTCGGTCTTCCTTTTATTGTGAAGCATTTGGTGCACTATAGAAATAATTCAGTCATTCATTACTGATTGGGCTGGGATTCCTCTATTCTATCCTTTTCCTCTTGACTAATGATGCTCTGCCTCGTTTTTATTCATGATTATAAAATGTGCATAAAGAACATATGTATCAAGTGCTTGATCATATTTTTCCAACTTTTGTTTAGAGTGGCTAGGATAGGCTCCAGCAACCCCACCATCCCAAAAGGGATAAAATATCACAGCTATACCCTAAAGGGCAAATTTCTTGGGCAGAATGAAAATATATTAAATAATATAAATTAAGTAGGGTTTGTAGAAGAGATGGAGAGCCACACGCTAACATGCACACTTAGGTAGAATTTTACACCCATGAACCCATGAAGCGTGTTTTTGGACTGTGGGAGGAACCTGGAATTCCTGGAGAAATCCACACATGCGTGACGAGAACTCCCCACAGAACCCGGGCGGGATTCAAACCAGGCCCTTCTCACTGGGAGGCGAGAGTGTTGCATGTCACCGTGCAGCCCAAACCAAAAACCCCAGAGGAACCTCTGAGGCAGTGTTTTGACTCTCCTACCAGCAGGTGGCGCATTGACCCCATAACACGAAGACGCTGTAAAAGCCCATGAGAACTTTCAAAGAACCTTCCTCCTTCTTGCTCCTACGTCTCTGCATGTGTTGCTTTACAGGTCTTTACAGGCCCCTGACCTGAGGAGCCTGAAGGAGCCCGGAGGAGAGCGTCCCTGTGAAGAGTCAGTTTGGAAACTGCTGCACCTGTGAGAGTGCAGGGAGGAAAGATTCTTCCAATCTAAAACACTTGTCTGATTGTTCAGGAAATACTTCAGTTAACAAACAAAATATTGTTGTTCTTAGTTTCAAATATAATTTTTTTTTTTTAGTTTTGGTAAAAAATGAGTGACTTTTTCCATTTTCTGCTTATTGTAATGTTGTAATGATTTAAATGGTGCCAAGCATCAGCATTTTATTTGGGAAAACCCAAAAGAAAAATTCACATGTTTTTATGAAATAGCTTACATGTTATTTTAATAAGGAAATTCAAGGAAAAACTTAATAACAGCAGGAAAATGTGTGTTTTGTCATAAATAAGTTGGGTAAAGAACAGTACGGTCTTAATTACTAAAAGAAAGACAATGAAGACGTTTGCTTTCCCTTTGTTAGATTATTCTGTTGGCATCTCTGGAGCTGACCTTGAAAGGTTGAAGTTTTCTCTTGATCAAAGGAAGTATTCTGTTGATTTGGGCGACTGTGTCTCATGGCATTGACCTCTGGGGTTCCCCAGGGGTCTATACATGGCCAGGCACCAATACGTTAACACAAGACAATGAAATAATCAATCATTACACTTTAATTCATTCAGAATTATTTTAGGCAACGATTAATATTTAAATAATAGCTGCGATGGAGGCTCACTTTTATGTCTGATTTAATCCTTTCATCATTTTTTAAAGTGATGAGATGAGATGATAAGATAAATTTGTACACGTTGCTTTGAAGTTTTTACAGAAAAGCTAAATTATATTTAGAAAAACATTGATTCTGTAGACTCTGCAAAGATCGCATTTCATTTGAAATACAAAAGTTTTTACTCGGGACATTTCCACTGTAATTAGTGGGACTAAACAGTGAATGGGGGGGACGTGGGTGGGGTGGGGGGGGGGGGGGGGACACAGAGATGTGTGGTCTTGCAGCCTTTCCAGTGGCTGACCAGCCAACAGAAGCAGTAAATTTCCCTAATGACTTTTCAATGGTCTTTAATTCTCCATTTAGAGGGAGAGAAAATGTCAGGGCCGATGGAAAGGTTAATGTAACTTTCATCCACTAATAAACATGGCTTGATCAATGAACAATTCAATTAAAAGCTTTCTTTACTAGCTGGACACACACGTGCAGGCATGTGGGAACACACGCACGCACACATCTGAAATCATCAATGGTATTTGCTGCTTTAATTTTCACCAAAAATGCACGATTTAATGAAACGTTTAAAGAAAAATGAGCAAAAGAACAACACTGATCCATTTAATAAGGGCATCCAATCACATATATCTTATTATAAACAGGTCAGAAAATGAAGGGATCAAAACAATGTAATGGCAAAATAAAACCACATTTGATGAAAGACTGAAGAACAGAGCAGAGTTTTGTGAAGATGCTCACTCATAAACTCACAGGACGATGAGGATGTGCAGAACTCTCCATCTGTCAGGGGCTGGACTCACCTAGACTGCAACTGTTTCATTTTGACACGTATGTTTCGATAAAAAGGGTTGGGATACAAAATATTATTCTATATCTTTGTGCACATTTCAGGATTTGGGAAGAAAAAGGACTGACGTGTTTGTGTCAATGACAAATGAGCACACAGAGGCACAGATGGTCTTCCTCCCACCCGTTTCACTCTCCTTCATTTGATAAAACAATGAAGTGACACCTTATCATTATGAGTTACAAAATAAAATGTTGTAGTACTGATGGATGCACTTTGACCCCTGAAAGATCTAAATAAATAACCTTAAAAACACTGACCATCTATCAGTAGAATTCATTCATTCCTCCTCTAATCCGTTTTATCCCTTTCTGGGTCACAGGGTTGCTGGAGCCTATCCTAGTCATTCGTGGGTGAAGGCAGGGGACACCCATGACAGGTCGCCAGTCTGTGTCAGGGCCACAATCACACACCCATGCACACTTACATTCACACCTATGGACAATTTAAAGAAACCAATGAACCTATCAAGCATGTTTTTGGTTGGAGGAAGCCGGAATCAGGACTTGAACTGGGGCCTTCTTAACATACATATATATATATATATATATATATATATATATATATATATATATATATATATATATATATATATATATATATATATATATGTTTAAAAAAAACAAAGAAAACAAAACGCCCCTCTCACCCTCCGTGGGTGGTTTCTCCTCCAAGCTCGGGTCCTCTACCAGAGGCCTGGGAGCTTGAGGGTCCTGCGCAGTATCTTAGCTGTTCCTAGTACTGCGCTTTTCTGGACTGAGAGGTCTGAGGTCTTTCCAGGTATCTGTTGTAGCCACTCCTCCAGCTTGGGGGTTACTGCCCCGAGTGCTCCAATTACCACAGGCACCACTGTCACCTTCACTTTCCATGCTTTCTCCAGTTTCTCATGTTCCTTCTTCCTGATGTTCTGCCAAGTGACGGGATCCATGTATGCTTTCCCTGCCAGCATCTTACACCCTGCAGTTATGTGCACCCTACCATGACAAAGGTGGATAAAGGTGGAAAGATTTCATGTCATCCATGGACACCAGTGAAGATCACAAATCATTGAAGAAAAAAGGTTCAGAGCACTGTCTAGTGGGTCTAGATGCGCCAACTCCCAATGTTAAAGTGCCTAGGATAGCACAAGGGTTATATTCAATTCAATGACTTTTTAAATGGAAATAACATCTTTGAATGTATCGGTCTGGTTTTAGAAGGAAGTAACCTGGACTGTCAGAAACTCTCAGGCCTGGTACTACTGGATCTGAGTGCAGCATTTGACACAGTAGATCACAGCATTTTTCTCAGCAGGCTGAGTGTTTTGAGCATCTCTGGTACCATACTAAAGTGGTTTTACTATTGCCAGCACAGAGGTGCTAATGCACGCTTTTATTTCCAGCAGCTTAGATCATTGGAATGCCCTGCTCTCTGGTCTTCCCAGAAGAAGGATGTCGAACCTTTAACTCCTGCAAAACGCAGCCGCACGCGTGCTGACGAGGACCACGGGGAGACATTTTAAAACCGCTGCATTGGCTCCCTGTGAAATTCAGAATTGGTTTTAACGTTCTTTTATTGGTTTGTCAATGTTTTTATGGTCTTGGGCTTCAATATTTATCTGATATGGTTTTAAAGTATGAGCCATCGCGGACCCTGAGGTCCTCTGATACCGGCCGTTATTTCAAAAGTCAGAACTAAAACAAACGACAAGGAGTCACTCAGTTTTTCTGGACCTCTCCTGTGGAACAGCCTCCCAGCATGCCTCAGGGCCGCAGAGACTGTTCGTGTTTTTAAAGGAGGGCTCAAGACCTTTTTAATCTAGCTTTTAGTTGAAATTTAGGAACTTATTTGAAGTTTTGGCTCTTATTGTTAGATCTGGGGGGGTCCTTTAGTAGAACTTGAGTGGGGGGGTCCCTGGGGGGGGGCACTGATGTGGACATGTCCTCAAAATGTAATTTCCTTTCTTCAGTACCAAGCCAGATTCATGCATTGCATCATTTTATCACTCTTTTTATCATGGCGAGTGTGTTTATGTGTTTGTGTGTGTGTGTGTGGGGGGGGGGGGGTGTTGCCGGCATTGTGTGAGTTTTAAACAAAATATTTGTTTGTCTGGTCCTTTAGTTTTTAAATTTGATTATGTTTTTATGTAAAGCACTTTGAGTAGCTCGCGTTGTAAAAGTGCTTTAGAAATAAAGTTTAATATACTACTACTTTTAATATATATTAATATACAGGGGAGCCGTGGTGCAGCAGTAGAGCGGTCAACCACTGATCAGAAGACTGTAGATTCGACTCCCACCTTGTGTTGAAGTGTCCTTGGGCAAGACGCTGAACCCCACCTTGCCTATGGTGGAAGGATGGCGCCAGTGTTCAGCAGAGAAGCCGCGATCAGTGTGTGAACGAGACTGTGACTGTTTGGCGCTTCGGGCATTCAAGGAAGGTAATATATTATTAGTGTATATGGATATTGTCAACTATAAAAGGCTTAAGAATAGCACGATATAGGCTCTTTAACTGTATGACACTGTGTCTTTTTGAGATTGAAAAAAATAGAACACACAGACACAGACATGGAAAGGTTTTCTTCTATTGTGATATCTTAGATGACCCCACCCTTACTTTGACGTGTTCTTCCTACCATGACAAAGGTGGATAAAGGTGGAAAGATTTCATGTAATCCATGGACACCAGTGAAGATCAAAAATCATTCAAGAAAAAAGGTTCAGAGCACCGTCTAGTGGGGTCTAGATGACCCAACTCCCAATGATAAGGTGCCTAGGATAGCACAAGGGTTAAAATGACTTGACAGTCCTGGTTTGGGTTTTGCTGTTTGTATAAACTTTATAATTTTCCAGAGATTGATTACATTTATATCTGTTGAAGGAAAGTGATGCAGTTCATGTTTTAAATGTCTGGCACAACTTTCCTTACATGTGTCTACATTTTATTCAGCTGTTTTCTATGCAAACATCATTAATGCAGTTGAGGAACATATGCTGCCAGAAACATCCATTTCCATCTTAGATGCCTGGTGTTGTGCTCCTGACACTGAGAGCCATCATTCATCCTCGGAGCTGTGACGTGTCTTGTCTCCTTGTGATGGGTGATCTCTCTCCTCACACTAATGACTATTATCTTTAATTCACAGAGTCTCAATTAAGAGCTTATTACAGGTCAGTGATTAACAATTAGCTGATAAGGACCCTGACACACTAACGCTGAGCGAGGACAGCTGAAAGGAGCCGTCCAGAAAATGGTAATTTCCCCCAAAGTAGAATGTATGCAGTGTGGAAATCAAAGCTAACTGTAGCTGAAGCAAACTTAGATTCATACATGTGTGTTATTTAATGAGTTAAAGCCGTTCTAACATAAAAACATAATTTTTTACAATTGTACAAACTAAAATAAATAACTTTTGAATATGTTGTCATTGAAGCCCAAGCAGCTAGACTGACAGCCCAAAGTCCCCAAAAAATCTTTCAAAAAGTAAAAGAATTCAGCACAAACATGTTTTTTTTAAAGTGTGTGTTTATGGACCTATTTGTTTTCAGTGAAGTATTATTCCAAAGTTTTCCATGCAGACATAGTCTAAATTTTGAAATGTCTTTACACTTTTATTTTTCATGTTCATTTCCTTCCTGCCACTAAAGAAACTATTCAATAGTTTATACAGTTTTGGAGAAATGTCTGTACTTTCTGCCTCAAAAGCAAATGTTTGCGATTTTTCCATTCAATCATAAACCATTTTCAAATAGCATTCAGTCAGACAACTCATGCAGTAAAGAAGATTTATTCCATAGTGATATCTTAGATGACCCCACCCTTATATTGACGTGTTCTCCCTACCATGACAAAGGTGGATAAAGGTGGAAAGATTTCATGTAATCCATGGACACCAGTGAAGATCACAAATCATTCAAGAAAAAAGGTTCAGAGCACTGTCTAGTGGGTCTAGATGACCCTATTCCCAATGTTAAAGTGCCTAGGATAGCACAAGGGTTACACATGTACTTCCTCTCTCTTTTTGAAAACTTTGGTTTACAGTTCTAAAATAAATCAGACTGGTGCTGCCATAGACAGACGGTGCTGCAGAAATGTGGCTCTACTCGACATGATCTCTGAAAGTTCAACAGTTTTTTCACATCAGGTCTCCTTGTTAAAATGATCCATGTCTCTTTTTTAAAGTTCTTAGAGTCTAAAGGTCTGAAAACAGGCTAAAGACTTTTGCAGTCCTTTAATATTCCATAAATATAGCAGAGGCTTTCATCCACACTTGGTTTTGTGTTTCCCCCTCACACTGAAGCTGCTATTCATCTTGATCCTGTTTATTGGGTACATAAAAGAATGTAGAGCTAAAAGAACAAACTACATGAGATAATTATGAATGCATGCAGGAAAAAGATAGGACAATTCCAAATTATCCTGATTCCATAATGTTCACTGGAATGATCGGATAACTTCAGATAATGTAAAGATTTCAATGTACATTAAACAAACTCTGATCTGCCTGGGCAAAGTTCTGTCCAAGTAAAGGAGAAAAAAAACCCAAAACAAATTGGATCAAATTCAGCGTTAACATCCCTACATGCGTGGGGTTTCTGGGGGTAGTCCTGCTCCCTCCCACAGCCCAAAATCATGCTTCATTGGTTTGTTGGTTCCTCTCAAACGTCTCTGGGTGTGAATGTGTGAGTGTGTGGTCCTCCGACAGACTGGCGACCTGTCCAGGGTGTCCCCCGCCTTAACCCAACAGTAGCGGGGACAGACTCCGGTGACCCCACGACCTTGAATGGGTTATAGCAGGTTTAGATGATGGATGGCATCCCAGTGCTTCAAAAAGGTAAACAAAAACCTAAAATTGATCAAAAAGTCACCAATTTTTAAACTCTCTGATATTCTAGACTGTAGAAGAACTGAGCATTTCGAAACCTGACCATGAGGATGGCTGACTCTGGTTTCTACAGTGGTGATATGCCACTAAGAGCTTTTCCTTTTTATACTTCATCTTCTCTCTGCAAAAGCTTAAATTAACAACCTAAAGCAGCTCCCTGGCTGACCTCAGTGCTCTTGTTGGGGTTTCAACAAGAAATGTAAATAAATAGGAATAAATACTCAATAAAAATAATTAAATAAACACTCAATAAAAGTTTAAAAACCCAGTGTGTCTGTTTTATCCGCCCGCCCATTCGTCCGTCTGTTCGACCGTCCGGCCGTTCGTCCGTCCGTCCGTCCATCCATCCATCCATCCATCCATCCATCCATCCCTCCATCCATCCATCCATCCATCCATCCATCCATCCATCCATCCATCCATCCATCCATCCATCCATCCATCCATCCATCCATCCATTCACCATCCATCCCTCTATTCACAAACACACATACACACCTGCATAGTGTGAGAGTAAGTTTCCCCATTTGTTTTAGAAAACGTCTACAATGGAACATTTCTCTCTGCTTTAAAGTCATTTAGCTTCGTTGGGCCATGACCTCCAAAAAGCTGCTTCAGCTGAAACTGACGTCATGTTGTAGATTCTGTTCACCAAACAGCAAAATGTTGAATGCTGCATTGGCTGGTCAGCACAGTGTTAGTAGTGATGTACTTTTTTACTGAGTCTGTTGTGGAGATGTGAGGGCAAAATAATAAAGGAAGGCCTCAATTCACCTTTTAATTTTCTGTAACATACCCTGAGGGTTGAGGTAGGACATGTAAAATCTTCTTTTGAAGTAAAATAACCTGAATAATATAAATACTGCATTTCTGTTGCGAATTCATAAAACAATTATTCATAATTCACTTGTTTAAAAGTGGTTAAAGTCTTGCCCTGACATTAAGTCACTTTTTTGACTGAAGGATCTACAGAAATGATTGTGCAGTGCGCTCCTCAACAACTCTGCAAGGAGGATGAAGAAGTGCCTGCAGAATGCAGTCAGTTTGAAAATACGCTGCTTTTTCCATATGACCATGAAATGTTTGCATAAGACGGAATGTTCCTGAAAGCCTCAGACAGAAATCTGATGATGGGCTCAGTACTACCAGTACAAGTCAAAGCATAAGCGCTAACTCACAATATTGCAAAGATGAACACCATCACCCCCCCCCCCCCTTCAAGTAATTACTGTCCATTTAGATGATTACCTATAATTATTTGTAAGCTGACAGCATCAGACAGAAACTCAGAGGAATGAAGAGGAGGATGGGGAGGAAGGTAGAATTGAAAGAGGATAAAGGTGATAGGTGTGGAGGTGACGGAAAGAGGAGGACAAAGGAGCCCGTGCTTAAAAAAGAGACGAAGAGGGGGAGGAGCAAAGGAAGCAGGGGAGGGGGAGCTGAGGACAGAGAGCAAAGTGTTGACAAGTGTATCTGTCAGCCAGGGTCAAGCGGCTGTCGACCGCGGCTTTCAGCAGCGATGGAACACCCCCTCCTCATTTGCAGAGAAGATGCAGACCCCTGACAGCAGCAGTAATTGCAGGGCCACTGATCTGCTCTCTGCTGACAGTGATGCTACTTGCTTTGTACCTCATGTGACAATCACAGGCTAATATTTTGAAGTGCACCAACAGGTGTGTCTGAGGTTGGCGTCTGCCGGGGTCTAAATGACTGATCACCAACATCCCTCAAAGTTCCTGTGGAAGGTTAAGCAGAGAAAGAGTTCTGGTCTCCTTTGAGGTGTTGGTCAGCGGTTCTGTACGTCCATTTATGTCTTCAAACATTACAGTTATTACATTTTCTGTTTCTTGAACCTAAAGACAGATGAACTGAGTTATCCTTTAGAAAAAAGAGAGCAGACAGCTCTAGAACCCACCTGGGTGGAACCCGGCTTCTTCCGTTACACTCAAGTGGAGGAAGTCTAAAACTATATAAAGTTCATTACAAAACACTGAAACAGATTTAGGTCAAATACAGTAAAACTTTCGTCCGTGCGAGTTCAGAAATGACCACTACAGAGCAGTTCTTGAATCTTCTCAAAGAATCCCAACATCGGACAGAAACCTGGAAGTGGCGTGCAGCTCTGCACCTGTGCAGGCAGGTGTTTGTCAGACTCCCCAGTATCCTGTAGTGTAGCCACAGGTGAGCCTCAGGGTGTTACCGTCTAAAAAGGCTTTCAGACAATCCCTCATCTGATTAATTTCACTTACATGGAATGGTTAAACTGACAAAATCAAGTAAAAACTGAGTTTATTTACTAAGACATGATCCAGTGCGTTCACAAACAAGTCAAAGTTATTTTAACAGTAACAACAGCACAGGTCCGACAATGCCATGGAGGAAGAGGAGCTTTCGCCGTTATTTCTTCTTCAGCATTTCTGTAGTTTCTGATCTTCTGAATTACCAGTGTTTTTTACCTTTTCTTTTAAAAATGTGTGGATTATCAAAACAAAATAAATGGAAAGGATTTTCTGAACACAGAATCTGCTGATGTAGTTTAACAATTCAAACAGTGAAGCTTCTGTTTTCTGACAAATGATGATGCTGTTGATGGAAAATGGAAATTCGAATCCTAAAGGAATGAAAAGTAAGTCAATCCATCAGTTTGCGTATTTAACTTGAACACAAATCAATTTATAATGAGGTCATGTCAACCCCTTCAAGCCCTGTTCACACTCAAACCTGGATTATCTGGGACTCCCAGAAGACTGGACCTGGAGAAGGCTCAGGCAGAAGCAGCACTGTACTTATGTGACTACGGCTGCTTTATCATCATGAACCAATTCAGTTTAGGCATTTCAGATCATTTCATTCTAGGTCAGTTCAGAACATTCCAACAAGGCCAAATTCTGCCAGTGATTGGTCTGGTTTAGAGACCCCTAATGCTCTTGGAGTGCAGATGCAAATTCCTCCCTTAAAACAAATTAGGCAAACTAACTTTTTAACCCAGCTGGCTACATTTCTGCAGAAAAAAAAACAGGTTTCTATAGTTTTCCTGCTTTCCTGTCTGCAGTTTGCTGGGAATCAGTCGTGTCCAGATCAAGTCTTATATAGGTAAAAATGAAAACAAGGGACTTTCAATATTCCTTCTTTTTGGAATACTTTGACAGGATTTAGATGTTTACTCTCTTGTTGGCTTGGAGAGCTGGAGAAGTAAGACAGTGAGTCTGCATCCCAGGTGCTGATGTGGAGAACGATCAACGCATGCGGATGCTTGCAGGCAGAGAATAATGGAGGGGGGAGGGAAGGGAGAGGGGGACGAAGGGGTATCACTTCTATGCAGACATGATACTAAAGACATGATTAAGACTAATTAGAGAGCAGGACACGCCATCAGTGTTGCAGTGAGGAGCTCATGGCTTCCTCTGTCACTGACATGGTGTCAGTTTGTTTTAAGATTTTTTAGAAAACTTTGTTTTTAAACCTTCAGAGTACATTTGTGCTCCTTTTTGCATTTTCAACCACAAAAAAACTAAATATATATATGTAATATACATGATCCTCTTCAGTTATCTTCAGTTTGCTCCTGAGCTGAAACGGTGAAGGATGCAGCCGCCTTCTCCTCAAGCATTCACATCCAAGATGGAGGACCACACTCATCTGCTGGCACCCCCCTGAACTGATCAGACCCCCACCCGCAGAACTGTGAAAATTACAATAAACATGTTCAGTCTGAGATGCTCTTGACTGGCTCCAAGTCCAGTCAGATCTAGCTCCTCCCCCAATTTGTAACTCTATTATAAAAATGTTCCTGCAATATTTGTTTTATGCTATTTTTGGGTGATTTTTTGCTTAAATAATTGTATTTTCTAAAACTTGGACCCATTTTCCAGAGGCTGACTGTGCTGTGAGGGGATCCATGCACATTTAAACATCTGAGCCTGAGTTCAGCCTACACAGCTTGAGTTTGGACTCAGAGCCGCGCGCGGACCAACCGGAGCAGAAAGACCTTCAGAAAAAAACCCAGGGGGAGAGGGGGACACGCGCACACCCGCGCTCATCCTGACGCACCTCTCTTTTAGATAATCTGGGCTCCGGTGACTGCGCGCCCTTCCCTCCCATCCCGGCTCCCTGCGCTGCCTCTCCGCCCTCCCACTGCCCCCCCCCCATCCCTCCCCCCTCAGAGGAGCAGCTCCGTCTCTCTGCACTTGTCTCCTCAGTCAAGGAGAAATTAATTGGAGGGAAGAATACGCCAAAGAAGCAGTTGGAGAACTGAAGAAACGCAAAGTTTGTGCTTCACCACCATGCCCCAGAAAGGTAAGCCTCTCCTCATCCTCCTCTCTCCCTCCATCATGAGATGAAGCGCGCGAGACCAAAGTTTCCGTTTGTTCCACATCTGAGACAGAACGAAAGAATGAAAGATAGAAAGAAACAAGGAATACGATGAGTTGTAAATATTTGCTAATTCAGAAAATGTTTGTTCTCCGGTTTTTTATTTTCATTTATTGATTTTGTGGCCTGTAAAAAACTTTCTTCTTCGCCATTTATTTCTCCCTCGCGGACCTTTACTCGGTTCTTTATTTCGGGATCCTGATTTACCTCAATAATGGATGTTTTCTTATCTAAAATAACATTTACGATGGGTTTAAGGTCGACTGAAACTCTTTGATCTTCCGTGCCCGAAACGGCGGGGTTCGGTTCGGCCGGTTCGGCCTGCGTGACTCACTGTCGTGCAGAGGAGAGAAAAAAGCATTAGATTCGTTTGGGAACCTCGAACCTGCGCGCCGGTGAGGTCTGCAAATGACAAGTCATTTAAATTTAAGGCGCTGCTAAATTAGAATCCGGTTTTCATGAAGGATTATTTCAGATTATTTCACGGGATTTGAAGAAACCGCAGCGCCAGAAAAACCCGCAGGTGAAGGGAACCCGAGTTTAGGAGGAAAACCAACGAAATGACACAATAATTCCTTCGCTGCGGCGTGACGCACTTTTTACCTGCATTTCCGAAAAATTTAGGCTTTAAGATTTGATATATTTCATCTAAATAACTATGCATTTAGTTAGAAAAACAGCAAAAAGCAAATAACTTTTTCTGTTTTATGAAAAGAAATAGTGCCGAAATAAGAATCCATAACAGAATAAAAACTGCTGGTGTGCGGCTTCAGCAGGACATTTCCGTGGAGATGAAGTGATGAGGACAGACGTAATCCGCGCCGTTTAGCTGCTGGGTCCGCAGGCCCCGCGCGCGCGCTCAACCTCATTCTGCTTAAATTTGCGGGGAAAAATGCGTCAACTTTGAGCCGCATTGAGAAACATGCACGGGTGCACATATTTCTCTTTGTGGCTGTAAAAGTTCCAGAGAAAGTTCCGCTTTCTTGAGAGGCCTTCAATGACCCTGGGACATTTCTGCGGTTTCCCACAATCAGTGTAAGGCCCGCCGCTCCCGTCACCCATCACACCGGAGCGCCGGGAGGTCAGGGGACAGTTCCGTCTTCATCCCAATTCTTTAACGTCCTGAAATAGTTCAGCGGGAGAACTTGCTTGGGATACTCTGGCGTGTAACTTGTTTTGCTGGACGCGATAGCGCGCGCGTTTGCGCCGCTGCTCCGGGGGCTCCAGCCGCTTCCTGGGCGCTCTGTTCTCCTCTCAGAGCCTCGCCTCTCCAACTTTTCTGTCCGTCGGTCCATCTCGGCCCTTTCTGGCGCTAGCTCGGGATAAATCGGGCTCCCCGCGGCGGTTTTGTGTCGCGGGCTTTTTAACGAGCCGCAACTAACAAGGCGACGGCGCACAAAGCCCGCAGGGCACTAAAGTAGGCCGGGTCGGTCCGGGCCGGGCCTTTGTGCTCCCTGAAGCCGAGCTCCGCACCAGCACCCACGCACTCTAACTCATGCAGACACGTTTCCCCACAGTTTTCACGCGGGTAAAAAAAACAGGTGAGAGATGAAACCCACGAGGCTGAACACCTGAATTTATCCAGATGAGAATTTTCCTCTCCTCTGACAGAAGACTCATCTGAGCTTCAGCCGACGGCCGTCAAGTTCACCAAGTAACTGCAGGATTCAGTTCCACCCGTATAAAACACATTATTCTTTAAAAATATATATATATTTGAGGCCTTTTTCTAAGCGTCACATCCACATCGATTTTAATCAGTTTTTAAATAAATGTGTAGAAGTCAGACTTTCACCCAAATGTCTCAAACAGTCCTTTTCCACACTGATGTGTTCAGGCCCACAGAACACGAGCTTCAGGGAAACCCTCTCTCTGTAAGAATGTTCCCCCTTTATTCTCTTGGCGTTTTCTGCTTTCACCCCGTCAGCGTCAGAACCCCCAATGCAGGTGATCTTCTACAAAGATTGAGTTATGACTGTCTGTGCAGTCTGCGTGGATCCCGAGACGCACAACGCATTCAGAGAAAGTCCCATAATGTGGTTCAGGCCGCAGCGGTTCATCACGCAACGCTCCTGCAGGGAGGCTGCCCCAGATGCCTGCCCTGTGCTCTCAATCATTTATATTACAGGAGAAAAAGATCAATTATTACAAAACGGTGCCACCATAAAGGAGAGCTTTTATCAAAACATCCAGATATGGCTTGAAGTCAGGAGAATTTTCCAAATCTATCAGCGAGGAGGAGAAAGAGCAAGACTGGCGGAAGCAGTGAAATGAACACATCACACTTTGTACACACACACACACACACACACACACGCACACGCGCACACACACACACACACACACACACACACACACACACACACACTATAGCTATAAGAAGACTTTTACACAGAGAAAAACATGTGTGAAGAAGAGGCGTTTGGACCCATGTGCAACGGTGATTCTTGACTATCACAGGAGGAGGAGGAAGTGAATAAGAACACATACTGGGCAAGGGGGTGAGGGTGGGGGTGGGGGTGAGGCAGAGCGACGCCACAAGTAGAGGTCAAAATACACGGAGGGGAAACACAAAGCTGCGCCACTCCGACTGTCCGCAAATTCACAACCAGACTTTACATCGAGCAAAGGCCGGTGCCTGATTAAATATACAAGTGGTTGTCACTGAATGCAGAACAGCTGCTGGAAGGAGCGGGAACAGTGAGCGGTGGTTGATGGGAGATGGAGTGACAAACTAAGTCAATACTCAAGAGATGGCTCCCTCTGGTGGTCGGAAGGGGAGACAGAAGCGTGTGTCCCAACACTGGGACTGTTAGAGGAGGAACGTGGTTTTATTGCACATATTTAATGAATGAAATCTGTCAGTCAGTACCCTGAAACCTGTAACCCTTGTGCTATCCTAGGCACTTTAACATTGGGAGTTGGGTCATCTAGACCCACTAGACAGTGCTCTGAACCTTTTTTCTTCAATGATTTGTGATCTTCACTGGTGTCCATGGATTACATGAAATCTTTCCACCTCTGTCCACCTTTGTCATGGTAGAAAGAACACATCAATGTAAGGGTGGGGTCATCTAAGATAGCACAAGGGTAAAGCAAGCTTACATCATCTGAGCCACAAGTGTGTCCGTGAGTGTGTGTGCAGGACTCTAACCGACTGTTTCTGTGTCTGCAGACTACAGAAGTCCGGCCAGCTGGGAGACCGGAGTGGCCTCCATGATGCAGAACAGTGAGTAACTTCTCCAAGCTGTTTCTGATTTGTGATATGAGGCTTCATTTGTTGTTTATGAATTTGAAAAATGTATAAACAACAATGTCAACAAAATCAGCACAACTGGACCAGCTGACATCTCAGCTCCCTGCTCATCTGACTCCATCTGAAGGAACAGCTCAGTCAGAGGGAGGAGCTTTTAGCTCGTTAAGACTTCGTTAACAGGTTTCCGATCGCTACAGAGACAATGCTAATGTGAAGATTTAGGATCCAAAAACAGGTCTGTACAAACATCAGGATCTCCTATTAATTGTTAGTTAAGTTGACTAAAAGGCAAATGTGTCTCAAATGCCTGAAAAGCTACTGAAGAACAGAAGTAGTAGTTCAAATTTGAAAAATGACTTCATCATTGTGAGCTGAGGTCTTCCTCATCTTCCCTGTTTCCTCACCATAACTGAGTCTGGAAACTTTAGCCTCAATGGCTGCTGAGGAAGAGTCCAACTGGACGAATGGCTGGGACGGCTTCCCTCCTTTTGGAGTCAAATAGAACCAAACGTGAGCTGTTTTTACTCTGCTCCAGAACTTAAAGGGAAGGTTGCAGTGCATTGTGGGAGCTGCCTGGTACATGGCCGCACACACATCCATCTCCACCTGCGCGGCTGTGGGTTACACCTCCCGTCAAATTCAGATTAAATTTGTTTCTAATCACCCATTTCCATTTAATCAACTGTAATTCTGCAGGGAAACAGGGCTGTGGACGAGCCTCCAAAGGTTAACAGCAATATTCATCACTGAAGTCATTACTGAATGAATTAATACAAGGGGGGGGGGGGGGGGGGGGGGCAAATATGAAACAACACAAATGACCAAAGACAAATATCACATAAACTTGATGGACATGAATGCTTAGTGAAGGGTTCACATCCCAGGGCTGCAGACTGAGAAACAACCCCAAAAGTTTTGACTGCAGGTGATGTGAGTCCAAGAGGGCAGAAAACGACCCCGATGGGCTCAGGCAGCAGTGGGTCTGTACCCCCCCCCCCAAAATGTGGTTTTAGTTTGAACTAGTTGTGCTAAACATTTAAACCGTCTCTGGACTTCTGACTAGTTTGGTGCCAAGGGCATAACACGGGTCAGTGCCCCCCCCCCCCTAACCTCCCATGCCCCGCCCCCAAAAACTCAAAGCCTGCATACATACAATTAAGGACAAAACATATTCTCTTTGTTCCTTTAAATTTAGTTATGTAATGAAGTTATAGTAGGTTAGCTCACACTTGACACGCAGCAGTTTGGGTTTTCTTTGTGAAGGCTGGCTGGCTTCTGTTAATCATCACCACGTTACCAAACCTTTTTATGTTGAGTTGGACGCAACACTGACATGAATTTTGAAATAATTTATTCCGGTCATTTCCTTTGGCTTTCTGCTCCTGATTCACAAAAATTTATATAAAGAAATCCTCAGAAATGTTATTTGAATCTGAATTTTCTTTATATCTGCTCTCCATCATGAGAAAAATGCTCCAAAAACATGCCCCCCCCCCCCCCCCAAATTCTTTAACTTTGGGCGGTTTTAGTCCAGGAAAACCCCCTCCAGCTGGCGCCCCCCGCGAGAATGCGCCTCTGATCGGCTCCCTCTTTTGTTGACTAAGACATCAGCTCATCTGATCTGACCCGGTTCTGTCTGTGGTGTCGCGGACCCGGACTGTGTGTCTCAAACACAAAGTGGCCTCTCGGTTCTTGGATTCAGGCGTGCGCAGCGGTTCTGAACGCGCGTCTGGTTTTCCGCCAGAACCAGTCCTCCGTCCCAGCCCACTGACGGCTCCGTCCGTCTCGCTCCGAGGAGTTCACGACAACAACAGGACGCAGTTGGAGTCGGAGTTAATTGAAGTCAGGTGCGGTGAGAATGAGCTGATTTCCAGGGAAAGCTGCTGAGCTGTTCCCAAAGGCCCACCTGCGCGCGAGCGCGCACTTCACAGGGAGCGAGCCAAATCAACTCCATATGTCTGCGTATTAATTGTGTGTCAGCAGAGGAGAGCCCGGCGCGCTCCTCTGGGAAATGACACTGTGATTAACATTTCTGCGGTGACGGCGCCGTGCGCACCGCGCGCACTGCGCGCTCACAACGAGAGGCAGGAGGAAACCACTGTCACGCTTCGTGCACGGGCCACACCTGTCCCATAATTTAATTAAACTGCAGACCCAGGGCGGGGGGAGCAATGCGGGGGGTGACCCTCCTCTGATCCAGGGCATTGTCTGCTTCTCCAGATGTGAGGATAGGTAGGGGAGGGGGGCATGGAGGGGGGTAGTCCAACCTGTGGTTGTTCACGTGCACCTTCCTCACAGAGACGGAACATGCTGAGATGAAGGACTCAGAAATGCTGTTCAGCTTGATTCCTGGTTGGCAGGAAATTCCAAATCCGAGAAATTCTTTCAGAAAGAAAACGAAGAGTCATTTGTAAAATTAAAAACGGAACGCTTTTCTAAAGTCTAATTTGCAGAAAAAGATTGAACTGAATCCGAGTTTTGTTTTTGCTTGTTTTTACAAAACATCTTAATGCTGCTGACATTTACTTCAGTAGTTCAAATTCAAGTTGATTCATTTATACGATGCCGTAAAATGACAGCTGTCAAATAAGGCCCCCCCCCCCCCAAACAGTAAAAACAACAAAACAGTTAAAGGTAAATAAATGTCATAAAAACAGCAGATAAATGCAAAACTGTCAAACACACCAGGAGAGCACGTCTCATGCTGTCAAAGGTTTGGCTATTAAAATAGGTTTTGAGAGGTTTTTTAAAAATGCAGAGGGAGGATGTTTGCTCAAAGCTCCGCAGCCTCGGTTAAGTTAAGAACATTTTATGGTTAAAAATGCTTCCGGTCTCAAACGAGTCCTCCTCTCTGTCCTCCTGTCAGTCTTTTCATCACAGAAAAAAACTTGATGAAGACTCTTGAGTTCAACCACGTGCAGTTATTGCTGCTCTGTAGAGCCGTCTGGTATGTGTCTACATTCACATTGAGCAGTAAAGAATGGGCTTTACATTTGAAGGCTCTTTTAACTTAAAACAAAACAAAAAGCATCCGTTTTGAGTCTTTCTGCGTGCATCCGTTCCCAGTCTCCCCTTTTTTGAAGGGCTCAGAGGGAAAACGGAGACGTTTCTAGGCTGATTAAAAGCTGATTTGAGTTTCGGCAGCAGCTGCTGTCAAACTGTGTTTTTATATTTCTGCCATCCGTGCTCCGAGCCTGTGAAGTGAGGAAAAAGCCGACTCGGCAGGATAATATGTGCAGCAGTCGCGGCTGAGAAGATGACCTAATGGAGCATGAAGTGGACACTGTCCCATTTCATTATGTAAGGTCTGTGCAGGCGTGTTGACTCGCTGCATGATTTATTAATGTCCCGTTGAGAGGTTTATAAATCTGCACACCCCCCCTCCTCAGCCATTAGCAGACAATGGACAATTGAAGGAGAGAAAATCTGTGCTTAAGCGGCACCGTGTTGTCAGCAGCGGCACAGCACGGCCGTCCAGGCTTCAGATCCTCCCCGGAGGCTGCAGCTCCTGTCTTCAGTGCTCCTGTAACAACCAGAGCACTGAGAAGATCTTCCTCTGATTCCTCTACATGTTTTCAGCTCCTTCTCACACTCTGCTGTCATAATTTAGGTTGGCTTTTTGAGTTTTAGTTCAGCTAATTAAAGAAAGAAATACTTTGAAAAAGTCCCTTCCCGAAAGCAAAGTTCTTCAGAAAGCTGGAAAAGTCATTCAGGAGACGCATGTACCAGAACTTCTAGAAATGGTGAAGGATTTCTCCATCCTTCACTCAACCTCTTTTGGGGTCATGGGGGCTTTGAGGACTTCTGCAAACAAACTAATTCTCCAGCGAGAAGGTGATTCTTTCTGTCATGGACAGCTGAGTTCAGGGGCATTGAGCTGCTCTTGTGGTTTGCATGATTTTTTTTTTTTTGGGGTAAAAGTTGGTCCTGCAGAGCATCTTCAACACCGGACAGAAAAGAATCCATCATCCCGGTAAATGCCACATCCTGAGCATAACAGGGGAGGAAAAGCAGCAGGACATGAAGTTGATTAAATACGAGTGTCGTGGATTTTAAGCTTTTATGTCTGGTTACATTAACGCCACGGGCGGATTCAAACTGAAGCCGCTGATCCGTGTTCATCACCTGCGTCATTTAGTCATGTGATCAAACAGCAGAATCAGAATCTATTTAAAATATAAGGAGACATTGGTTTACTAAGCTATGTATTTGCTATAAAGATGTATTCATTAAGCATGAGAAGAATTTGATGATTAAATTGTTGACTCTTAGTTTTAGATCTTCTGCTTTGTTTCAGTTTTATTCATTTTCTGTCTTTCGTTTTGTAGAACTCTTCATGTAAAAACAGATGTTTTTCTGTCGCACATCATCACATCATTTTATTTTCAATTTTTTCTTGTACAAGAATGGTCTTTTAAATGTTAGTCAAATCAAATCAAACCAAATCAAATCAAATAGACTAAGATGAGGTTATATTTACAGATTTTGCAACATTACTTCCGGTAATTTGACATAACGGCATAATTGTATCAATGAAGAAAGACTTGACGGCCGTTGCAGTGGTGCAGCTCACCTCCACCTGTGCTGCTGATTGGTGGAGGGCTTCATGGTCAAAGAGCCTCCGTTCTGGTGTGTCCTGAAGGAGCCAGAAGCTGTTTTACATGAAACCTCTGTTGTTCACTGATAAACACTAAACCCTCACATGGCATCACGGAGCGTCACTGGAATCAGAATAAACACCATTTTTACAGCTTGTTTTCCAAAATGTTTGGGCATGAACTCTGCGTTTCTGACCCTTTGGTTTGTGTGCATGCAGGTCACAGCGGGGTCAACCAGCTCGGGGGGGTATTTGTGAATGGGAGACCTCTGCCCGACTCCACCAGGCAGAAGATCGTGGAGCTGGCCCACAGCGGTGCTCGGCCATGTGACATTTCCAGAATCCTTCAGGTACCTTTTTTTTTTGGGGGGGGGGGGGGGGGGGGGGAGGGGGGGTGTCACGTGGCCTAAAGAGGTCTGCCAGAACAGCTGCTCTCTCACAAATGCCCACCTGTAGGTCTGCTTCCATCAGGTGAGGGAGGCCGCTGCATTCGAGGGGGAGGGGGTTCAGAGGCCTCATGATGAAGAATTCAGAAGAAAACTGTAACAAACTGTTTAGGCTTTAGAAGAAGAAGGATGCAGGAAGGGCACAGAGAGCGGACATGAGGGTGTTCTCACATGAAGAAAGGCAGAAAAATCAAGAAAGACACGCAACACTTTTGAGAGAATCCACAAATAACTGTTTCATTTACTTCAGTTGAAGACGTCAGGTCTGAGTTTTACAAACTTTTAAACAAAAAAAGCAGATTTAAGATGACCCAAATGCTGGCTCATAAAATTCCAGAGTTCTCTTTGTGACTGCAAGAACCCTCAGTATTTCTGCAAATAGTAAAACAGAGCCTGATCCTCTCCTGAACATTGATACAGCTACAAGAGAGCATCATGTGAGGACTTCAAATCTGTTTTTCAGGCTCTAACCAAAGCTTCTTCAGTGGCTGGGACCCCCCCCACCCCCACCCAGTTGGGGTGAGGTATTGCCCTTTAGGAGAAGAGATAGAAACTACAAAGAAAGTGCAGAGAGAAAGTGAGCTGAAAGTCATTCAAAAGGGAGATATTAGAAGAATAAAGCAAGACGTCTTTGAACGTTACATGAATGGGACAGTGTTTTTCCACCTTTTTTGAGCCAACCACACACTTTAACCTTGACAAAAATCCCACGGCACACCAGCATCCAAAAAATAAAATAAAAGGAGAAGCTCATAGTCTGTATAGATCTACAGTCCCTCCGGAATCTCACATGCATTTTTGTGATAATTGTGGCAGAAAAAGCTGGAAGTTGCAGCTGTGTTTTCTAAAAGATGTAATAAAAGTTAAATTAGAAGATTCAAAAACTGTTTGATGTGTGTTCGTTGTTGCTTCAAGACGTTAAGAGAAGAGACTTATTGTGCGCTGAGACGCTGTCACTATAACCTAATGCATCATGGGAGATGTAGTGCAAACAGCCGCTGAACGCAAACAGACTAGCGTCTCTGAGCTTCATTGTTTTGTTCACTTGTTCCACGGTCTGACACCGGATTCTGTGGAGAGCTACACCGCTAAAGACAAGCTTTAGCTGGTATTTTTGTTGGAACTGAGAGACTTTATGAACAAGGAAGTGAAGACTTTAACCACTTCTGATTGGTCAGACTGATGACATGTGATTAAGACTCCAAGAATGATTGGGTGATATCCTGGCGATGGGAAATGTTGTTAGATCAGTTAATGAGGTCAGTTTCCCACGGCACATCTGACTATTTCCCACTGATTGAAAAACACTGGAATAGATGTTGGAATCTGGATGAGCTCTGATCAGGTGCAGAGCCTCAGGTGATGAAAGTTCAGAGTCTGAACACCGGTATTGATGGGGGAATTGATGATGCATCCTGAGGGCAGAAGAAGGGGGGAGAATGGGGTTGGTAAGTGAAGACGTGGATTTAAATTGGTAATGATCTAATCTTCAGACGTAGTGAGGTGGACAATGAATGACAGCTTTGGAATTCAGGACAGCGTGAGTCTCCAGTCTCCACTAAAGTTTGTCTCTTTTTCTTCTAAATATGGTGGAGTTCACCTCTGTTATCATGGCTGCCGTGCTCCACACTGTTAAACCCTGAGCAGACGTTTTAGTTTGAAATGCTTTAGGAGGCAATGCTTCTGCACATGAGTATGTTTGGAGGTATTCAGAAACCTCTGCCTTTCTCTCTGACACACTTTTCAGCCAGAGACTGGTAACTGTTGAAAGGAGGACATTAGAAAACCCTGCAGAGACCTCTTTACTCCAACGAAATTAGTGTTTTTGTGTTTTTTAACATGTTTTGTAGTATTTTTCTCATGGTGGAGGACATAAAGAAAATGAAAACTGTGTTTTGGAGCTTTTCCTCAAATTGTGGTGAATCAGGAGCAGACTGCTGTTTGAAAAGCTTCACCATCTCCCAGCTCTGCTCCATTCTGATCATCCACTGTCAGACCAATAGATCCAAGTACGTCTTTGTTTTCCTGGTCTGAGCTGGAATTTAAAACTGTACGGCTGGATAGCTCTGACATTGTTCACTGTTTGTTGTAGCACCAAAGTTAGGTTGGGGTATGGGGGGCTGTAAGCTAGCAGGAGAGAGTATAAATAAAGGGATGATGGGAATTGAGTGCAATCTTACTCCGCGCCAACAGTCCCGCTCACAACTCAGATCTGAATTTCACATTAACTCCTACCGCTCTGCAGAAACGATGCCCTAGAAACTATGACACAGGTTTTTCATTGTGGCGAAAAACTGCATAATCATAAGACCACTGGGAAGGCTTTGAAAATAGATGATTGGGGTCCCTCATTCAGGAAATGTTCTCCTTCTGATCCCTGTGTGGAGGAGTGCACTGATGGAGCAGCGTTCTCTTCAAACCAGGGTTGGTCCCGTTCCAAAGGTTCCAGTTTTTATCTAAACCACTTTTTTTTAGCTGAGGTAACATTCCAGCAGGCCTGTTGCCCAAGACCTGTTGGAAAACCTGAAGCAGAACACTGCTAAAGCTGAACACAGGTGTGCCACACAACATGTTAAAAACAAGTCCAAAGCAATGTCTGATTACCAGTAAGCTTGCATTTGTTCGGAGTTTCCATAGGTCATGTTGGGGCTTTCTTTTGTCCTCGGGTGTTTGCTGCAGTTCCCGGCTCTCATGATTTCTCCTTACACTTCCTCAGTGAGCTTGGACTGAGAAATACATGTGGAATTCTCCATCTACAATATTCCCACCATACTCACCTGGGTTGGGGACCAGAAACCGCAGATATGGAGAACCCCCCCCCGCGGCTGAAAAATGTCCTCACTCATCAAAAACCTTCAGAAAATATTGCTCAACATAAAGAGTTTTTGTATTCAGATCAATAGACTGTACTGTAGTTTACTGTATAACACATTAGTGTCTCTCTCTGTGCCTTAAATCCAGGAGTCCGTTCCTCCTTCCTCATCATTTTTTATCCATCCATCATTCACCCGGATGATCATTATTCTCCGTGACTTTCTTCTTCAGAGTATCAAGAGATTTTCCAGATGTTTCCGAGTCAGCTGATGTCATTTCTCCATGGAGCGACACAAACTTTGGTTATAGTGAATCAAGTAGCAGGTGGAACCAGCTGTGACAGATTCCTAAGTCCAGGAAGACGACGGGCCGGCGAGCTCTTCATCCCGGCTCCCCTCCTCTGTCCTTCAGACGTAAAAGTCTCATACGAGCGTCTTGAGCAGAGTTTTTGTGATGAATTGGAGGATTCACGTGACTGAAAAAAATAATATAGAAACACGAATAAGCGGGGGAACACATGATTGAAAAAAGACTATAAATGTTACTCCATGCATCCTAATATGAGCCTTCGCCTGGTGTCATGCTTCTCGCTCACAGACAAATATGGTTTCTAACTGGTGCTTCATGACCTCATGTGCTTGCAGGTGTCCAATGGCTGTGTGAGTAAGATCCTGGGCCGATACTATGAGACTGGATCCATCCGTCCCCGGGCCATTGGAGGGAGTAAACCCAGGGTGGCCACCCCAGAGGTGGTTGCTAAGATTGCCCAGTACAAGAGAGAGTGTCCGTCCATCTTTGCCTGGGAGATCAGAGACCGGCTGCTGGCGGAGGGCGTCTGCTCCAATGACAACATCCCCAGTGTAAGAGCCTTCTGCTTTCAGGAGGACGGCAGCTCATTTGACAGGAACCACCATCTTGTTTAAACAAAATCTTTTGAAAAATATATTTTCTGGATAAAAACCACATGTAATCAGATAAAAAAAAAAGTGAGTGAGCCTATCTGCTCATTTTTCATACGTGCTTTCACATTGCCTGGAATTATTTTAAGGACAGCTTTTGCTTAAGGGAGATTCTCAAAATTCAAGATGTTCTGAACATTACCCAGCAGTGGCTTTAAATAATAATGTATTATCAAATATATTTCCCAATTATAAGTTAAATTACTTGGATATAAGAGATTGTACATTAACAGGTGACGTCTAACTGAGAATGAATGATTCATTTTAAAATAACAACTATTTTAATGGAATATTTTCCCTATTAAGCAAAAACATATTTTTACATTAAGATCCAGAGAATCTGAATTGACTCTTCAGATTTAAGTGGCTTTCTCAGAGCCGCACAATTCCAACTTTTTCTTGTTCATGAATTAAGTCTTCATCCTGGAAGGCCAGAATGAAGACCTCAACGAAATAAGATGCTAATCCTTGTACAGGACTGGTGGAGATGTTCTGCTCTGTTGGAGGTGTAGAATGAGAGAACGATGGTTTTTATTTCATCAGGAAGAGCAGTCAGAATGTCTGACTTCTGTTGATCTGTCTAGATGATGTGCTGGACCCACATTCTCCTGGTTTTTTGAGACTGAGGAGAGCTCAGGATCCTGGGGTGATTGCATGCTGCTCCTCTGAGTTTGGTGACATCGGTCCAACCTTCTTCTCCTCTTCCCCTGCAGGTCTCTTCAATAAACAGAGTCCTCAGGAAT
This sequence comes from Oryzias latipes, assembly GCF_053564925.1. NCBI lineage: Eukaryota > Metazoa > Chordata > Actinopteri > Beloniformes > Adrianichthyidae > Oryzias > Oryzias latipes. Next base: position 8,472,397 of record NC_136242.1, read on the forward strand.
TTGGCCAGTGACAAGCAGCAAATGGGCTCATTGGGAACAGAAGGGATGTTTGACAAACTCAAGATGCTCAACGTGCATACCAGCTGGGGGGGGCGCTCCAGCTGGTATGCTGGGACCACACTCTCCTCCACAGGTGAGATTTCTTCCTCTGACTGCCCTTTCTTCCATTGGCAGTCCGCTCCCCTTGGTGTGTTTCAGTTTCTGTCAGTGTTCAGGTCCTTCTGGAGGACTGAGTGAGTGCAGATGTTGCAGATGTTGCCTCTTGGGGTGGCACTGGCTCCAGCTAAACGTGAAGCTCGTAAAAACAAAGTCAGAAAAGATGCGGAGGACATTTTCTGTGGGCACACCAAAGCCATTGGCTGCGTTTACACGGACAAAAGTAATCGGAATGAACGCCTGGTCAGAGTAAAAATGCGTCGTGTAAACACGCCGTTCAGAATATTCTGTTCCGATCAGACTCGTTCGGATCAAAATTTCTTTCAGATGGAGATAGGTGGGTTATGCCGATTGTTGATCCGATCGTGGTGAATGTAAACGGTTTATTCCGATCGTGGGTCTGTACTGCTCTGGTGTTACGTCATGCATAGACGATGTGGCGCTCCAGAGGAGACTTTGGAGCACGAACAGAACCGGCCAACCGCTCCACCCATGTGAAGCGTGTCTCTGAGCAGAGCAGCCGGACTCCTAGCTTCGTGTTTGCGGGGAGGGGAGGGTGCTTTGTTACGGTGTCAGCTCCAGTCTGTCCGGCCACCCAGCCTGAGCGAACGCCGGACTCAGGTGGACCGTGTCTCCGAGCAGAGGAGCGGCTTTGGAATGCAGAAATGCCGCTCAGTCCTTAGAAACCCTTCAAACAATCACGTGAATTTGTGTTTCCAGTCGTGTCCAGACAAAATACAGGCTGATGTTATTCCCACATATTTATGCAGATTGCAGCATCTCCCACGTGGATTTTGTGTTCATCAAAGGATAATGTTGTTAGCACGTGTTAGCCTTCTCCTAACCCTTCTTCTGGCTCTGTTCCGCCACAAAAAAAGCACTGACCACACAGATTACAACAATATTATGAGTAAACAGGCGCTCCATGATAACCATAGCGCGTTTGGAAGATCATCTCGCTCTATGCTGCAGGTTTGTTTACAACGGAACTCATTTCTTCTTCTACAGCAGTTTCCGGTATTTTAGGGAGTTCTGCGCATTTCCAAATGATTTATTCCGTCCAAAAGTGTGGCCCATGTAAACGTTTGTTATAATCGGAAAAAGCTTTTCTGGGCCCATGTACACGGTTGGATTCTAATCCGATCTTTGATCTGATCAAGATATTTTGCAGATGAAACCGTGATCTCATCTGCTGCTGATCTCACTAAGCCTGTTTGGCTATTTGTTGTTTTCAGGGACACTTAACAGGGATGAAGTATAAAACGGTTGGTGGTTAGCCTGCTGAGCTGCTGAAGAACTTTTGATCACGGATCTGGAGGTCTCAGTTACAGGACTTTAGGTTGTCCGTGGTTTAAATGGGCTGTGAGCTTTCATGGTGGTTCCTGAACTGGATGGTGGCTTTGATGCTGTTTGTGTCAGTCCTTGAAGGATTTTCCTCCAGACTCTGGAATCTTGACTTTAAGATAACAAGTTAAATTTATCGATACCTGAAAAGAGGATGCTGGAGCAGCCAGCAGTGGTCCTGACCTTCTCAGCAGCTACACTCATCCAGATGTTGGCTTTGCTTCAGAATGGAATCATTAGCAGAAAGGTATTTGTTTTACTGGACATTTCCGGTGCTCGAGCACCTTTCCCAACCTCCCCTCAGCATGGATGCTTCCAGCTCTCTCTCCAGAAAGGTCTTGGCTGGCCTCCCTCTCTCCAGGGAACAGTTGCCCTTAGGAGCTTGTGAAAAAGCACAAAATGTAGTTTTAATTTGTTTAGCAGGCCTACTTTAACTTATTTTGTGAGTCAGCTGGAAAGAAGTCAGAGGTTTTGCTGGAAATAGCTCCAAAAACCTGCAAACCTCTCGCTCTGCTTCATGTTTCTTGGCAGTCGCCTTGCACAGGTGGAGGTGTGTCTCATCAGCTGCTCTTTGACTGGTGGAGGGGTTGATGTGTGTTCTTGTGTACAGTTGGATTATTAAAAGAAATATTTAAACAAGTATAAAAGGGGAAATGTGACAGCTGACAGGGTGCCTGGTGTTCAGTCCTCCTGTCAGCAGGTGTGTGATCTGATTGGCCAGTCTAAGTGTGGAGGGCGTGGCCATAGGCTGCTTCCTGCTGCAGCTCACAGCTGTAGGAAGCAGATGTAATAGTAGAGAACTGAATAAAAGCTGTCGGTTGGAGCTACATATTGGAGGGTAAAAGCAACAGAAGTGTTGCTCATGGGCACTTCCAAATACGCATGAAGGTCTGGATCTTGAACTGAAAGCTGAAGAACTGAAGCACAGCTCTGTTTAGGATTGTGGAGTTTGTCATTAGAGATGAGAAATGGCAGTTTCCGGAGGCTGAGGGCCACATTTGCTGTGTACAGAAGGCTCATATGCTGCTCCTCCTCCATCGCTCTGGGATTACAACAGTGAAACAAAGCCGCGCTGCAGCATGGCGGCGCCGGCTGCGACGTGTGTGTGTGTCTGTGTCAGCAGGGAGGGGGCGTCCGCTCTCATTCGCCTCTCTTTCTGCCTGACTGACTGTGACACTGAGCAATGGCTTCATTCTGTTTTGCAGCCTCTGTCTGTTGGGGATAATGAATAATTAGGCTAGCACCACAAAAAACATGAGTACCGCTGGGAGCTGGAGTCAAGCTCCGTCTGCTCACAGAGCACAAGCTGGAGATCTCCACTCCGAAGTCACTTTGAAGACAAACCTACACACCCATAGTCATGCTGTACAAAAGAACAACATTGCTGAGTTTTACTTCATTCTATTTTACATATATGTGTTTTTTTTCCGAGGTTCTCCTATTCTCTGGTGATATATTAGAGGGAAGATCCTGATCCCTATAAATCAGATTTTCCATTTGAATTGATCTGTTCAGTCCCCAAATGAAGGATGAATGAAAGTAGCTCACAGGAGCTTTTGATGTCCGTCCACGAAATCTCTGAACATCTGCAACCTTTGTCCCGTGACCCTGAAGTGCAAATGCCACCAACAAATCAATCAACAGAAAAACATTTTAGAGATCACAAGAATTAAAAAAGCAAAAAAAACAAAAAACCCAAAACATTACATTTTATAAATCAAAACAAAATTCCAAAAAAACAGAAACACAATTCTAAAGAAATTAAGTGAAATAAGAATTAAACGTGTCACAAGTATTAAAAATAATGGCTGACAAGGTGTTCATTATCAGAAAATAACAGATGATATGGAAGCCTAGCGGTTGAACGATTGGTTTTTTGAGGTGCATTATTTAAAAAAAAAGCACTCTTTGAAGGCCATTATCCCGCTAATACCATGGTCACTTACAAAAGAAATAAATATTCAAAACATTTTTAGTACTTAGGTTTAAACCACTTTTTCACAAAAAGCGGACTATTTGATATGTGGTGCAGCAAATCATCATGGTGATGACCTCCAGTGCAATGGCAAAGGAAAGCGATATCTATGCTGATGATCTCGATGTGTTAAATAAAGCATCAGTTCAGAGAGAAAGTTCACCTCTTACCGCTTGTTTCTGTCCAGATGATGAAGATAAAGTTTGTTTAAAAGAAGCCGGCGCAGTGATACAAAACATTTAAGATACAGTATGTGACCGGAACTACTTTTTAGATCTACATTATTTATCACTGTTCGTTATAAGGTTTTAGTTCTCACCCAGCAGCCTATCAGAATTGAGTATTCACCCAGACCATGGAATAAAACAAAAGTAATTTCCAGAAATTGAAATTAAATGTTAAAAAAGGAAACAAACAACTTGACACCAGAAACAGCGGCAACTTTGAGAGATTATTGACTGGATGAAGACGTTTGAGTTTTGTCAAATGTGTCTTCAATGTTCGCATACTAACAGAATTTTTACCATTAGAATGCCGCATATCCAGTACCGCTTTATACCAAATAACATTCAGTTAAAATGATGAACAAACATTGTTGTCCACTCAGAGACATCCCATAGTACCTACCATTTACAGTTTCTGTAAAAAGGAAACAAACATTTCAGAAAACGAAATGAAACGAAATGTTAAAAAAGGAAACACGACATGAAACTAGAAAAGGTCCTATGGGGCATCACTGACTGGATGATGATGTTTGTCCATCATTTCAACTGAAAGTTATTTGGTAACTTTTTTTTTTTAGAACTTTCTTACCATTCCCAACTATTTCCACGTGTTGGGATTATCGTTTAAAATAAACTAAAACCTTGGACAAAGTAGCAAAATAAGCCTCTTTAGCATCTTCTGTTGTGACAGAAACATTCTTGAAGGTTTCATTATTATTGTTTTTACATTTTTTATGTAAACCTTTATCTGCTGTGAAGTTCTTTTATGCAGCAATGATTAAAAACAGTGTCTTCAATGTCCACATACTAATAGATTTGTTATCATTAGTACGGTACATATCCAGTACCGCTGTCAGTGTGCCTTTGAACGCATTCATTGTGATGCATGTTTACTATGTTGGTTTTTTATAAACTAATTTTATTAACAAATGATTTCCTGTATTAATCCTGCAGCCTGTGGACAAAAAAATCATATTTTTCTGTTGGCAGAAATGATTAGTTTGCCATTTTTTCAGCTCAGCCAAAATTCTCAGTGTCATCTGTAATCCAGGGTGGACAGTATAGATAATATTTGGACCAAATCCCAAAAATAAAATGACTGATGATAAAATGACAAAATCCTAATTGCGATGAACTCGAGTGACTAGAATGTTTGGAAAGGGTTGCATGAAAGCTCCTTAATGTGGGCTTTTTTAGTTGTCTTCTGCGTTTCTTTTCATGAAACCCAGAACACTTTTTGACTTTAGGTGAATCCACTTCAGGGCGGCTCACCTCTGATCGTCTTGATTTGTCAGGTGGGAAAACTTAACCTGACGTCTGGTCCTCTTCAGATGAGGGTCTCTGTTCCCTTGCAGATGAACTCTGGTGCGGTTCACTTCAGTGTGGACCAAAGAGAACCAACAGGAGAAATGACATCATTTAGAAGACATCCCACATGTACATTTAAGAGCAGGTGAATCAGCATGTGAGAGGCAGGAGCAGCTCCTTTGTTTGTGTTTTTCCCTCCTGCTTGAAGCCTCAGACATGCTGGACCTAAGGCAGCAGATGATTTTCACTGCTGTTTTGGGGGATTTCTTTTGGTTCAGTCCACCCATTGTGAAAGCAGACCAAAACGATGAAGGCGTGAGTGTTTTCAGCGTGAACTTTCCTCAAAGGAGCCTGAGGATCTTTGTGATTTTGGAGCAAACAAGAGAAGGGTGATAGATTACAGATAGCCATCACTGAATTGGTTTTTGTGTGTTTTGCCTTCCTCTCACGCGGCAGAGTGTCCGCAGGCAGAAGGAAGAGAGAACGGCATCTCGGTGAACTCCAGCACCGAAGACTCAGAGGAGACACAGATGAGGCTTCAGCTGAAGAGGAAGCTGCAGAGAAACAGAACTTCTTTCACTCAGGACCAAATTGAAGCACTAGAGAAAGGTGAGACATGCGGTGTGTGAGACACGCTGCATGTGGGTTTGAACACACCGCTGTCTGGTTCTGCCTGTAACTCGACTGAGCTGAACTGAAGTTCTCAGGTGTTCTCCGTCTTCCTAATTTCCTCTTCCAGAGTTTGAAAGGACTCACTATCCAGACGTGTTTGCTCGTGAGCGTCTTGCTAACAAAATAGACCTTCCTGAAGCCAGGATACAGGTAAGCTGCGCATCCCATAATGTCATTGATTTAGTGTCACAGGAGAAGCACACAGGGAGGATATTTTTTGGCCAGGGAAAAAATATAAGAAGCAATAATGGATGACGTAGTGTTAGCCTCATGCTCCTAGATGTTAAGGCTGACTCACACGCAGCAAACATTGATGAAATTCCCTCCAAGTGTCATTCATGACCTCAACTTAAATGCGTTCGCGTCCGCCTGCAGGTTTGGTTTTCCAACAGACGAGCAAAGTGGAGAAGAGAGGAGAAGTTGCGAAATCAGCGTCGACAGATATCCAGCTCCAGCAGCCACATTCCCATCAGCAGCAGCTTCAGCTCCTCCGCCTACCAGCTTCTGCCCCAGCCGGCCGCACCAGGTACCAGCTAAAGCCACGCCCTCTTCCTCACCGCCACAAACTGCAGAGCTCCTCTGCCAGGCAGCAAAGATGCTGGGTCACTCTATGGAGAACATCAGAAAGGAAAAACATGTTCTTTCTTTAACCACTAAACTTTGAAGCTTTTCAAAGATAAAACGGGAAAGAGCAAACGAAAAAATGGTGATGATACCATTCTAACAGCATCTTCTGCAGCCAGTTTAGCTCCACAAAGCTAAAAAATTGTCAAAAACACACTCATGTCTCAGAACTGCAAAAAACCTGTGAAGGGTTTGTAGGAGAGCAGACAAACAGCAAAGGTAAAACTTTGAAATTATACTGTGCTTTGAAAGAGAAAGGGGCCTTTCAGGGTCACTTCCCGGCTTCGTACCAGCAGCTTCCTTGTAGCCTGTTGTTCTCCGGTCCATTCATCCTTTATTTCTGCCACAGCAGGGGGGTGAAAAGACCCGACGGAGCCTTCTGGACCCACAAGAAAAGTGCTGTTCGACAGCATGCTTCAGAATGACGATGTGCAATCACACCTGCTTTTCTGCCACAGGAAGACAAAGGCGTCGTCTCCCTAAACGCTAAACCTTCATCCACTAGAAACAGGGACGGAGCCCCAGCCGTCCACACAGCACATGACACAGACGGAGAACGCAGAAACCATTATAGAGCACAAAAAACACACATTCATTTATTCATTGGACATTATGGGTTTTCTTAAATACTTTTTTTATCAACTTTAATGTACATTTGATGTATTTTTTCATGATTTTTACTGCATTTGATTGGATTGATTTTGTCCTTTTTTGTGTTAGGCTATTTCACATGTGTGGATCACTGCTGAGAGTCATAAATGTCCTCAAATCAGTTTTGCTCTGTTGCTGTGGAGCTGGATGTAATGAGTTCCTGAAAACCCTCAGCACCACCCTACAAAGACGTTTGCCTTCTCCTCCTTCTGCAGTGTCGTTTTCTTCCGGCTCCATGTTGGGAAGGTCAGATCCCGCCCTGTCCAACAGCTACAGCCTCCCAGCCATGCCCAGCTTTAGCATGGCGGCCAGCCTGCCCATGCAGGTAAGACGCAGCAACAACCATGCGTTAGACGTCAGCACAAAAACAAGCACAGACATCAGAAAACCAGTGTTAGCATGTAATGTAAAGGATTATTGAATAATTTGATAGTTTGGCCCAAAATATTCAATTTTTCTTTTAAAAATTCTTACTGCTTACCAATTATGTTTGTTGATTTCCTATAAAATTAGCTTATTCTACTTGGAAACATTTCACTGAAATAAAACCTTTTTTTTTTAATGAAAAACACATCTTTATAGCAGCAAATTTAAACGATCCCTGAATTAGCAGAAATGTTCCTTGTGAATTAGCAAGTTGTCTGCTAATCAAAAGGGAAAGTTCCTTTTGTTTGGGATACAATTGATAGGACGTTTTTATTTAATTTGTCCTGTCCAGCAGCTTAGCAAACAGATCAGAGCTGAAGGACTCTTGTGTTGGGCAGATTTTACTAGGGGTATGTATTGGCAAGAGTCCGGCCACACTATATGTATCCTGATATGCATCCCACGACACAGTTCAGCAGTGTTTTTCAACCTTTTCTGAGCCAAGGCACACTTTCTCCTTGACAAAATTCCGCGGCACACCAACATCCAAAAATTTAAAAAGGAGAAACTCTATAGTCTGTATTGATGTACAGTCCCTCCATGATCTCAGGTGCATTTTTGTGATAATTGTGTCAGAAAAAGCTGGAAGTTGCAGCTGTTTTTTCTAAAAGATGTAATAAAAGTTAAGTTAGTTTTCAGTTTTATACGCTGTCACTCAAACCCAATGCATCATGGGAGATGTAGTGCAATCAGCCACCGAACGCAGATAGACTCTCGTCTCTGAGCTTCATTTTTTTGTTCGCTTGTTCCACGGTCTGATACCGGATTCTGTGGAAAGCTACACCGCTAAAGACGAGCTTTAGCTGGTATTTTTGTTGGAACTGAGAGACTTTGTGAGCAGAATCAAAACAAGGAAGTGAGGACTTCAACCATTTCTGATTGGTCAGACTGATGAGGTGTGATTAAGCCTCCAAGAATGATTGATGGAGACAGTTAAAGGGGCGGGACTTTTCAGAAAACAGCTGACTCTACAGCTAAATCGCGCTACGGTCACTCTTATCAAAATGTCTTTAATCAAATAAACACAAAGAAAAAGTATTTTACGATCTATCATATTCCTGACTACTCAGTGTTTAATCAGGGCCTGTTTGAATTAACACAGAGCTGATATCCTGGAGATGGGAAATGTTTTTAGATCAGTGAATGGGTAATTTCCCACGGCACACCTGACCATCTGTGTGCCGCGGCACACTGGTTGAAAAATACTGCAATGCACATCGTGATATTGTACCATAACACATTTTCTTTTTTATGATTTAGAAAAAAACCTCTATATTGTAATACGTTTTATTGTAATAAAATGGTAAAATTCAGTTTATTTAATGATCTCAATGTTAAGCACTGCAACTGTATCTCATGAATAAGATGCTTTTACCCAAGAAAATTCATAGTGTTTTTATTTTGGTAACCTAAAATATAGAAAGGGAACAGTCAGTATTATCTGATTTCCACAACAAAATCTATTTCAGTACAAGAAAAAAAAAAAAAAATAGAAGGAATGTGCCTTAACCAATAATGTTCTAAAAGTATGCTGTTTATTTCCAACATGGCTTAATGTAGCTTCTCCACTACTTTTAAATGGTTCAGGAGCCTGAGCGGTGCTTCAAAAATAAATGAAAAAACAAAAAAATAAAAGGGGGTTAAAGGGCCTATACCATGCAAAATCCATTTTTTGAGCTTTTAGGGGCTTTCACTACGAAGACTTACATAAAAAATGTAAAGAAACGTTCATTCCTCACATGCAAACACACACATGTCAAGCATATCATTGTCTGTCACCCATACTTTCTGTCCAAAGGTGAGCTGAGTGTTTGTGTTCCACTGTGGTAAATGATGGAATGTAGAGAAAGTGGGAGTTAAAATTGGCCAACTAGCCCCCCCCCAGATCAGAGTTTCCAAAAATCCACAATATTAACAAAGGTCAGAAACTCCATGGCAAACTGCAGGTTTACAGTGGATTTAAAGTCTTGTCATCAAGACTCCTGTATTTTTTGGACAAAAGTTTCCTGTTTTAATGGGTCAAATAAATGTTTGTTTCCAGGCGTCCAGTCAGGCGTCTTATTCCTGCATGCTGCCCACCAGCCCCACTGTGAATGCTCGAAGCTACGAAACATACACTCCCCCACATATGCAGCCTCACCTCAGCAGCCAGTCTATGACTTCCTCTGCTACGTCGTCAACAGGTGGGTGGTCATCCCATGGTGGGTCTTTGTGGTGTGCAGACAGCTCCCTGATCTAAATGATCATTTTGAAAAAGGAACGATGTTCGGAGATGGAAAAAAGGGGAATCAGTTAAAACCAACAGGATAAGCTGAAGAAGAGTGGGGGTAAAAGCTCAGCGATGGACAAACAGCTGCTGCTGTCTGCAGACCACACGTCTACCATCACATGAAAGCAATCAACTGCTCTCCTTCTACAAAAATGTTTAAGTTTGAAGGACATTGCAAAGAGGAGGTCTGACAGTCCAAATGTATTACTCAAGCAAGAGTAGCTCTATTTATTATTATTATTGTTATTATTATCTTCTTCTTTGGGCTTTTCCCTTCAGGAGTCGCCAGAGTGAACAAGTTTCCTCCACCTAACCCTGTCTTCTGTATCCTCTCCTCTAACACCACCTACCTTCATGTTGCATCCATAAACCTCCTCTCTGGTCTTCCACGAGATCTCATGGCAGCTATAGACCCAGCATCCTTCATCCAATAGATTCACTGTCTCTCCTCTGGACATGTCTGAACCATCTCAGTCTGACTTTATCTCCAAAATGTTGACCCTCTGATGTTTTCATCTCTGATCCATCCTGGTCCCTCCCAAAGAGAATCTCAGCATCTTCATCTCTGCTACCTCCAGCTCTGCTTCCTGTCTTTTCCTCAGTGTTTCTAGACTAAACAACATGGCTGCTCTCACCACAGTTTTCTACATCTTTTCTTTCGTCTGAGCTGAAACTCTATCACTTTTCTCCACCCGTTCCAACCTGCCTGCACTCACTTCTTCACTTCTTTTCCACCATCCCTATTACTGATGTAATCCCACCTCCACCATGAACTCCTCTGTCACCCCTACAGCACACCTCACCACTGTCTTACAGCCTTCATACATGTCCTGCACTGCTCTGACATACTTTTCTGTCCTTCCAGACTTCCTCAAACATTACCACAGTTCCCCTCTGAGCACCCTGTCATATGTTTTCTCCAGATCTACAAAGACAGTGTAGCTCTCTTCTGACCTTCTCTGTACTTCTCTATCAATATCCTCAAAGCAAAGATTGCATCTGTTACTATTTATAATAAATTAAAGTAAAGAGAAAAGAGGGGCTGCTGAAAAGTATTTCCAATGAAAAAGTGTTCGTTGACATGTTTTCAAAATGGATCCATTGAGTCAAAAAGACAAATTCTGAAATAAGGGTAAAACCTATAATGAAATCAATGGGTCTATATTCTTTCTGGTAACAATAGAGTTGTCCCTTAAACAAAAACAACTTAAAGTGCAAAATGATTGGAGCAGAGACTGTTAAGTGAAGCTCCAGCCACCTGATGGTTAATTCAGCCAGTGTGAAGATCATTGATAATGAACAGTCATGATCTGAACAACAACTAATAAGAAGGCTCCAAGAAAGCTTCCAGAGGGCTTGAAATGGCTGATATTTGAACCACTAACTCATGTCAGCTCAGTGAACTGACCGCAGCTCAGTCGAGGTTGGGGTGTTCTTTTGGAAGACTGCATGTTTACAACCAGGAGCAGCTTCTGGGTTTTGATGACAGACATGCTGTTACCGTTTCACCAGGTCTGATCTCTCCTGGCGTCTCTGTGCCGGTCCAAGTTCCAGGAAGTGAAGCAGACATGTCCCAGTACTGGCCCCGCCTGCAGTGAAGCTGCTCCTGCAGCAGGGATCACTAAGAGGGGCGGTGTGAAGATCTGTTCATCTTCATCAGTGCTGTGAATGACCAACTCCTCGGCAGATGCGCTCAGACTGAGGAGTTGTGCTGCTGAAGCGTCCTGGGGGAGCCTGAAGCTGCTGGAGGGATCGGTTGTTGATCAGGTTCATCTGGGGCTGCGTCAAAGGTCTCTGCACCGCGAGGGAGGGCCTTCAGAGTCTGCCTGGTGAGGACAGAGGATGTGAGTGAGGAGCTGCCAAACATGGAAACATTTCCGCAAGGAAAAGCTTCAGACAAAAAAAAAAAAAACAATTTACAGATGTGTGGCACACCCCCCTCCCCCCAAAAAGGGGGTATTGCACTTGTGTACTTGCAACAAAAGGAAATGTAGACAGAAGTGTAGAAGGAAGGACTGACTGACATCTGCTGTGGCTTACCTTCCCATCAGCAGATGCCTTGGTATTGTGAACCATCACATGACTGCAACCTTCCAACCAGAAAGCTGGAAGCAGCTGGAAACAGCTGGAATGAGCTGTGAATGACCAGGGAGCAGCTGGAAACAGCTGGAATGAGCTGTGAATGACCAGGGAGCAGCTGGAAATACCTAAGAGCAGCTGGAAACATCTGGAAGCAGCTGGAATAATCTGGAAGCAGCTGGAAACATCTGGAAGCAGCTGGAAACATCTGGAAGCAGCTAGAAACACCTGGAAGCTGTTTGAAACATTTGAAAACATCTGGAAGCAGCTGGATTAAGTTAACACAATGACTGAAAGAAAATGTATTGATGCAAATTCAGGAAGCAGCAGTTTTTCTACTTGATACAGATGCATTTTGAATGTATGTGGACTTGTTACTGACTTTAGAATGTTGATGGTTTCCACGACAACAACTGTTTCTATGTCATTCAGATGGCGTGAGCAGCAGAGAAGCTGGACTTAAGCTGGTGTTGGGTTGAGGGATGAAAGCCTGAATGCAGAAAAAACAGCTAATCCAAAAGAACTTGCCATAAAGACTCTAAATCTGGCCAAGTATTTGTCTACTTTTTAGTCTTATCACACTTTGGAACAGACACAATAATCGACAAGCAACATTTTAATAAGACAAAATGACCTACCCATAGAGAAATCCTCTTGAATGGGCAAAATTTCATTTGAAATGAGCCAAGCATAAACTCTTTAACAGGACATGTAAGCATTTTCTATATTTATTTTGTGTATTTTTGAAAGAAAAGTCATCTTATTCCAGGTGTAATACATTTATTTAATTAAAAAACAGACAAACATAGTTGGTATTATTGAGCTTTGCAGTGTGAGAATCTCTTCTCTACTTTACTCGTTTTTAGAAGGCTACATTTTTAAGGAAACTTCTTTAAATGGCTTGTGAAATTCAACAGCAAAGTGTGAGAACTTCTGTATTTGTTTCACTTTATTTTGTGGTTTCAAGAATTCTTATGAAGTGTGTGAATAAGTGTGTGTGTCTATATATGAGTGTCTGTGTGTATGCATGTGTCTATACATATATGAAAGAATGTATATATGATGTGTATAGGTGTGTGTGATATGTGTACGTGTATTAAGGTTAGGCCTTAATTTTTGAGGGGGAGGAGCTTACCTGAAAGTGCAGAATCTGTGTCAAAAATCGTTATGGGAACAGACCAGTGAAAAACTCTGTTTTTTTCTCATTTCCTGTATTTTGTTTGTGATTGCCGGTCAACTTCTGTAAACTTTGACTACTTAAAGAAACAAGAACAGCTCTCACAAAATAAATGCTTCTTAAAAAAACAGAAAATTGGGAAATGATCGATTCCTTCAGATGCCCCTTCCAGTTTAGGACCTTCCACCAGCAGATGCACAAACACCCTCAGGTGCAGGAGAAGCTCTCCCTTCATTAAAACAAGTATTTTTCTCAGTGGGAGTGTATTTCTGGTTGCTCTGAGCCTTTCCTGGAACGCTCAGATGTTCTACATCTGCTCCACAGGTTTAACCCTTGTGCTATCCTATGACCCCACCCTTACATTGACGTGTTCTCCCTGCCATGACAAAGGTGTGTGAATGTGTGGGTGAATGGGTCCGTGACTGTAAAGCGCTTTGTCCTTGTAGGAAGAAAGGCGCTATATAAGTATACACCATTTACCATTTAAAGGTGGAAAGATTTCATGTAATCCATGGACACCAGTGAAGATCACAAATCATTGAAGAAAAAAGGTTCAGCGCACTGTCTAGTGGGTCTAGATGACCCAACTCCCAAGTGCCTAGGATAGAACAAGGGTTAAGCCAAGGATTTGAAGTGCAAAGGTGAATAGAACTGCAGGTTACTGTGAAGAAAAGCAGTCTGAGGTTAATGTTTGGATCACAGCTGACATCAGAATCATCGTTCTTGAAGCTGTAAGAATGCAGCTCTGTACAAAGTCATAAGGAGAAGCTGTCCTCAGAACGAATCCTGAAGACCTGATGGCAGCACAGACTGAACAGCAAAAAGCTGTAAACCAACATGGTGGGGGGGCTCTGCTCTTCTTGGCAGTGACGTAAAACAGAAATCCAAAACAGTTGCAGCTGTGAAATGAGAAAGGTTTCATCTGAGAAAAGAGCAACAATCAGCATGAGTCAGGATCTGTGATGCGTTTCTGAAAGTGGACTTAGGACTTCAAACGGTTGGGCACAAACAGAGTTTAGACAAGCAGATGACACCTGCGTTATTTGGTGTAGGAAAGGACAGTGAGGATGGGATTGATGGCCTATGAGTTGGATGATTGTCGGCAGATGAATGAAGGAGCAGCCATTCATCCCCTGACAAACAACAGCTCGCTGTCAGCCGCTGAATTCTTCACACAAACACTCATCATTTACATTCTAATTAAAATCATCATGATGTTGATCATTTACATTCTAATGGAAAACATTTGCATGGTAATCAGAACCACGGAGATGTGACAGGGAAGCGGTTCCACAAACACGTGAAGACGTGGACGGTAGATGAAGGGAAAGCAGATGGGATTCTGATTCTCTCTGACATCTTTATTTCAAGCAGGGTGAGGCTGATTTCCAGCAGAGAGATCTGCACAAAGAGGCCCAAACAACCACAGCCTCACTGTGATGGACCCCCCACTGCAACTGACTGATGGAGCCAGAGGTTGTGGCCACAATGGACGCCTGTCAGCTGTCAGTAGATGATTATCTCGTCAGAGAACAAATCATCTCAAATCTATTCATGAATGAAGTTCTGCTCCTTCTGAAGTAGCTCCACACAGATAAATGTAGGATAAATAAACGCCGGGAAGGCCGTGTTTGCGGCCAAAACCGCCAGAACCAACAGAGAAGCTGAGGGGAGTCCAGAAAACAGACGCTTTTTCAACCACAGGAACGTTTTAGAGTGAAAAAATAAACTGCTCCTGCAGTAACCAAAAAAAAACCTTCATTTTGAATAGAAATGTCTTTTTCAAAAGTACAATGGTGAAAGGAAGCTGTTTGTGTCAGAAAAACATGGTCAAAGGACTCTCATCCTACACATCACCCAAAAACCCAAAACACAAGATGAAAACATACAAACATAACACAAAATCCAAAATACTACACGCAACTCAGAAAACCCAGGTTTGACATGAACGTTTGAAAACACAAAGTAGAAATCTGAGTTTCAACATGTGAGCTGAGAGCACACATCGCCTTTCCAGATGCTGGAAACATGACTGGAGGCAGGACCTGACCTGCAGAACTCAAACCCTGGTCTCGGATGCACAGAATGACATCTTTTGGAGGATTTGGTCTTAAAATGCTTATTAAAAACACAGAGTCCTGCAATAAGTAATGCTTTTAATCACTCAGAACCTCTTCGTAAATATGGGTTTGTGGGCAGTAAAAGTAGTCCACATGGATTTCTCCTCATGGACGAGGCTCTGTGGTTTTTTTCTGACCCCAGAGTCACGTCAGACCACAAAATGCAGACATGAACAGGACACAGTCCAGTGTGAACGTCAGGGCAGCAGGAAGCACCTGAAGTCCCGATGTGCAGCGCAGAATAAAGGAGGCTCTTCTTTGTGTGACTGTGGAGAAACTGTATCTCATTGTGATAAAAAAAGACCCTAAAGTCCTGCATTTGAGTCAGATGTGGTTCACAACATCTGAATGCTCTTCTGATAGATGGCAAACTGTTGAGCTTGTGTGTGGATCTTCTGAGTGGAGCCTTGTAAAGGCCTTTGCTGTCAGCATTAGAAGCTTTTCTGGGGGACAAAGGGAGGTCAGGCTGCTCTGCACATCAAATGCAGAGGTCAAACTGATCCACGTCTCCAATAGAGCGGCAGATCTGGGCCACACACTGAACACAGCTAATCTGAGGCTGGCTCGCTCAGACAGACAACACAGCAGACTTACACCACCTCTGGCAGCTCGAGTGCTCCTACTCTTCATGGCTTTTCTCCTCTTCTTACCCTCCACTGTGGCCAATCTTCTTACACCACAATAGCATGGAGGTTCCCTTTGGACTGCAGCACGGCAGCGCAGCGGCGTGGACAATCCCGTCTGCGTACAAAGCACAACATTCTCTGCTGCTCAGCTTCAATTAGCTGTGCTCTGATACATCTCAATACAGCTCCAATACGGCTCCAGTACAATTTAAATATGGCTCAAAACATCTCAATTCAACCTCACTGCTTCTCAATGCAGCTTCAATTTTGCATCCCCACATCTTAACACGGATCAGTTCATCCAAATGCAGCAGCAGCAGATCTGAATTCAGGCTCTGAAGGCCTTTCAGCGGCTCCCTCCATACCTGTGTCAGGCTTCGGCGTGTTGTCCTTGTGCATGAATGAATGATAGAATGGAGGGAATTCCAGTTGAGACGCTTAGTCAAGAATTCAGCTTGACTCGTGATGATGGGAGCTTAACGCTGACTTAGCAAACTGAATGGCTGTCAGAGCGGCTGAGTGGATTGGCTGCTGGCTCTGCGCATCTTCATGGAGCGCCGTGGATCAACATCTACGACAAACAACGTGTGCCTCTGTTTACTGTCCTCTCTTCCTCTGAATGGAAGAACAAGCACTCTGACTAAGCTCGTAATTACAACAAGGAACGTATTCACAACAGCCAGCCGTGCTTTTTTTCCCCTCCATTTAATGGTTCGGCGTCATTGAACACAATTGATATTCAGTGTTTTGTTACGAGATTACTGTCAGCACAAACAGCTCTAAAATTCTGACCTAAATGAATGGAGCTCCTGTTTAACAGCTGTACAGCTGAAGAAAACACAGAAACGTCAAAGAGACCCGTCATCTCTAGGTTGGACTTTCCTCATGGCTGGTGCTTCGTTCTGAAATCAGCAAAAGTCCTTTTCACGTTCCATTTCTTTGTCACTCTTGACCATGTTTCAGTGGGTTGTGAAAAGTTCTGAAATAGAATTTATTGAATCCTGTTTGAAAATGTAGAGTTGGAAACAGCAGATGCTCATTCAGCTGTTTTACTGTGACTTAAAAGCAACAGACATGGATATTCAAGCCTGATGACATATGTGTGCATTAAGCATGTCAGGGGGCCCTTCAAACCCCAGAAAACCAATCATAAAGAGTCACATGAATACCTTAAAAACACAAACAAGGAATAGAAATGGGAAATCTGGCTTGATCCTGATTCAAGTAAATTACATTTTGAGGAGCTGTCCACACCAGCGACCCCCCCACTCATCACCTGAGAGGACGTCACCACAGGATTCCCCCAAAACAAAGCGAGCACCCACTCAGATCCAGGGGGCCCCACTGCAGCGCTCGGTTCCACAGGAAGGGTTGGTCACTGCGTGGAGGATCCTCCTGAGGAAAATACTGAAGTAAAAACAGAAAACAGAGTGTAATACAGAAAATTAAAAGCAGACCATGACCTGACCATGACTAAAACAATAAACAAAAGGTAAATAGATACAATTAGCGTATTAAAATACCAAACAAAACAATATTTCTAAATGTCAACTAAAAGCCAGTATGAAAAGGTGGATCTTGAGTTTCCTGAGTCTGTTCCAAAGGTGAGTTCCAGAATAAGTGAACTGCAGATTTTAGTTCTGACTTTTGGAATTACCAAAACGCCGCTATCAGAAGACATCAAGGCGCCACGAGGGCTCACACTGTAAAATTTGTCAGATAAATTTGATAAACCAACACCAGAAAAACAATTACTGACAAGTAAAAGAAACCATAAAATCAATTCAGAATCACACAAGCAGACAAGGCAGCGATTCTGACAAAAGGTGTAACGTGTTCCCGCACCCTGCCTTAACCAGCAAACCTGTGGTTGAATCCTGCAGTAGCTGAAGGTTTGAAATCCTTGTTCTGGGAAGACCAGAGAGCAGGGCATTCCAATAATCGAAACTGCTGGAAACAAAAGCATGCATTAGCACCTCTGTGCTGGCAAGAGAGAGCAATGAGTCTGGCAATATTTTTAAGATGGTAAAATCCGGTTTTAGTAATATTTTGAATATGTGGGATGAAATAACATCCAGGCTTCTCACACACTGAGAAGCTTTATAATGTTTTGTTTTAGATAAAATAATGTCTCTCTTGTCTTCTGAAGCGATCACTATCGATCACGATCACGATCGACTTGGCAGCACCAAAGACAACAGAGGTGGAAAACATGGTCCACTCGGACTCAATGTCTGCAGCCTCCCTTGAAGCTCTCCCAGATGTGGGAGTTAAAGACTTCCCTGACGAAGGGGTCAGCCAGACGTTCCCAGCAGACCCTCAGTACGTATAGGTCTGCCAAATCTTTTTGGCAGACCTATACGTACGACCACCAGGTAGTGGTCGGTTGACAGCTCTGCCCCTCTCTTTACCCGCAGACGCAAGGCCGAAGGTCCCCTGAAACAACTACAAAGTCGATCATCGATCTCCTGCCTTAGGTGTCCTGATGCCACGTGTGCTGATGGATACCCTTGTGCTCCAACATGGTGTTCGTCATGAACATGCCGTGACGACCGGGGAGGGAGGCCAGGGAGGCCATTTCGACCCTTGTTTGTGTTTTTGCCTTTTTTAACCCTTGTGCTATCTTAGATGACCCCCCCCTTACATTGACGTGTTCTTCCTACCATGACAAAGGTGGATAAAGGTGGAAAGATTTCATGTAATCCATGGACACCAGTGAAGATCACAAATCATTGAAGAAAAAAGGTTCAGAGCACTGTCTAGTGGGTCTAGATGACCCAACTCCCAATGTTAAAGTGCCTAGGATAGCACAAGGGTTACATTTAAAGTTAAACTTTGAAGATGTTTTTTTATTCTTGTCACCTGTTTTAGTATTGACTGTCTTAAGTTTTTCTTTTATTAACTTGCAGTTGCTTGTAAGGAAGACAGTTCATTTGGACGCCACCTTGAGTTCACCCAAGGAATTCAAAGTTCTCTTCAAGAATGCAACAGCTTTCACAATATATTTATATAAAACAACGCAGTAAAATGATTGACAGAACATTATCAAGAAGTGAAAGAGCAGAGATTTAAACAGAGGCATCAGAATTAAACGCTAGTTTTGCATTTGGACTGAAACAATTAGAGAACATCTGAGATCATTAAGAAGTGTTTCCATCAGCATAGCAGCTGAAAGCAGCTTCACCCTATTTGGTTCTGACTCGGTTCTGAATATTTCTGCAGATCTCAGGACTCTGCTGGGTTAGTGAATCATGGGTTCCACACCATTTTAAACAAATTGTATGACCCAATTTGTGTTTGTTTTTTTCAACCTTGTCAAGAAGTTGGCTTTTTAATGTGGACCCTTGTTTGTTTGAGGTATGTTGAAACTTCATACTTTAAAAGTCCAGGGTCAGTATTATCTCGCCTTAGGCCCCTGAAAAGCTAAGAACGGTCCTGGTCTCTTGACTGTGCCGATGTTGAACAATGAACCGCCTGAGAGCAGGACAGTCTGGTGGAGCTGTTGATTGGGCTGCAAGTTACTTTGAAAGACTGCAGAGAGAAAGAGGTCCTGTAAGAGGCTTTCCCTGAAGATCCACTCACAAAAGACAGGGAGGTGATGAAGACGTCCAGCCCACCCTGCAAACTTAAAAGCCTGACCTCCAACAAAAGGCTGTGACAGCACATCTGATCATCAAGTGTCTCAATAAACCCTCTGCACACCGGATCAACATCACCCGCTGGGACCTTTTGTCCCACACACCGCCATCCCAAAAACCTTAAACATGGGCCGTGCAGTCAAAAGCTTTTCAAAAGTTAATCCTGTGAGGTAGAAAACCTCAGACTTTTCTCAAAGTTGCATTATACTTTTATTTTGAAGGTAAATTCAATGTAAATTTAAAAATATCTGTTATATAGAAACACTAGATGTTTCTGAAGCTTCATGTCTTGAGCTGATGACTCCTGAGAACTGATCCCAAAAGCCAACATTGTTCCATAAATCAAAAATAATCTGAAAGTCGGCTAATGGTGTATTCAAATGAATGTGGTATCTGGATGCTTCAGCTAGGAATAGGCCAAAAAAAAAAGGTTTAGAGCAGCTTTGCTCCTGAAGCTCACAGACAGATGAACTGCTCAGCCTTAACAACTTTCTGATCATTAAAATGTCCAAAAAGCCATTGTCATGGCAACAGAAGTGACTGAAAAGCTCACAAACACTCCGCGAACGGTGGGCTCTGTGATGCTCAGTGGTCTTGTGGAAGAGTGTCCGCCACGTGACTGGAAGGTCATGAGTTCAAATCCAAGCTGAGTCATACCAGAGACTCTAAAAATAAGGGCCCCAGTGCCTTCCTGCCTGACACTCAGCATTAAGGGGGTGGATTGGGGGGTTAAACCGCCAAATGGTTCCTGAACACCGCTCACCTCTCTCCCAGGGGATGGGTTGAATGCAGAGAACAAATTTCACACACCTAGGTGTGACCCCTAATGGGTCTTTACCTTTTATCCAAGTTCAGTCTAACAGTTAGACGACAGCTTCTTCTGCTGTAACCTGCATTTATTTCAGTCCACTAAATGCACCTCTTCATCTTTCATCCAAAGCTGCTGCTCTGTGGGGGAAAAGTGTGTCCATTTAAAATCACATTTGGAGATTGACTCATAGTTTCAAAGAGTGCCATTACTGGATCAAAAATAACAGCTTCTTAGGATCCCAGCATGAATGAAGTGCTAAAAAAAACAGCCAAAAGGAGCTCACGAGTCTTTAACTCCTCCTGGATTTCTTAATTCTACATTTGTATCAGAAGTCTTAAATATTATAGAATATAACTGTTTTTACATTTAAAAACGGCACACCTTAGTTTGACTTCAAAGGACATGACCGTGGCAGGTGAGGTCTGCAGGTGTTGTCACGTGTCTAACGTCAGGTCAGTAGAACTATTTAATGGAGTCTACGCATCTTTGAACTATTATGTATTTCATCCTAAATCCAGCTGAGGCCCCATTTATCTTCTAAACCCGTTTAATATTACATGGAAATGTGGGGTTGCTGGAGCCTATGCCAGCCAACTTTTGGGCAAAGGTAGGATACATCGTGGGCAGTTTGTTGCAGGGTCCCACAACTATACACTCTCACATTAACACCTAGACAATTGAAAGTGATCAATCTACCTATGAAGCATGTTTTTGGACTGTTGGAGGAAGCTGGAGTGCCCAGAAATAACCCACACATGCAACCGTGGACCCAGATGGGCTTACTTGCTATGAGGCAGGAGTGCTGACCACCACACCAATGTGCAGCCTATCTTTAGCATGTGATTAGTGGAATTCTGGTGCATTGTCCATTAGGCACCTTAAAGTAATAATCAGAACTGCTAACGTCACCTCACAAAGAGACATTGGGTATATGGAAAACTCCAGGATTGAAAAGAAAAGTTAAAGATTTCTTCATTCAACTAACAGATGTCAGTCAGCCTCCAAGATTAGCGCAAAAAGGAGTAAGCTCAGGGTCTCCCAGCTAACAGATCGAAGGCTGGTCCTCTAGGAAATGTTGATTTTTATCTAATCCATAGTGACCCTGTTAAAAAACCTGCGACCACGAGCTACAATCGAATCAAACCTTCTTTTCAAAATCCAGCGAATGACAGCTGGACTAAATGGTAACCCTTGTGCTATCCTAGGCATTTTAACATTGGGAGTTGGGTCATCTAGACCCACTAGACAGTGCTCTGAAGCTTTTTTCTTCAATGATTTGTGATCTTCACTGGTGTCCATGGATTACATGAAATCTTTCCACCTTTATCCACCTTTGTCATGGTAGAGAGAACACATCAATGCAAGGGTGGGGTCAACTAAGACAGCTGCTTCTGGTCAGGCCAAAGCACAGAGGTTTGTGGTAAACCCTGGGCTCAGACTACCAGCAACTCATGGAGGTAAATTTTAAAGTGTGAACCTGTGTTCTCTTTCACTCACATTGTACAGTCAAGGTCTTAGATTTTGAGTCACACACTTGTAGGTTGAAAGCCTTATGCGTTCAAATTGTACACAGCAAACAGCTAGAAAACTTGCAAAAACGTATTGAAATGTGACAAAACATCTGCAAATGCTGCATATTCTGCTCCAACAAACAGACATGACCTGACTAACAGTCTGCACAATATCTGTCTCACAGACAGTGTGTTGTCATCACTTAGCTGTTGAGTACAGTTGTTTTCCTTCAGGCCTTGAGGGAACAAAGTGACACACAGACAGAACCCAAGAGGCACGGCCTTGTCTCAGCCTGCCACACACACTGTGGGAGGAAGCTGGTAAACCCACACAAAAAGAATCCAGCTGGAATTCTAACCAGGGCCTTCTTACGGTGAGGCGAGAGCGCTAGGCTGTTTTTGTCAGACAGCCATCTGCCTCTGAAACTCATCAACAGGGTGAACAAAAATCAAGGTGGGAAAAGAGTGGAGGACCGACTGCTAATGCTAAAGAAGCACAGCAGCTCTCAGTGCATTTCAATGGGTAAAAAACTGAGTTAGAAGCATTTTAATGCAAAGGTTGAGCTGAGCCCTTCTGGCTCTGCTGTAGTGCTGCATCATCACCACATCCAGAGTGACCACACTCACTAACTAAGACAGGTCCATTTGTCCAGTTTGTCTGGAAATGAAGAAACAGACAGACAAGGCAGTCATCTTGACCTGACAGTTTTACTAGAACTATAGTCAGGAAAACTCCTTCAAACAACTTTACCTAAAAAATCAGAGAAATCCCAGGAATATTATGGAGTAATATTTATGCCACCACGTTTCAAATGAAAATATTAAATATTTGCCTAAAAACGTTTTTCTTTTGCTTTCAAAATTTTTATTTTGCAAATGCAAAACGTATTGCATGTGTTGTGTCTTATTTCGCTTTTTTCATATATCTTTGATTTTGCTCACACAAGTTTCAGTTTAGCGTGACAAAGCTGCCATCAAACAGCTGCTGATTGGTCCAGATTCTAACCAATCAGGTGTCTCTGTCTTGTATTGACGGTGCTTGGAGGCAGACATGGACTTTGTAGGTTCTGTTCTAATGGGATTCTGCCGTTTCCAACTATTCTGGCCCATTTCTCTCAGAGTAAAACCCAGAAGGAGCAGCTAAACTAAAACAGGTTTTGTATTCCTTCATGTCAGTGTAGCAACCAACGTCTGCAGCAGAAAAAAAACGTCTGAGCTTCGACTCTGTCCAGCCTTAGGTTAAAATTTATTATGATTAAGATTAGTATCTGAACTATTGTTTTATTTTTAACTATTCCAGAACACTTGTGCAGCATAAAATAACATATGCTTTTAATCTCTCTCTCTTTTTTCTTCTTCAAACAGATCTTAAAGAAAATCAAACTTTTTACCAATATTTTGCTCCAGAGGATTCACAGATCACACACAGGCCTGTAAATGTCAGCAGATGAACTTTACAGTTTAGGGACATTCTCAGCCATAAATTCACAAATCTCACCAAATAAAAATTAATCAACGCTAAAAAATCAAAAAAGAAAGTTTAAATTATTGTTAAAATGAAAAATTTTCTTCAGCCAAAGAGACAAAATCGAGGGTTAAAAGGGCTGGTTCAGCTTCTGAGGCTCGGTAACAGACACTATGTAAGATAAATATGGCGATTTTATTGGTTAGAATCTAGATTAGCTTTGCTTCTTAATTTAAAATAATGCAAAAACATTACTTTTGCAAACACAAAAATATTTTGAAGCAAAAAAAAAAAACATTTTTGAAAAAAATGTTTTTGAAAGCAAAAAGGAAACAAACTTGAAAGCAAAAAAAAAAAAGAAAGAAAACCGTAAGTGCCGTTGTATGGCGCGCAGGGGCTACCCGCTCTCAATGTTCCAAGAAGTTTCAAGAAGATCGATAAAAATCCCTGGGACGAGTTTTCGTTTGTATCTGGAACTAGAGGTGTTTTATTTTGGAAATTCAAGATGGCGGCCTCTTCCCAAGGTCAAAGATCAACAAAACATCTATGGTGTTTGTAGACGCGAGCTGGCGGAATGGTTGTGAAAATCGCACAAACAAAACAGTTTTTTCCCATATTGTCAAAATGCACCACAAAATGCCCATAGGTCGCGTGGCCATCCCATAATGATTTCAAAACTTCCTTGGGTGTTTTGGTTTTGTTAGGGATTTTTGACGTTTTTTTTTTTGATTCCATACACCTTTTCCGGCTCATTCATTTTTTTTTTTTATGAAATCGCTCGCTGTAATGTCATCGTCTTGGGGGAGTTGTTCACTTTGCCATTCATTTTCACCGGGTCCTAGGTGTGAGCAGATTTTAGTGACTTTTTGCGTATGCGGTGGGGATCAGAGACGCAGAATTCTTTCCAACTGTGAAAACAACATAGTCCTTGCAATCTGTGATGCTGCTGCGGGCCATGAAAATTCAAAGCAAATGTTTAATATTTTCATTTGCAGCCTAGAACGTTTGCAACGTGGTGGCAATAATATCCTTCCTTAGAAAAAGTCCCCCCATGCCGTGAGCAGCTCTTGCACTCTGCTCTGTAGTAGTCTGCTCCCAGGTCACTTTGGTCGTCTGACGTTTACAGTTGGAGGAAAACGGTTTGTAGATAAGGTGTCCATCATGACGTTTGGTGTCCTCATGCATCATGCAGCAGGACCGCAGGCAGGTTCTTTAGCCCCTTGAGCGTTTAATGCTGTCTTTGTCTGAAAACATGGATCTGCTCCCGTCTTTATTTGTTCCAATGAAGATGCTCATAGCTGCCGTGACCCTTGCAGATTTAGCGGTGCATGTTTTCAACGTTTTAAAAATAACAATTATAATGTGCGCTTATCAAAATCTATGACTTCTACAACTATTAACAGAACTCCTGACAAAGTGAGCGACCCTGGGAGTATTTCAGGCAGGCAACTCTAGCAGTGCGTTTACCTGGTTACTCCTCCCTGTGGGCGGTTCAGTCTAATCAACTCACCTGTTCAGCGTCCTACTTAAGTCCAGGTGCGGTCCAATCCTCTTCTTCCATTTCTGCGAGCTCTGCGTTCATCACCCCACCCTCCTCCCCGGCTTCCACCCGTGAGCTCCGTTAGGGGTAGTTTATTACCCAAAGTTTTCTTCGGGGATCTTTGTTTTATGTATCTGAACGGAGCCTTCTGCCAAACTAAAAGAAATATGGAAATAAATCTTCTTTACTGCATTAGTTGTCTGACTGAAATGAAACCCTTTTGTCATTCGCAACTTATGCTGGAAAATCAGACTCATTTTTTGCAAATTAGACTGACTTATTCTATCTAACATTGAAATCGTTTCTTTAAATATGTTTGCTTTAAATGTCAATATTTTTGAGAGTTTCACAATATTCATGCCGTGTGTGCAATATTCATTCTATATGTGGAATACCCACTCACATGTGCAATATTCACCCCACTCTACTGTACAGTATTTATGTCTTATATTGCTCCTTATCCTTATTTTATTTTATTCTACCTTTTTTATATTGTTGGAAGAGAGTTGCTGGAAAAATTTTCATTGTGCACTGCAGAATGATAATAAAAGATTCTGATTCTGATTCTGATCCGTCCTGGGGGAGGATCCCTCCTTCATGTGGACACCCCTGAGGCACTTCTTTTTTTTTAAGGAATCTGTTTTTTTAGGAGTATTCCTTACAGAGAAGGAGGGTCTAAGGGCAGGGATGATCAGTTTAGTTTAGTCTGTAGTTTAGTTTAGCCATTACCTTATTGAATTCTGTGACTTCAGGTTCTGCATGATTTCATGTTTGTTATACAATTACCAGTATGAAGCCCATTGAGACAACTATTGCTGTAATATCAGGCTATGTAAATAAAATTGAATTGACATAATGACAATCCACATCTTCTTTTATGGACTCACTTTTTTCTAGAGCAAAAAAATGACAGCGAGCTGAAGAGGCAGCATGAAAAATGAAGATGTAAAGACGGGAGAATAAAGCCTTTGGAACCTGCTGGAAAACATAATAAGACATCCGTCCTCATAATGTGTTCTGCTAAACTGTTGTGTGCTCCGTCAAAGGCAGAGGTGCAGTGGCTGACAGGCCTGCTGTCCTCTGGGCTTCCTTTTATTCTGACTGCGCATGCAGGAGACGAGCACTTAATGACAGAACATTTTCTCCCTGTCATCAGGTCACATCTCGAAAGCTGCAGCTGTCAAAGCTTTGACGCCGCCTGAATGTCAGAGAACGGCTGCAGTTCTCATTGAGGTGAGGCTTCCGGCTGCACACAATGCTGCTCATCACGTAGCCGTGGACTCGTCTCCTTCTCCTTTTATTTTAGTGCCCTTAAAGGGGAGAAAAACTCCACGTATGCAGGACTTGACAGCTGCGTGTAACCTGTGCTGCTTTTCTGTCTTTGTTTTTTTTTCAAGATGGAAAATTGATGTGACTTCAACAAAAAAGCCACACAAGTCACCCTCAAAGAATTGTCTAGAAAGAATGGCTTCTAAAGGATTTATCATTACATATTTCAAACATGGAACTTTGCTTAAAGTACAGTAAGCAAAGAGAACCATCTCCTGTGGAGAAGTCTGGTTTCATCTGGACCAAAACCCGAGAACTGCGGATTGGTGTAAATGAAGGCAATTGATTCAGATACTGAAAATACCACAGGTCAGGGGAGAAAAGATGTGCCACATCTGAGCAAAAATGTCTCATGTTTAAATCCCAGTGAGGGTTTTAATAATTGTTTTTTTACCCTGGAATCTCAATCTTCTCCCCTTGAACAGAAGCCGTTCCCGCTGAGGTAAATGCTGCTCCTGAACTTTGACCTGAGGTGGGTCCAGCCTTGTACCTTACAGACAAAGAGTGTTGCTAATTAGTCAGTGTAATTCTGTTTATTTTTTATGTAAATAAGTTTTGACTTTGATAATATTTCACTTGATCATACCTGCTGCTTGTTTTCATGTCTCCTTCAGTGTAGAGCCTGTATTTTGTTCTGACCTCAGACAAATCCATCTTTTATTTTGTCATCTTCAGTCGGCAGGAATGTTTCAAAGGGGTGATCTCTTATTCAAGAGGTTTTCTAAATTGTCTCCAACCTAAAGAGCCAAGTCCAGATGAGCCTTTTCACAGCATTTTCTGTTGTGAGGCTTAGGCATAATTTTAATAAAGAAAATCTGTCTCACTTTCAGACACACTGGGTTGTTATGTCACTACAACCCATTATCAAATAGACTTTCACTGTAAAGCTAAGGTTAAATGGGCCGCCAATCTTCTCATCATAATCATGTCTTTGCCTTTAAATTCATGAATTTATTTATTTATTTGAATTAGGACAGTGCATATTAATCAATGTTTCAGCCTGAGTTAGAACAGGAGCTAAATTTCCTCTGTTGTCCTAAGGCAGGATAAAAGGTTCAACAATTACATTGACAACACAATACAATAGCACAATATTAGTGATAAAGATGTTTTCAAAGGTTATTTCCAATAAAACACCAAAGAAAAACAATAATATCATCAATGTTGGCAGGACCGCTTTGTTTTCTGCCATTGTTTAAGAGCTGTTTGGAAGGTTTTCCCAGTTTCTAATGTGCGGTTGTCCTTCTCTGCATTCTAGACAGTTCCCCATTCTTTCATTCCGTCTTTCAACCAGTGGTGCTTTGGAATGGTCTGGTCTCTAACCACCAACAGTAGCCTTGTTCTGAGTTTCATTCATCTGGGGTCCAAGTTCATCCCAAGACTATGAGACGTCATCAGCCTAGACCAGTGTTTTTCCACCTTTTCTGAGCCAAGGCACACTTTATCCTTGAGCATCCAAAAATTAAAAAAGCAGAAACTCCATATTCTGTATTGATGTACAGTCCCTCTGCAATCTCTTGTGCATTTTTGCGATAATTGTGGCAGAAAAAGCTCGAAGCTGCAGCTGTTTTTTTCTCTAAAAGTTGTAATAAAAGTTAAGTTAGTTTTTAGTAATAATTTTCAACTAAATTATTTGACATTTTATCCTGGTAGTTGTTTTTCCTTTCAGTTTATTAACATGCAATTTTATGTAACCTCAAAAAATATATATATATTCTTTCTAAATAGGGATTTATTTTTTATATTTATTTCAATGTTGGTGCAAAGGCAACTGTAATTTTTGAACAAGTATATGATCACAATATGTTTGATAAAATTTACACAAAAAGACTAACATTATATTTATGTTTTCTGTAGCTACACAAAAAGTGAACACGTCCTATATTAAAGATCTCATAGTCCCTTACCACCCAAACAGGACACTTTGCTCTTCGACTGCTTGTGGTTCCTCGAATTAGTAAAAGTACGGTTGGAGGTAGAGCGTTTAGTCACCAAGCCCCTGCCTTATGGAATAAACTCCCAGCTCATGTAAGAGAGGCCGACTCAGTTTCTACATTCAAAGTTGGACTGAAAACATTCCTCTTTGGACAGGCTTATTATCAGACTAGCTAGTATTCAGAGATTATTTACTTAATGTTAATGTGTTGAAATATAAATCAATAACAATTAGTTGTTAGTAGGCTGCTAGAAGTTGAAGCTGGGGTAACTATGGTGCACTGGGTTTCTGTCCTCTTTTCTCATCTACTTCTACCCTTCCTCTCTTCTCTATTTTTGATCATTATTCATCATTTAATTCTCCATGCCTCTGTTTGGTGCAGTGCGATTCATGTATTGTCCCTCTTTCCCTCTCCCCTCCTGGGGAGTGGGAGTGCTTCCAGACTCCAGTTGGCTCATCCGTGCTCCTGTTCCTGGCCGTGTACCTCTTCTCTGCTCCTGCTCCTACACCTGGCTGTGGTTCCTGTCTCCGGCTCGACTCGTGCCCCTGACTTTCCCTCCAACCACGGCTGGATGAAGCTCGTCTGCTGGACTTTAAATGTGTAGTTGTCGTGTTAGATAAGTTAATTCATGTTATGGAGTTCTGGTAACTCGCCTGTCCGTCCTGGGGGAGGATCCCTCCTTCATGTGGACACCACTGAGGTTTCTTGGTTTTTCCGTTTTTTTAGGAGTTTTTCCTTACCGCGAAGGGGGGTCTAAGGGCAGGGATGCCAGTATAGCTTAGTCAGTTTGTTAGTTCATTTTAGTATTTTCCTATTGAACTCTTTTTATTTATGATACTTTTGAGGTCATGTTTTACTTCGAAGCCCATCGAGACGACTGTTGTTGTGATTCTGGGCTATGCAAATAAAATTGAATTGAATTGAATTGAAGTTTTATTAGTTTTTCTTTTGTCTTAATCAAAGATAAAGTTTTTGAAAACTTTAACAAAAATGTTTTATTTCTTTTTAGATGATTAAATTGTTTCAATTTAGTTTAATTGTGTCTGTTGACCACTTCACCTCAATCCTGTTTCTTAAATGTTGTTATTACTTCTTTTTATGTTTAACATATAAAATAATCCAGACATTTTTAGAAAAGTGTTTCAGTTAGAAAGATGACTTGGACCAATCTCTGGGATGTTTGGCTGTTAATAAACACAAACCGTGAAGGAGAAACTAAACTGTTGACCTCTAAATTTCATCAAGAAAATTGAAAAACTGGTTGATGTGTGTTTGTTGTGGTTTCAAGACATGTAACAGGGAAGACTCATTGTGCTGAGACGCTGTCACTTTAACCCAATGCATCATGGAAGATGGAGTGCAAGACAAGCTTTAGCTGTTATTTGTTGGAACTGAGAGACTTTATGAGCTAAATCGGAACAAGGAAGTGAAAATTTTAACCACTTGTGATTGGTCAGACTGATGACGTATAATTAAGCCTCCAAGAATGATTGGTGGAGACATTTAAAGGGGCGGGACTTTTCAGAAAACAGTTATAGCTGCGGCTAAATCGCGGTAACGTCATTCTTCTCAAAATGTCTTTAATAGAAACAAATAAACACAAAGAAAAAATAATTTTATGATCTTTCATATTCCTAACTACTCAGTGTTTTATCAGGGCCTGTTTGGATGAACAAAGAGCTGATTTCCTGGACATGGGAAATGTTTTTACATCAGTGAATGGGTCATTTCCCACGGCACCCCAGTGGCGTGCACACTGGTTGAAAAACACTGGCCTAGAGCCTAACTGCCAAAGGTTGCTGACTTATTTCATGCACATTTTGCTGTATCCCAAATTAATCTTTACTCACATTCCTAATATCTCTACTTCTTAAAATGGAACTATCCAGGATGAACGAGAGTCTTCACAGATACGTCTCTTCAGTCAGATTTCAGTTTTAGCTATTTAGGTTTTGTTCTGTACAAAGTTTTGTTTTAGGTCACTAAAAAGTGAAGTTTCTGCATCCCCTCTACAACATTCACTTACTTTGTTTGATAAGAGTGAAAACAGACTTTTCACAGAACAGAGAGAGAAAGAAAACCCAGGGAAGGTCCAAAAGGTCCACACGTCTGAAGCAGTTGATTCATTAAAAAGTTGGACAGGGTCATGTGGTTAAATGGAAAGCAGTGCCAAACTGCAGGTGGTGAATGATATACAGTATATCATGGTCAGACAAATAGAACTAACAGGTTTTCTACTTAGTGCCTCCTTTTCCATCTTGGTCAAAGCTTGTTAACTTGTTTTGGACAAATGCCTCCAAATGAACAGATGTTCGTTCTGCTGATGTGGTCTACTTCCGTCTTTGGTTTTCCGGTGTGTGTGAAAGCAAACCAAACACTTTATCAGCATTCTTATTCCATCTTAAGACAAGTCCATTGGACTTTTTGAACTAGGAAAGGAAACGTCGAGTCTTTATGTCAGTTTTTTATTGAAGTTGGAATGAAACCTAAGCCTAAATCAGCAACTTAGAGAGTGCTCTGCTTGGTTGAAGATCTTCACTTTTTTTTTGTTTCTTGCTTCAAATATTCTTAAAAAACAAACGGAAGCTTAAATGCAGCTAACATCTTTATTGGTTTATTCCTTTTACTGTCTTAGTAAAATGTGGCCTTTTCCCCCAGCTGTGTAATCAGAACAAAGTTTGACATCTTCAGTTGGAGCAGTTTCACTGAAAAAAAAATCTACAACTAGAAAATAAGTGATAGTTTTAAGTACTACATTGATCGTGTTTTGCTCCTCCACATTAACAAACACACAATCTCCACTACTCTAGGAGTCGGAACATGAATCAACATTTAGACTAAAAAGACTTTCCCAGCATGTCTCATGGGGCAAAGCCATAAAGATTCAGAGACGTTGGTTTGTGTTTTAAAGTTGTATTATACGTGAAGATTATGGTGCCAAATGAGGCCCAAAGTTTTTGAAAGTTGATACACAACAACTAGAAACTGAAATCTGAAACACTGCTGCTGAAATTTAAAATAAATAAAAACAAAGACATACTTTGAAAAAATGAATGATGATTTCAGAGGCTTGGATCAGTTGTTACTAAACTCATCTGAGATGCATCCAACTGTATCCCCACTAGAATTTCTATTCCTATGCATAAAAGAAGACAGACTCCAGGCTTGTTTAAATATTTTTGACAATTTTATTGTCTTTTGGCAACTACTTCCATAACAACATCAGTTTCCTAGATCATGTTTCCAGTCCTAAATTAGCCAAACAGAGCTCCGTTTTGGGCTATGACTGCTGTTGTCTAAGGTTGAAGATGTAAAATAACTGCAAACCCTCAGCAGCCCCTTGATAAAACGCATCATCTTTTTTGTGCTTTTGGACACAAAATATCAGTGCTACAACAGGGGGATACAAATTCTAGCAGGGATAACCTTGGCACACACCGGGAGACAGAAAGTGCAGTAAAACTTTAATTGTGTGTGACTTTTGATTCTTTGCATTTTTAGTTGTCTCTGTATAAAAATAAACTCCTGGGCCACAAAGGGTTCTAAAATTTGTCAAAAGGGCCAGACCAGGAGCAAAGAAATGCATGGAGTGATTTGGAAATCCACCTTATAAGTAAAGAAACATGGAATCTGGGACAAAACAAACAAAATATTTGAGTAAAAATTAATAAAAATCTTTTGGAACATAACATTTTGGATAATTCCTTTTCAATATTGTGGCTTTTGTTCTTGGGTTGACGTCCCTCAGGGAAAAACGGACGTTTAGAGAAATGCTGCGTTCATGTGGTGTCAGAATAATTGGAAAAATGACAATCTGACTCAGTAACACACATGAACGTCAGAAAAACAACAAATCTTCCAACACCACATGAGCGCAGAATAACTTTTAGCACCTAAATGGTCCATTTATTTGTTGTGCACCAGCATTACAGTGGAAAAAATAGAATAAATAACAGAAGAAATATCAATATAATTTATCGCAGTTTGGCGGGCCACATTAGTTTAACGGACCGCATGTGGCTCCCAGGACACAGTTTGCCCAACCCTGGTCCAGTTCCCACTGCAAACGCTCACTGCAGTGTTTTGGTGCCAGTGTAGTCACCTGTAACAGTTGTCTGGCATTCAAGTCCAAGCGGTGGAGACGGTTGGGAATGGTTTGTCTGGAAACCCTACAAACTTTCACATCTGGTAAATTTACTAAACCATGTCTGAGTGCATAGGTCATCAGGTATTGGTCATGGTTGCGGTGTGTCACTACACTCCTGGACACAAATAAAGTTCACCTGCAACCTCCGACTGTCTACTACCAACCTGAAAGCGCATTACGGCCAGGTGTTGCTGCTCGTCTGTTAAGCAGCGTTGAGTTCACGGCTGTTTGAATGATGAACTTGGATAGACTGACTGACAAAGTCAGCTTTTAATCCCAACAGAACGTTGACATTGATGCCACATTGAAAAGGTTTTTCTTTTACAATTCTTTAGTTTTCGCGCCAATAAGTCAGACCCACTGAACACAAGTGAGACCATTAAATGAAAACAATTAATGAAAATGAAGTGCGTCTATCCTGAAAATCTGTGAAGTGAAACAAACGCTGTGTTTATCACATCCTTGGAGTTTTTCACATTATCCCTACATTACTGTGAAGCGGTTTCTGTTTTTTGAACAAGCTGAGGGGGTCAAAATAACAAGAAGTTAGCGCTAACATCGGTTTCTCCCTCTTCATTCTCACTCAATGTTCAAAACTATAACTCTGACTGGACTGAGGCCCCTCTCTTTGGATGGGGGGTGTTAGTTCACTCCCAGTCTCACTGATAATCCGAACAATGGGGTGGTGGGAGGTTAGCCGAGAGGCCCGAGAAGGGCAAGGGGCACTCAGAGAGGAGCAGATTAGGCAGAAAAGACAGGGGTGGGTGTGGGGGACCATGGCCCCCTTGGGGGCCTGTGAGCCAACACAGATTACTCACGCTTAACCTGGGCTGAAGCAGCTTTCCTGTGGCTGGGGTACAATGCCCTTCTTTCTATTTTTGCTCCATCCAGAGGGCAGCTCCCCATCACGGCATCCTCATTTTCATGCACAGCAGGTGGAGTGAGAAATTGTGAAATGCAAAATATGAGACAAACAAAACATTACCAAAAGAAAAATGCAACATGGCAGCTGTACTCCAAACGCACACCAGTTATCAACCATCAGATCAAAAAAAGCAGCAACTGGGGATCGTGATAATAAAACATATACACTATACACACACACACACACACACACACTGGCCATTTTATTACCCACACCAACTGCTAGTTAATGCAAATTTCTAAACGGCCAATCAGATGGCAGAACTCAATGCATTTAGGCATGTAGACATGGCGCATACTTGTATAGGGCAAAGTGTTTTACTGTCACAAACCCACTCGACCATTCACACACTGATTGCGGCTCCTCTGCCGAACACTGGCACCAACCTTCCACCAGAGGCAAGGTGGGGTTTAGCGTCTTGCTCAAGGACACTTTGACACATGGGGAAAGGCAGAATTGAACCTGCAATATTCTCCCTACCACTGCACCACAGCCACCACGGCATGACATGGCCAAGATGATTTGCTGCAGTTCAAACCAGCATCAGAATGGGGAAGACAGGTGACTGAAGCAACTTTGAATGCGGCATGGTTGTTGGTCCCAGACGGGCTGGTATAAGTATTTCAAAAACTGCTGATCTACTGGTATTTTCACCCAAAACCATCTCTAAGGTTTACAGAGAATGGTTCTAAAAAGAGTAAATCTCAGTGAGCACCACTTCTGTGGGCAGAAATGTCTTGTTGATGCCAGAGGTCAGACTGGTTCCAAATTATAGATAGACAACAGGAACTCACAGGGCTACTGGTTCCAACCGAGGTCTGCAGAAGATCATCTCTGAAACACAACACGTCCAACCTGGAGGCAGATGGACTACAGCAGCAGAAGACCACACCGGGTACCACTGCTGTCAGCACAGGAAACTGATGCAACAATTCACACAGACTCACCAAAACTGTACCATAGAAGACGGAGAAACATTGTCTGGTCTGATAAGTCTGTTTCTGCTGCCACATTCAGATGGTAGGGTCAGAATTTGACATCAACAACATGAAACATGGATCCATCCAACCTTGTACCAAAGGTTCAGGCTGGTGGTGGTGGTGAAATGGTGTGGGGGACATTTTCTTGGAACACTTTGGGCCCCTTAGTACCAACCGAGCATGGTTCAAACCCCACAGCCTACCTGAGGATTGTTGTTGACCATGTCCATCCCTTTCTGACCACAGTGGACCATCGTCTGATGGCTACTTCCAGCAGGACAAGGCACCATGTCATAACCTTTGGGATGTGGTGGAAAGGGAGAGTGACATCATGGATGTGCAGGCGACAAATCTGCAGGAACTGTGTGATGCTGTCACGTCAACATGGACCAAACTCTGTGAGGAGTGTTTCCAGAACCTCGTTGAATCTCTGCCACCAAGGATTAAAGCCGTTCTGAAAGAAAAAGAGGGTCCAACCCAGTACTAGCAATGTGGATCTAATACAGTGGTCGTTGAGTGTAAATGTGTCCATTAACATCCTTGTCCCATCTTGTGGTTTACAAACCATAAGTTGCTGCAGAACCATCTTTCCATCTTTGAGGAACTATAAGCAGCCCTTACGAAAAAACTGATCTCAGTCTTTTTTGTTTCTTTATTAACTTTTACTAGCTGATTAACAACACACTGACTCAAGCAGAAACCCTGCTGCCACCAGAGAGGTGATGTGATCTTCAGGTCATAAACTCTTTGTTTTCAGGGAAGAATCCTTCTCTGCACTGTTTTTACTGTCAGCACAACAAACAAGCTCTGACTCAATTTATCAGAGGGTAGATGATCAAAAAAGGATAACAAGGTGCTAATGCCTTGACAAGAGCAGCGGATCTCTGAGGAGCTGCCTGCCTCAGCCAATTAGTCAGCTCCCAGTGGGACGTCCCACTGCTTCTTGTTACAGAGACAGCTGCTGCTGTGTCTCACACACACACACATTACTCAGACACACGTAAACTCATGAACATGTACATGTGTATACACTCACATAAACGCACACGCAAACACACACATACACAAAACCCCATCCCTTGAGCCGTACTGCAGCAACACTCTGCAGGTTCACATCCTTATTTGAGCTGCAAATGGAAAAATCCTTTATGAAACAGCTTTCCTTGCTTGGGCTTTGTGTCTGTGTTTTAAGGACTTCAGTGATTTCTTGTTTCTGTAATTTAGGGATTAACTTATAAAAAAAAGCTTGAATGTTTTTTAAAATGACTTAATTTGCTAACAAACACAGATATGAGCTGTACCGAAAGGATTAGCAAGATCCAACACTAAAAGGTGAACTCTTATCGCAGCCTCAGTTGTTACTTTGAAAATCACAAAAGGACATTTAAAGAATTTTTCCTTTTTTGGTAAATAAATCCACAGATAGTCAGAAATTAACCTTCAAGGCATAGGCTGTTTTTGTTGCTCAAAAATGGGAAACAAATACACTTTACGGTCTATGTCATGGTACTTGGTCATTTTGAAAGCCCCAACTGTACAGAAATATTTGACAACATCAAAGAGAAACTCATGGTGTTGCACTCGATGTACAATAGAATGACAGAAGAAACTTTAGACGTCCGATGAACATGCAGGTCATATGTATTTGTGTCCGGCAATCACAGACCATTTCTGGACTTCTACATCACGTGCAAATTACGGTAGTTCGCTGTTTTAATGTGACATTTGAATGTCAGACAAGGGGGTTTTATTGAGAGTCATGGAAGTCCAGGAAACTGAAATAAAAAAACATTTTTAAGACAAATGTTAAAAGTGTTGACAACATGGTTAATGAGAAAACTGTCCTTCTGATGACTTATTTTGTATATTACAATGTTATGGTTCTTCCTATTTCAGTTTATGTAATGAATTCATTTCTTCGGCTGTGAAGAACCTGAAGTTACGATTTTAAACAGTATCACTCAAATCTATCATGAGGTGTTAAAGTTCAGTGGTCACGGACATTTTTCACATTACTGCCTGGTTTTATTCTAAAATATATGTTTAGGGTTTGATATAGAAACCAAGAATTGGGTTCCTCACAGACCCTTCAGAAGTTCTTCTATCCTCCACTCATTATCTTCATTGAACCAACTGCAACCTCTCCACCATGACCAAGACCAAAGAGCTGTCTAAGGACACCAGGGATAAGATTGTAGACCTGAATCAGACTGAGATGAACCAATCTGCAATAAACAGTTAGAGAAGAGACCTGCTGTTGGAGCAGTTATTAGAAAATGGAAGAAATGCAAGATCACTGACAATCTCCCTCCACCTGGAGCTCCATGAAAGATCCAGTCCTATGACCTTCAGGTGTGATGTCTATTTGGGTGGATTTGACTAGAACTGTACTCACTCTTTACACATTTGGTGAGGGCAGGGGGGCTGCTTCTGTAGGGAGGGGCAGTTGTGAAGTGCATGGAAGTGTGAGTGTGCTGTATGAAGGTGTTTTCTGTTGGAATGCTACTGAACATGGATCAGTGATTTTAAGGTAAAGAGCCACCAGTGACACAGACCCAGTAATTCACTTTGAAGAGCAAAAAAAAACCTGTAGACAGGGAAGCGGTGTGAGCAGAGCTGGGGGGGAGGGGCTACTCTGGAGGTGGGGTTGTGATAGAGGGGTGAAAGTGATCTAAAGTGCTGCTGGGAGTGATTTTGTGCACAGCATGTGTCCATCACATTAATATTCCTTCTCGCCTTCAATTAACAGCTGGCTGTCACAAAAGCCCCTCCCCACCAGACACACCCCGCCTCTGCCCCCCACACCCTCTGGGTGTCAATACAGACTTTACTTACCACTGATACCAAAGGTATGAAAGACCTAGATCCAGAGGTACTGATGCTTTGATTTCTGTCCATCAACATTTTCACAAACAATCTGAAGCAAGAAGCCATCATTAATGCATCTTTTTCTTATAAATGTTTGGGGTTTTTATGACAATGAAAGATTTTAAAACAAAGTTAAACCTTTTTTTCAATAATCAATTCAATGTAGACTTTTCAAGGTTTGTAACTTTTCTTTTTTTGTTTAAAAAAAAAGGAGCTTTTTATGCCGCTGAAAATGGTTCAAAGTGAAACTAAAACTTTAAAACAGAGCTGCAGAACAACAAAAACATTTTTACTGTAGAAAAATCTGGATTTAAAAATGTAATAATCCATCTGAAAGACTGCAGGCAGAACCGTTGGAGTGAAACATTAAAGGAGAAGGTTGGTCAGATTTGTATTTATTTATTTTGTACTCAAAAATATATATATATTTTTTATAATGAACAATAAATGACTTATGCGATGTGTCATAAAATTTTTTTTAAAGTACATTAAGATTCATTGCTCAGCTCTAACAACCGTTCAGGACTAGCTGTGAGACTGTCACATGACACATCCACTGCAGGTGAAAGGTCACCGTGTATCCAGACCGTGACAGCCGTCCTCATGAACCTCCACAGTCACGTTCCATGGAGCTGAGCTTTCCAGTTGGATGTCCAGGTGACGCACACACTAAGCGAGCACGTGTCGCAGCAGACCAGCACGCTTCTGCGCGTTCCCTCCTTCCCGTCCTCCTGCTGCGTCTCCTCCACTTCCTGTTCCGAGATGCTGAACCCTCCTCCGCAGCGACAGTCGCACACAAACATGCGGTCGTCTGAAACAACAGCGGCTCAGTCAGCTTCCTCTTTTCTGTTTTGTAAATGTTAGTCTATAAAGCACAGCAGAACTGGCTTCAGCCTCCAGCGATCCTTCTGGCCCCTTTTTAACGTTTGGCCCTCTGGTTCATTTTTGTCCCCTGGTATTTTTCATTAAAACGTAACACAATCAGGTAGGATTCAGCAAAAGACCTTTAAAAAATGTGTTTAAAAACTATATTTCACAGTGTAAATAATGTAAAATGTTATTAAACCAGAAAACATCTTACAATAATGTTTAGAAAATACTCAACTGATGCGCCGGATCACTTTTTGAGAAAAGCAATCCAAATCGAAAAAAAAAAAAACAAGAATTAAGGACTAAAAACTGGTTAATATGTATTGCTTTTAAAAGTGACCATAGTATAAGCGGGTTCATGGCCTTCGAAGTGTGTGTTATTACTTTTTAATGCACTTCGCGGAAGCAACCGTCCTCCACTTCGCGTCAGACGGTTCAGGCTTCCACGGCGTTCGTTAAAAAGCAGTACAGTGATCCCTTGCTATAACACGGTTTACTTTTCACGGTTTCGCTACTTCACAGATTTGCATTGTGCATTGTGTTCTGCATTCTGATTGGCTAAAAAGTCACTCCGCTTCTTCTCTACCATCAATAACATTGCAGTTTAATATGTACAGGTACGTAAATCAGCTTGCCAAATTTACATTACGTACGTGCAAATCATCTTGCAATTTCAAGTTTCTCTAAAACCCATAGAAAAAGAGCGACAACAACTGGCCATCACTCACTATGTTCTTCTCCCGAACAAACACAGCTGCACCACGGGCTTCAAAAGAAGAAAACACTGCAGAGCGGAGTCAGGATGCAGCGGCTCAGTCTGAAGAGCTGTGAAATACACCTGAGTCACTATTTGTACGACTGTACTTTGTATTTTTTTCATGATTATTTTAAATTTTTTCCCGCTTAATCCAATTACTCGGGTCGCGGTGGGCGGGGCTAATCTCCGCAATTTGAAGCCTTCTGTTCACATCAATGATTAAAATTATTATTTGACAGTTACACTACAGAAGTTATTTGTTGAAAAAAACGTTTCTAAAGTACTTTTATGTGTGAAACAAATGCTTGAGCCTTTAAAATTGTCTGTTCTTTCTTTTCAATGTATAAAAGAGTATTTAATTGTATAATAATTGTAAAAAATATATAATTGAAAATAAAATAAAGGTTTCTACTTCACGGATTTTGCCTATCACGGGTTCTTTTTGGAACGTAACCCAACACACTTCGTCGGCCATTAACCCTCACTTCATAAATTCAGTGCTTTTAAGACCTTCCCGCGGCAATGCATAGCATTTTTCCTCTGCTCTGATTTACGACAATTTGAGTAAAGAAATACTCAGAAATGTTGTTTCAACCCTAATTATATTTATATATGACCTCCATGATGATAAAACTGTGCGAAGAACATGTTAAAAACAGCAAAAACACCATTTTCATGGGAGTGGGTCTTTAACACTGGAGCAGTCTCTGAAGACAGGAAATAATGCTCTGTAAACTACTATAACTCTACGACAGAAAGCTGAGAAAAGCTGCTTCTCGCTGCTTCAGAATTGACTGTAATGACGTTAATTACGTAGAACTGTTGCGTAAAAAAAACAGCTGAAGAGTTACGGTAGTTCAAAGAATTTCCTTTTTCGTGCTATTCTTTTCCTGTCTGTTTGTTGGCGGTGAAAGCTGAAGGAGCTGAACAGGTTTGTGTGATTTGGCCTTCTTTCAAAACTCAGCGTTGACCCTTGTGCTATCCTATGCGGTCAAGGTGACCATTGACGTGTTCTCCCTACCATGACAAAGGGGGATAAAGGTGAAGAGGATTTCATGTAATCCATGGACACCAGTGAAGATCACAAATCATTGAAGAAAAAAGGTTCAGAGCACTGTCTAGTGGGGTCTAGATGACCCAACTCCCAATGTCAAAGTGACTAGGATAACCAACTTAAGGAAGTTGTAAAAAATTTTAGTATTGCCCAGTCGACATGAGTCACCTGGAATGAAAGTTTCCTTTGATTTTATTTATTCGTTTATTTAACAGGGACAGTGCACATTAAAAGCATGGCTGCAATATGCCAGAATTAGCCCAAAGGCTATTTTTCATCTGTAGTCCCCGGACAGGTGTTCAAATAGTCAACCTAAAATTTAGATTTGAGATTTAGTTTAAAGTCTGATGTGTCGAGGTCATGTGGCAGCAGTTCTTACCTGGGTCAAAGCTCATGTCCTCCAGGTGGACTGTATAGTCTACTGGCCAGTCCTGTTTCAGTGCCTCAGCTGCAAAAGTACAAATCAGGATTACTGGGAGCAAAAAGTAGCAATAGTGGTCCCATTATCGGTCATAGAGATAGACAGCAGAAGTTGTCAGTGGTTTCTACAATGAGAGACTAAATCCTCTTAATTTGCTACTTGGTTTTTGGGGGGTAGAATGGTCCCTTAGATCAGTGGTCTTTAAACTTTTTCAGGCTACGGACCAGTTTAATGTTGACAATATTTTCAAAGCCCGGCCTGTGTCAGGTTAAAGTGGGCATCGGATTTTGTTTGGTTTTAGCTTCCTCTTTCCCTTAACTTTTGAGGGTAGAGGTATCTTCATCCTCTGTAAAACATCTGCAGCTGCTTTAAACTTTATTTGTAAACTAGATTTCATTTAGGAACCATTAAATGTGATATAGTGGAAGTACAAGCCTAGAAATTGGACCCCAACTTCCATCTCTAAGTTTTAAGGTGCGACGGATGTCCCATATATATGTAAAAAAAACTAAAACCTGTATTTTCTAAATATATTATAAAATGTGAATCCATTTGAACAACTTTATTAGCAGCGTCCTAGTAACAATAGAAAGCTGGTTTCTTAATATTATGCATACTTACTATAGTGTGGTAACAACTGTCGCACCGTGCATTCCAAGTTATTAAGCAAAGTGTCAAAAAGATCAAATTCTTTGTTTTTCAATCAAACTGATGGATGATATTGTGTATTTGGGCTCTTTGGATCACTGACATCCATCTCAGACACCTGTGGTCATTAGTTTTCCAGGTGAGTTCAATTAAAGGAAAAACTACTAAAGAAGGACATTTTTCATAGTCATGAAAATAAAGAAAACTCTTTGAATGAGAAGGTGTGTCCAAAGTTTTGGTCTGTACTGTGTATAAAATCAAGTATTGTTGTGGTCTGCAAAGCGCTGCTATAATGTGATCATGAGCATAAATCAGAGCATGTAAAACATTTACTTTCAATCCAAAATCCTATTGGTGTGTTGGTGTCTGATGAAGAGGAGTTCAGTTGCATTGTGGGGTAAATGGTCAGCCTTCCACTGGAGCTTGAGAGCTGTCTCAAGATTTTTGAACCAAACAGAAAGATGAGGCATGAAGGCCAGACTGAGATTCTCGCTTTCTTTACAGGTCTTTCCTGAACTGTAACAGTCATTATCGACTCGTGTGGCTGTGCATCCATAATGACGCTGAATAATTAGTGCTAACCTATGCGTCACTTTTAATTAGCGATACACTGAGAGAGCAATAAAAGCTGCTAAACTCCTGATAATTTAAGGAGGTTCAAACCATGATAGAAAAGGACAAACAGGAGCGTGGAGAAACACATACTGATGCAAAAACAGGAAGTGAACTTTTTTTCCTCTGTGGGTCTGCACCTGCATCACCTGAACGCAGCAGGCTGGCACAAGCGTGCGGTCAGAGCAGACGTCCAAGTCGAAAACTCATGCGCAATGTGCCGTGTGCCAGCACAGACGGGAGCAGGCGTAATGAATCCTGCTCCTCACTGGTTTGGGTCAAACATGATTCAATGACTGCCTTTTACAGGAAATGTCAGCTTCCATCAACCTAAACCACTAAACCAACTCTCCAGGATCACACTGCGACTGGACTATTCCAAAAGCAAAAGAAGCAGTCACTTTTTTATACTGACGTCCAGAACCAAAGATTTTTATGGTTTGTTTTGGTTCCAAAAGAACAAAGACTAAGATCTGTATAAAGAAAAGACCTGCATCCTTTTAGAAAAGTCCTGGAGAAGGCAAATATCATACAGTTTTCTGAGCATCAAGGATCAGAGAGTTACATCTGAAGCCCGTCCCATCAGAAGATGTTCCAAGTAAAACTTTTGACCGCAGACACCAGAAAACAATCAGGTAAGCTGCAAATGTTTGCAGTCACACTAGTTTGTAGGGTTGCTTTAACCTGGACAACATCTGCAGCATGCTTGGCTCTTCATACCTCATCAAGCCTCCAGTTAGCCTCTCCCACATGTGAGGTGATTTTCAGAAATAGCTAAAGTGTTGCTGCTACGTGTGAGAAAAGCAGCTGCTGTGGGTAAATAGATCCACGTGAGGCAGACAGACAGACGGAGGGGAAGCCCACCTCTCCTCTGGGAGTCATACTCCCTCCTCGTGTTCTGGTCACTGAGGATCTTCCAGGCGGCATCTACCTCCAAAAACCTGCTCAGAGCAGACTCTGCGGTTGAGGATCGCTGTCCCCCCACACGGTCCGGGTGGAACTGAAGACACACGGTTCAGCATCAGCGACATTAGAAGACACAAATGAAGGGCACACTGACACCAAACAATCTGTACCTATTGACTGTATAAGAGAACTGGACTGAGCGAGTGTGACGTCGTCCATTGAAAATGCCTTCCTTCAGGCTCCACTGAAATGAAGCCTTTTCAGTCAGATGCAACCATTTGGAGCCAGACGAGGTTAGTAAGCAGTAGGGGGTATTGGAAATGATACAACGTCATCGGTTTCACAAAGTTCAAATCTAATTGATGTGAGCGTTATGCGGCGATCGTTTATGAGTCTTCTGGGAAATTTCCAGGGCACTGGATTTTGGAATTGTAGATTCGGACAGCACTACAAACGCTGAACACGCTACATAGAGAGTAGGGAAGGAATTTGGACACAACAATGAACTACTTAGTTTTTACGTGGGACGGGAACTGAACCAAAACTGTGACATGTTGCTGTCAGTATCATATAAAAACGTGGATTGCGGTGCTTCGTAGCAGCTCAGATAAGAACGAGTGAAGCCCTGCAGCTGCACAGCAGCTAATGACCTTAGCATCAGTCAAAATGCTGATGGCAAAGCGGGCCAAAGTTCTGCAGAACCTCACAGCAATAGATTCTAGTTCAGCAACCTGATGGACCACAGTGATGTGTCCAACTTACTTCCACACAGTGCACTATGTAGTACAGTCCTGTGAATCTACAATCCCAGAACCCAGTGCCCTAGAAATTTCCCAGTGTGCATCGATGCTCACTAGATAAGCAAATATAGACCACAATTGCGCATAGCGTCGGAGCAATTTTTGGCAAAAAAATGTATTTACATTTCTTTTTTTTTAAAATAAACCATCAACGTTTTTATCTTCAGGAGACAGGGGATTCATAAATAATCATTGCAAAACGCTTAGATCAATTAGATTTTCACTTTGTGAAATCACAGACGCCATATACACCATTAAAATAAAATAAAAGTAGTGAGCGTGGTGTCTGAATTGCTTTTAAACTTCAGGGCTCTACGTAGTGCTGCACTGGATAATGTTTTAGTAGTTAGGGGTCAGGGTGGGAATTCTGACACAGTCCATGAGATTTTGGCTTCTGTGAGCCCGTCAGCATTTCCTGTTTGTCCAGTTCTTTTGTATAGTCTATGTCTGTATCACACACTT
The DNA here is from genome assembly GCF_053564925.1 of Oryzias latipes. Taxonomy (NCBI): domain Eukaryota; kingdom Metazoa; phylum Chordata; class Actinopteri; order Beloniformes; family Adrianichthyidae; genus Oryzias; species Oryzias latipes. The sequence goes on from NC_136242.1 coordinate 8,515,729, forward strand.
CGGCTGCACAATATGAGGAAAACCTGCGGTGTGGGATATTAGTGATCAATATTGCGATGATAATGTGCCTTGCAATACATGAACAAATAACACAAACAAAAGAGAACTAATCCATCCTTTCCATTTCACTGCAACAGTTTTATTTGAAATTTTTTTTAGCATAACTTGGATTATGCTAAACATGACCATCGTCTACAAGAGGCAGGCATCTTAAATAACAGGGCTCCATTCAATTGATTAAATGGGTAAAGGGGATTTATGGCACTAGAATATTTTAGCATGTGTACATGTTTAAAGTAACCATTTTCAATCACAGTTTATGACGTCTTTTGCAATTTGTGCGTTGCACAGGCTGGAATTACAACGACCATCCGATTATTGTGCCGCCTACTGTATGGGGTGAGAAATCTGTCAATAGAAAAAGTATTCAGAAAGACTAATTTTTGCACAACTTTGCAGAAAAATCTGAAAACATTCAGTTTTACGTTTAGCATGTCTGTTGCGAACACAATTTGTCTTTGTTTTGACTTTTCTTTGTTTATAATATGACAGTTGTCCTGTTGACTCTGTCAAAAATATGTCAGGGGGGTCACAGGCATAGACATCAAATTCCCAAACAAACATTGTTCAAATTTGTGAATGCATATTGAGTTTTTTTTAAATTAAACTAAAGTAAATTGAATTTGTTATAAATTAGAAATGCTATGGATCCATAACAGGAAAATATTCTTGATAGACATATCTCTGTTGAAAATGGAATAATGCAGATCAAAATACAGGGTTGTGGTTGCCAGGCAACAGCAGCCGAACATGTAAACCAGCCATGTCCAAAGTCCAGCCAAATTTTCACCTGCCCTCACCTGAGCTCATGTCATAACAGCAATAATCTGCAACCCACAGCCGTCTAAGAAGTGTGTGTACCAATGCTTGATTGTGATTGGCTGAAAAAGAGGCAGCCACTTCTAGGACAAGTGGAAGTTGGCCCATGTTTTTATTGAAACACAAAACAACTATGTCTGCCTAACACGGCAAGAGACCGTGACTGTTTTTAAGGAGTTTAACATCAAGAGGCATGACCAGACGAGACATGCTAACTTTGACAAAGTGGGACGGAGCGGAGCGAAAACATGAAGCAACTGGAATGTGTTTTACTGCACAGCAACGTTTCTCACGTGAGACAAATGAAACCCCACAAAAGCTAGCTAAGAGGTACAAACATGGATTCCAAAGCAGAGAATTTGATACAGACTGCGTGATGAAAGTGGTGGAGAACATTTGTCCTGAGAAGTAGCAGGACTTTGCTGATGTGGGCCTGGAACACTGCGGTCCGGAGAATTGAAGACATTTCATCCGATATTAAGAGACAGTTGGAGACAAAAGGAGTGGAGTTTTTTTCCCATTAGCCTGCGATGAAAGCACAGACTCGTCCAACACCGACCTCCCAATATCTCTGTGCGCCGAGTCCTGATGACGCTCCAGACGGAGGTCATTGAGCTGCAGCGTGACGTTGAGTCACAATAGACACCAACAGCTTCCTCTGGTCAGCTTTTACCGCCAGCTGGATGAAGGCAGCTTTACATAAAAGCACACATTCGCTAAGAGAATGCTGAGCTTGTTTGGTTGTGCGAGAAGACATCCTGTGTTATGATGACCTTGTTGATGCAATCCACATCTCAGTATCACCGTCACATTAGTGCACATCTGTTCAGTCTTCTGTGGTGAATCCATTCTAAAGTTGCAGTTTTTTGTGTGTGTGGTTAAAACTAGTGTTTTATTACTGAAAAACCTCCATGAATACATTATTGACAGTTATCTTACCCCACACTACCACACATCAGTATGTTCACACCGTGTGGCTGCCATGATTCTGATTCCATTCTGTATTCAATAAATAAAGCGGCTGTGGATCTGCTGGTGTGAACAGACCCTCGTAGACGAGGCAGTGGACACCAGGAAGGGAGGTTCTACTTCTTTTAAAATTGGTTCATTTTGTCTTGATTTTCGCTCAGTCAATCCTGAAAGTTCCTATAAATGTATTGTTGTGAACGTTCCTAACAAACGTTTGCTGAAGAGGATTTTCTTCAGAACAGGATCTTTCCTGGCATTTCCACTCCACTCACAGAGATCTGAGTTTATTAGAGACTGCAGCTTTAATTTAAAGCCTGCAGTCCCCATCAGAGAAACACAAGGGTTTCAAGCTGCAGGGATCCCTCCACCTCCACCTCTGCCCTGCAGTCATGCAGCACAAGCATGAGGTTTCATCTGGTCTGTTCTGATTTATGAAACTTAATACAAAATAATTAAAAACAAAGAGTGGGAGGGTCACTCCTGAAGCTTAAGTTTTTACCTGCAAGGCGAGTTGCTGATATCGGCGTCTGAGCTGCTGGACTGAGTCTGAGGGGTGGGCTCCCAGGACGGCATACAGGTCAGTCTGCTCCGCGGCACACATGCCTGCAGCCGCAGTAAACAACCGCTTCAGCACACGCTCAGCATTTCCAGATCCTTCAGAGGAAAAAGGCAAACATTGAAATAAAGACAGATGAATACAAGCAGAAAAGAGAAAGTCTAACTACAGACAAGGCAAAGAAGAGACCTCCATTCCACTAAAAATGGACTCTAAACTCGTGGGAGGCGCTCCAGACCCCCACAGGGATGTACATCACTGTGCAGAAGGAAAATGACCACATCTGACCCAGACAGGCTCTCACTGAGGACAGTAAAGCTGCCATGAAGGCCGCTTCCCTCAACGCCTCTCATGTTTTCACTTCTTTGACCACTAAACCCTAACCCTTTCTTTGCTGCTGAAGACAAGAAAATGTCCCCTTTGTGGGATAAATAAAGTTTATCTATTCTATTTTATTCAGCTCATCAGCAGCTGGGATCACAAAATCCAAGGAGGTCCATGGAAAACTCAACACCCATGGTAGAAGGAAACAGCAACCATAGAAACTCTGTCTCTGTTCAGAGTTCATACTAAAACCGCAAATCACTATCATGTCTATTGTTCAAACAATTTAATAAATGTTATTTTAAGTCCAAAAGGTGAACGGGGGTGGGGGGGGGGCAGATTCACTCAGACTGCGATGCTCCAAATGAAGAAACTTTCATAAGAATGACGGTACGACGGTACCGCGATTTAGCTGCAGCTTTCATTAAGACAAAAGAAAAACTAATCAAACTTCAACATGTTCACTTTTTTTGTAGCTACAGAAAACATAAATATAATTTTAGTCTTTTTATGTAAATTTTATCAAACATATCATATAATTATTCAAACATTACAGGCCTTTGCACCAACATTGAAATAAATATTAAAAAATAAATCACTATTTTGAAAGAATATATTAGTTTTTATTTGAGGTTACATAAAATTGCATGTTATAAACTGAAGGGAAAAATAACTACCAGGGTAAAATGTCAAATAATTTAGTTGAAAATTATTACTAAAAACTAACTTAACTTTCATTACATCTTTTAGAACAAACAGCTGCAACTTCCAGCTTTTTCTGCCACAATTATCACAAAAATGCATGTGAGATCATGGAGGGACTGTACATCAATACAGACTATAGAGTTTCTCCTTTTTTCATTTTGGATCCAGGTGAGCTGCGGGATTTTTGTCAAGGAGAAAGTCAGTGTGCCTTGGCTCAGAAAAGCGGTAGAAAAACACTGGTCGGAGACCAGCCCGTAACTGAAGCTACAGAGAAGAAGTGAGGTGAGAAGGTTCTGGAACTAAGACACTTACTCACCGTCTAGACAGAAGGTTCTGACGGACTTTTCTCAGTTCTTCAGAATTAGTCCAGTAGTTCTCCTGTCTGCCGTTTTGGTTCAAAATGTTTACACGAAGAAGAACAGAACCAAACCAAACCAAACCGGAACGCTCCAGTCCTACCCCGTTAAAGGTCCCCGGAAATCTAAAGACCGGTGACAACAGTTCCGCTGTCATACACTTTTTTGAACAACAAAAATAGTGATAACAATATAAAAAACAATTATGACACAATTATGCAGTAAAGCTATGTTATAAAAATGTATTAATACTAAGTCACAAAGTAGAATGGAGTAAATCATTTTGCTCAGGTAAGTTGGAGTCAAAATGATCACAAGAACGGTGAACAAAAATCCCAGAACCCCACGGGGGACCTAGTGAATGACCTGCAGAGATCTGGGACCAAAGTAACAAAGACTACCATCAATAACACACTACACCACCAGGGACTCAAACCCTGCAGGGCCAGACATGTCCTCCTGCTAAAGCCAGTAATAATAATAATAATACATTTTATTTGTTATGCGCCTTTCTAGGAACCCAAGGTTGCCGTACATAAAAGTGAAAATAAAAATGAAAGCAATAAAAGCAAAAAAATAAATATTTCAAATAGGCCAGGAATAACAAGTTACGGAGGAAAGTATGCAAGTTGGAAGAGGTGAGTTTTTAGTTTCTTGGTGAATTGTGAGAGAGAGCCAATGTTTCTGAGGTCAGGAGGTAGTGAGTTCCAGAGCCAAAGTGACAAAGGTACGGGTGGGGGTGGCGACATGAACAAGATCTGATAGATATGGGGGGGGGGGGGGGGGGGGGGGGGCAAGGTTGTGGATGGATTTAAAAGTCAGGAGAAGTATTTTGTATGTAATTCGGTGTGTGATTGGTAGCCAATGGAACTGCTGCAGAACAGCAAAAAAGAAGGGAGTTGCAGTAATCCAGGCGGGACGTGACAAGACTGTGCACCAGGACAGCTGTGGAATGAGGACTGAGGGAAGGGCGAAGACGATGGATGCTGCGAAGGTGGAAATAGGCAGACCGGGTGATGCTATTGATGTGTGAAGTGAAGGAGAGGGTGCTGTGGAAGATGACACCCAGACTCTTGACCTGATGGGAGGGGGAAATGGAAGAGTTTTCAAAGGGAATGGAGAAGTTCTGGATACTGTTTGATTTAGTGCCGATCAGGAGAAGTTCGGTTTTATCATTGTTTAGTTTTAGGAAATTTAGGAAATTACCAGGATTTTATTGCAAGTAGGGAGTCGATGAGGGAAGTGGGAGGAAGGGAGGAATTTGTCTCAGTGGAGATGTAGAGCTGAGTGTCGTCTGCATAGCAATGGAAGTGAATCTTGTATTTACGGAAGATCTGACCAAGAGGGAGAAGGTAAATGATAAATAGCATGGGTGTGTGTGGGAAGTTAATGTTTTTAATGGAATAAATTGGGTGTGACCAGAGAGGTTAGAGTAGAACCAGTTGAGAGGTATGTTTATGACACCTATGGCGGACAGTCTGTCTAGGACAAGGGTCGGCAACCCGTGGCTCAGGAGCCACATGCGGCTCTTTAGCGCTGCCCTAGTGGCTCCCTGGAGCATTTTCAAAAGTGTTTGAAAATGTAAAAAGATGGGGGAGATAAATATATTTTTTGTTTTAATATGGTTTCTGTAGGAGGAAAAACAAGACACAAACATTCTTAACGTTTTCCAATGCTGTAAGAATGTGTAGAAAATATATTGTAACGCCCAGCAAATACTTCCTGGGAACCAATCTGTCAAACATGCTGAGCTGTCAATCAACTGGCTGTGCTAGAGAACTGTCCGTGTCCCACATTCCGCACGACACCAAACAGTCTTAGTGAGGAGGAGGCAATAAGTGAAGCAAAGGGTGCAGTCTCTTTCTGGGCTATCAAGCCCATTTATTTTGAACACACACGACATGAGCCTTGCACTGTGATCATCAACCTCTCCCCCTCCCACACTCATGGTGCAACATAAAGAACCAACATAACAGGAAGAATAAACTAAGGTGGAACAACAAAACTGCCATATGCAAAGAAACGTGGGCAAACAGAAACGCTCCTGCTGAGCCCTAATAAGATCATCATCCCACATCCCACAATCCCCTGCTGCTAACAGACCTAAAATGCACAAGACCGCCACTACAATTTCAACATTTCTGTCAACGAAGATTTGCGTCATAGCCTGCGACACACGTTTCTACCAGCAGGACTTTTTTTATTTTTATTTTGTTTTACTTTTAGCGGACCGCTAGGCAGGTGGCTGATGTAAATCGAATCACCGTCAGTTCCGTGCATTGCTTGATGAAGTTGAAAGGAAATATTTTGATCTCCTGCTACACAACAGGGGTGACGTTTTGCGTCACTTTGTCGTCTGTTTTAAACACGTGAAAACATTCCTGAAAAGCAAAGACCTGAACTACCTGCAACTGGAAGATACTGTCAGATGGTCAGATGAAACCAAAATAGAACTTTTTGGTAAGAACTCCACTCATCGTGTTTGGGGGAGAAAAGATGCTGAGTTGCATCCAAAGAACACCATAACTACTGTAAAGCATGGGGGTGGAAGGATCATGCTTTGGGGCTGTTTTTCAGCAAAGGGACTAGGACGACTGATACGTGTAAAGCACATGTGTCAAACTCAAGGCCTGCGGGCCTAATGTGGCCCGTCATGTCATTTTATATGGCCCCGCGAGGGCATAAAAGTTTTTAATTTTTTTAGTTCATTACATATTATTAATGTGTAACTGTTGCTGTAATTATTCAATGTTTGCAGGTCTTATGTGTGTATGCAGACAAATTGTTGTCATCAAACCATCAGTTGGATGCAAGCCTGTGTGCAGCCTTTTTTGTAAAATTTAACGCGTGTAATACATGTTCTTTGCATCCCAGTTTTATGTTATTTTTCTTTATTCAATTGGACAGTTTGATCCGTCATTGATGGAGTTATGTGGGTTTTATTAAGCGGACACAATTTAAAAGGACTTATGCTAGAGCAACAAGCAACTCTATGCAACTGTAATTGTCATTTTAAAAAGTTATAATAAATAAATAATGAGGTATTTAACATTACACCCCTGGTGTGAAGGAAAGAATGAATGGGGCCATGTATGGTCAGATTTTGAGTGAAAACCTCCTTCCATCAGCACTGAAGATGAAACATGGCTGGGTCTTTCAGCATGACAACCATCCCAAACACTTTGCCTGGGTAACGAATGAGTGGCTTCATAAGAAGCATTTCAAGGTCCTGGAGTGGCCTAGCTAAATCTTTTGAGGGAGTTTAAAGTTCATGTTGCCCAGAAACAGCTCTAAAACATCACTGCTCTAGAGGAGATCTGCATGGAGGAATGTTCCAAAATATCAGCAACAGTTTGTGAAAACCTTGTGAAGATTTACATAAAATATTTGACTGCTGTCATTGTCAACAAAGGATGTATAACAAAGTTTTGAATTGAACTTTTTTCATTGACCAAATACTTATCTTCCTCCATAATTTACAAAGAAATTCTTTGAAAATGAGACAATGTGATTTTCTGGATTATTTTTGACGTTTTGTCTCTCACAGTTGAGGCGTCTCTCAACTTTTTAAGTGGGAGAACTAGCACAGTTGATGACTGACTGAGTACTTTTTTGCTCCACTGTAAACTTGCTTGAAACAATTCAATTTACTAAACATTTCATTATCTGTATTACACTGTGCTGATCTTTTTTAAAATCACGTTTTTTACCGTTTGATCGCTTTTTAACATCTAAGATATTAATGTCAGGGCTTGTAACCTAAAATTGAATCCTCTCAGCAACTTTTCTCAAATGACTAAGTGTGTATTCATACTGGAAAAATACGTTGGTCCGGACCCAGTCCGCTTAATTTGGTCCAGATTGAGTCCTGAAGCTTGCGTTTGGTCTGTTATCAGACTGCTGTCAAGCGGCCTTTCCTGATTCAAACCAAAGCTAGTAAACAAAACCACATGAATAAAATCTCTTCTCTCATTGGTCAGGTATTATGAGGGCGGGGCAAAGCAACTGGAGACAGAAATTGTGGAAGTCCTGCGCTTTGCAGTCCTTCTCGGGGTAGTTCATTCAAACTTTATATTTGACTGATTAATTTGAAACGCATATATATACGTCAGGCTCAACACTCTTACTCGCTATTTTGGTCCGGTGGAGTCATGCTGCAGGGCGGTTACTGTCAAGCAGACAGCTAAGAATGTACACTGATAAGAGTTCATGACATATAGATTGTGGGGAAAACAGTGAGAAGCAATTTGGATAACATTAAACGTAGTTTTAATGAGCCTGCATTCATCCGACCACATTTCAATGAGTGACTGGGTCTTTTTGTTGTGGTGTTATGGCATTATATTTAAAAGATTTCTGTTAGGGAACTACGAAGTAGATTTTAGGGTGACATCACAGTAGCGCGTGCCGCGTTACGAGACACAGAAAAACATGTAAAACGTTTTCAGCAGAGTGCTAAAATAAACGTTGTTCCAAGTAAGCAGTTGGACCCTTTTTGGTCTTTGATAAGACGACAATCGTAGCTTTACATTTGTCCGCAGCTCATCAGTTGCTACATTCTGACTTTGTTTAGATCACGTGACCACCGGCTACGGTGGCCGTTTTGGTCCAGTTGTTCCGCTCCGAGGACGGATTGTGTTCAGACTGCGAAGTTTCAGAGCGAACTGAAGCTGAGTCCGATTGGATAAGAACAGAGACTACTTCCAAAGAACGGTTCCTGGTTCCGGACCAGGGTTCGCTTGGGTGTATTCTGATTGAAAATTTGGTCCGTATTATTGGGGGAAATGAATTCTGGTTCACTTTAACCAAACCAAGTGTGTTCAGTCTAAATACACCCTAAACAACATTTTCAATTCCTGTCATGATAAGACACAGTCAGTGACAGAGTTGAACACTACAGCTACATCAGTTCCACAAAGCTTAAGTGGCAGCTATTTTAGCAGTATTGGACACAGACAGTTCACATGTGGAATTCCACATAAGTATTTATCTCATGGCACAAATATAACGGGAAATGTGAGTTTTGTAACTGTTGTTTTGCTTTGGTGGTGAACTCCACTGTTTCTGTCCTGACAGTCAGATGCACTGTCTTAATGACTGTTTTAAACATTTAAATTTTAAATTGCAATAGTGCGTTTTTTCTCTTCAAGTAGGCAGCAGGAAAGAGCATTATGTGACCACATGCTGGGATATGTGTCCGAGCAGAAATGATCTGTTAATTGAAATGGGATCAGAGGGGGAAGAGGTGCTACAGTGACACCTACAAACCATCTTCCTGTCTATCACTTCGTGATTCCTAACAAGACCTTGAAGGGAAAAAGGAAAGCAGAAAGACACGGGTGACTGACGTTTTTATGCACTCAATTATTTCTCCCTTTTGGCTGAATTAAGACCAATTAGTAAAATGAAAAGTAGCAACTGACAGAATGGAGGGTCTAACTGATCACTTCCTTAAAACAAATGGAAACTTCCATGGTCAGGCAAGCAGGTGAGAGCCCAGATGCAGGAAGAACCACAAGCTGCAGCAAAATCGCAAGGTTTTATTCCCAAAGACATAGACTTAGCCCATAAACACAAAAAACTGATATCACCCAAAACCAGCCAACACTGAGAGGGGCTCAGAAGAAGTTCCTTAAATGCCGTGAAAGCCAATCAGTAAAGTTCAAGCGTGACAGCTCCAGAGGATCCACAGGACAGGAGGCGGAGTCACAGCTAGCCAGCACAGAAACCAGAGAAAAGGAAAAGTGAGCAACAAAAGAAAACCAAACAACTAAATCATAACAGCAAGAATATTCAATCTGTGATCATGCTGTCAATCCATATTGTTGCTGCTCATTCACATCTTCTTTTCCCTTCGGCTTTGCCACAGGAAATCAACTTAACCATAGGTGTGATTCGCATATTTAGTTTGGCAAAGATTTTATGTCAAATCCCCTTCCTGACACAATCCTCTGTATTTATCCGGGCTTGGGACCGGCACAATGAGACTAACTTGGTTTTCCCCTTGTGGTTACATTTTGCTGCTCATTCATATACAATGTAGTTTTCATTTGAATCACAGTGGTTTGTTGGAGCCTGAAGGACCGTACAGCCTTAATTAAGCCTTGGTCACATAGATCCACAAAGGGGATTGAATCATATGAGTGCTGTGGGTTTTTGGGTTTTCTGGGTCCGTGGAGGGTTGTAGAGAGGAGCTACTACATCTGAAGTTGAGTGCAGGTGTGTCTTGCAGTTGCTATGAGTCTCGTATGGCCAACTCAAGAGACATCATGAAAATGGAATGTGCCTTTGTTGTCTGAGTGGTAAATGTATTAAGAAGTGTCTGTAGGAATTATTTAAGTTACACGCACTTCTGACATTCAGTGAAGCTATCATTATGTCACACTCTAGTCCAGGGGTGGTGAACAAGTTTGACACAAAGAGCCGACACTTTTAACTGTGATAGTCAAAGAGCCACACCAAGACCTGCCAAGACAAACACACAAACACGCAATTAAAGCCATATTACAACATACAACAGCAAGTGTTGTTCTGGTGTTAATTTAAAGGAAAGTGTCCACCCTCAATAAACACATCAAATGCAGCTTAGCCAGAGTTAACACAGTGCCTACCCTGGAGGTCAGATACCCCCTCCAAACACATAGGAATTAATTGTGTTATCATTATTTATTTATTGTTTTTAATACCCTCTGATGGATTTGAGTGTAGTTTAACAGGTGAAAAAGAATTACATATGAAATGAGGCAACAGTACTGTATTTTCTCGACCATAGGGTTATAGGGCGCAATCTCAGTTATGGGAGGTTTTTCTGTATCTAACACCTACAAAAGGCGCACTGGGTTTTAAGGCGTTAGCACAAACCGGTAAAACATGCATGCTAGTGTGTGTTTTAAAAAGGCAGCGGGAGCAAAACTGAGTTTATTGTGTTTTATTTTTAGTTTTTTTACTCATTAATCATCCAAGAATCAATCAAAGTCCTCATCTTCGGTATCTGAAATGAACAGCTGGGCTAAACTTCTATCAAACACGCCAGGTTCCCTTTCGTCATCGTCAGAGTCCGTCTCGTTGCTGCGCGGCTCCTCATGAATGATGCCGAGAACAGTGCAAGCAGACACGTTAGCCCAAGCTTCTACAATCCATTCACAGATCGTGGCGTAACTCGCCCGGCGCTGCCTCCCAGTCTTAGTAAAAGACTAAGACTTAGAAAAAGGAGTGGAAGATGAGCAGCTTTTCATTGTATCAGCTGGAAGTTGCTGCGTCACCGTAGTTGTTGCCCGGATGGAAAGATGACGGAGTTTTATAAAACCAAAGTCGGGCCAATTCGCCTTGTTTCCACAGAAACTCAGCTGCGTCTTTTGACTGTCTGAGTTTGTTTTCCAGCTTCCTCCACTTGTAAACCAGGGATTCATTCCTCTGGAATTCTCTGCAGCTGCTCGATTCCCATGTTCCTCCACGGAGCTGATAGCTTGCAGTTTAAACTGTGCTTCATAAGCGTGTGTCTTTGCAGCATTTTGAGGGTTGCCAAAATGATCTTTACTGCATAGTGCACATACCGAGTACTATTCGGGGGGGGGGGGGGGGGGTCATCTGTAACATCTTCACTTCGCTTCTTACCATTCCCATGCTGTCCTCTCCTATGTCCTCTTTACCAAAGTCACACAACAACACATTAGGCGCACCGCACCATAGGGCGCTCTGTACATTTTGGAGAAGATCTACGACTTTTAAATGCGCCTTATGGTCGTGAAAAAACGGTATATAGAAAATATTATGAGGCAAGGAGCCGCATGCTTATTGGCCGAGAGCCGTGTGTTTGCCACCCCTGCTCTAGTCATTCAGTCATAGTCAGGGAGGTGCACGCATTGGCTCCACTGACAGCGTGCAATTGTTTAACACGCAGGATGTTTAACCCACAGATGCCTGTGGGAAGTCCAAACAAACTACAGTTTGTCTATCATTGCCTAATTTCTTCATTTCTAACAGTCAGGCAGCATGCAATGAGCGTCCAAAGTTGAACGGCACCGTTTACAATGAGCAAGATTCAGGGGGGATAGAAAAAATAAAAAATTGATACAGTACGCCTGCGTCTCACCTACTTCACCCTTACTTACCCTCACGTGTTGCTGAAGCTTTCACCACAACCTGTCGCCCGCAGCGTGTCCGTAGAAAAAACGTGCATGAACATTTTCCCTTATGGGTTAACATCTATGACTTTGATATTTCCTGCTGGGCATCGGCGTGCCTCGTACTCATTTGCCCACTGCACATGCTTCTTAGTTTGATCCTAACTTGATGCAATATATTCCTGCTCTCATGGGCATAGCAGATCAATACCTAACTCACTGTGGAAAGTAAACCTTTTCAGCTACATTTTTTATTGTACATTTTTGTACTTTTGTAAATTGTACATTTTTTTGTGAAATTATTTGTCTTATGCATGTCTGCACTGAACAGTGATCGGCTCTCATCTCACTGTATGTGCATGTTATGCGAATCTTACATGTGTATAGTGACAATAAAGGCATTCTATTCTATTCTATGTAGTTTTTCCTTTTTTTAAGTGACCTAGTTAATATTTAGAGAACCTAAATGCAGAAAGCAGCAACCAGCAGTTAGATGTAAACTGAATGTGAATTTGAATCGCTGGAATAATGGACAAGTTTTTACCAAAAATGATTTATTCTAATAGCAATAATGCCTGACCTGTAGAGGCAGCTATAACATGAATGTTTAGAGCAGAAGAAGAGGGGAGGACGATGAAGAGGACAGGTGGATGAAGCCTCAGATGGACATAAAAACCGGAAAACTTCCTTCGGGAAGCAGAAGGAAACAGGTAGGGAAGGCAAGCTTTGGTGAATTGTTGGAATATAATTTGAAACATAGAAGATAATCGCATGATTTTTGTACAAGAGTCAAATAACCTGTGTGTGTTTGTCGCGCTAACACTCACATGTAGAGCAGCTGGTCATTAGAAATGTGTGAGCCAAAGAAACCACATAGACAACAATAACAACTGCAGCACTCTCATTAAAGTCAGAAAAGAACAACCAGGCAGAGTACACACACACGCACACTCACACACATACACCTGCCTACCTATGTGTGATCACAAACCTGTTGTTAATTACAAAAGACAAATAGACATGATAAACAAGCTGAATGATACAAACACTTTTAATATGGTGGTTAGAATCACTGACCCTCACTCTGTCCCTGCAGTCGATCCGAGCCGGCGACGGACTGACGGACAAAGTCTTCAAGAAAAGAGAGAACAGATGTTCATTAGAAAGGTGTCATCTAAAATAACAGTAATCAACTATTTCAAAAACAGCAACACACAAAGAGCCCTCTCATTAACTGAATCTCCTGCTGCTGTTATTGTTTCTAAGAAGCAAACTCACAGATGGCAAAAATGTTATTTCTTCGATTTACCCACTGAGGTGTGATGCTGCTCATGGGCCCACCGGCTCACGTCTCGGGCCTGAAAGGACTTTTGAGATGAAGACTTAATTCTCAATCATCAGTCCCACTGAACACCAAAGTGGAGAGGATGAGGAAAGAAGCTTTAAATGGAAACCATAGTTATCGGCCAGACTGGTCCAAATGTCACAATACAGTCCCAGACTCTTTCAACAGGCAACACTCCAGGTGCACCAAAGGCCAAGTGACTTGCTCCAGGTCTGATTCCAAGAGTGGCAGCTGTGGATCTTCTCTTTTCCTACAATTCAGTGTGAATTCACAAAAATCCAGAAGAGCAAATTCAACGTCATTAAACACTTTGATGCCCCAAAGAATATATTAAATCAGACCGTCTATTTCAAATGTGGTTTTATTCAAATGAAATAAGTGTTTACACAAAGACTAATTAGATTAAGAGATTAAAAAAAACGATTACATTTGTAAGCTTTTCTTCAGTCTCATAACTAAATGTAAGGAAAGCTGTGCTGAGTGAAGCTCTGCTTTACAGGCACCTTCATTTTTGTTGGTATGCCTCATGGAGTATCAACATTTTTCATAACTCACAAACATTAATGCAAGCAGACAGACAGAAATGAGCATTTGTCACAAGATTTTACTCACAAAATCAGTTTCAATGGGCATTTTTGGAGTACAAGAAAAGATGAACATATTAGATTGTCTGTCATTCATCAGGTCAAACACAATTGTGGAATTGACCTAATTCAAGTACACTACGTACATCTTTTGTGATTTTGTAAGAGCCGCTAAACGTGATGATGTATGCCATGTAAAAAGAAAACCAAAACAGAATAAACCATCACAATCAATCCTTTTGTGTTATGTGTTTTGCCCTTTGTGACCATTTATTCAGTGAATATTAGCCTTGCAATTATCCCAGTTTTTTTTTGTAAAAAACTAGGCTCCATTTAGTTATGTGGGTTTATTTAAACATTTTTATGGTCGTCTGTTTTCCTTTACTGTTACAATGACTAACTTTGATTTATTTGTTCAACAGATGTTTCTGGGAATGTCGAGTTTGTCCGTCTGGTGTTTTCAGGTACCAGCATATCTCTTTTGTTTTATAACAGATGTTTTGGGATTTTGTGCTCATCTGCTTCCTGATCTCTTTCTGTCACAATGACTAAACTAATTTCTCTAAGATACTTTAGGGAACATAAACCCTTTTAACTTTTGTGGTGGCGTGATTGGTGCATACAATATAATAAATTGATTTTATAAATTCATTTATAATGCTTGTAAATGTGTTAACAAAGCTTGTTAAGGAATCTTAAGATAAAGTGTTACCATTGATTTTTGGTAACTCACTGTGTTCAACATTCAGGATCAATTCAATTCAAATCCATTCAATTTTATTTGTATAGCCCAAAATCACTACAACAGTCGTCTCGATGGGCTTCGAAGTAAAACATGAACTTAAAAGGATCATAAATACAAAGAGTTCAATAGGAAAATACTAAAATGGATCAGCGACAGTGTCATAAAAATAATTATACAGATTACACTGTTACTGAAAACAATGAAATTGTTACCTGACGTTTATACAATCTGGCTCTTTTGGAATGGTCTGGACTGAGTTGGATTGCAATTATCCAGATGGCTGTCTAAGAAATTCAATTCAATTTTATTTATATAGCCCAATATCACAACACAGTTTTCTCAACGGGCTCCACACCGGTAATTGTACAAAAACATAAAATCAGTCGCAAATTTAATGGCTGATGGCTGAACTAAACTAAACAGACTAATCTAAACTGGACATCCCTGACCTTGGAAAGACGAAGAAAAAGAAAAAGAAGAAGAAGAAGAAGGCCTTGGGGTGAAGTGTGACTTTTGGAAAGCTTTTGGGCCTTGAACAATATGACCACACTGCCTCATTAAATACCCACACCAATGAAAAACAGGGTTGTTTTTTTTAACATGTTCTTATTGCATTGTTCTGATGATGGAGGACACATACTTAGAAAATAAAGGTTAAAGTTGGATTTCTGAGTTTTTTCTTTATTCAGATTTTTGTGAATCAGGAGCAGACAGAAAAATGTTGTTTGAAAAACGCGCCGGGCTGGGCCACAAGCTCCCTGCTTAACTTTGCTCAGCCACAGTGAGGGGAAGTGGGGTGGGGTTGCTCAATCCCGCCCACAAATCAGAGATAAATTTCCAATGAACACCTACTGCTCTGAAGAAAGTATGTCCTAGAACACAACACAGATTTTTTGATTTTGTCTAAAACGGCATCATCATCATCGTTAAAAAACCTACTGGGCACGCTTTGAAAATAGATGATTGGAGTGGGACTTTAAAATGGGTTCCATTTAAAATGAAACTTATTTCAAGAGGCTTTGCTTGATTAGCTTGAGGGTTCAATGGGTTCCTGACAGTGTACAGTATTTGCACAGTTATTACCATCTCTGTCTTGGTATCGAGCGTGCTCCAGCCGTCAGTTCTTTCTGAAGAACAATACAGAAAGGTTTTGACTTGAAAGCTGTAGATATCCTGGACTGTTGGAGCTGTTTTCACACTTGTGTGATGAGGCGAAGTACAGGTTTTCCCTCAAATCTATCACAGATGTGCTTCAAACTACCATGAAAATGTGATGCAATGGGTAAAGATCAGGTGTTGAGTAGAATAAAACAGTCAGTGCATTCATCTCATCCAGGAAGTCTTCCTCCCCGGAGAGGTTTTGCGATCCAAAATGAAGAACCTTGGAGATGGAGGGAGGTGAATCAGGTGCATCTCGGCATCACATCCTTGCTGAGGGCCGCAGAGAGACACGAGCAAGCAGAGCCAGGAGGCGTGTTGGTGAAATGAGAGACCTTTGGCTGCCACCTGCTTCCCTCACATGGCCTGATCAAATGTGTGTGTGATTGCTGGCAGTGGGTTGTGCTCTGAAAGTCATCTAGCTTAAGTCAGTTGGCCAACAGTTCTGCAGTTTGAACTGCACAAAGTACCCAGTAGATACATTAACGCCGAGGTAAAATAACTCCTTGGAGCTTTCATGAGTGAACACTTCATATTTAAGGGATTATGTTTCAGTTTTGTCCAGTATGTCATGTAAAAAAAAATAATTTATCCTTTCTGGATTAGGATTTCCATGTTATTGTCTTCTTTAACTGTAATTAACAATCTCCCTCTCTCAGTGTTGTTCTTCTTGGATGGAGTCCCAGCCTGTCCTCTAACAGATTTATTCATTCAAAACTGTGTCAGTATTTTTAAAACAAGGGTGATCTCAGCCTTGGTGAGCTGCAGGGCATAGGACAGCAGTAGCTGTTCCACTGAGACTGCCCTTACGTTTCACATTGAAGCTCTGAGTTCCTGTTATTTGGCTTTAATCTTTAAATCCGAGGTGATTGGAGCTGGTTTTGCTAAAACAAGAATAAATGCTCAGGAGCCCCCTCTAAATCACTGAGAGGGGAAAGAACGTAACAATGAAAAATGGTCGATCATGTCATCAGCAACATTTCTGAGTTGGATTTAGCCCAAACTGAGCCTGTTGTTTACCACAAGTTCAAACATTTGAGGGAAACAGTTCCGTAAAATTCAGCAGCAGAAACAACCATTTAGCACTTCACTCCCCCTGTCTCTAAGAGGGAAACCTGATTGTACTTCACTGGATTGTTTCACTGCGTTTGTGTCACTGCTTACCGAAGTGCACACACACTGTTAACCTCCCAGTGTGTGTTGGCATGAGTGTTGGGTGTCATGAACATATTAGTTGCAGTGCTAAAGCATAAGTACGGGGCACGTGCAGGAACTCGTGCATGCAGTCAACCAATTCTACGTGTATGTGTACTGAGGCGTACACTTGTTTAATTGGAAGTGTGTGTGAATTCAAGAAGAGCGGAAGTTTATTAAAAAGTCTGATAGGTGATAACTTAATCTTTTGTTTCAGTTTCTACCAGGAGAACAAACTTTCCCTAAGTCTTGAAGCGAGATGAAGACCTCGGTTTCTGCATAGTTTTCTGACAAAAATTCACACAGAACTAAAAAATGGGCAGACACTCACAGTATGTCACCCATGGCAACGTCTCAAAACTGCTAGAAATACTAGCTTGTCAACCATGTGACACTCCTGTTTTTGTAGTTTAATGCACCTGTGGCAGAAAGCAGGTTTTGGCAGCATAGTAATCTCATTTGGTGTTAAAATGGTGCAATGAAGCACTCAACCCTTGTGTTGTGTCACAATAAGTATGGAGAAAAAAAAGAAATGCAAAAGAAAGGCCTGGGGATTCAGAATCTCAGGACTACAAGTGTATTTCTAGATATCAGAATGTTCCTGCTTCCACTCTGACCAATTCCATGGAGAGGTTTACAGCCCACTGCTCTGTAGAAAAGCTTCCTGGATGTGAAGAGAAAAGGAAAATGAATAAAAAACCTAGCTGCCCTGTGGTGTATTGGTTTTCTCTCTCCCCCTACACATTTGCCCTGGCTCAAATCCCATCAGGGTTATTTCTATGTGGAGTTTGCATATTTTCCTCTGGCATGTGTTTTATTCTGTTTCCTCCCACAGACCAAAGACAAGCTTCAAAGGTGTCCCTTGGGGTGAATATTGGTGGTTGTCTATCTGAATTGTGCCCTATGATGGACTGGAGAACTGTTCAGACGCTGGGTAGCAGCTGGGTAGGCTAACTGGACTTAGCAGGTTCAGGAATGGGATGGATTGTTTGTATGGGGGATCCAAACAAATCTGGATTTACCCAAATTCAGATTGATCTGCAGACACAGGGTACAGCAGTTTCAGCTCACACTGTCTGTCTACATCTGAATGAAAAGGGACACCATGGTTGGAGATCCAGGAGGGAACCAAAAAGTGTGTAACAAAACCACAATCCTTGCATGAGAACATGCTGTGAACAACAGAAGACATTTTTTAGGTAAAAACATTATGACACTTTCTATAGAAAAACAAATGAGGCCTTCAAAGGTAAGAACAGAGTCCCTACCGTCAAATATGGTAGAGGTCTAACTATGGTTTGGGAGCTTTGCTACTTCTGGTACTGGATGTCTCGGATGTGTAAGCATTATGAAATGTGATAACCACTCAAGAATCCACGTCTGTTAAAATGATGAACTTGGAATGACTGACAGGGAAAATCCGCTTTTTATACCTACAGAAAGTTGAGACTCATGCCACTTTGAAAAGGGAAGCCCCATCTTAACCCCTGCAGGAGGTGCGGTCCTACAGCAACACCAAACCTGCAGAACCTTTTCCTGACATACAATCACTTCACCACAAACACTATTGTTCAATCTGTGTGTTTGCATGTTTTAAAACAAATCAGCTAAAAAGGGTCAAAACATTTCCCAGAGAAAACAAAACCACACACACCCAGACACACACACTCACACACACCATGATGCTGATACTACACTATCAGTTTTGAAGGTGAAAATGAGAGCATCAGGTGTAGTTCACTCACACACAAACCCATCAACCAGACACACTCTGACACACCCACACATACACGCACACACACACACACACGCACACACACACATACATGCAAACACAAGCACTCACATATATACATACACTCACATACATGCACACACACATACATGTACACCCACACACACACACACACATGCACACACACACCCACACACATACATGCACACACCCACACCCACACACACATACACATACAGTACATGCACACACAGATGATCTCTGCTGAACAGCAGGTGATGGTGAACATCATTGTTCTCTCAGACCTTCACATCATCTTTTACTCCTTTCAGCTCTGTGGTTTGAAGCTCTCTACAGTCTTGATGCTTCTTCTGTTCTTCCTCTGACAGTGATTCCTCTTCTCTGCACAGCGTCTCCTTTGTGAGAACTGTCAGGGCGAATATTCAGCGTGGCCACTGAAGCGGACAAATGACACCTTTTAAACCTGTGAGGTGTACGTGAGCTTCAGAAGACGTTTCATTAAGAGCAAATTCCATTTGTGGAGAGGCCTGTAGAGACAACCATTTACGCTTCATTAGCTGCGTGTGTGTTCCAATAAGGACGAGATTGTGCAGTTCACCATGTGGGTTTGGATAAGAAAGTTGGAGAATTTGACGAAAACTGCCATAAATGTAATAAACCCAGACGTTTTCCTGTTTCTTATCGTCAAAATTCAAAACCATCATCAAACTTAAATGATTAAAACATCATTAATTTGTTATTAATACTTTAGCTAACATTCACTGTTAAAAAAAAGTATATTTTACATAAAAAACAGGCTGACTTTAAAAATCAAACTTAAAAAATAACAAATGAGGTGTCACTTTAAACAATTTAATGATCAATTTCTTATGTGCTTTTTTTACAGTTCTTTTTAGGTATTACTGTTTTCTTAAATTTTTCTTTTTTTCTTTTCTTTAACTTGTCCTGTCCAACAGCTGAGCAGACAGATGAGAGCTGAAGGCCTCTTGTGTTGGACATATTTTACTGTTACAATGGGGGTTATTAATCTTCTGACACACAAGGTATATGTTTGAATTAACCCCTTCTGTAATTTATATTAAACTTTCTTCATATTAATTTATTGATTAATTTATTTTAATTTGTTAATTATTAACTAATATTAATTAATTTGTAACATTTTTTGTGTTATAAAGTTTAAGAATTTCCCGAAACCCCCCCAAAATATTACTCAATATAACCCCCTCCAATGAAAACACGAGAAGGTTCGGTGTCTCGCTGCCCACTCAGACCTTCTAATAGGTGGCTATGGGCCTGGCTGCGGTTAATAATTGTTTTGACATGATTTTGTTGTATAAATTGCAGATGTGATGATTATATGCATTACAGTATATGATACATTAATCTTAATAAAATTAATTCATTCATCTTATTCCGTTTTGTCCCTTTCGGGGTCACAGGGCTGCTGGAGCCTATCCCGGCCACTTGCAGGCAAAGGCTGGGGACATCCTGGACAGGTCACCAGTCTGTCACAGGGCCACAATCACACACCCATTCACTCTCACAGTCACACCTCGGCACAATTTAGAGCGGCCTATTAACCTAATTGGCCTCTTACTACTAAATTTAACTACTAAAATGTTAATGGTTAGATGTTTTAATTTCAACAAGAAATTGTTGAGTAATTTATCACTTGGACCATTATTTGTATTATGCTATTTTTCTGTTTTTATGATATAATAGTAGATCATTTACAACTGAAAACCTTAGATTTTACGTGCAGTAAGAACATTTACATGTGTTTGGCAGTACAAAATACTGTGAACAATTTCTAACAAGATAATTATGTATTTTATAAAGAAAAAATATGTAGAAATGACTGATGAATGACAGCAGCTGCTGTTCAGGGTTAGGTGTAGGTGTGGTCAGCACGCGGAAGAACTACAGCTGCAGTCCCCAAACATGAATCTATGACTCCAATAAGGTTTTAAAATCTATGGAAAAGCAATTAAAGTTAAAGTCCCATTAGCTAACATACATAGAAGGAGCCAGCTGAGGTGGCTCGGGCATATAGTCCGGATGCCTCCTGGACGCCTCCCTAGGGGGGGGGTTCCGGGCATGTCCCACTGGGCGGAGGTCCCGGGGAAGACCCAGGACACGCTGGAGAGACTATGTTTCTCGGCTGGCCTGGGAACGCCTCGGGGTACCCCCAGAGGAGCTGAAGGAAGTGGCTGGGGCGGGGGAAGTCTGGGCATCTTTGCTTAGACTGCTGCCCCTGCGACCCGGATAAGCGGAGGAAGATGGATGGATGGATGGATGTTAATGCTACTTATTTTTAACAATTGAACGCACAAAGTGAGTAAACGTCACAGTGACATTCTCTGAGTTCTCCTGTATTTGTGTGACACTGCTGGGTATAAATGTGTTGGACTCAGAGTGACACTAAAACCACAAAATCAGCTCCAAGGTTGACCCAAACTTTTTATAGGAGCTTTCTGTCACAGGCCCTTGTATAATTGCAGAGTGAGATTTCTATGCTTCAGTGAGCACAGTGATGAGACAACGAAGCAGAAAATTACCCACAGCAGAAGCATAATAAAATAATGTGCTTGTTGACAAGTACTTCATTAGATGATTTGTAGGACAACAGTCATTTTTAAGAGCTAGTGCCCCATGATGTGGCTGGGCCTCAAACATAAAAAGAGCTTTGTTATACTGAGATGAATTACAGGTTTTCTACCATTCGTAAAGGGATGGATTGCTGGATTTTATCAATAATAGATTTATTATTGTCATCCTGGGCCACTCCACCTTGGCAGATTATCTCAGCAGTGCAATCAGCTGATTTACTCCACCCGTGTGGCTGTGTTCATGAGGAGCTGCAGCACTTCAGTCTGTGTCAGGTCATCTTCGCCTCTGCTCTGGTGCCCTGAAAGTCTCACGTTTCTCAGCTGCCTTTCTTTTCCTCTTTCCTGTTGCCTCTCTCAGGAGTGTTTGGACTTGTGAATCAGTAGCACGAGTTGTAAAAGTCCTATAGAAATAAAGTTTGATTTGATTTAAAGAGCATCCCTCGCACAAGAAAGTAAGCCCCCCCCCCCCGTCATTTTCCACCGTTGTAGTTGGACGTATTCTAACTTTCTTCTCTTGTGCAGAGACGGCTGCTCTACCTGCTGGTGTCCTACCTAAGTCCCAGAACAAACCTTTTTGTGCTGTTTGTTTTCTTGGGGTCTAGGTCCAAAACCCTGACAATATCAGCAGAGGGTTATTTCCTACAACTCAGATGAATTTAACTCAGCTCATGCTGCTCTGCAGAAACTATGTGTCACGGTTTCAGTTTCTTTGCCTTTGAATTCTGGTTCTTTTTTGTTTCTGTCATGTTTTGAGTTCAGGGGCCTGTTTCAGAAAGGAGGTTCAACCAACTCTGTGGTTAAACTTGAACTCTGAGTTGGTCAATCGAGAGATTAACAACTCTGAGTTTTCTGTTTCAGAGAAGCTGATCGGAGTTAGGTTAATCAACTCTGAGTGGACTGATTCGGAGGTGAGCGTGCGCACCGCGTCTATAAGAAGCCATTATCAATGGAGCGCAGATATTACGAGTCACCATGGCAACCGTAGAAAAAAGAGGTCTGCGTATTTTTCACCAGCTGAACTTGACGTGCTGCTGCAGAGTTACAGTGAATATGAGCACATATTCCAGAAAAAAAGCAACACCGCTGCAAAACAGAGACAGTTAGCGTGGAAAAACATAGCTACTCACGTTAATGCCTAAGTTTGCATTTAAATCATTGTTATAAAATATTGGCTGTAATAACTTTTTAAATAGCGTAAGGTGTGAAATAAAAAATGGCGATATTTAGGTGTACTTTTGAAGTGTTATTCCTGGTGTAATTGCATGAAATGCTGCATAGTGTACAGAACCAATCTGGGGGAAAAATGTAATTGTAATCCAAAAAGTAATTGTTACATTAATCTAATTCAATGTCCCTGATTTTATTTTCATGTAGATGCAATCCTGCAGGAATTAAAAGAACATGGCAGCAGCTAAAAATGAAGTATAAAAACATAATTCAATCAGGTCAATTTGAGCATGTCATGGATGTAGGCTTTGTTGACAATATTTGACATATGAAACATCTACATAGCAATACATATCTAATGTTGTTTTCATTGTATATATGTAATTGATTGCAACGAAAAACGGTAACGCTCAAACAAAAACGTATGGGGAAATGACAAAAAATCGAGTCTAGGTCTCAAAATCCTTGCACGACGTAAATGTAATTCTCTACGAATTAATGCAGCCTCCTCGTCTATTGGGTCCTCCAAAAAAGGACAAGCCATTCTTGTCACTTGGTTCTGTGTGACGGAAATGTGGGCAATAAAGGTTAAAGCGACAAATACCGCTTCGTCTTTAAAAAGGGGAGGGGTCCGGCAGAAACCTTGAGTTTAGAGAATAAAACCTGCTCCCGACCAGGTTAGGTTCACAGCGTAAGTAATCATGGACACTGACTCCGAGTATAAGTTACCTCTCTTTCAGAAACGGGTTTGACTTACTCTGTTTTTTTTTTTGTTTTTTTTTTTTTTGTTTTTTTCTTAACTTGTCCTGTCCAACAGCTAGGCAAACAGATGAGAGCTGAGGGCCTCTTGTGTTGGACATATTTTATTTTAACAAGAGGGGTTATTCATCTTCAGACAAACCAAAGGTATGTCTGAATAAACCCCTTTTGTAATTGAGGCCAAAATTTATTAATTTCAATCATGTTTGAAAATCTTTGGTGTTGGACCGGACGGAAAAGGAAAGAGGGGAAGAAGACAGAGGGACGTTAGAGAGAGGGGGGGGTAAGAGGGTGATAATAGGAGGGGAAGGGGGGTAAGACCATGAAGCAGCATAGAGCAGACAGGTTTACTGGTTGTTTATCGTTACGGTACGGTTCAAATGTAGTACAAAAAGGGCGGGGCCTGTTCACACACACTCAAATATTATCAACACACCTGCTAGCCGCAAAAATGTCCACATGTCAACATGCACACAAAACAGATAGTGTTCACGAACGCATACCTATGCCTTTAAACCAACTAGTGTGAAATCTTTCATTCATTCAATCATGCAAACTATTAGTGCAAAGGTGAGCTAACACCTGTGCTCAGGTGAGTGTTTATGTTCTTCTAAAATGGATGGTGGAATGTGAAAAGAAGGAGGAGGAGCGCCCAGCCACCCCCACACCCATACCCCCGCCGCAGCAGCAGCGGCAGCCGGAATTCCCCCAACGCCACACGGGAACAGGCAGGGAACAACCGCCCCCCGGGCGACCAAGACCGCCACCCAGGCCAGGGCCAGCAGGACCGCCGCGAGGCCCCCAGAGCCAGAGAGCAGGGAGGCGCAGAGGGAAAGAGAGCGCCGCCCCAGCCCAGCCAGGAAAGCAGCCCCCCGCCGCGCCGGAAGAGCCCAACGCAGGGCCCCACCGGAGAGGGACGCCCACAGCCCCAGACGAGCACCCCACCACCACCCAGGAGTTCCGGGCATCCCCCCGCCCCGACCCCAGGTACGAGCCAGGACCCCCCAAGGGAGACCCGCTCCGCACTCCAGGCAGCCACCCACCCGGCCCACGGTTGGTCCAGGTAGGAGCAAGGCAGGGGCCCGCCGCCCCCGCCCAGGATGGGGGAACCCCGGGGAAAAAAGGGCGGCCCACAAGGGATGTTATAAATATGACCCGACCAGGCTCGGCCATGTTGGAAGTTTGGCGGGGCCCAGCGCCCAGGGGCAAGGACCAGGACCCACCCCCCAGGGACACAAACACCCCCGGCTCAGGTGTAATATGAACTCCCCCACCGTGCGGAGAGAGCACCGCCGGGCCCAGGGAGCCGGCACCCAAGGGACACGGCCGCCATCGCCAAGGGGCCCGCACCCCCCACCAGGGAAGGGGTAGGGGACAGATGGACCCAGGTCCCACCTTCCTTGTAAAATGTGTGTGCGTGTATGGGTGTTTGAGAGGGTGTTTGTGTGCATGTGTGTGTGTTTATGTTTGAATGTATATATTGAAGGGGGAGGGGTGTGTGTACTAAGGGGGGTGCAGTTAAAATTGGCGAGTAGGGCACTAAGGGGACATCTCCTGATTACTCACAGTGATGTCCCCTCACCCTCCACACTAAGGGGCCCTAAATGTCTAAGGTGCGGTTAAGATTGGCGGGTAGGGTGCCAGGAGGACATCTGCTGCTTGCTTGCAGTGATGTCCAAGCACCCCCCCTACCAAGGACCCTACATGTCTAAGGTGCAAATAAAACCGAAAGAGGGGGGGCCCACTCCATACGGCAACCATAGGAGGGGGGCCACTCCCAAGTAGCCCCCCCCCAAGGCGCATCGCAGGCTAGACCCCCCACCCCCTCACCCTAATATGAGGTTATATAAGGAAGGGGGTAAGTTGGGGACAGCTGGTAGACTGTCCCCTGGTGGTCAAACAGCCGTCCCCCAGCCCACCCCCAGCAAAGGGGCCAGGGCCACCCAGCCCAGGGGCCCACCCCCGGAGGCGCCGACACCCCAGGCCCGGCACCACCCACCCCACACAGAGAGAGAGGAGCCAGAAAGCGTCGCCCCCCCCCGGAGCAAGCCCAGGCCCCCACCCCCAGACGCCGGCCCTAGAAGAGCTCTGGTCAGGCCTCGACGGGACCGAGGAGGCCAACCGGCCGAGGCAACCACCGATTGCCTCAGCGGAGACCCCGACCCGCTAGCCCCCCCGACCCGTACTAATAATGGGCCCCCCCTCCCCCCCAGAACGCCCCCCCACAGGACAGGGCCGACAAGCCCCCCACCCCACCCCACCCCAGACCCCGCAGCCGAAGCGGGTGACACCCAGAGCGACCGGGGGCCCCGAGAGGGTTGTCCCGTCCCGCCCCAGAGCCAGGGAAGGGCCGATCCCAGCCCCAGGTGCAGATGGGCAGCCCATCCGGCGCCGCTGGGCCCCCCCCACCCGAGCAGGGCCCCCCGCCAACTCCCCCCAGCACAGGCAAAGGGACCACCCCGTTTCCAGATGGGTGTCATTTTGCACGGTTGAATTGATGATTTTGATATTTTGAGAAATTCCCACCAGGCTGTTAAGGTGGCATTTATATTAATGCTTTTGAAACAATCCTGTTTTTTAACTGTTTGGCTAATAAATGGTAGCTGTGACAGGTTGATCTTTCCACATAACGCCTGTTCCAAGTCTAACCATGAGTTGGTTTCTGGATTATTTTTTAACCATTTTAAGATGTATTGTAATCTATTTGCAAGAAAGTATTTGTGGAAGTTAGGTAATTCTAATCCTCCACAGTTTTTTGCAGATTTTAAAGTTTTTAGACTAATTCTTGCAGGTTTGTTGTTCCATAGAAAGCATGATATGGACGAGTCTAATGTTTTGAACCATTTTAATGGCGGTTGTGTGGGAATCATTGAGAAGAGATAATTAACCTTGGGTAAGATTTTCATTTTAACCGTGGCTACCTTGCCCATAAGGGACAAAGGCAGGTTGGTCCAGCGTGTTAGATCGTCCTGTATGCTTTTCAGTAATGGGGTGTGGTTTAGCTGCACCAGTTCTGATAGTTTGGGGGAAAAGTAGATACCCAGATATTTGATATTTCCTGTTTTAACTGGAATTGTGAGTCTTTGTTCCATATTCCTGTTGAGTGGTAATAAAACAGACTTATTCCAATTAATGGAATAGTCTGATATGGAGGAGAATTCATTTATGATCATTGCTGTTTCATTTACAGAATGTAAATTCCTTAAAAACAGTAATATGTCATCTGCATAAAGACTAATTTTATGATGGCTGTGTTTGGTTTTTATTCCTATAATGCTCTCATTCTGTCTTATTGCTGCAGCTAAAGGCTCAATGAATATAGCAAAAAGAGAAGGAGAGAGTGGGCAGCCCTGTCTGGTTCCTCTTCCAAGAAAAAACCTGTTTGAAGTCTGTTTATTAGTTCTAACTGATGCATTGGGGTTGTGATATAATATTTTGATCCAATTGATGAATGCTTCTCCAAAACCAAACTTCTGGAGGGCAGCAATAAGGAACTTCCAATTAACTCTGTCAAAGGCTTTTTCAGCATCCAGCGATAGTACCGTCATTTCCTGGTTTTTAATGGTGGCAAAGTCTATTATATTAACTAGTCTACGGACATTATCATCCGAGTGTCTGCCTTTGATGAATCCAGTCTGGTCGAAGTGAATTATGTGAGGAGTGATTTTTTCTATTCTCTGTGCTAGTGCTTTGCAGATAATTTTTACATCTGCATTGATTAGAGAAATAGGGCGATAGCTTGAAGGACTAGTGGGATCTTTGTCTGGTTTTAGAAGAAGAATTATGTTGGCTGAGTTCATGTTAGGTGGCATTGATTGGCTCTCATTAATAGATGTGACAGTTTTATAAAATGTTGGTGCCAGTTGTTCCCAGAATTCTTTATAAAACTCAGCAGGAAAGCCGTCAGGCCCTGGTGCTTTACCATTGGGCATAAGTAACAGAGCTTCATGAAGTTCAGACGGCGAGAGCGGAGAATCTAAGTTTGTGATTTGATCCTCATTTAGCCTGGGTAGGTTTACATTATTAAGAAATTAGTCAATACTTTGCTCTGACGGATTGATCTGCGGTGTGTACAGGTTTTTATAAAAGTTTTCAAATGCGTTATTAATTTTGACCGGGTCATGGGTGACATTTCCTGTTTGGTCCATAATAGAGGTGATTGATGATTTTTCTCTGTTAATTTTAAGCTGATTAGCCAGAAATTTGCCAGATTTATTAGAGTTTTCAAATTTTTCAAGTCGTAGCCTTTGTATTTGAAATTGTGTTTGTTTATTAATGATGTCATTTAACTGCAGCTTTAAATTTTTCAGATCTCTCAGAATGTGTTCCTGTGCAGAAGCAGCATAAGCAGTCTCCAGGGTTTTGATTTTATTTTCTAATTCTAATAAATCTGCTTTCTCTTTGCGTTTTTTGTGCGTTGAATAAGAAATGATTTTCCCTCTCATGACTGCCTTTGCTGCTTCCCAAAGAACGCACGGTGGGATGTCTGGAGTATTGTTGAAGTCTAAGAAGGTTGCCCACTCTTTTTTAAAGAATTCAAGAAATTCCTGGTCCTTTAACAGAGACGTATTAAACCTCCAGGTTGTACCAGAGGGTGTGGATTTTTCCCTAGAAATGTTTACAGAGACTGGTGCATGATCACTGATAATAATTGGATGGATATTGGAGCTTTGAATATTTTTTAAAAGAGAGTTACTGATTAATAAATAGTCTAAACGGGAGTGTGAATAGTGAACTGGAGAAAAAAAGGTGAACCCTTTAGTGTTTGGGTGACATGAGCGCCACGCGTCGCAGAGACCCAGATCATTCATGTACTGCTTTAGAATACTTGCAGATCGCCATGTACGCTGGTTTGCTGCTGTGCTGAGTCTGTCAAGTTCAGGGTCCAAAACAAGGTTGAAGTCTCCTCCTATAATGATTGTGGAGTCAGAGTGAACTGAGAGTGAGGTGAAGAATCTGTGAAAGAAGGAAGAGTCGTCAACATTAGGACCATAAACACTCACTATACAATAGTCCTTATTCTGAATGGATATATTAATGATTACAAATCTGCCTTCTGGGTCAGTAACTGTATCCTTATGAGTAAAATTAAGATTTTTATTAATTAAAACAGCAACTCCTCGTTGTTTGGTGTTGTAACTGGCAGAGTATATAACTGGAAATTGTAAGCAGCACATAAGGTGATCCAAAGAATTTGATAAATGGGTCTCCTGCAGTAGAGCTATATCTGCTTTTAGACCATCCAGGTGATTTAACACTTTCAGTCTCTTTGGCTCAGAGCCAAGTCCACGCACATTCCAGCTAACGATGTTAAGACTGTTCATAACTGCTCTGACTGAAAAGGTGTAGAGTTAAGTAGTGCTTGTGTACCAGTCCGTGTGCGCGTGCCCGTATTGAGAAGCGCTGTGCGCGTGAACGTTTTCTGGCTATGTGAGCTGCGTGTCGCGTGCGTCCTATGAGAGCCTGTGTGAGGTGATTGCAGTATGTCGGCGTGTGTGTGCGGGATCGCATGTGCACGCCCCTGTGTGCGCTTGTGTGTGCGCGCGCCCGTTCCGTGCATAAATAAATACTTACCGAGGATGAGTTGCTTCCAGGTGATTTACATATAATGAGGGGGGAGAGGGGGGGGGGGAGAGTAAAGGAAAGAAAAAAAGAGATAGAATGGAAAACGAAAACAACAACAAAACAACAATAGAAACATCAGTGGGACTGAGGTGACGAAAAAAAAAAAAAGACTGTTTTCCTGAGATCGAGGTGTGGATTATTGATGATCCTGTTTTCCATTCATTGAGGTAAATTTAGCGGGTTTCTTCTGGGCAGCGCAGATGTTCTCAGCGCGGATCTGAAAGCCTTCAGCACAGCCAGGGGGTGATCTCCGGACAGACTTACTCTGTTTACTCTAGTTTAACAAACCTCCCATTCTGAAACGGAAAACCCAGGGTTTCCCTGATTTCAGGGTTAACGCACTCAGAGTTTACACTTAACCTCCTTTCTGAAACAGGCCCCTGGTTTCCTGTTAAGTTGTTGTTTCGAGTTTTACTTTTGGTCCCCATCTGCCCTCATTGTTTCCACCTGTGTCTCGTCAGTCCTGTATGTATTTGAGTCCTGTCTTTCCCTGTCTTGCTCCATAGTCTTAGGTCTCCCCTTTTCCTGTGTATTTGAAATGTATTTTGAGTTTGCCTGCCTGCTGCAGTGGTATTTTGTTAGTTTAGTTTTGTTTACTAAAGCTCCTTTTTCCCCTGGAACCTTCTGCCTCCTCCTCCTCTCTGCGCCTGGGTACTTCCCCATTCTCCGCTGTGACACTATGTTCAAGAAAACGGCAGGTTGTTTTAATTTAGCCTAAAACCCCCCTAATTAAAAGACCACTGGAGTGGGAACAGGTTTTTGATTCGTACAGAGCATTTCCAGAATCACTTCATGTCCTGAATTACATTTTTTTTGACAACTAACGTACATTTGGGTCAGCAGTGTTGTTAATGTATTTAGTTTAAGGCGCTTCATGTCAAAAATGTATGCAAAATGATGAGCAAATATCATCATCCAATCAGTAAGGTCCCATAATATCTTTTCCAGTTTCTTTGTCATTTTTAACATTTCATTTTGATTCCAGGAAATTACTTTTGATTTCTGAAATGTTTCATATTTTCAGAATTGTTTTGGTTTGTGGAATTTTGCCATGTTTTTTAGTTATCTTTCTGTTTTGCGTTTAATAATTCTTGAATGTGATTTGAATTTCAGGGCCACTGTAGTTACTCCTTTAACACAAATAATATCACAGCTACAGGTTTTGTTTGACATACCAGAAATCTTTAACCGTTCACATGATCCCCATGAATCAGCTGATTCTGACGTGGAGAAAAGCGGCTTTTCTTTCTGGCTTTGCACCAACATGCAACACATTGCTAACGTAGCTGTGGCTCAAAAATCTCCATGGATCACATTAATGGTTGAAAAGTTACAGTAGTTGAAAGAATATAAACAGTAAAACTAAAGCTTCGGACTTTAACAGACAGCCGGAAATGTTTGCACCAGGCGCATGTGTGCTTTTAAGAATAATTGATACTTTATTTATCCCACAATGGGAAATTCTTCTTGATCCATCCCCTGGGGGAGTGGTGAGCTGTAGCCCATAACGCAGTAGCGTTATGGACCCTCACTGGGTGATGTTAACTGCTAACATCAGTACCATTGTTCATTCCCCTCCAGGAATTGAACCCTGGATTCCTGCATGGTAGCCTCTCACCTTACCAACTGAGCTACCCAGCCACTTTTGTTGTTACAATTTCTTTTATTGTATTTTTTTAATTTATATTTGACTTCTTGTTCAGTACTTTGGTTCCTCCTGATTTAATAAGTGCTATATTAATAAACTGATGGATTTTGTGTAACGTTGTGAAAATCTGCTGACTGTTCTGGCCAGATTCGCCAAAAGTTCTCATAGACATTCACTGTTTCATCCTGGGAACCCAGATTCATTCTGCTGTTGCTCCTCAGAAAATGGGTCATGTGACCTCTGTCTTTGGAGGAAACGTACTTCTAGAACTGAGTGGAATAATCTGGAATACCTTTTTGGCAAAAATACGGGAACTTTGTGAAACTTTAAAACAGCAACAAGACTGGATCTGTCTGTCTGAAGACAATCAATGGACTCAAATAACATCTAAAGTTAAATGACTTGGAAATACAATAGTTTTCCTCAACTAACAACCCTGCCTGAACACATAGGCTACATGTGCTTGTGTGTGCATTTTTGCATGTGTGCCTCTGTTTGCTTGTGTACGTGTGTGTGCATGTGTGGGAGTGTTTGTGCAGGTGTGTGTAAAAGTCTGTGCTGGTGTGTTGTGTGTGTGTTTGTGCAAAATGGAAGTCGGTGTATGTGTGAAACCTGTCCAGTGTGCCTGACTGGGTGCATGTAGAATTGATAAGTCTCTTTGTCCTTTTGAATGAAAGCCAGTGGTCACTGACACAGACATGAAGCAGACACACACGCATGCACACGCATGCACACACATGCTCCAGCAGGAGGCCCTGCAGCTCTTTTATACCTCAATTATCCCTCTGCTTCCAACACTAAAGCCAGAGAGAGATCGTTTTGCTCTTATGTTATATGCGTTACAACGGGCGGCCGTGGTGCAGCGGTAGGGCGGTCGAGCCATGATCGTAATATTGCAGGTTTGATTCCCGCCCATGAGTCGAAGTGTCCTTGGGCAAGACACTGAACCCCACCTTGCCTCTGGTGGTAGGCAGGCGCCTGTGTTTGGCAGCAGAGCGGCCACCAGTGTGTGAATGTGTGACTGAATGGGTCTGTGACTGTAAAGCGCTTTGTCCTTGCAGGTAGAAAAGCTCTATGTAAGTATACACCATTTACAACAGATACAGACTTTGTGGAGACACATCATAGAGGTACCTGTGGTGCTGAGAAAGAGTGGAAACATGCAGGTTTGGTTCCTGTTTTGCTTGTCCAAGTGTCCTTGGGCAAAACACTGAACCCACATTGCTCCTGGAGGTTACAGGTTACTGCCGTTTGGGGCAGCTCTGCCACCATCAGAGTGGGAATATGTGTATAAATGAGTAAAAGGGACGGTGAATGGAAAGAGCTTTGGGCATTAATGAAAGTAGAAAAGCACTGGGCAGCCAGACAGCAGAGGATGGTGGTGTGAAGATGACTGCTGGTGGTGAGGAAGACGAAGAGGACAAGGGCAGAGGAGAGGACCAAGTTGTAAAGTTTTAAAAAGGGAAGAATGATGTGTTGTTACGGTCTGGCAAGCACGTCTTGATGTGACATTCTGCATTGAGGCTTGGAGGCGTGTGTCGAGTAGTGGAGGAGGAGTTTCTGCGAAACGCATATGGAGGCTTGCTTCAGTTAGGGGGAGGAGCTGACAATGATGACGTACGAAGGTTCTCTCCTGGTGTTCTAACAATCTGTCCAATCTCTCCTACAAAATGATGTAGCCATCTAAACGTCTTACCAATGTGGACATGGATCTGCGTTATGGTGTGATGTGTTGTATTATTTTAGTTTCATAAAGCATATATTTAAATGTAACCTAAATTTACAAAAAAGACAAAATACAGTACAGTAACCACAAGACCAAAGAGGCAGCACAGATTTGCAAAATTTGACGTAATTTCCGAGTTCGCAGTAAGTGGCGGTGTATCACAGATCTCTCTGCTACTTGCTGATTAGCTGACTCACA
The DNA here is from genome assembly GCF_053564925.1 of Oryzias latipes. Classification (NCBI taxonomy): domain Eukaryota; kingdom Metazoa; phylum Chordata; class Actinopteri; order Beloniformes; family Adrianichthyidae; genus Oryzias; species Oryzias latipes. Next base: position 8,548,155 of record NC_136242.1, read on the forward strand.
TGTCTCCTTATTCTGATTAAATGAACACACTGGATCCAAGATGATCAGCAGCAAGAAGTGCAGAGAGAACTGAAAACTAGGCAGGATGGCAGATCTCAGAAACCAGGGTTGGGCAGCCCTGGAGTAGATGGAAGTGGAGGATTTGCTGGGGTGATCCCTAAAGGGAGCAGCCAATGGGCGACGAAGAAGAATGAGGTTTTTGAGATGCACCTTCATGTGATTCCAATCATAACTGGAGCAATGTTGTTATGAACTGAGTGAGAGCAGGAATCCACGCAGCGGCACCTGCTAATGTCTGAAAGGTCCTCTTGGAAACATTTTGTCTGCAAAGATTCAAAGGAAAGCTCAAAGACTCAAAAGCAGAGTGCTGAGCAAAAGACGCAAACTTCTGGAGGAGTAATGGGATTCAAAGCTGAAATGATGACAGAAAGTGAATCTAGAGAAAGAGTGAAAAAGGGGCAGAAACAGTGAATGAGCAGAAGGAGTTGATAATTGTGTTTCTGACAGGAGGCAGGGCGGGGGCCGAGTTGCTAATATTGTATGTGATGTTGGTATTGATCAGTCACACAGTCAGAGAGGCAGGACGCGACATCATGACCCGACACTGTGGCTAATCGAAAACTAATTCCCTGTCTCCATCATCATCATCATCACCACCTCCATCATTGTTGGCCTCGGCATCATCTCTCTATCCCAAGGCACACACACACACACACACACTCCGAGCCGTGATCGACCAGGCCAGCAGCTATTATCTGCACAGGTTTGTCCTGGAAAAAGATGTCTGACTCCAGAAGACAGCTTTATGGGCGCCGCTGTCAGGATCTGACAAGACGTTCAGCAACATTCATCCATAATCATCACCATCAAGATGTTGTTCAGGTCTATATTTTCTAACAGACTGTGTCTTTGAGCTGTGAAAACAAGCTCATCTCAGCTTGTTCATACCGGTCCACTCAGTCATTCAAGCTTACCAGGAATCAGCCTTTACTGGGTGTTTGTTCATTATTAGTATTTCTCCAACTTGTTAGACATAAGTTATTCAACAAAGTAGAAATCAAAAACTGTTGCCAGATAATGCATCAGTCAGAACTGCCCTTATGGGTGGAAACAGGCTGTCTTTGGGTGAAAATAGGCAAAATCGTTACAGGGCACATGGGTGGCCCACACGCAACTCAGCGCGGTGAGCTTATGAGGCAAAAATGTTGATGAATTGTTTACGCTGTGGGACTCAAATTGTACCGAACACTTAAGCAACATGTAAAGATGAGTAAGAGTGAAGTAGGCGAGAGCGCAGGCACGTCATGTGGATTTTTCCTTTTTTTTCCAACCTCCTCCTGCGACCTGTTTGTGCAGTCCAAGTGAAAGGTGCACGCCCCTTAGGTGTGCCTTGCATGCAGCCTGGTTGTTAGTAAATTAGACAACCAGAGTGGAGTTTGTGTGGACGCCCAAGTGGCATCTTATGGTCATTTACGTATCACGTATCATCAATACTTCACGATACAGACCACATGCACGAAAAAGGTATGTTCGATCTTTGTGAAGTCTCTTAAGGTGTTCACAAGAGCCTCAAGGGAACTGCAAGACACAACTGTGCTCCCCTTAAGATGCAGCCGCTCCTCTCTACGACCCTCTATGAGCCGAACAACCTAGAAAACCTGCAGCACCCGTAGGGTCAACCCCCATGATGTGTGGATGTGTCTAAGGTATTTAATGTTGACTAATAACGACACTCCAATCTTGTTGTGGTAAATATTTAGTCAGTTTCAATCAATGAGTTATAGTATCCCTGTGCGTTTCAGAATTGATTTTTAAAATTCTTTTAATGGTTTGTAAATGTTTTGATGGTCTTGGGCCTTCTTATTTAAGCGATCTGCTCTTAGGCATGAACCCTTGCGGACCCTGAGGTTCTCCGCTGCTGGCCTTTTAGTTGTTCCTAAGGTGAGGACCAAAACTTATGGTGAGGCTTTATTTGTTTCCTTAGCAGGGAGCTGCTGACTCCAGTCAATGTGGCTGGGTCAGCTGTCTCCCCGACTTATTTTATATTTGGCCAAGGTTTCAAACCCTTCAGTTTGTCTTTTGTTTGAACCAGCACTGTTATAATTTCATTTTTGTTCTTGCTTTACAGGACACAGCTGTTTTTTTCTCTAAACTGTGTTCCTTGTGGTGTGCATTTTTCATATGTTACACCCCTTTGTGACCATCTGCCCTAGACTGTGGCAGGTTGCAGGTTTACCTGTTGGGGCCATAACAGAAGGGGGGTTGAGGTTTTATCTTAATTATTGTTTGTTTATAATTGTAAAGCGCTTTGAGCTGCCCAAAGGTATTGTCACAAGAACAGGCAGACGGCTGGTTCCAAATGCAGCAGGTTTATGAGCTCAGCTAAAAGCTAAATCAGAGTCAGAAAGGCAGGGGTCAATAACAGGCATGAGATCATCAGAGGAGAGACTGGGCAATGAGGATAGGCGAGAGTCGGGGCAGGCAATCAAAGTCAGGAGACAGATGATCAGGTCCATGTATAATGCCCAGTGATGAAGCCAGTCTGACACAAACAATACTTCCCACTAAGTGAGGCTTGGTGCAGAGCTTAGGTAGACTGTGACTGAGGGAATTAGAGCCAGGTGTGTGGCATCCAGGAAGTGCACTTTGCGGATGCTGGGAGATGAAGTGCTTTCAGTTCTCTGGAGACTGCTCTCGCCGGTGACCAGAGGGGGAGACAGAGTTCTGCCTTCTGACGAGTATGAAAAGCCCTTTTTATGAATAAAGTTTGATTTGATTTATGAGGTGCAATGTAAAGGTCTCAGTTAACTTATGGCAACAGTTTTTAGTCAATCCAGGTAGTTATGGTCACTTAGGTCATCAGGAAGCAGATGTCGGTAACCATTACAGGAGACATGTCGAACTGAAGCAGAGAGCCACAAATGACAACATTTGAACAAGTTGAAGTTGGACTGATTCAATGTTTGAAAACTTTGAAATGACCTTTTGTTGAGAAGTCATTCTAAAATGACCAAAGCTAGCAAAACACAAGACGACTTGAGTCAAACAAAAACCAGAGCTTTCCTTGTTAGGAGTAAACACCCCTTCCGCCAATAGCGGCTCAGTAGAATCTGTCAATCAAACATTCGTGGAGGGGACATGCAATAAAAAAATGTCATGATTAAAAAAAAGAGTTGTATCTGTTTTTTTCTCTATAGAAGTCTATGGGATTTTGGCTTCTTGAAACCAGCAGGTACTTCCTATTAGGAACGCCAGGGGGAATGGGGGGGGGGGTCACTCAGAGTCCAGTTCCTATTTACAGTCAATGAGTCAAACCCATACAACTGATGCTAGTAGGTCAGCTCCAATAGTGATTAGATTTTATCACACAGACAAAGAGTATTCCATTGTTATTCATGTATTTTGCAACAATGACATTATGATCTATTTAAGTTTATATACTTATTAATGATCACAATAGAAAAACCTTTGTTGTTTTCAAGAACGCTAAACTGGGCATCCCTGCCCGTAGACCCTTCTTCTTGGTGAGGAAAAACTCAAAGAAACAGATTCCGGTGGAAAAAGTAGAAACCTCAGGGATGTCCACATGAAGGAGGGACGGACAGGCAATGTACCAGGACTGTTAAAGAAGAATTACCTTATCTAACTCTACAACTACATGATGGAATAGTGTAGCCAATGGGCTTCATCCAGATGGATTTCGGGGACAGCTGGAAGCACGAGACGAGCCAGAAGTGAGGTCCACGGCCAAGGACATGAGCACAGAAGAGCCAACTGGAATCTGGAAAACTCTCCTGCTCCTCCGGAGGGGAGTGGGAAAAGGGGACAACACATGAATCGCACCCTTTGAATGGCATCCTCTATTCTTTGGAACAAGATGCTGTGGTCGGTAGTTTCAAACACAGGGGTTCCCATGCTTTTTTGGCATGGACGCTACTGTAGAGACAAAAGCCCCAATGCTATGTTTATGTACTAATAATTGAAAAGCTGCACAGTAAAAGTACACAAATCTTTGTGAGGTGACAGTGTAGGACGTGTAGAACCAAGATTTACTAGTGATGGCCTGGAATCATGCACCAAAATCTCTTTATTCAACTTCAAAGTTGACAACTTCAGTCAGAAATACTATGTTTATAGTTTTTCTCTAAAACATTAGTTGACAAAAAGTCAGAAAAACTCAGTAAAAAATTCTGAACATGGGTCGGGGTTGGGGGGGGGGGCGATTAATAATATGAATAACACAGCTTTTTGAGTCTACCTGTAAGGGTGATTTATAGACAATATGATGTACTCAAAGGAATTATAAACATGTTTGACTTTAGGGCTGAGAAATAAGCTAGACTGTGATATTACTGCCAAACCACTTCCTTTCCCTGAAATCCTGGATTTCTGATAGTTGTTTTAAGTGTGTGCGTGTGTGTGTGAGGGGGGTGTATCATTCTGCCTAATATAGTCATCCTGTTGGAGCCAAGTTTCTGTTAACACTACTAAACTGTTTTCATCAGAGGGACTTAGAGGAAATGGATCTAATGTTTAATAAACTACATTAAATTAGATCATACGTCTGCCTCTTGTTATTGAGAGTACTGGTATCTGTTACTTTAAGGTTACTGTTTGTGAATCCTTTCACTTGCCTTTCAGCACATAACCTAAAGCTAGGAACTGCTGGATTTTCCCTGCATGGGCTTTGCACCAGCACTAAGGGAGGCCCAGAGGAGAGTTTTACACTGCTGCTCTGCACCCGGGTCTCGTCTCTGGGTTGTCAGGTTGACCGACTAAGGCTAGCAGAAATGTTTCTAGAAAGAAGAGCGGCACCGTCCAGAGTAGGATGGACGCCATCTCTCTGCATGAGACCGGGCTTCCCCAAAACGCGTTCCAATTATCAACAAAACCAACGCCGTTTTCTGAGCACCATCTAGAAAGCCAGCGGTTAAGTGATGAAAAGTGGCTGTATATTTCTTCACTGACTAAGTTTGGCAAGGGACCAGAGAAAATTACAGTGTCAGACAACATAAGTTTTGCGTTTAGCACTAGGCTTCCTCCCTACAGGTACAAACCCAACCTGTGTGTTTCCCGGCTGCTGGGAAGGCGCTGGAGTGTTAACTGGAGTAGCCCTAGTCGCGCGACGAGTGACAACCTGGCTAGTCGGCTTAGCTTCCGCTGTGCGGAGCCGTGCTTCTAACCGCTCTAGCCTGGCCTCCAAGTCTAACACAAGACTACACTTAACCCTTGTGCTATCCTATGACCCCACCCTTACATTGACGTGTTCTCCCTACCATGACAAAGGTGAATAAAGGTGAAGAGGATTTCATGTAATCCATGGACACCAGTGAAGATCACAAATCATTGAAGAAAAAAGGTTCAGTGCACTGTCTAGTGGGTCTAGGTGACCCAACTCCCAGTTTTTAAAGTGCCTAGGATAGCTAAAGGATTAACACACCTACCAGTGTCCTCACTAAAGGAGGCAGGATCCTCATTGAACTTATGGCACATGGGGCAGGAAAGGGGGGTGAAAGCAGAAGAGGTGGAAGCCATGCTAAGTGCTAAGCTGAGGCTAGCTGTGTTTGGCTAAGGAAAAGCAGTTAAGTTGCAATGCTTCTTAAAAGTTTTGAATACTAAACCAGATAACACTGGATATAAACAAATCAGGCAATCAAGTTACAAGCACTGGTTTACGCTCAACCGAAAATGACGTCACCTGGAAAAATGAATCCAAGTCATTTAGAACAACCATTATCTATATCTTTACACACTCTTTCTTTTAGCTTACAGCCCTTCACAACTACATTAGCAGAGCAACACAAATGGCAGCAATATCGGAGCTATCCGCTGTACACTTCTGATCCAGATTCCAGTTCAGACTATGAAAACCAAGACGTTCATGGATCTATCTGTCTGATCCATCAGAATGGAGCAGAGAGCTGATTGTAGTTTGTACGTAAAAAATGCAAACTTCTTCAAACAGCATTTTTTCGTCAGCTCCTGATTCACCGTGATTTGAATAAAGTATAAATGTACCAGTAGATTTTTTTTTATAATTTATAGAGTGAAGAATAAACATAAAACTGTGAGGTGTTTTCATGTAGACCTGGACAAAAAATAAATGTGAGCGCACTGGAGTTCAGATGCTCACCTGGAGCCTGTAGAACAACTTCACCAGTTCTGCTCCACTTCAAGTCTTCATTTCCTCATCTTACTCAGACATAGCTTTTCCTTGTCTCCTCTGTCTGTCTCCTCTCTTTGCTGTCCATTAGTGAAGGTGTCTCCTCAGGTCGATATTTAGCGGAGGAGGTGACGCCCACTTTTCTGTAAACATCCAATCATGGACCTTATGACATTCAGCTGATCTGTGACCTTGTGTATGTGAGTGTGTGAGAGTGTGTGGGTGTGAGAAATAGACGCAGAGTTATTACTCTGTCGATAAATGTGTTTATTTGCTGGGGATAGAGGGTAGCTTCTCCAGGAGTTGAAAAGATGTTTTGAAGCACTTTGTTGCGAGGACAAAAACACTGTAATCAGATCACTGTCTCCAAAGAATGTGAGAGCCAAATTATGAGCAAAAATCACACAATCAATGGGGCTGATGACAGACAGGCTGGGAGACAGAGGGAAGAAGGTTTTCAGTGGCAGACTCCTCCTCTCTGAGGCCTATTTCGGCCTCCACAACCCATCAGGAAAATCAAAAAACCTTATTGGGATTCATGATCTGTGTCTGCTTTTTCCTCTACTTTGCTGACTCTTCACTGTTGTGCTGCTCTCCTGGAAAACTGTCACAAAAACAAGTCTGTTTTTTAAAATGCTATGTTTGAGTGAAAACGCTATTTTTTGACTGAACATGGATCTGAACATGATCCTACTGAGAACGAGTCCATTAATTTATGGCCTCAGTAGACTCCAATTGATCTCCCTTAAAAACAAACCTCCCGTAACTTATCGCACCAAAACACACGAGATGTCACTGGAAAGACCAGGACGTCCTTATTAAGCACACCAGGTAGAAGGACTCAATTCAAAAACCAATGTCCCCTACAGAAGGCATAAATGAATGAGCTGGTTCTCAGGAGAGTATGAGCTTCTTGTGTTACTTGAGTTACTTGATTACTACTTGAGTAATACTTGAGTTTTTTGTCAGAAACAAATTCTCATTGCAGCAGTCATTACATACATCCTCTCTTCTTTTTAAAATCACATGCTGATTTGAAGAGGTAAAACTGTCTTCCTGGATTTTCTATCTGACTTTAGACAGTGGGACTTAAAGAAGACACTATAGAAATAAACTTTCACCTTTTTTACAGGTTTACAGCCACTGTTTAGATTTTTTTTAATTGGATCAAGTAATCTGTCTCCAGGCTTCCTGGCTTTGTTTTAGCCTTCATAGTCTCTTACAATCATTTTAGATATGTTTCACTCAGATGTAAGAATCCCTGGTGACAGATAAAAATAAATGAAGCGGATTTTCACTGTATTTTTTAGATGTGGAAAAAATATAGAGAGAGAGGAAAAAAAACAAACAAAGCATGGTTTAACAACTGTCAACATGTAAATGTTTTATTGCTTCCGCAAAATAAAAAAACCTTTCCTCCTCAGACTGCAGTCCTCCTCATGTTGATGTTTGGCTGCCATCTACAGGTAAGTCTGCATAAGCAGCCTGATTCTAGGGGTGTCTCTTCCTCAAAACATACCTGGGGGTAACTAGCATAATCTGCTTTCTGGAATACCCCCCAGGTTTGTTTTGCGGAAGAGATACCTGGGGGGTATTCCAGAAAGCAGGTTATGCTAGTTACCACGGTAAGTTTGAGGCTAAGGAAGCAGATAACCTCAGCTTTCGATTCCAAAAATGTATATGTTTCAGGGAATGTCAAGTTGCCATAGCAACTCATGCTCTGAACATAAACTGGTCTGGAGCAGGTTTAGTTGAAGGTTGGTTTCAGAGAGGTGAAGCAGCATGACGTGTCCATTTGAAGATGATTTAGTGGATGAAGAAGCTCAGATTATTTTTTCCACCGTGAGAGGGTTATAATACCACATATGGATGTTGTAAAGATAAACTTTTTTTTAATGTGATCTAAAGTAATTATTTGATTCGTTAAGACAATTCTTTTTTTGAGTTATGTCATCTTAAAAATAACACTTAGTTATCAGAAATTTGTTTTACTTTCATTCAAATTAATTAAATTAAGTAGGTGTAACTTTGGTGCTGCTGTTAGATCGACACTGCAAGGGATTGTGGGATACCATTCCCTTTGCCTGTCTGGACGGATTTGGGTTTTAGGGAGTTATTTGTCCTGTTATCTTTAATTCTTTCTGCACCATGAGTAAGAGGGAGAGATAGGATGATGAGTTAATTGAGCACCACTACTGGTATGTAGGGTAATGTCAAAGTCGGAGAAATGGTATATGACTTCATACCGCAATTCCATATTGTATCAATAATTTTATTGTTAGAAAAATGAGAATATCTGCAGGCTCAAACTTAGACATATGAGAGTTCAAGAAGTACAATAAATGAAGATGGAACAACATATAATTCAGTTGGATTAATATGACATTTAGTTAGATTAATATGTAAATTTGAGTTGTAATAAATATTTAGATGTTTCAGCCGGACTGTCACTTCAGCAGGATAGCAAAAGCTAACTGCCCATGAAGAGGTTTCAAGGGAGAGCTGTCCGTGCCCCACACACCACACGACCCCGTTAGTCTCAAGGATTACTAAACAGGAAGTGAGGCAAAGTCACCTTTTGAGCATCAAGCCTGTTTATTCCAACTCAGACAGCCCAAACAGCATGGACGTCACTTCAGTGCACAACCCTCAGACTCAAGGTTTCACCCTAAAGCTCCCCACTTCCCATGAACCTTAGGGGCTGAAGGCGGGGCTAACCCCCAGATCGCTACAATATATTGAGTTGGGTAGACGTAATGAATTAGGCTGAAAAAATTTAACACTATTACTTGTTACCAATTAAAGTAATTCATTTAAGTTGGATAAGTTATATTTATATTAGAGGTAAGATCAGGCCTAAAAAATCCAGCCCGACCCGACACAGGCCCGCGGGCTTTAAACCGAACCCAGTCCGAACCGGCCAGCTGCTGGACCACAGTGTGTCAATCAAAGGTGGGCTGGTGACTGGTGGGAGGGGCGGGATCTACCTGTGTGTGTTTGTGTGCATTCGGTGAACGTTCTCCCTCTGACTAAGAAGAAGCTGGCTGTGCCTTTCGGTTCGTGTGGTAACTGTTCTGACATACAGGATTAATAAAGAGCTGATTGACAACCGCCCCCTAACTTCAAAAAAATGTTTGGTGTTGTGTTCTACTGCCTTCCATTTTTGTTTCAGAATTTTAGGTGGAACAGATGAATTTTAAGAAATTTTATCCATCACAAAATCTCTGCTGAATCCGTCTGGACTCCAAACAAATATTTTTTATCATAACTTATTTTTAAACTATCAACACTATCAAAACTTCACAGACATATAGCTGTACGTGTCCAAATGGTCCCTGAATATTTTCACAATTTAAAAGGAACTGGTCAATTTCAAAAAAGAAATTCCTCTTACATGCAACAACCTCTCAAAGCCAGGCCTGCTGCACGGGTCAAATATCACCATTCCTCCCCCTGCAGGGTTCCTGCTCATGTGTTAATTAGCCAGGAGTGACAAACAAGGATGAGAGGAGTTTGGCCAAAAAAAGCCAGTTCAACACTGAAAGACTGCCTTTTCATTTATTTTGTATGTCTCGACTGTATACATCTTTAGTACTAATCATTGCTTTTTTCATTCCTCCAAAGTACAATTAACCAATTAACTCAATATTTTATCTTTTTTTTTTTTTTTTAGAAAATCATATGAATATGCTCCAAAACAAAACCAAACCTCAGTACACTCCTACAGATGTAACATCAGACAATAAATATCTCTTCTATCCTTTTTTATCAATACTGCAACCAACGACATCCGCCTGAACACTGATGATGGCAAAGTCTCTGTCTTAATCCTGCTAGACCTGAGCGCTGCCTTTGATACTGTTGATCATGGGATCCTTTTACACAGACTCCAAGACTGGGTTGGCATTTCTGGATCTGACCCAAGTTGGCTCAAGTCTTATCTGGAAGACAGGAAATACTTTGTTTGTTTGGGAGTTGTGTCTCAGACTACATGGCCTTGACTTGTGGTGTGCCCCAGGGATTGATCCTGGGACCCCTTCTGTTCAACCTCTACATGCTGCCACTAGGGCAGTTAATACGCAGTAATAACATATCTTATCACAACTATGCAGATGATACTCAGATCTATGTGTCACTGACAACAGGTGAATATGGGCCGGTGGATTCACTCAGCCACTGCCTCCAACAGATCAGTGCGTGGATGCAGAACAACTTTCTCCAGCTAAACTCAAACAGGACCGAAGTTATTATTTTTGGCCCACAGAAACAAAGAGAAATTGTCAGCAGCTACCTTCATTCTCTGTCTCTTAAACCCTCAAATCAAGTCAGAAATCTAGGGGTAATCATGGACTCTGACCTGAACTTTAACAGCCATATCAAGTCAGTAACATCAGCGGCATTTTACCATCTGAAAAACATTGCCAAAATTAAAAACATAATGTCAAAGCCAGACCTGGAGATACTTGTTCATGCATCTGTCTCCAGTAGGTTAGACTACTGTAACGGCCTGCTCACCGGCCTGTCCAAACGAGCTGTAAAACAGCTTCAGTACATCCAGGATGCTGCTGCTCGAGTCCTGACCAAAACCAGAAAGTATGATCACATTAGTCCTGTGCTCAGGTCTCTGCACTGGCTCCCTGTACCTCAAAGAATAGACTTCAAAGCAGCTATGCTTGTGTACAAGTCTCTCCATGGCCACGCACCAAAGTACATCTCTGACATGTTAGTGCCATATGAACCATCTCGTACTCTGAGGACCTGAGGGACCGGCCTCCTGTTGATTCCCAGACTCAGAACTACACAAGGGGAATCAGCGTTTCAATATTCTGCAGCTAAAATCTGGAACAGCCTCCCTGAAGTCGTAAGACAGGTCTCTTCTGTGTTCATATTCAAATCTAGACTTAAAACATTTCTGTTTACTTTGTGTACGAATTGTGCTATACAACTAAACTTGCCTTGCCTTCTTTTACTTTCTATACATCCAATGAAATTAAACTACAACACCAAGAAACACAACTGAAAACAAAAAATGTCTCTAAAAAATGATGTGTATATATTTAGTTCTTTTAAACACCAAACAAATAACAAATGCTTCCCAATAAAAGCACAAAAATGGAACACAAAATGTAAAATCTAAATTAGAAATTGCAATTTGAAAAAGGCATGTTTCTAGCAGCTTTTTAAAAGAAATCACCAATTCAACTCTTCTGAGGGTGAAACAAAGAACTCCAGAACAATGAAGCCACTTCTACAAAGTCTCTGTCACCTACAGTTTTAAACAAGTTCTCTGAACATCCACAATACATTGGTCATATGTACTCATAGACCTGCTAAAAGTGCACAATTGTAAAAAGGTCTTTTATATAGACAACTGCTTGGTTGCTTAGAGCTCTAAATATAAAAACAACAGTTTTATATCACGTAGACAGAGATGGAGAACCATATCAACTGGATTAGTAACGGGGTGGCATGTTTAGGTTTAATTAGGTTAAAAACTTACATCCCTATAACATGAAGCTGTTCATCACATTTTTGACCTAAACATGTAAACATACAGTTGCAATAATCAAAATAACATGAAATAAAGCATAGATAAGCATCTTCATCTCAAAACCACGAGCACATTAAAATCATTCTGACTATATTTTTTAAAATGATATAAACAAGAACAAACAAGTGGCTGATCAGCACAGACTTTCAGTCAGGACGGAGACACTCCATCACGTCCTGGAACATTCCTGATTTTCTGCTTCTGAAACTGTTTACCAACATTTCGTTCACAGATCTTTGGGGCAGGTGTGTGTGTGTGTGAGTGTGGGGGGGCGGGGTTTGCAGATGGCATGTGTGATGGAAATGGTGGCTAAGGAAAAAGACGAAGTGGATTCATTGATCATGCCTACAGCACCCCCTTTTGGTGAAAATAGGAGTTCAGCCAAACTGAACTGAACTCACTGACTGGGAGGTGTTTGCAGATAGCTCAGACCTGGAGGCCTACACAACATCTGTCCTGAGCTATGTGCAGTTTTTCAGTGATGTTGTTCTGCCCACAATGTCCATCAAAGTGTATCCTAACCAGAAACCATGGTTTGATGGCACAGTGCGGCCTCTGCTCAAAGCTTGGGATGCAGCCTACAGGACAGGTGACAGGCTGTCCTACAGCAGGGCCTGGGCAGAGCTAAGGAAGGGAATCAACCAGGCTAAACGCAGGTACAGACAACGTGTAGAGCATTTTGCTAATTACATCCCGCGGGAGATGTTGAAAGGCATCAGAACCATCACAGACCACAGGAGCAACATGCAGCAGATCACCCATGACCCCACCTTGCCTGACACCTTAAACACCTTCTTTGCAGACTTTGACACTCCTGGCAGCAGAGCCACTGGTCATCTCTTACAGCGGTGATCATGAAGTGCTTCGAGAGGATCATCCTGAGCCACATCAAGGACATCATCCCTGCTTCTCTGGACAGTCATCAGTTCGCCTACAGGGAGAACCGATCGACAGAGGACGCAGTCTCGTTAGCCCTGCACGCCGCCCTGTCCCACCTGGAGCCCAGCTGGGCGCCAGTACTGCCAGGTAAGCCATGCTCCAACAATGGTTACAACAAAAACAACAATACATTTCACACATTTCTGACAACCTTGGTTTGCTATCTCGACTAAATGTTTTTCTCCGTCTAAATGGGTCGGTGGCTTTACAGGAGGCTTCACTGACTTTCGGGTCTACCCAGACTCCAAACATCTGAGTCCACCCAATTATCAGACGTTGGCTCACCTTCCACCTTGGAGTTTCCAGTCGAGATTATCATTTTACAGTGTGTCAGGTGAATCCAGGTGGAACTTTCAGTGATTTTGACTGCAGTAGGAGTGGTCAGCAGTGCCTGGTATGGCCCCTCCCACTTGGGTGAATACCAGTGTTTTTTCTTTGATGCTTCTTATCAGCACCCAATCACCTGGTTCCACAAGCTGGTTTTCCTGCTGAGAGGCAAGAGGTTCTTCATTAGTCAAGTTTTCTCTTTGTTTTTCTAAAATGGCCCTCATATAGTCAGCCAGGTTTGCTTCTTCATTAGTCTCCCATGGGTTTTTAAACTGTGGTAACCTGTAAGGTCTTCCAAAAAGGGTCTTATAAGGTGTTAGGCCTGTTGTACTGGTAATGTTTATGTACAGTTTTAGTAAATCTAGGCACTTTGGCCTTCCAATTTCATCAATACATTTCTTTAGCCTATTTTTAATTGTACCATTCATTCTTTCTATCAACCCAGCACTCTGCGGGTGGTAGGCACAGTGATTCTTTAAGTCAATGTGAAACATAGTTCCTATTCTTTTTACAATTTGATTAACAAAATGAGACCCATTGTCACTATAGATTTTTTTTCAGGCATACCATAGCGAGGTATTATATCTTTTTATGCTTTAGCTACTGTTAATGCAAATGGATGTTTTGTTGGGAACAATCAAATCCATTTAGAGAATGCATCTATCATGACCAGACAGAATTTTTTTCCCTTCACTTTTGTTTAATTCTATAAAGTCCATGTGTATAACTTGAAATGGATATTGGGGAGTTGGAAGCTTCCCTCATTTTGGTCCAACATTTCCTTGAGCATTGTGCTTGGCACAGGTGAGACATGCTCTACAAAAATGCTTTGGATAAGAATTAGATCCATGGGTTGTGTGATGCTTGTTTACCTGCCCCATCATTCCTCCCCTGGAGGGTGAGGAATGGGTTACCCCATGGGTCAGGACCATAAATATTTGGACAGAGACACATTCTTACAAATTTTGTTTCTGTACATTACCACAGTGAATTTGAAATAAAACAACTCAGATGCCATTGAAGTGCAGACTTTCAGCTTTTATTCCATGGGTTGAACAAAAACATTGCATAAAAATGTGAAAAACTAAAGCATTATTTAAACAAAATCCCTTCATTTCATGGGCTCGTAAGTAATTGGACTATAGACTTCCACGCTATTGCATGGGCAGGTGTGGGCAATTCCCTTATGTCATTATGAGTGAAGCAGATAAAAGGCCTGGAGTTGATTAGAGGACTCATGCTTGCATTTTGAAGATTTTGCTGTGAACAGACAACATGCGGTCAAAGGAGCTCTCCATGCAGGTGAAAGGAGCCATCATTAAGCTGAGAAAACAGAAAAAAACATGCGAGAAATTGCTACGGGATTAGGAGTGGCTAAATCAACAGTGTGGTACATCCTGAGAAAGAAAGAAAGCACTGGTGAACTCAGCAACGCAAAAAGACCTGGACGTTCACGGAGGACAACAGTGGTGGATGATCACTGAATCATTTCCATGGTGAAGAGGAACCCGTTCCCAACAGCCAACCAAGTGAACAACACTCTCCAGGAGGTAGGCGTATCAATATCCAAGTCTACCATAAAAAGAAGACTGCATGAAAGTAGATACAGAGGGTACACTGCAAGATGCAAGCCACTCATAAACCTCAAGAATAGGAAGGCTAGATTGGACTTAGCTAAAAAGCATCTAAAAAGGCCATCACAGTTCTGGAAAAACATTCTTTGGACAGATGAAACCAAAATCAACCTCTACCAGAATGATGGCAAGAGAAAAGTATGGAGAAGGCGTGAAGAAGCTCATGATCCAAAGCACACTACATCATCAGTAAAACACTGTGGAGGCAGTCTGATGGTCTGGGCTGCATGGCTGCTAGTGGCACTGGGACACTAGTGTTTATTGATGACGCGACACAGGACAGAAGCAGCCCAATGAATTCTGAGGTGTTCAGAGACAGACTGTCTGCACAGAACCAGGTGAATGCAGCCAAACTGATTGGGCGGCGTTTCATAATACAGATGGACAACGACCGAAAACATACAGCCAAAGCAACTCAGGAGTTTATTAAAGCAAAGAAGTGGATTATTCTTGAATGGCCAAGTCAGTCACCTGATCTTAACCCCTTTGAGCATTTCACTTGTTGAAGACTAAACTTCAGACAGAAAGGCCCACAAACAAACAGCAACTGAAAGCCGCTGCAGTAAAGGCCTGGCAGAGCATTCAGAAGGAGAAAACCCAGCATCTGGTGATGTCCATGAGTTCAAGACTTCAGGCTGTCATTGCCAACAAAGGGTTTTCAACCAAACATTAGTAATGACCATTTTGTTTTCAGTTCTTTGTCCAATTACTTACAAACCCGTGAAATGAAGGGATTGTGTTTAAAAAATGCTTCAGTTTTTCACATTTTTATGCAATCTTTTTGTTCAACCCATGGAATAAAAGCTGAAAGTCTGCACTTCAATGGCATCTGAGTTGTTTTATTTCAAATTCACTGTGGTAATGTAAAGAAACTAAATTAGAAAGAATGTGTCTCTGTCCAAATATTTATGATCCTGACTGTAGCTGCCCATTTGTAAAGATTTTTTGTTAAAATAGGTGTGTATAAAATATGTTTTTTCAATAGTTCTTTTTCAGGTTCAAAACTCTTGTTGCATTTCCTTAAGTATTTCATTGTACATTTTTTCTTCATGGTGTTGGACTAAAACTGAGGTCATAAAATGACCTGTGCAATCTTCCATTTGTACAAAAGATTCACATACTGTTCTAATGTTCCCGTAGATAAATCAATGTAAAGTTTTTGTACCCAGCTTCTAATTGCATATGTTGATCCACTACAGAGCATTTTTAGGTTGCTGCTGATAGGGCCCATCTGCTCATCCATCATCCTCTAAACCAGAGTGAAATTTAAAAGTAGACATCATGCGGATGGAATCATTAAAGCTTTCTTCATCCTTTTGTTTTATTCTACCAATCTCTGTGTAGTTTGCTCTTCGTCTAAAACGCTCCACTACTCTGTCTCTCAAACCTTGAACTCGTTGCTCCAGTAGGCCTGAACCTTGAATCACAGGGGCGTTGCCATCCATTCCAATCTCCCTGCACATAATGCCAATCCGCCCCCAAAGCGGCCATCCACACCTGCTGCACTTCCTGACCATTCAGATGGTATGATCATCTCAAACTTCCCATGTCCTGCACAAACTGATTTACATCTGCTTTGTAAGAAATGACACCTCCTATAGCTTTCTTAACATCTTCCATTGTCCATGTCCTATACACTAAAATAGTTGGGGGTTGATGATCTCCTGCCTGGGGGTTTGCAACATGGATCATTGGAATTGATTCTGTCATTGCTGATGTTTCTTCAGGTGCAGAAGAGAGGAGAAAGTACCTCTCCCATTGTTTTTGATCAATGTAATTTCTGCCCTGTCTGTGATCTAGTCATCATTCCTGTTTGAGAAGATTCCCCATCATAAGATGGGAGATCCTATACTAACTCAGGGTAAAGAGAGGTATTTACATCTGCTCTGTGTGGAGCAGTTGCACCTCCTTCCTGCACTGCAGCGTCTGGCATGTCATATATATATATATTTATTACAATAATAAACAATAATTATGATTCATAATTCTTTTGTTATTGATATTGGTGCCAACATTTCTATTAAATGAATTTATAAGTTTTATAATACTTATTTTAGTAACATATTTTTTAATGATAATTTCTTTTTTATTTATCATTTTATTTACAAATTCACTATAACTATTATTACATAAATATAAATGAAGAAGTAACAAAAAAATCTAAAACACCTAAACTAAGTAAAAAAATATGTAAAAAAAACTAAATTAAAATATGAAACACAAACGAAAACTTGCCCTAGGGATTTTTATTGATCGTCTCGTAACTTCTCGGGCATAAACGGCAAACTACTATGGAAAAAATGTTGCAATAAGAAGTTGTAGATTTTTAACAGCGTGTGCATGGCAAATTCACAACTGTTGCAATTGTAGCTGTCGTGCACATTTGTTTTCGTAATGTCGTAAAAAATGATTTCCTGGCCACAAAAAAATGATGTAACATGCCAAAAGATTGTTATGGGAATGTGGGTAAACAAAAAACATCTGCAAAAAAATGTGCTAAATCAGCTAAAATGAAAAAAAATCTGATTTTTTTTTTCTCAAATCGATTAATGAAACTAATACATCCATGTTGGGGGGATTATATAAAGGAAATATTTTGTCAAATTTTTGTGTTTTTTTTAATTCTGTTTTTCACTTCATGTTGATCACATGAGGTTTGCATTTCCAAAACACCACTCATCCATCGAGTTACTCTCAGAATAGTCAAGTTAAATAAATTAAATGTCATTATTTTTGCTCTGATATTTAGTTGCCTTCAATTTATGATTTTTTTGGTTTTAGGAACTATTTCTCTACTGATATCTGAAATCTGGAAATCCTGTAGACACACCGACCCTCGAGGGCTGGAGATGTTATTTGCAATCAAATATTGGATTCATATTTGATTGAGACAGATGCTGATTTAGGATTTTCCATAGAGCAGAATAGGATCAGAAGGCATTGGTGTTTGTGGAGTAGAATAAATTTAAGGACAGGATGAAGATGGAGAACATCATCTGAGATAATTGGTGGCCTTACTGCAGTCAAATATAAGAGGAAAAAAAGTTAGCAAAGAAAATAACTTAAACAATCCAGCATTACCAAGAAACAATTGTGGTGTCAGCAGTGTTTATTCTGCAGTCGGAAAGAAAAATGCATACGAAGCAAAAGTAATGTGGTTTTTTTTTTCCAGTTTGGTGCAGTGTTGTCAAGACTGAAATCCACTGAGATATTATGTCAGAACAAATGAATCCTAACACCGTTTTTTTATATGCATTTCCATATACCTTGTTTTTAAAATTTAGTTTTTGTCACAGATCTGATCATATGTGATATTTAAATGTAATTAAATTAGAAAAAAAAAGTTTTAACTTTGTTTTAATCTGTCACACATGTAATTTTGTGTTGACGGCCTGATTGACAAACGGGATCCCGTCAGAGTCAGACAATAGTCAGATCACTTGCAGGTCAGGTTTGACACAGCAGCTGAAGAAGGCGTGTTCCTCATTCTCTGTCTTTCAACCAAACATCATATGATCCTTGACAGAGGCTTCCTGTTTGCCGACCAGGACACTGTTCGCGGCACCGACGCTCAATGCCGTAGGTGGATAAAAACAGCTCAGAGGTTTTCTCAGACGGATTTTTCTAAAGGTAAGGGCTGGTGCTTCTAGACACAACTCATCTTAGGCGGCCACGCGCACGGTTGTTGTGAGATACAAATGTACTCGTATAACTTGTCATGTTTTGGTACCAGAAAAAAAACTTTCACCAGCGCGACTCTGAGTGAGCGCCCCCCCCCCCCCGCAGAGTCGCGCCGGTGACGTCAGCAAAACATGGCGGCCGCCCGATTAAAAACAAACAGACACGTCTCGAGCCGTTGATAAACGGAGCCGGTTACGTTCATTTCTCGCATGTTCCGCTTCGGAAATAGACCCTTCGCCTTCAGCTGCTTACTTAGCAGTGAAAGTCTTGGGGTTCTGGTTTCTTTGAGCGCAGCTCTGTGTTGTTTTTGCCTCCTTAACGTCTTCGGTTCTCCGTCTAATTAAGCGTCTTTTGGTGAACTCGCTCCTCAGTTCGTAATGTTTCGCCAAACCCCTCCGAGTCCAAGCTGCGGACTTAGGAGCAAACACTGCCTCAGCTGCTTCCTGTGTCCCGCAGGGGGGGTGAACACTTCCTGAAGCCCACGCCATGGGCGACCTGATGGGCAAAAAGAGGCAGAGAGCGGCGGACGGTGGTGAGCGGAGTCTCATCGGGAACGCGGAGGACCGGGACGCCCCCACGACAGGCTTCGTCTACGTGCTAGCGTTCTTCTCCGCCTTGGGGGGGTTCCTCTTCGGATATGACACCGGGGTTGTGTCGGGGGCGATGCTGCTGCTGAAGAAAAGGATGAACCTGAGCGCCCTGTGGCAGGAGCTGCTGGTGTCCAGCACGGTGGGAGCTGCGGCTGTCTCCGCCCTCGCTGGAGGCTTCCTGAACGGCTGGCTGGGGCGCAGGATCTGCATCCTTTTGGCCAGCCTCATCTTCAGTGTGGGGGGAGTCATGCTGGCCCTCGCCCCAGACAAGGTGGTCCTGCTGGTCGGCAGAATCATAGTGGGCTTAGGCATAGGTGAGTTAGTCTCTCAGAGTTCAGGTGTGGTATGAGAAAGTGTGGGCGCCCTGATCATTTTCAAGATGTTTCTTCATAAATCATTGGTTGTTTGGATCATCAATTTCAGTTAAATATGTCCTACAGCAGATGAACACAGTGATGTTTGAGAAGTGAAATGAAGTCTATTGGATTTAAAGAAACTGTGCAATAATTACTTAAACAAAACTATGCAGGTGCGTAAATGTGGGCACCCCAACAGAAACATGCCATCAATATTTAGTAGATCCTCCTTTTGCAGAAATGACAGCCTCCAGTCACTGCTATAGCTTCCAATAAGGGCCTGGATTCTGGTTGAAGGTATTTTGGACCCTTCCTCTTTGCAAAACATCTCCAGTTCAGTTGGTTTTGATGGCTTCAGAGCATGGACAGCCCACTTTAAATCAGACAGATTTTCAATAATATTCAGGTCTGGGGACTGAGATGGCCGTTCCAGAACATCGTACTTGTTCCTCTGCATGAATGCCTTTGTAGAATTAGAGCAGTGTTTAGGGTCATTGTCTTGTTGAAGTATCCAGCCCTGACGCAACTTCAACTTTGTCACTGATTCTTGACATTGTTTGTAAGAATCTGCTGATGCTGACTGTGAAATCGCACAAGAGAGAACTGGACTGAGCGAGTGTGACGGCAACCATAGAAAATATCTCATTTCTGGCTCCAGCTCAATGAAGCCGATTCTGTCGCCATTTTTCCGCGTTTCGGTCGTCGCCATGTTGGAGCCAGACGACAGGAATTGGTCTGAGTCTTGGTCCAAAGTCTCAGTCATTTTTATGGCAACTATTGTCGCCAATCAGGAGTGAGCTTGTTGAAAGTGCACACCCCTTCCTTCAAACAGGGATCAGATGATGCCGAACATTTAAGTAACATCTGTTTTTTTTCTCAGTAGATGTCTTTGGGATTTTGGTTTCATGGAATTAGAGGCTCCTTCCTGTTAGGGTGAGGGATCGCTCTGTCTAGTTTTCCTATACAGTCAATGACTCTGACAGTCACTGTTGTCTGGCTCTAACCGGGTAATGTTCGTATTGCTGGAAAAATAGCAACCGAATCAGCTTAATTTTTTCTGTGGCCGAATTTAAGAAATGTTTTCATGAGTGACATTACAATCGCTTGGTCCAGTCCTTTGTGATGTTTTTTTGTGGGCATGCGTTCATATTTTGCAGGTAAAATATAGTATTTTGTACGCACAAATTAGCATTTTTTTCGCTCGAATTAGTATTTTGTGCCCACAAAATATGTGCTTAGAAAGAAATGCTAATTTCTGTGCATGAAATACTAATTTGTGACCTTAAAATTCTCATTTGTGCATACAAAACACAAATTTGTGCCCAGAAATGCTAATTTGTGCCCTCATCCTAGGTGTGTGCACATTTTGGTGACTTTTGGATTATGTGGCGGGGGTCAAATTTTCCCTTAAAGGTGCAGAAATCTGTCCAACTGCAAAAACAATATGGTCCCTACAGTCAATGACAGCTGCTGCGGGCCATGAAAAAATCTCACGAAGCAAAAACAATATAGAAGTTTTTGCGGTTAAGATGTCCTATGTATTTCAATGCAGCTTTTCTTTTACTATATACTGGTCATGTCTTTTTGGGCTTATACCTTTCCTTTAAGGACTTTTTGAGGCTTTTGGGGTTTTTTCCATCATTATTGCGATAACAACTTGTACGTTTATGCGGTAATGTTGTGTGTGTCTCTGTGTATTTTGTGTTGTGCCACACAGTTGTCATGTCGTTTTGGGATTTTGACGACTTTTGATGTGTTTTTTTGGCGTTTTGACGCGTTTTTTGTGACGTTTTGAACCTTTTTGAGTGTTTGACCCTTATTGCAAAAACAATATTGTCCTTTCATTCAGTGCCTGCTGCTGCGGGCCATAAAAATACGAACTCTTCATCCCTAAGTTTTTGTGTGTTGCTTTAAGGCATAGTTTTTGAATCTTTCTCTCTCACCTGAATCGAATCAATACCATTGACTGTGTATGAGAACTGGACCTGTTGTGTCGCCAACCATAGAAAATGGCTTACTTCTGGTTCCAACAAAATGTCTCAATTTTTTATGATTGCTCAGAGCCGGTCTGAATCAACATTTTTATGGCAACCACTCTCACCAATCAGGAGTGAGCTTGTTGGAAGGCCACACCCTTATCACTTGAAAGTGGGTAACACGAAATCTGTCAAACGTTAGATGTGAGACCACCTACTCTTAGTGATGCATATCTTGGATAACTTGCACTACAGAAATATTTCATGAAAAAAAGAGGATTGTACGGAAAAAAGTGGCAAGCCAAGAATGGTTATTCTGACCACTAGAACGACTGAGTAACCGCTGTTTATTTCTCTTTAGAAGTCTATGGGATTCTGGCTTCTTGGAGCCAGCAGGAACTTCTTCTTTGGAACGCCAAGCGGTTCTCATTTACAGTCAATGTTCAATATTCATCTCGCTACACAGTCCACAAATCAGTACATAAAAGATTCAACTAACTTTGTGGCAATACGATGCAGTCCAATTCTATAACCTACATGAAAACAATCTAGATATTAATTATTCATTTGGCCTTTCAACAGAGAAACTCTTTTTTTCTTTTGGATTATTTATTATAAGCAACAAAACCAAATGTCTTTGACCCAACAGCTTCAAACATTAAAAGCTGATAATTTGGATCTTTTTAGTTATGTTTCATTATTAATCAAATTCCTTCATTAATCTTTTAATCAGGTTTATCCCTTTCGGAGTGACGGGGCTGCCGGAGCCTATCCCAGCCACTAAAAAAGAAATTAAGTCATATTAATTTATTCAGGCACTATTTGAAGTTCTGTGAAAAAAGTTTGATAGTGCACACAACACAACCCTCAGGGAGGTTCACCTTAAGCTATTTGTAGCTGACCCAACTTGGTAAAAGTAAGGTTGTGATTGGACATCTTTTAGCTTGCATGGCATGTACTGTACATTAAAAAGCAACTGCAGTAGAGACCAAAACAGGAAAAGAAACTAAAATTTTAATAACTCAGTTTACTTCCGGATCGTTCTATGGATCTATGGTTTTGGACACATCCTACTGTGACTCTCGGTACTGTATTGATTTTTCTATTTATTTCTATTATTCTTTACATCCTACTTTCAGGTAACTGAGGTGAAATTACTTGACAGATTTGTTGACATTAAGGTGGAATATGTCTTTGCTTGGGTGACAATGTCTACAATAATTACAGTGTACTAAATGATTGTTAGTCTTGTAAATGTTTTGTTAAGTCCATTTTGACTACAAGGTGTGTGTATTTTATTCCTTGATCACATCCTTATTTTTTTGGTTTAATCCTGTTTTCGAGCACTAAGTTAAGTTGTTAACCAGCAGGTACAAAGTTCCTCTCTTTAAAACTGCTGCTGTCCAACAGCTTTCTCCAGCTGTAGTTAATACTTTATAACTTTATAAGGTTTCTTTTTTTCCCATCAGGCATTGCTTCTATGACTGTTCCCGTGTACATAGCAGAGGTTTCTCCTCCTCATCTGAGAGGTCAGCTGGTCACCGTCAATGCACTCTTCATCACTGGCGGTCAGTTCATCGCCAGCATGGTTGATGGGGCTTTCAGCTATCTAAGTGAAGACGGCTGGAGGTACAACACACCCCTTTCTCACTCCTCTGTTGTTTCTAAATCTTCAGTATTGACTGTATACAGGATGGATTAAGTTGACTGTATATAGGAGATGGACTGAGTGACTCCACCCCTGGTTTCGTGTTACCCACTTTTGAGTGATAGGGGTATGGCCTTTCAAAAAGCTCACTCCTGATTGGTGAGAATGGTTACCATAGAAACGGTGACTTAAGCTGACTCGGACCATCACTCTTTACTGATGACATCTAGCTCCAACATGGCAGCGTCCTTATCAGAGAAACTGCAGAATGAATTGACTTAATTTGTTTTCAGATGGAAGTAAACCATCTTCCACTCACTCTGTCCAGTTCTCCAAAGTTGGTTCACGCCACCCTTGGGATAAGCGACCACTTCTAATGAAAAGTCTATCTTTGTAGACGCATGTAAACGTGCGATTTGGGCTTTTGCGTTCACGAATCGCTGCACAGGATTTTAGGATAAGTTTAAGTTTTGGTTTGGTTCTACTTACAAAACCTGCTGCCATTGAACTTTGACCAATCAGGGACTCGTATTTGGTAGTGACTTATGGGTAGCACCTTTTTCAATTAACAGATGTGCCAACGATTTGAAAATTGATCATGTTTTACGCCTGGCCAGAATTCTATAACGCCAAGTATTTCATACAGTGCGGTAAAAAAGTATTTAGTCAGCCACCAATTGTGCAAGTTCTCCCTCTTAAAATATGAAAGAGGTCTGTCATTGTCATCATAGATAAACCTCAACTATGAGAGACAAGATGAGTTATGTCTTGCCTTTCCTAATAATTCCCCTCACAGCTGATTTCTTGACACCAAGCTGCTTACCTGTTGCAGATTCAGTCTTGCAGCCTGGTGCAGGTCAACAATTTGGTTTCTGGTGTCCTTAGACAGCTCTTTGGTCTCCATAGTGGAGTTTGGAGTGTGACTGTTTGAGGTTGTGGACAGGTGTCTTTCTATAGATAACCAGTTCAAAGAGGTGTCATTAATACAGGTAATAAGTGGAGGACAGAGAATCCTCTACAGAAGAAGTTACAGGTCTGGGAGAGCCAAAAATCTTGATTGTTTGTAGATGACCAAATACTTATTTCCCACCAGAATTTACAAATAAATTATTTAAAAATCATATGTCTTTTTCTTGATTTTATTTTTCATTTTGCTCTCATAGTTGACAATGACAGACCTCTCTCATCTTTTTAAGTGGGAGAACTTGCGCAATTGGTGCCTTAAATACATTTTTGCCCAACTGAAAAAAAAAAAGCCTGGAGCAAGATCCACAAGATTTACACCACCTTGACATTACACACCAAGCCTCTTCAAACTGATCAGATAGCGACAGTTCAGTGAGAACCCCTTATGCTAAACGCTTGTTCAAGAACCTACGATCAGCACATTCTTTAATGCACTTCACATGCGGGGTTTGTGCGCAGCATTATGCAGTCAATGATCTTCCCTGGCTCCTGGTCGTTAGTTTGAGAAAACTTTAAGATCGGGGCAGAGGAAGTTGACTCTACCGATGTTTCCATGCTGCAGATACATGTTGGGTCTGTCTGTTCTGCCTGCCGTGCTCCAGTTCCTGGGCTTCATCTTCTTGCCTGAGAGTCCTCGCTGGCTCCTCCAAAAAGGCCAGAACCAAGAGGCCCTGCAGGTTCTCCGCTGGATCCGAGGAGACCAAAACGTGGAGGAGGAGTATGACTCCATCAAAGCCAACATTGAGGAAGAAGAGAAAGAAGTAGGGGCAGGTAAAGACAAAGCAGGGAATTGCAAATTAGAGGTTTTGTTTATTGCAGGATTTGTCTTATTTCTTAAACGTTTTTGTTTTGATGGACAGGTGGCGTTGTTCTTCTTCGCATGCTCAGCCACGGTCCAACTCGCAGAGCTCTGATTGTTGGTTGTGGCCTGCAGATGTTTCAGCAGCTGTCTGGGATCAACACAGTCATGTAGGTCTTCTGTCAGTGATGACCTCCTGAATCCAGGCATTTTTTATAATTAAAGAAACCCTTTTATCCAGGTACTACAGTGCGACTATTCTGCAGATGGCAGGAGTGCGTGACGATAAAGAGGCCATCTGGTTGGCTGCTGCCACTTCAGCCACCAACTTTGTGTTCACCCTGGTTGGCGTGTGGCTCGTAGAAAGAGTGGGCCGCAGAAAACTGACGCTGGGCAGTCTTTTAGGTCAGTACCTGTAAGGTCACGTGATCCATTTTTGAAATACATTCAAGACTAGAATGACTGCATAAGCATTGTGTTCGTGTGCTCACATCATTCAAGTTGATCCACAGTTATGGTAAACCAAAGCAAGGCTCTTCTGACTCAGTTTTTTATGAACACTAAAACAAAACAGATCTACAGAAATTCTGCTTGAAAATCCCCCCCAAAGAATTCATTTTAATTGATCAGAAATGCAGAGCTGGTTCAGGTGATCCTCGGCAAACAGGACAGGGGGGTTGGAGGACGAGCAGAGGGGCAGAGAGTTTTCCATCTGCCCATTTTCTTCTGTTTATCCTGGGCCAGGCTCCAAGGGCAGCAGTCTTGAGCGGAGTTTACACTGAATTAAATTTATGCGGCAGAAGCATCCATTTTCAATGGTGGATGGATGGATAGACTTTAATGATCCCGAAGGAAATTTTAAGTGGCCAGCTGCCCACACATAAAAACACAATCATTCCTAAAACAAGTAAAAACACAATAAATAGATAAAAAATGTAAAAGGATAAGAAAGATAAAAGCAAGAATGAACAATTCCTAAAAACAGGTCAAGTTTCCCAGAAATTCAGCTTAATCAAAACTAAAATAAAGTAAAAGTAAAAGCTCTCAACAGAGTGTTGTGCAGTCTGATGGCTCGTGGGACAAAAGACTTTCTAAGTCTGTCCGTGGTGCAGCGTTGGGATAAAAGTGTGCTGCTGAAGCTGCTCTTCCTCTCACTGAAGGCCTCATGCAGAGGGTGTGTCACATTGAAGTCTGGACAGTGTTCGTTGTTCAGCCTCCTCCTCCACTGTGGCCAGCTTCAGTCCCACAACAGAGCTAGCCCTCCTGATGATTTTGTTTAATCGGGTCAGGTTTTTCTTGCTTGTGCTGCAAGCAAGACTGTTTGATAAAACATACTGAGCAGCTTGGTGGAGATGTTAAAAAATGCCAGCCTTCGCAGGAAGTACATCCTGGTTTGACATTTTTTGCTGAGCAGGGTGGTGTTCTCGTTCCAGTCCAGTTTCTTGTCCAACACCACTCCCAGGTATTTATAAGACGTGACCGTCTCCACCAGGTCGCCAGGTAGGCTTAGTCAAAACTGCCCTTATGGGTGGATATGGGCTGTCTGTGGGGGGAAAATGGGAAAACCTGTATGGCGGACACAGGTGCCCAGAAGGAAATTCCTGCGTCACTGACTACTTGATAAGCCTGTGGAGTGAAAATCTTCATGCACATTCTCTACAGGCATTCTGTGGGTCCTAGTAGGCGAGACGCAGGCATGCCACACAGATTTTCCATCTTTTCAATCCTCTCAAACCCTGTGAACTGTGCCCGTTAGTGGCTCCCGGCACAGTGAAACCTTAACCTAGGCTTAAGGTTTCACGTGATAAGTGGTTCTGTGTGAATGTGGAAAATAAACGACCAGAGGGTGGTTTGTGTGGAGGTCCTATGGTTGCGTATCGCCTGCACACCCTGTGGATGTCCACAACCCTCTACGGGTCCAGACAACCCAAAAACCTGCAGCACTCGTATGGGTGCATGTGCCCCCTCCTTCCTCACTGAGTCCTTGTAAAATGCAGGTTTTGATTCATAAATGATTTTGTGCAGTGGAGATGCCCTGTAGACTGACCGCAGATGGACCGTTGTAAATGAGGTTTAAGGTTTAAGCAAAGATGCTCAGACTTTTCTCTCCCTAGCCCCTTCCTCCAGCATGTCTTTTCACCTTTTGGGCTGATCTTGAAGCGTTCTGAGGCCAGCTTAGAGACATAGTCTCTCCAACATGTCCGGGGACTTTCCTGGGGTCTCAGCCTGGTGGGACAGTCCCGGAACACCTCCCTACCTTCCATGAAGAAATATTTCACTCTTCATCTATAGAGGATGGCCCAAAACAACTTTCTGTTGTTCACTTTCCAGCAAATCCCTTCAGGGGTCGCCACAGCGAATCAGCTTTTACTGAGACACAGGAGAGTTTTGGCAAAGATTATTACGTTGGACACAACCTTGTATTTTATCCAGGCTGGGGACCGGCACAGGGGAACCCAGACTTGTGGCTACATAGGTTGGGGAAGGGTTTGCCCTAGAATGTAAACTGGATGAGGATCATCGCGTCCCCCTGGGAATTGAACCCTGATTTCTAAAGTACTAGTCCCACATAGAGCTGTGACGGTGTCGGATTTTTCATGATGAACCGCGCGGTGTCGCGGTTGACCGCAGCCCCCCCCCCCCCCCCCCCCCCCCCAATAAAAAAAAACCCCGAAATTCCCCGGCGGAAATAAATCAATACTATTAAAACGTACTATTCTTTATTAACAAATAACTGTAACAACTAACTAATACCTATCTAACTAATGACTTAACTATGTAGGTGTTGTGGATTGACTGTGACTGTGTCTGCGCGCTGCGTCTTGTGTAGGACTAGGAGGAAGAAGCGCGCACACGTGTGTTGGGGGGGGCGTGTTGATTCTTCTGCCCTCTGGCTGCATGTGAGGCTTCACCTGTGCTCTCTGGTACAGACATCTTCCCAGAATATTAGATATTGCCCAGTAATAAGCAGACTGCAGACACTCTGTCGCCTCTCCAGTAGCCGTGAAGCCTGAAACCCATGAAGAACGCGGGCCAGGAGGCTCCGCCTTTGTTTATTCAGACACGTAACTTTGCTGCTAACAAAATAGTTCCCAACAAGAAAATGTAGTGATATTCATGGAAATCTAACAGCGCGCGTTCATGTTTGGTGTTACGGAGTGACTGAGAACAGTATTACCCCCACCCCCCACCCCCCCCAACACAAAATCCTCCGGCGGGCGGCCGTGTCGCGCACTCAAGAACGCACGCAGCTTGTAATGGAAATGAATACAATGGAAATGAATAATTAGAACGCAGTAAATTTGTCGTATTTCCTCGCAAGACTCAAACTTTTGTAGAACTAGGACGTGTGTGTTTCTGAAACAGCGCTCGTGTGCGTGTTTAAGTAGAGTGCGCACGTGCCGCGTGCTTCTCTGAGACAGTGACAGCCACGGGCGCGCGCAGGCGGGTGCGACAAGGAGAGAAGAAGAGTGATAAAAGGTTTCCCATATAGAAACCCTTTATGTCTGAACACAGGACTTGCAGAGAGAGTAAACTATCAGCAAAGATGAATGTGTTTAATGTGTTTATTGTAGTTTCAATCACGCACCATATGCAAAACTTTCAACAACAAAAAGAAAACTTTCAAAAAAAAGATGCGGTGATGACCTCATCACCGCGGTGATGCGGTTATCGTCACAGCCCTAGTCCCACACACAACCAATGGAGTCATCCAGCCACCCCCCCTTAAAACAACTTATAAAATGTAATATTGAACACTTTAGAAAGAAACTTTTTTGTATAATCAGCATAAAAAATATCAGATGGGTCCCAGGATACCTGGAAAGCAGGTCATGGTGCTCTGATCAGGGCTTCCTTTTAGACCGTTGGTGTTGTTATAAAAACTGTTTCATATTTGTGCTGCATTTAAATGGGTGGGACCTGGTCTGAAATGTGCTTCCATTTGTCCTCCTTTGGCAGGTACTGGTTTAAGTCTGGCCTTGTTGGCTGTTGGATTCCTACTGTCTGCTCAAAGCTCTCCGCCTGTGACCCTTCACCCAGTCGACCCTAATAACTCAACATACAGACTTTATGGGTAAAAAAACATTTCATAAAGCCATTTATTAATACTTTTCCTGTTAAAATCAACAGTATTTACACAATTCTTCCTTTCATCTTTATGTTTTGCCATTTTGCATAGTCTTTCTTTAGAAAAACGGTCTCTACAAATGCGAAAAATAATACCTTTAGTGATTATTCTGAAACTAAAAGCTATCACTGTAACACCATCAGATGAGGCGGTATGGATGTGGTTGCATTATTTTTAGGAAGCTGCAGAAACATGTTTTTGCCACATTATCACTGATGATTAGCTAATTTCTGGATTATTTTACAGGGCAAAAAAGAGTGCATACATTAAAAAAAAGTACAAAACTAAAATGATGTTTGAGAGACAGCAGGGAAAACCTGATGCTAATCCTAGTCCTGCCTAATCTGCAATCAATTAAACAATCAGAAGAATAAAATGGATTCTAGACAGAGTTGTACTGTAGGGTTTTTTTCCACTTCAGATAATAATTTAAATCTCTTTCTCTCCTTTCTCTATAAAAAGTCTTTGTTTGCATCATTGTTTCAAAAGTTATGAAAATACGTCCACAGACAGCAAATGATTGTTCTCACTAACAGACTGGTTTATTTAAGGGTTAATGGCCGACCAGCTGTGCAGTATCAGAAAATAACGCACGCCGTGGAACCCTGAACCGCCTGCGAAGTGCATTCATTCTGATCAGGCACACTTCAAAGGCCATTATCCCGCTTATACCATGGTTACATACAAAATAAATGAATATTCAATCAAGTTTTAGTATTTTATTCTTGTTTTTTTTTTGGTTTAGATCGCTTTTTTCACAAAAAGCAGAATATTTGATACGTGGTGCGGTGAGCTGGCAGCGGCAAAGGAAAGCGATGTATATGCTGATCGTCATGATGGGATAAAGCATCAGTTTAGATAGAAAGTTCACCTCTTACTGCTTGTCTTTGTCCAGATGATGAAGCATAAGTTTGTTTTCAAGAAGCCAGCGCAGTGATACAAAACATTTAAGATATGTGACCGGAACTTCTTTTTTCCCCGTGCGGTTATCCCTGTTGATGATCACTGCAGAAATGCTGTTGAGCAGTCTTTCTTTCATCTTTTGCCACAGGTCCTGTGAACCCTGCATGTTGGATCCAGATTGCGGATTTTGTTTTCGTGAAAATGGCACCAAAGTGTTTGAGTCCTCCTGCGTTCCCGTCCATCAGGCGTCCATTGATCACGCCGCCTGGGGAAGGTCAGAGCTTCTATTTCATTCCTGTTCATTCTGGTTATGACGGTACCTTCAGATCCAACTAATATGTGTAAAAAAGTTTTGTTTTTTTTGTTTTTTGCAGATGTTACAATAAGACAGAAGATATTAAAAGTCCAATATGGGCTTACAACTACTGCCCCACGTCCTACTCCTGGATAGTCCTGATGGGCCTTTTTCTTTACCTGGCATTTTTTGCTCCAGGTTAGAATTTTTGTGTTTTTAATATTTTATATTTCTACTCAAACTCACTCTGTGAATAAAGATGAGACTAGTTCTCACATTTTAGAAAACATCCAACAACAGGAACCTTCTCAAAACCAGCCACTAGCTGCGTTTACCTGGACAAAAATAATTGGAATAAGCGCCTGATTGGAAGGAAAATGCGTCATGTAAACACGCCGTTCGGAATACTCTGCTCCAATCAGACTCATTCGGATCAAAATTTCCGGCCGGCCGCTCTGCTCAGAGACATGCTTCACTCGTATGGAGCTCCCGGCCGGTCCTGTTTGCGCTCCAAAGCCTCCTCTGGAGCGCCACACTGTCTATGAACGTAAAACCAGAGCAGTAGTGACCCACAATCGCAATAAATTGTTTATATGCACCACGATCGGATCAGCAATCGGCATAACCCACCTATGTCGATCAGACTCTTGGCATCTTGTTTGCGAGCAGGGAAGGGAAGGGTGCTGTGGTACGGTATGCGCTCCGGTGGAGGCTTTGGACCGCACTGTCTTCTGGGAGAACTGTGTCTTCAAGCAGAGGAGTGGCTTTGGGATGGTGTGTGAGCTGGCAGAATGCAGAAATGCCGCTCCACGCAGTCCTGAGAAACCATGGAAACAATCATGTGAATTTGTGTTTCCAAAATAAAGGCTGACGTCAATTCAGCGCATTTATGTGGGGCCAAGATGCACATTGCGTTTTTTTAGGTTCATCCAATGTTGTTGGCACATATTAACCTAATCCCAACCCTTCTTTTGTCTCCGTTCCGCCAAAGCTAACGCACTGGCCGCACATATTTAGAAAATTCTGAGCGAACAGTCACCAAATAATAATCATGCCAATAATAAAAGCACGTTTAGAAGATCATCTCGCTCTATGCTGCAGCTTTTTGTTTACAACAGAACCCACTCTTTCTTCTTCTACAGCCTTTTCCGGTATGTTAGACAGTTCTGCGCATGTCCAAATGATTTATTCCAAACAAAAGTGTGGCGTATGTAAACGTTTGTTAGAATCGGATAAGGTTTTTCTGGGCCATGTAAACGGTTTCATTGTAATCCGATCTTTGATCCAATCAAAAACATTTTGCACATATATCTGCAGCTAATGTCTGCTCCCCGTTTGCCAAAAGCACAGTGTGCTCTCCTAATGAGAAAAACAATGCAACCTCATTGCAGGAATGGGTCCCATGCCGTGGACCGTAAACTCAGAGATCTACCCTCTATGGGCTCGCAGCACCGGCAATGCCTGCTCCGCTGGCGTCAACTGGATCTTCAATGTCCTCGTGTCTCTGACTTTTCTGCACGTTGCTGAGTATTTAACGTACTATGGTGAGTCTCAGTGAGAACCGTCCACAAGTGAATGATTCATTTTCAGCTTGTATTTAACCCATGAATTATTTAGAAATGATCTTGCAGAAAATCCTGTCTTGAACAAGCACCTTTGGGTTCATTTTAAGCACTTTTCAAGCAGATTAAATAACATTTTCCTTTTCTATTTTAATCCATCCATCTATCTTCTTAACCCATTGAACCCCTTTCGTGGGACCAATTCATGAATGGAAAAGCAAAATTTCAGATAATTAAATATAGTCTTGGAAGCACATCTATGTTGTTTTTAGTAACTTAAGAATTCTGTGACTTAGTGACAAAATTAGCTATGTAGATACTGTATTTGGAGTTATTTTTCTGGAGTCATTCAAGTCACGTGCATGCCTGTCCTGCAGGTGCCTTCTTTTTGTACACAGGCTTGGTGTTCCTGGGCCTGCTCTTTGTACTTGGCTGTCTCCCAGAGACCAGGGGCCTTCAGCTGGAGGACATGGAGAATTTGTTCATGGGGCAGCTGTGCTCCTGCGGAGCCTCCTCACCCACACACAACCGCCATGTCCACTATATCCGGGTAAAAGGCAGCAACTACTTCCATTCGGAAGATGAAAACTCTGATGTAGATTAGACTGGGACCGTTTCCCTTTCCTGCTTCTGGGTCCTGACTTTTCTCTTTGAAGACTGGTGAGACTTTCCTTTCAATGGGAAATGGTTGCCCTCTAGCGGCCTCTGGAGGAAACTACAAGGGAACTTTTGGTGTTGACAGTTTCATGCTGAACGTTCGCGGTTTTCCCTCCTGTCATTTCCTCATTTTTTCTATGTTTTGTTTTATATGAGGGAATCAAACTGCCAATAGTGATGTTGTCAGACATGACTTTAAGCATTGATTCTGGGACATTAATTATCCCAAAGAAGTGCAACTATTTTGTAACATGATTGCTGAATTTACAGAATGCTGTGTAATCATTGTTTTTTAGAAAACCAGCTAATCAAATCATTCATAAAGGGACATCATTTTAGAAACAGATTCGGGTACGATTGACCTGATTCTTCCCACCTTTTCGGATCAAAAAGGCATTCCACCAAAGACTATGGAAACTCGGTGTGACCGTTCCTCTCTGTGAGGGAGAATGTCTTTATCTGCTGGTTCTTGTGGAGATGAAACACTTTCTCCCTGGGCTGTAGCTTCTGCAGAAATCCTCAGAAAATACACTTCCGTGAGAAAGATTGGGATGGGTGAACATGGGTTAAATCTGCACTTGGGGTCAATCGGAGCTCTTAACTGTGGGTTGTTGCTGTTTGCACTGTGAGGGGTCTATGGTTGAACTATTTTTTTATTTTTTTTCATAAGAATCTTCTTGTTAGACTGGTAGAATGACCTTTTAAATTTTTTTAGCCTAGTCCGGGATGCAGCTCGGCACAGTATGGAGCGTTGGATTCAGACGGTGCTATAGCCTATATAACTGTAAGTACGGCATTGAGGTGCTTTTGATGTACCTAAACCCTTTGTTTAAAGCAGTGGCAGCACTAAATATGCCTTCTTCATGTCTTTGCTCTTGCAGCTGAAATAATCATGACCCCTCAACAACAAAGCTCCTTTGTGCAGACGATGCTTTTTGCACTTTGATACATGCAAGTCTGTTTTTAATACAACTTCTAGCATCTGTAAATTGTACTGAATGTCTTATGGAAAACTGGTCTTTGTTCCAACAGCTGAAATAAAATTTTTCTGTCATTGGAAATGTGTTGATTCAGAAAGTCAATACTGCCATTTGGTACAAGATGCACAATTTGTCTTTAGCTAGAAGTTTCCTTTTACTGCAGTGAGGACAAACACTACATTCAAATCATTTCAAGTCATAGATTGGTTTTGGATTGACAAAGATGAAGTGTGTGAAATGCAGAGCTAGACAAAGATCTTTTCTGTGTACCATATTCTGTTCCTCAACATCATGCACCAGTAAACACAGGAAGAACACAAAGGTATTGGGGCTCCCCCCCCAAGATCTCACCCCGTGGGGTCAAAATGATCACAAGAACGGTGAGCAAAAATCCCAGAACCACACGGGGGACCTAGTGAATGACCTGCAGAGAGCTGGGACCAAAGTAACAAAGACTACCATCAGTAACACACTACACCACCAGGGACTCAAACCCTGAAGGGCCGGACGTGTCCCCCTGCTAAAGCCAGTACATGTGCTGAACCGTCTACAGTCTGCTAGAGAGCATTTGGAGAAAGAATGCTGTGTTGCATCCAAAGATCACCAGACCTACTGTAAAGCATGGAGGTGGAAGCATCATGCTTTGGGGCTGTTTTTCAGCAACGGTACCAGGACGAGTGATCCTTGTAAAGGAAAGAATGAATGGGGCCATATATGGTCAGATTTTGAGTGAAGACCTCCCTCCATCAGCACTGAAGATGAAACATGGCTGGGTCTTTCAGCATGACAATGTTCCCGGGTAACGAGGGAGTGGCTTCATAAAAAGCATTTCAAAGTTCTAGAGTGTCCTAGCGAGTCTCCAGATCTCAACCCCGGAGAAAATCTTTGGAGGGAGTTGAAAGTTAAATGCGACCCACGTTCAAATTGTAGCCCCCTGTCATGAAATACCTTTATTAGAAATGTCATGACAATTCCTGGATTGTAATTAGCTCAATTCTAAGCCGTTGTGAACCTGTGGCAACAACCTGTGTTTACTTGACCTTCTGAGCCTTAAAGGCCAAACGAGACGAACAGATTTATTTCTGTGATAAAAACCACAGAGGTTGTTCTGAATAGGATTTAAGTCATTTTCCTGTTGACATGATTAAAATTTATAGTGAGCAATTGATCATGAGCAACATGTAACATTTCATATGAACACAGACTTAATGTTGGTAAAATATTTTGTTTCCATACAGATGTTTTTATTTTATATCTGGTCTTCATAGACAATTCACTGTAATTTCAGTTTAAAAGAATTCTGGGGGGGGGGGTATTTCTGTTCTGTATGAAGAAATGAAAAGTATCCCATTGTCATGAAACTGTTCATTTGCATTTAATGTTATTATGACTGAAGGTTCAGTCACACGGCAAAAACTCAAGCTCAAGAAAGTAAAAGAAAAAGCTTATTTCATGAAAAATGTTCTAATTTGGGATGAAAGTTTTTCAAAAGCAAAATAATCTTAGTTTGAGAAAACATTTAGTAGTGACTCCATTTTTTTTTCTTCTTAAAATAGGAATTCTTGGCGAGTGTATTTTTCATGAAGAGAGTTTTTAAAACTGGACTTTTTCCCCTCATTTTAGAGACACAAATATGAATGCATATGATTAAACTAAGGGGCAAAGTGAGTGAAGGAAACAGAGTTTGGAGAGTTTAGACCACCAGCCAGGAGGTAGGAGATCCAAATTAATGAAATCAGTTCACTTCTCTAGAATGAAATGAGACTTGATTGTTTACACAGACCCTTTCCAAAAATGTGGAATATCGTGGAAAAGTGTATTCATTTCCATAAGTCCATTAAAAAATTGAACTTTTATAGAAAATAGATTCAGGGCCTTCTGTTGAATTGTTTTCTAGTATTTATTTGTTTAGTTCTCCATCAATTGAGGGTTCCAGCTCATAAAATTCAAAAAAACAGGATTTCAGAGAATTAGAATTCTGTGGGAAAATCACTGATTTACTTCTCAGTTTTTGCAAAAACATAAAGACAGAGATTATGATCACATCAAATCAATCCAAACTAGAAGAAGCTGCATTTCCAGAAGAAAATGCAGGATTGAATGCTATATTGCTGAATGAAAATGAAACTTAAAGGGCAATAATTGGCACTAAAAAAAGAAAGAAAGACATGATCAAAGTTAACAAATAAAGTGAAAACAGCACAATAACATAAAATATATTTTTGGGAAAATTGCGAGCGCCTGCTATTGAACCAGCAAACTTCTGCACCAAGGATTCCCCGTGTGTTTCAATGGAGGCAAAAATCCTGGAATGTTTTGAAAGGTTCAAGGATTTGAAAAGTCAAAGCTGGAAAAAGCTGAAAGAGCTAAACTGCAGAAAGAGTTAAGTGTCAAAAAATGTCAGAAGATACTATAATAAAGAAAGAGAAACAGGAAAACATGCTTTATAGCATTCAACCCATTAAGTACCGTATTTTCACAACAACATGTCCATCTTCAGTACTTCAATAGTCTGGGCAGGGATCAGGTCCAGCTGGAAGATGAAATCTGCATCTCCATGCAGATCCTCAGCAGCAGGAATCCTGAAGTCCTCTGGAACATTCTGGTCGATTGAAGACAGTAGAGTTTACCAACATCAGAGCTGGACATTGCAGCCCAAATCCTGACTGACTGAGGAGATTTCACACTGAACCTCCAGCAGCAGTCCAGTCCTCCTTCTCTTCGGCCCAGTTGAGATGTTTCCTCCGTTGGTCCAGGCTCAGAAGTGGGTTGACCTGAGGAACCCGACAGTTGTAGCCCGTCTCCCTAAAGCAACTGAATGAAACTGGTCCTTCATCTCATTTCACTCTTTCTGGATATCTACCATGCAGCTTCTTGAATCTTGTCTTTTTAAAAATCCACTGAAGCCCATGGTCATCTCTTTTGTTGAGGCATCTTCTCCTGCCACATGGTGCCCTTCCATTAGACCTTCCGTTGATTTGCTTGGACTCGGCGCTCTGTGAACAGCCAGCCTCCTTAGCTAGAACTTTTGTGGCTAAACCAGACAATGGAGGAGATCAGTGATGGTCTTCTGGCTAGTTATGAAGTCTGAAGTCTTGCCCATACTGAACCAAACAGACAATTTAATGACATTTGGGAAACCTGTGCAGGTGCCTTAAGTTTAGTAGGTTATTTGTTTTTAAAACATGCTCTGCAAACTTTGGGCAGATTTCTCTACAGTATTCACATTTTTAAAATTCTGTTTTCATTGGTTTTATGAACTGGAACCCCAAAATATGTGAAAATAAACATCTAAAAAAAAGTAAGCAGCAGGACCTGAATCTATATCCTATGATTTACGTATTTTAATGGAATTATGGAAATGCACACACTTTTTCATGATTCTCTTATTTTTATACTTGAATGCATGTGTGTGGGTCTCTCTCTCTCTATATGTCTATTATAGATGTGTACATAAATTTGTGTGTCTGTGCTTTGAATATACATGTTCTGTTTAGGGGTCTATAAATGGTTCAATATTCATTTTTATTTGTATTTTTTTACTTTATACTTTATCTATAAGCAACATATACATATTTCTGTCAATCATTGACAGAAAAAAAAGAAAAACAGCCAAATGTACAGATCTTTTATATATATACAGCCACAGTCCAGAATCATCACGTGATCAGAGCTGCATAGTCTTAAAAAAGTACGATATATGTGATCCATGCACAGAAATGTAAGTGTGTTTCTTGAATACATTTTGTGTTGGGAGAAGGGCTAAAAATTCACATCTATATTGTATTTATTTTTTCTCTTCAAAGTTTGGTGAGCAGGTTGCGTTGACGCCATGGTGTTGTCGCGGGAGTGGGCGTGGCTTGCTGACGCATTGCGGCTCCCTCCCCGGCGTGAACAGAGCGGAGGGTAAACGCGCACGTGCATGTCTCACCTCGTCGCAGGAGCGGCGATGTCAGTTGGGGCTCTCCTCCCTGGGGCTGAAGCGGTGGCTCCGGAAACTCAGTCCAGCGCTGTTTCCACGCAGCTGTCGCCGCTCGGAGGGGTTTTCAGAATTGGGTTTTGAAATGGTGGGGCCGAGGTCGAGGTGAGCAGCTCCTCCCCCCGGTGGGGGCGCGCGCTCCTTTATTTAAGTATCTCCAGAGACTTTCATTTAAGGAATCATGACGACCGGACAGGATGAGAGCTCGGTCCGTGTTGCTCTGAGGTAGGTTCATTTTTTTCATGATTCCGTTTTGTCCTAAACTGGAAATGCGTAGCTGCTCTCTTAATTGACCGGCGCCACCTGTCAGTCAGCGCCACGGGCTTAGCAAACAGTGGCAGGTCCTCCTCATCTCTATCAGCAGATGCTGAACCTGCCCCACCTTCAAAGTCTCAGACCTTTTTGTTCCCTCCGTCTGCAGCCGTTTAAAGTTTCTACGTGAATCCCAGGAGTATTTTGATGACAATGTTAATAAAGTTAAATCCCGAGGTTTACTAGCAATAATGTAAAGAAGCGCAGTGCGCAGGTGCATGATGGGCCCGTTTCACTCTGGGCGGACCAGGCCCGGTTTCCAAAATCGACACAGGAGGTGGGACAAAGGCAGCCAGCCCGAGTTAGTCTGCCCTGATCCTCCTGCAGAGAGACGGCCAATCGATCAAAGACGGAATTGAGTGACAGCCGGCTGTCTGGAACTAGAGCCAGCCCTCACGGGGGGCACTCAGTCAGTCCGGCTCCTCTTTGTGTGGAGGCGGGCGGATGTTGGGTCCATGATCCGCACCTGCAGCATCGCTGCTTCTCATTTTGTTGGGAGTGTCGAAGCAGATTCCCTCCACCTCCATCTGCTGTGTGAGGGAGCTGCTCACTCACAGCCGTCCTCCATCTTTGTCTCTTTTTTTCCACTCCTTTGTTGTTAAACCTTTTTCCCAAACATAATTGCACCACAAGTGTGTATGACGTGAATGCTATTGCTGCAGCTTCTGGATTTAATTTGGAAAAGGGCAAATCTAAATATAGATGTTGCCTCATAAGGTCCACCTGAAGTTGGGGCTTTATTGTTTGATGCTGGGTTGTCTTGGAGAGCATCCAAGGAAATGTGTCAGTAGAGAAAAGAGCGTTTGTTTGTGCTGCTGATACCAGTCCAATCATGTATGGTTGCAGGAACCGTCACGTGTTTTTGTTTTCTTACTTTATCCAGAGAATTCCAGCCACACCATAGTACAAACTTTTTTGTTTCTAGGATACTTCAGTGCTGTACTAAAGAGGACATTTGCATGGTGTGTTTTTAACCCTTGTTCTATCCTAGGCACTTTAACATTGGGAGTTGGGTCATCTAGACCCACTAGACAGTGCTCTGAACCTTTTTTCTTCCATGATTTGTGATCTTCACTGGTGTCCATGGATTACATGAAATCTTTCCACCTTTATCCACCTTTGTCATGGTAGGGAGAACACGTCAATGTAAGGGTGGGGTCATCTAAGATAGCACAAGGGGTAAACACCCATTCATTTAACTCAATTATTAGTTTTGAAAAAACCTTAAAGTCTCACTATGACCATCTTTTGATCTATTGTAAAAGTGTTCCCAGTGGTTTTTTTGGTTGTAGTCAAAGGTGTTGTTTTATGGGACATAATTACTGAAGAGCGGCAATAGTTCGTTAGATATTTGCTGCTGAGTTTATTGTTGGAGTAAGCCCCTCGTCTTCCTTTTGCTGAGAGGTCTCTGTTTACACTCTCCCCCGCTAGCTCACACCCTCAACCTAACATCATTGCAACAAAAATAGTGAGCGATATTGAAGCTATCTAGTCGTACAGTTCTGATCCAGATTGCAGCTCAGAAGAGGAAAACAAAGCGGACATGAATCTATTTTTCTGTGAGTGGATGAATCTCAATAGACCGGCGCAGGGAGCTAGCGGCCTGCCGTTGTATCTATATCATATCTATATTTTTCTAACTGCATTTTTAGTCTGATCCTGATTCACAACCATTTGAATTCAATTTAAAGCTGAGTTTTCTTGATATTTGTCCTCCATCAGAAAAATGCCACAATAACATGTTAAAAATACCCAAACCACAATTTTCCTTGAAGTGTCTTTTAAAGGACCAAGAATCCAGTATTATTGTCAGTCTATTATCACAACATATTAGACTGAAACAGTGAGTGAGTACAAAAATTTTTCCACACTCAGCCTTGAGATGTTCTGTGATTTTTCAGGTGTGACAGCAGAAGACCCGGCATGTTTGTGTTACGGCAGAAGTTGTGGTAATTTCATGGTGCGGTGAAGGCGGTCGAGCTCAATCCTGGAACGTACGCTACATTGAATAGAAAAGCTGAGAAAGTCACCCAGGCTTGTGTAGGTAATTGGTTTAAGACCCAGGCTTATCAAAACAGAGACTTTCTAGTTCTATTAAAGCCTTACAAAGACGGTGAAGATCAAAACATTTGTTGAAAGCTTGAATTTGTGACAGGAACGCAGATTTTTCTCGTGCATAAATTACTACATTACTACTATTACATTGAGGAAGAGTTGTTCAATGTCTGGGTTACATTGTTGGCCACATATTTTCTCAAGAAGCCGCAATCGTTTTCATTGAATAGAAAGGTGTACATTGAAGGGAGAGGCTCAGTTAAATGGAGTTCTTGCTTAACCTGCCTGCTAGGCGGCAGCTACAATACAAACAGAAGCTGCATGACGTATATTTTCAAGAACTGATGACGGATGAGCCGCCATCATCAAAGCAAAGCCAAGAAACTTCAGCTTTGTTTATTTGCGCTTTAACAACTTTGCATGTTGCAAATGCCTGGGATCCACCCCTAATTTTTCAGTTTGGCAAAGGCTTGTTGCTCTGCGGCGAAGTCCACCAATACTAATAATTACTTTAAAAGGCTCCTAAACCTCTTCAGACTTAAGTTGGAGGTAAGCTTAAATGGAATGAGGTGGAGGCACGCAGTGACTGGCTGGGAGGTGGAGAGAAAGCCTCAGGTTGTTGTCACGGGACAGCATAAGAGGTTGACTGAGGCGGAACGATCCTGTTAAAACGAGCTGCACAATTAGAGCTGTTGGGTTTCTTCATGTGAGTTTGACCTGCAATGTGGAGAGACAGGAGCTAGTGTGGAGGTTTACAATGTAAAAAGAGACTAGAAGCTTCTTATTGGAAAGGATAAGAGGCTCAGATCTGAAGAGTTGTGGCAACAGTCACAGAAGTGAATGATCTGTTCTTGTTAAGTAGCTGCACATGCCTTACTTTCAGACCATAAGTCACTCCAGAAAATAAGTTGCAGATGCCAAAAAAATGCATAATAAAAAAGACAAAATCATCAATTGTTAAAATGCACCGGAGTATAAGTCGCAATTTTAGGAAAACTTTATTTAACAAAATACAGGAACAAGAATGGACATTCCATTTTGAAATGCAAAATAATAACAGGAACAGACTGACTATATGCACACTACCGTATTTAGCTTCATGAAACATAAGTGGAATCGAATAACTGTGTAGTATGTTAGCGCAACATATGAACAACATAAAGAACATGCTAACAAGTTAACTAACTCCAAAAATCCCTTTAAACGACTAGATCTGTTCAAGTCTTTATCCTCTGTGTTGCTGTGGAACAACTGCGCTGTGGCCAACGCTGCTGCTTCTGCTTTGCTGTCAGTAGAAAATACTGAAACACGCATACAGTGCCCTCTAGTGGTTGTTAATGGGAAAATGAAAAGCACATGACCCTATTTTTTAAAAAGAAAATCACATATTAGTTGCACCTGAGTATAAGTTGCACCTCTGGCCAAACTATGCAAAACAACTCCACTTGTACTCCATGAAACTCTGTACTTTCTTTAAGTGTTGAAACAAATATTGATGAAAAGCATAAAAATGTAATATTTTTGATTAAATTTGATTTAAAATGGTTTATTTCAAGCAATCATAGAATAAAGCACAAAACAATACACTAAGCATTCATACATTCCTTCAAAGACGTATTTAACTTAGGATAATTAGATATTAAATCAAAGATTGCTTAAAGGGATTGGAAGAAAGCGAACTTATATAATCCCACCCCTGTTCTTCCGTAACCAATTTATTACATGATTTATTATTATTATCCAGTTCAAAACTTTTCATCTGTTATCAATGCCTTACCAACACAGTTTTAGGTCATTACGTTTGCTTAAGTATCAATAAATCACATGACAATGATGAAATACTTCATACTTATGTAAAGTAGCTATAACTATTTTGTACAATAACATACCACATACAGATCAGTTATCTAAAATCTATTCAGATTCATTTTATTAGAAAAATGAATATTCTGGTTTTGTCCTCTGTGGGAAGTGGTCTTTTGGGGGTTCAAACCCACAGAATATTTCAGTGAAGCTCTCCTTGTTACAGAATGCCAGTAAAGTTCTGGCGGTGGGCCAGGGGACGCTCAGAAACAGGATGCATGTTTGTCACCCATGGCAGCACCAGACGAGCACAAAAGCCCAACGGGTTTAAAGCCTCCCAGACCTCCATGTTTTGTTCGTGATTACTGAGGCAAGCCTGTGTGTCAGGAGCAGGAGCTGTGATGATTCCTTCACTTCACTGGAGCTACTGGAGCACTGACAGTAGAAAATAAAACGAAAAAGTCATACATGAATGCACTTATTGTTTCACCTTTTTTTACCTTTCTGTTAATTTAGGCTGATTACACGTCATGTTCCTGCTGTCTTTTCACTGTGAACTCTGACTTGTGGACATTCGTTATAAAGGTGGGACCTGCAGTGGCCCATCTGCAGGTTTTCCATGGTGACTACAACAGTTTTTTCTGGTTTTTGGTATTGGAATAAAACAAGACATTGAAAAGCAGGCTTAGATCCGGAATTAACCAGATTCTTTTTATGTCCCTTTAAAGTAGAACTATGGAGCAATACTTAGGGGGCAATTCATTTCACGAATTGAAATCGAGGATTCACAGATCAAACCACGACATGATTAACTGGTTGCTTTTTACTGGATGTGTGACAATTAAAACATTTATGTAATCACCATCATATAGACTTTTATTTTAGAAACAAGAGATCTGAATCAACAAAACATAAAAGATAAAAACACAAAGATTTAGAATGGAAAAAAATGACATTTATCACTTTAAACAATGTTACACTCAAAAGTGTTTTGTCATCTTCCTGGTTAACTTCAGAAGTAAACAATGATAAACATCACTTTTGATATGGATCATTTTACAACAAGGCCTAAAAATCTTCTCCACAGGTTTTCCATCCTCCAACTTGTGTTGATTATAGTTCCAGTAGATTGATGAATGACGACACAGAAATACCTAAAAATAATGTATTAACAACAGAAATGTTTTCCCTCATCTTTAGTGGAAAAAAACTCCCACACCAGATGAACATTTTCCAGACACATTCCTGGTACGGATTCTCTGCCATGCCAGCAGACAGTCGTGTGATGTCACGTAAGGAATCACCAGATTTTTCTAATGTTCCTAGTTAAGGATTCATATTTTTAAATTGAAATTGTAGACTATATTTAACCCATAAGAAGAATATATTTTCTTAAAAATAAAATTGTGTATTTTACCACAAACCAAGAGGACCACAGAACCCATTTCTGATCATTTTCTGTTACTGTTGTTGCCATGAGTTCTTATGGATTAAAACAAAATTCTTTTTTTATGCTTTATTTCAGTAAACTGAAATTCAATCTCTTTTTTTCATCTATGAAAAACACTCAATAGTTTTACTTTGAAATGTGAAGCTTCACTGCCACTTTACTTTAAAGATGTATCTACTTCTGATAACGGTAGCGAATTCAGTTTGTTTGGTTTATATACTTAAAATCAACATTATTCAGGAATTTTAGAGTGATAATTGCAATGTCCAAAGTCTTTTTTATTTTACTATGCTCTACTATAGTTTATAAGGATTACAAATCTGCTATCTTGGACGTCCCAAAAATTCATACTTGAATTTTCTAGAACAGATTGCACTCATCTGAGTATTTGAATACTCGTAGCCCTACTTTAAAGCGATTATAATCTATAGATGAAAAAGTTTGAGAAATGACTAATAAAATAAAGAATAATTGTGGTTAAAACTAATGTATTGAAG
The DNA here is from genome assembly GCF_053564925.1 of Oryzias latipes. Taxonomy (NCBI): domain Eukaryota; kingdom Metazoa; phylum Chordata; class Actinopteri; order Beloniformes; family Adrianichthyidae; genus Oryzias; species Oryzias latipes. The sequence continues at coordinate 8,591,407 of NC_136242.1, forward strand.
TCATTCTGTGATGTATTTCTCTGTTTGAAAACAATGCTTTAAACCTGATTTTTTTATATTTGCCTGTCATGATAGATGCGCAGAACAGCAATTCTTTTATTTTTATAACAAGTGAGATCAGTTTGGATTGCTTTTTTCACAATAAGCTGATTATTTGTTGCGTATTGAGCCAGGAACAGACCTCAGCTGCTGTGGCAAAGGAAAGCGATATATACATGGTGATCGTCATAATATATTAAATAAAGCATCAGTTCAGAGAGAAAGTTCACCTGTTTTTGTCCAGATGATAAAGCTAAAGTTTGTTTTAAAGAAGCCAGCGCAGTGATATACAACACTAAAGATATGTGACTAGAACTTATTTTTTAGGTGTGCATTATCACTGTGGATTATCACTTTTTAATGCACACCCAGCAGCCAATTCTCCGGACCATGAAATAAAGATGTGATAACTGATGTGATAATCTGATACTAGTGCCATGTTTGTGTCTATGACTCAGACATGCCAAGAATGCACCAGTGACATTAAACAGTATCATAGGTAAGACATTTTAACTTCACGCATGAACACATGTTCATTTGCATCTGCAAATTTCATACAGTAAAAGTGGTTTGAGTTGTTAAAAATGATGGCACAACACCAAATAAACGCAGTTCATTTGATAATTTAAAAAACACCCCTCATTTTTCAACATGGAGGGGTTTGAGAGGTGTGTCACTCACCCTCCCTCCAGACTGTCGGATCTTGCGCGTTAAGGAACAGACATGGTGTTTTTATAATGAGGTGGAAGCTCCATATGCAAACAAGAGCTATTTGTGACTGCCTGAGACCTATTGGTGATGTTATGTTGACACTTTGATGGTGGAAGTTCAGTTACATCTATGTCCTATTTGTGGCACTGGCCCTCCACTTTTAGAACCGGTCTGCTTCAGCCGAGGCCTTAACGGGACATATCTGCAGGGAGAGAAAAGGCTGAAGAACAGCAATGAAAGACAAAGCTTTAGAGAAGTTGAGGGGAAAAAAAGTGAAAATGTTCACCAAAGCAGGAAAGTGCCAACATTTGAGAGAACAGCATATTTTGTTTGGGTGTGGTTCATTCATAAGTGCTACTCTGTAGTTGCATTCAATTTAATTTGTATGAATGGCACATAGCTGTGGGAGAGCATGAGCAGGGACTTGATCTTTGTCAGACTTGCAGACATGTCCACATGTGGCGCTTCGCAGATGTGTCTTAGAGAAATGTGCTGACTCCTGACGCACTGAAAGGGATAACTGAGGTCCTCCTGCGGTGCTGTGGCCAGTCAGGACTCTATTTTGGGACAAGCAGAGTTTAAGTGCAGCCTATGCTTAGCATCATCTTAGAATGGAAGAGTCTGGTGGAGGGTAACAGTGGCCAAATACTGAAATTGTTTCCAGTGTATCCTTAAATTACCATTTGACAACCTCACTTTCCAAAGATAATGAAAACAAGATTGTTGCTATCGTGATAGTCTGAAGATCTGCTAAACCACATTTTTTAAAGATTTTCCTCTAGCAGCTTACAGTCATTCAAAACATGAAAATCTGTTGATTTACCTGTGATGACCAGTGATTATTGAATAACTGTTTGCTAGGAAAGCGGTTTTGTAATATCAAACAAGAAACCATAAGAATTTCTGAGACATGTGAATCATGCTAGCCCTAGTGCATTTAACAATTGATAATCTTAAGGTCAGCACTGTCAGCGTCCATCATAAAGTGATGCAATTAAAGTCATTTAATGTAAAATTTCCCATGTTGCACTGAGATAAACTGAACTCCACCCCTTTTGGATTGTTCCTAAAGATAAGATATTCATAACCGAGACCTATTGGTGACATTATGTTGACACTTAAATGGTGGAAGTTCAGTTACATCTATGTCCTATTTGTGGCAATGGCCCTCCATTTTTAGAGCCGGTCTGCTTCCGCTGACCCCCCCCCCCCCCCCCTCTTTTTGTATTTATATTGTCTGTTTTTCAAATTTTTAATCTGGTATTTCATTCTCTTTAGACTGATCCTGATTTGACTCCATACATTCATGTTTTAGTTTGGATAACTAGGCAAACTGATGCCAAAAAAGCTAACAAGATCAGCATGCACAACACCCGGGAAAACTCATCTAACACAAAAATTGAGATGTGGACATTTGTCATCTTACTTCTGAGTTGGAAAATTAACTGCGGAAATAACACATATTTAATAAAAAAAAGCGTTCTTTAGAGTGCCAAAGATAATATATTATCATATATATGGATATAGTTTACGTAAAAGCTTAAGAAGCTTAAGAAAAAATATTATATAGGCCCTTTAAATGTGTCTCACTGGTGCCTCTGCTGTTAAAAGTGCAATGTAAATTCAGCTAAAGTTTTCATTCAAAGTTTTCATTCAATATACCCATGAAGTTCTCCATTAGAATTAAATGTCTGGCTGACAAAAAACATCGATTGCGGGGCTAATGTGACCCTCACTGGAGGCTGGATGGTGCGTTTACCTAACTTTGCCTTCTGACTGGCTTGAACGCTGCAGACGTGGTGGTACGTGGTTGACTTAGATGATTCCTTTGTCAACAGCTCCCAGGTCAATGACCCTGGTGACTGTAAATAGTTTCATTGTGGACACTAAGTGGAAGATATTTTGGCAAATATTAATCTAGGACAACCAAACATTTTCAAACTTTTCTTGTTTTACTTAACTGCCTAAATAAAACTAAATTAAATCATGCATCTGGGGTGTAAAGTACATTAAAGCCTGTCATTAAGAAGTTTTTGATCCAATTTAGGAGACATTTTCTCTTGATTTCTGTATCATGTTTTCTGTTCTTTGAGTTCTCACCCAAAATACCATTCAATTTTTTTTTTATATTAAGACCATCAGTCATTATTTAAACATCTCTAGCTTTAATAGAACACTCAAGAACCTTAAAAAATATGTAATTTATCAAAAAGATTTTTTGGCGGGGACTGGATGTCAATGAGGAGTTAAAACTGGATCCAGTGGGTTGAAACCCAAACTCCTCTTCCATAGCTAATGATTGATATTGGGTATTTGTGCTAATGAAGTGTTTTCGACCTGTTGAAATCCATGGCTGTAGGTAAGAACTGGACTTGGTAACCCCTTCCCTCATTTGTTCCAACCAGGAAGCACCCGTTGGCTCCAGTAAGTCAAAACCCCATAGACTTCTTTGGAGAAACAAACAGTTGTTTCTCAGTCATTTTATTTGTCAGAATAACCATTCTTGCTCTGATACCTTTTTTAACATCTTGATAATCCTAAAATGATATTTTCTTCTGTGGTTCAAGTTATTCAAGTTATAAACTGACCAATCAGATGTCTCAATAAAAGTATATGGTCTCATGTCAAACATTCAAAATGTTTGATTGACTCATTCTCTTGATGACATTTTCAAGTGGAACAAGCTCACTCCTCATTGGCAAGAGTGGTTGCTATAGAAATGATGACTCAGACTTGGACCAATCACTGCTTACTGACAATTTCTGATTCCAACATGGCAAAAAAAGTGGCAACTGCATTAACTTATTTTGATGGAGGCGAAAGTAAACCATTTTCTTTGGATGACAACCCACTCATTTGATCCAGTTCTCATATGCAGTCAATGGTTTAGATGTGTAGTTCACTTTGTAGAGAAGAGTAGAGGCTTTTTCCTGGCGAGAAACAATCACATTTCTTTGTTAGTAGCTTTCTTATGATCTTACATTGAGCTCTTTTCTTGTTACAAAGTCTTCAGTAAATTGCTAGGGTGCCACTTTTTAGAGAGGGGTCCTTCTTGTGACAGCTGCTTTAAGTTTAAGCCATTTATGGCTGTGAAATACAATTAAACATCCAACACATTCACCTGGAATTTGAGTTAAGCGATCATTAAAAAAAAAAAATAAATAAATAAATAAATAAATAAAAACATGTTTGAATGATTTTTAACAATTAACTTGAACTGTTTCAACAGCAGGTTAGAACTAGTGGGAGAAAATCAACCAATGTCAAATCTTTAAAAGAGGTAAGACCAGACAAGCTTGTGTAAACATTAAGAAGTAATTTGATAGGTTTTCAGTTTAAATCATTTAATCAAAAATCTTCTTTTAAGATTAAGTCTTAGATTTGTTTCCACTTTTAAAACAGGAAACTTCATCATAGCATGTCCACAAATAAAGTAGCACCCAGCCAGAAAAAAGCGGACACTTGCTGTGCTTTCACTTTCATTTATGTCCCAATTTATTTTCTGCTGTCTGTATTGTCCTTCTATCACTTTGTTCACGGCAGAGGCTGTTTAGGCACACAAGAGGAAATAAAACTTTCAAATAAAAGAGGCTGTAAACTGTGCAAACAGCTTGAAAGCCTTGTGGTGTGATTTATTGAAGCCTCTTTAACACCAGATCTTTAGCTCTAGTATTAACATGCTTTTAACTACCGTAACTCTTCAATAACTGCTTAATTGACGTACTTCCAACAACTTCTGAAGTGAAGAAAAGCAGCCTTATGCTGAAATGCAAAACAAAGTGCTTACATAATCAACAAAATATATAGTGTTAAAAAAGCAGCATTGTGTCACTGTGCAGCTCTTTTACATTAACTACCTGTTGCACTTTAGGTTACCTATGTGTTGGACCTTACATTAGCTACGTGTTAGACTTTACGTTAGCTACATATTGCACTTGATGTTAACTACGTGTTGCAGTATACGTTAGCTATGTATTGCACTTTACCTTAGCTATGTGTTACACTTTATGTAAGCTATGCGTTGCACTCTACATTAGCAATGTGTTTCACCACATTTCTTCAGGTCAGAATCAGCCGATTCACGTTGATTGCATAAACAGTCAAATATTTATGGTATGTAAAAGAGCGTGTGTTATTTAGATGTTACTGGTGACATCTCCAATGGTAACCCTTGTGCTATCTTAGGCACTTTAACATTGGGAGTTGGGTCATCTAGACCCACTAGACAGTGCTCTGAACCTTTTTTCTTTAATGATTTGTGATCTTCACTGGTGTCCATAGATTACATGAAATCTTTCCACCTTTATCCACCTTTGTCATGGTAGGAAGAACACATCAATGTAAGGGTGGGGTCAATAGGATAGCACAAGGGTTAAATGGTTAAAAGGCAACAATGACTCCTGTGCTCTCTAGTAAAACCACCACAGTTCTTGATGAAAAGCACTAAATTCACGGACACAAAGCCCTGCTGTTCTCACCCTTTCACCTGAGAAGCTGTGAACTCATGTCAGTTGATGAAGAATTGCTCCGGTGCCCTCAAGCAACCCCTGTATCCTGTTCCACTTTCATTCTTGACTTTTGGGATGATCCCCCTGATGCCTTGTCTGTTGCCCTTTTCTCTATCTCCCGCTCAGAAAAGGCGGCTGTTCTCTGACCCCTGACATTTAGGAAAATGCATCATCATTATCGGCATGCCACTAGGATTTAAAAAAATCCCTCATTAAATATTTTGGAAGCACATATTCTGACAAGGACACAGGTTGAAGGCCTTGTCATTCAGCAGAGTCTGTATGTCTGTGCATATCCAGCTTTATTATCGGAGCCTGGGCTGGTAAGCTAAGGTCAGGGCAGTTTCACGGCCGCCAGGAAACCCAGTCGATGCATTCTGACAGAAAGCTGGCCTTGCATCTTTTTTTTGGAAGCTCTGACATCATAGGAGAAAGCTCAAATCACATTTGCTGCAAACATATTACAAAATGTTGCCATTTTACATTTCCCTGAGTGACTGAAATACTGTTAACTACTGCAATTGATTGTATTTTTTTATTTTCAACTTGTTAGTAAAATTAAATACTTTTTAAAACTGAAAGTGTGGGAAAATTGTACATTTATCATCTTACATGGATTACACTTTCCACTTTTTAGGCTTGGAATTAAAGACACAGATCAGGAGATAGATATGTCTTTGTGTTATTAGACATAGACATGAGCTCATTTCTGTTATTACGGTCTTTCCAACAGCTGTCATTTATCATGCAGAATGGACAGCTTTTAAAAAGATGTATTTTTAAGACTTCAGTGTCACTGTCTGGTGCTTAAACTAAAGAAAAATGAGGAAAATTATCTTATTTCTTTGTCTTCACCCCTGAACAGAAAACACAAAATGTTTTGACTCCATTGGATTAGGAATAAATAAATCCCACATTTAAGTATTTGATGGATGACAGGATGCTAAGTGCACTCATGTTATTCGGCGGCCCCGCCTCATTACATCTCTGTCTGCCAGAGCAGCATTATATCCTGCTGGGATCGGATTAGGACTCGAATCGGCTGCCCCTTCTAGCAGTTGCTATGGCAACCCCCCATCTTTTATGCCTCACGCTTCACAGAGGAGTTTGAATACTGGCAACAGAAGACTTCATAGCTCTGAGTGTTTTCTTTTCTTGTTTTTAAAGTTAGTGTTTGGCTTTGATAGACTTTTTCAGAAGGTGTGTGCTCCTCTGCTCATATGGTGGAGCTGATGCCACCCTGACCTCTGTGTGTTGTGGTGGGTGAGTTAAACATGTCAGACCACACTTTGGACTTTACTGTTCTAAAATGATACTATCTTTTTGAAAAAATCCTACTTTTAAGAAATATTGTTTTGCATGAACTTATATTGACATGCCAGATGGTTTCTCAGTGCTTTCTCTATGGTAGAGTTTTACATAGCAAACAAAACGGCATATATGGAACAATGTGTAGAATCTAACACATATTGAACAGTATTTAGAATTCAATTCCAGTCCAGGTGCCAACATTTTCTGCATACAATACATTTCATTATTTTGTCACTGTAAAAGCAAAAAGCCTACCCCCTTCTTATCATCAATCTGTTTACACTCTCTCCCGCTAGCTTACAACTCCTTTCACCCCAACCTAGCCTTAGCGGTGCAACAAAAATGAAGAGCAACATTGGAGCCATCCACGTGTACAGTTAGATGAGGGGAAAAAAAGACGTATATGAATCTAGTCATCTACAAGTGGATACATCAGACTTGAGCAGAGCAGGGAGTTTCTGGACAGTCCAGTATATTTTTTACGCACAAATACAATCTTTTTTCAAACAGCAATTTCTCATCTGCTCCTGATTCACAAAGATTTAATCAAAAAAATAATCAGACGTGAAATTTTTAGCTTAATTTTCCTAATATATGTTCTCCATTAGGGCTGCACGATATGAGGAAAACTCGCGATATTAGTGATCAATATTGCGATGACGATATAACTTGCGATATATTAACAAATAGCAAAACAACCAAAAACATTTCCATTTCACTGAAACAGTTTAAATAAGAGACAAAATAACTGCAATGATACTTCAAATAACCCTAGTCTACAAAGGAGGCAAGCATCTATTATAAAAAGGGTCCATCCTATTGGTCAAATGCATAAATGGTTTTATTTGATTGGTTAAATACTTCAAGCTGCCTTAAGATTGTTTTAGCACATTTATGGTAACCATTTATTGCAATTTTCACCAACTTTAGGGATATGCGTATTGCACAACCTGATATCACGATAATGATAAATTTGCGATTTATTGTGCAGCCCTATTCTCCGTCATGAGAAAAATGCTACAAGCACATGTTAAAAACACCAATAACATGACTTTCATCTGAGTGGGTGTTTAAAGTAAAAGCTGGAGTTTGGAGGGCTTCTTAAAGTGAAGCCTCATGTCACAAACTGTTAAATTTATTCAGCCTTTGTACAAGCTAGTGGAGCTGTCAGCTCCTGCTGTTTTGCAGATGTAATTCTCTGTATACGTGTGTAACAGGTTTTTTTTTAAATCAATGTTCTATATTTTGTTACAAACTACTTCTGTTATTGTATGCACAGAAAATATTGATATTTAAATTTTTTTTTCAAAGTTCTATCAGATATGTTCCATTATGACATGATCTTTTTTTCCCCTTATGAGGCATTTCATGATAATCATCAATCCAGTATGGCCATATATAATAATGATGATAATGATGGTTATCTGTGCACATATACATGTGTCACTGTTGTTAGTAAATCTATTTTTAGTGTTTGGCAGACTCTTCAGATTTAAGGTTGTCTTTCAGAGCCTTTAACTCTTTAATAGGGTTCATTCAATTGGGTTAAAGAAAAAAGACAAACCCATCTCATCAGCTATTACACTGACAAAAAATATAAACGCAACACTTCTGTTATTTCTCCCATTTTTTATGGTATGAACTCAAAAGATGTGAAACATTTTCCACATACACAAAATAACCAGTTCTCTGAAATATTGTTCACAAATCTGTCTAAATCTGTGATAGTGAGCACTTCCCCTTTGCCAAGACAATCCATCACACCTCGCAGGTGTGCCATATCAAGATGCTGATTAGACAGCATGATTATTGCACAGGTGTGCCTTTGACTGGCCACAAGAAAAGGCCACTCTGAAATCTTCAGTTGTATCACACAGCACAATGCCACAGATGTCGCAAGTTTTGAGGGAGCGTGCAATTGGCATGCTGATAGCAGGAATGTCCACCAGAGCTGTTGCTAGAGAATTGAATGTCCATTTCTCCACCATAAGCCGTCTCCAAAGGCGTTTCCGAGAATTTGGCAGCACATCCAACCGGCCTCCCAACCGCAGACCACGTGTAACCACACCAGCCCAAGACCTCCACATCCAGCATGTCCACCTCTAAGATCGTCTGAGACCAGCCACTGGGACAGCTGCTGAAACAATCGGTTTGCATAACCACAGAATTTCTGCACAAACTGTCAGAAACCGTCTCAGGGAAGCTCATCTGCATACTCGTCATCCTCATCGAGGTCTCGACCTCACTCCAGTTCGTCGTCGTAACCGACTTGAGTGGGCAAATGCTCACATGTGATGGCATCTGGCATGTTTGAGAGGTGTTCTTTTCACGGATGAATCCCAGTTTACACTGTTCAGGGCAGATGGCAGACAGCGTGTGTGGTGTCGTGTGGGTGAGCGGTTTTCTGATGTCAATGTTGTGGATCGAGTAGCCCATGGTGGTGGTGGGGTTATGGTATGGGCAGGCATCTGTTATGGGCGACAAACACAGGTGCCTTTCATTGATGGCATTTTGAATGCACAGAGATACTGTGACGAGATCCTGGGGCCCATTGCTGTGCCGTACATCCAACAACATCACCTCATGTTGCAGCATGATAATGCACGGCCCCATGTTACAAGGATCTGTACCCAATTCTTGGAAGCTGAAAACATCCCAGTTCTTGCATGGCCAGCATACTCACCGGACATGTCACCCATTGAGCATGTTTGGGATGCTCTGGATCAGCGTATACGACAGCGTGTTCCAGTTCCTGCCAATATCTCCGGTTCCGGGTTACACGGCAGGACGCGTGGCGTGCCTCTCTGCGAATACAACTATTTTCAAATTACTTAAAAGGTTGATTTTCAAAAAAGAGAGCTGACCATGCCCCCGAAGAAACCCCAGGAATATGAAGATCTCAAAAAGACTCTTGACATTATTCAAGAAACGCTGAAAAGTTTTATGGAACAAGTGTCGGCTAAGCTAACGCCACTTTGGGATATGATGGAAGAGTTCCGAAGATTTCGGGCTCAAAACGAGCAGCGAGAAAACCAGGTCAAGATTCTGGAGAAAAGACTGGACGATGTGGAACAGCAAGTAAGGATGAATAATGTCATTCTCACTGGAGTACCAATCAAGCCTCGAGCTAGCACTGCTAATGCTAGCGCTAGCGTAGCTAGCAGTGCCAATACGGAGATCGGTGCTGTGTCTCTGGATCACCAAATACATTCATTTCTCACATCTAAAGGGATTTCCCTGGATCTCAATACCATCGAGACCTGCCACCTGCTCCCCAGGAGAAAGGAGACGGATAAACCAGCGATCCTCATCAGGTTTGTGAATCACAAACACAAGCTAGCTTTGATGAATCAAAGGAAACACCTGAAAGGTTCGGCTGCTTATCTGAACGACCATCTGTCCAGAAGGAATGCTGAAATCTCAAAACATGCACGGCTTCTCAGGAAGCGTAAGCAGATTGAGAACACTTGGGTTAAAGGCTGCAGGATTTATGTCAAACCGCTCGGTCCAGAGGACCGGTCCAAGGTTGTGGTTGTGAACACCATGAAAGACTTTGAAAAGTGTTTGATCACGGTCGTCTGAAACAACGTGGAGTAATAAACCAAAGAGCCAAATAATTTTTTTTTTTTTTTTTTTTTTTTTTTTTAACTTGTCCTGTCCAACAGCTGGGCAGACAGATGAGAGCTGAGGGCCTCTTGTGTTGGACAGATTTTACTTTAACAAGAGGGGTTATTAATCTTCAGACAAACCAAAGGTATGTCTGGATAAACCCCTTTTGTAATTGAGGCCAAACTTTATTAATTTCAATCATGTCTGAAAATCTTTGGTGTTGGACCGGACGGAAAAGGAAAGAGGGGAAGAAGAGAGAGGGACGATAGAGAGAGGGGGGGTAGGGGGTGATAATAGGAGGGGAAGGGGGATAAGACCATGAAGCAGCATAAAGCAACAAGTTTACTGGTTGTTAATCATTATGATAAGGTTCAAATGTAGTACAATAAGGGCGGAGCCTGTCCACACACACACACTCAAATGTTATAAACACACCTGCTAGCTGCAAAAAATGTCCACCTGTCGATATGTATACAAAACAGATAGTGTTCACACGCATACTTATGCCTTAAAACCAACTAGTGTGAAATATTTCAGTCATTCAGTCATTCAAACTGTTAGTGCAAAGGTGAGCTAACACCTGTGCTCAGGTGAGTGTTTATGTTCTTCTAAAATGGATGGTGGAACGTGGAAAGAAGGAGGGAGAGTGCCCAGCCATCCCCGCCCCAAGACCCCCACCGCAGCAGCAGCGGCAGCCGGAATCCCCCCAACACCACACGGGAACCGGCAGGGAACAACCGCCGCCCGGGCGACCAAGCCCGCCACCCAGGCCAGGGCCAGCAGGACCGCCGCAAGGCCCCCAGAGCCAGAGAGCAGGGAGGCACGGAGGGAGAGAGAGCGCCGCCCCAGCCCAACCAGGAGAGCAGCCCCCCCGCCGCGCCGGGAGAACCCAACGCAGGGCCCCACCGGAGAAGGACGCCCATAGCCCCAGACGAGCACCCCACCACCACCCAGGAGTTCCGGGCATCCCCCCGCCCCAACCCCAGGTACGAGCCAGGACCCCCCAAGGGAGACCCGCTCCGCACTCCAGGCAGCCATCCGCCCGGCCCACGGTTGGTCCAGGGAGGAGCGAGGCAGGGGCCCGCCGCCCCCGCCCAAGAGGGGGGAACCCCGGGGAAAAAAGAGGGCCCACATGGGGTGTTGTAAATATGGCCCGACCAGGCTCGGCCACAGTTGGAAATTTGGCGGGGCCCAGCGCTCAGGAGCAAGGACCAGAACCCACCCCCCAGGGACACGAACACTCCCGGGGGCACGAACACTCCCGGCCAAATAATTTCAAGAGATATGACACGTGGATTCATCACTTTAACGTAACCTGAATAACAGCAGAGTTCTGACCTGCAGACAACTTGACCTCAACTTTCACCGCAGCTGATATCAGCTGAAGAAGGATATGGACCTGAATCTAATGTCTGCAGACATAACATCAAAGAGAACTATAAACTCTGTTTTGAACCCAGGAGATCAGCTGTTATCAGTAAAAGAAGAAATACCAACCTTGGACAATCGACAGTTATGGACCCTTTTTACTCTTCCCCTACAGCAGGGGTCGGGAACCTTTTTGGCCAAGAGAGCCATAAACGCCACATATTTTTAAATGTAATTTCGAAAGAGCCATACAATAATGTAGCCATACAATAATGTAGCGTCCCTTTCCCACACTGAGGCACGGAGACTTAACCTCTTTTAAGGTTCTTTATTCTGGTTACTGCAGACCGCAACAAACGCCGTAAAATTAATTCAGCAACTCCTCAATCTCTCCTGTCGACACGAGAGCGCTTCTACCAACTTTATTTTCACCTGCTCCCGCTGCAGCCCTCCCATTTCCCTTATTCGGCCCATAGCTGAACCCCATTGGTCCAAACTACCTAACAACGGGCTGAGCGACAGAACTGAGAGCCAATCAGATCTCTGCTTGATGCGGTCAATGAACTCCAGAACTTTTAACGCGGCCCAACAGCCAAGTTAAACTCAGTCCGTGACAATATGTTTAAAACTAAATATACAAGTGAATGTGTGCATTTGATTTAATTTCAACATTTTTAAAGTACAATAAGTCTGTGGATTCTTTTTTAATAACATTGTTATGCTGTTGCTAATAAATGATGAGTATTTCTCGTGGTAGTTTTGCTGATGGTCTAGTCTGGTTGATCCGTGGTGAGTTTCTGCTTCATGCAGGCGTTGAGACTTTAAACGTCATCGTAGGTCTGAATGTTCTGTAGATGTGAGACAGACTGATCACATGCAGACGGGGAGCCAAACACACACTCACACACTGCAGTGAGTGACGGGAAGCGGGTTTTACGTTTTTACAATCCCTGCGCGATTCACCTGCTGCCTGTCCCCACAACCCCCCCCACCCCCTCTGGTTTCTTCCTCACACATCCCGTCCCCGCAACTCCGCGCTCTTTCTCAGAGACGGGAGCGCGCAGTTTTAGGCACGGCAATTCACAGGTTTCCGGCTGGTACAAACTCTGTGAAATAATAGATAATAGTAACTGATAGCGCTGGCGCAGATTTTTCTCTCCAAGCACCGCTACTACTGTGCGCCTCTGGCATCGCATCGCGCCCGAGAAGGACTGGTCTAATGAAAAAAAAAAAGTATAATTAAAGATTTGTCTGCGAGCCACATGTGACCATCAAAAGAGCCATATATGGCTCGCGAGCCCTAGGTTCCCGACCCCTGCCCTACAGCATTTCTTTATTATAAAAAAAAGTAAAAAAATAAATAAATAAAAAAATGATTAATGATTAATCACTTATTGAAAATTGTTAAATTGATTGACTTTTAATGATATTACTACACTTTCTCCAAAACTTGATAAATTGATTCAAAAATCTTTCCTAATGTAGCATAATTTTGCACATGTTTTTAACTGTTGATACTTGATGCAATTTCTGCTATGAAAATTCCTGAAGCAGTGTTGTCTGCTTTAATAATATAGTATTATGTTTTATTCATATGAATGGCTTTTATAAGTAACATAAGCTGCATATATTTCATATGACTGATCTGCATTTGCCATGTTGATTTCTAAAATAGTTATTTTTGACGTAATACTTAAGTAATTCATCTTTGTCATGTGCTTTATCGATATCTTATGATTTTTAATTCTGTGTGATTAAAAACTGGGAACGGGATATTGATAAATCATGTAATAAAATGGTTACAGTATAATCTGGGTGGGATTATATAAATTCGCTTCCTCCCACTCCCTTTCAAGCAATATTTATTAATATGTCTAATTATCCTAAGTTTGATTAGTTACTGTATGAATGTATAACTGATGTTTATATTGCTGTTGTGTATTATTTCTACTTAATTTGCTTGAAATAAACCATTTCAAATCAAATCAAATATCTAGCAACTTCGCACAGCCATTGAAGAAGAGTGGACCAACATTCCGAAGGACACAATAGACAACCTGATCAACTCTATGCGAAGGAGATGTGACGCACTTCATGAGGCAAATGGTGGTCACACCAGATACTGACTGAGTCCCCTGACCCCTCAATAAAACAAAACTTAAGATTTTAGAGTGGCCTTTTCTTGTGGCCAGTCTAAGGCACACCTGTGCAATAATCATGCTGTCTAATCAGCATCTTGATATGGCACACCTGCGAGGTGTGTTGGATTGTCTTGGCAAAGGAGAACTGCTCACTATCACAGATTTAGACACATTTGTGAACAATATTTCAGAGAACTGGTTATTTTGTGTATGTGGAAAATGTTTCACATCTTTGAGTTCATACCATAAAAAATGGGAGCAATAACAGAAGTGTTGCGTTTATATTTTTGGTCAGTGTATTTATGTAGCAAACAGAATAAAATGGATGATTACTTGCTTGTGAAATAAACCACCTTACCTATATTTAACTGTAAGCACTGGCCTGCCAAATGTGTTTGGTCTTGTCACCTCTTATGTCTCCTGCTCACTCCGGTTTTTCTTGTCCTCCTCTCAGACTTGTCAGTCTAATTTGTAAAAAGAAGCATTGAAATTTACGTTTGGAGCCTGGCAGCAAGTCAATTCCTCCTGAGGAGCATTACTTCTGACACGAGTCAGTAAAGCTGTGGTCTGTCTGCTCATTGTCTGCAGTGACCTCTGAGAATATCACTGCAGTTTCTGTGCACTTCCTTTTATTCTTTAGCTGTGTGTCCTGGTTAACTATTACGAAGAAAAATTTTACAATAGTAATATTTTTAAAAATGTTGTGGGTTTTTAGCATGTTTTCCCTAAAAACTAGACTGTCATTTTTAAATCTGGTTTATGGTATAGGTAAAGGGGTTTATATCTATATAGATAGATATACAGTCAGTACCATAAATATGTGGACAGACACATTCTTTCTAATTTTATTTCTGTGCATTACCACAGTGAATTTTAAATAAAACAACTCAGATGCCATTGAAGTGCAGACTTTCAGCTTTTATGAGATCCACGTCTACCATAAAAAGACTGCATGAAAGTAGATACAGAGGGTACACTGCAAGATGCAAGCCACTCATAAACCTCAAGAATAGGAAGGCTAGATTGGACTTAGCTAAAAAGCATCTAAAAAAGCCAGCACAGTTTTGGAAAAACATTCTTTGGACAGATGAAACCAAAATCAACCTCTACCAGAATGATGGCAAGAGAAAAGTATGGAGAAGGCGTGGAGAAGCTCATGATCCAAAGCACACTACATCATCAGTAAAACACTGTGGAGGCAATGTAATGGTCTGGGCTGCATGGCTGCTAGTGGCACTGGGACACTAGTGTTTATTGATGACGTGACACAGGACAGAAGCAGCCCAATGAATTCTGAGGTGTTCAGAGACATACTGTCTGCGCAGATCCAGGTGAATCCAGCCTAACTGATTGGGCGGTGTTTCATAATACAGATGGGCAACGACCCAAAACATACACCCAAAGCAACTCAGGAGTTTATTAAAGCAAAGAAGTGAAATATTCTTGAATGGCCAAGTCAGTCACCTGATCTTGACCCAATTGAGCATGCATTTCACTTGTTGGAGACTAAACTTCAGATAGAAAGGCCCACAAACAAACAGCAACTGAAAGCTGCTGCAGTAAAGGCCTGGCAGAGCATTCAGAAGGAGAAAACCCAGCATCTGGTGATGTCCATGAGTTCAAGACTTCAGGCTGTCATTGCCAACAAAAGGTTTTCAACCAAATATTAGTAATGACAATTTTGTTTTCAGTTCTTTCATTTATCCAATTACTTACGAGCCCATGAAATGAAGGGATTGTGTTTAAATAATGCTTTAGTTTCTCCCATTTTTATGCAATCTTTTTGTTCAACCCATGGAATAAAAGCTGAAAGTCTGCACTTCAATGGCATCTTAGTTGTTTTATTTCAAATTCACTGTGGTAATGTACAGAAACTAAATTAGAAAGAATGTGTCTCTGTCCAAATATTTAGGGTCCTGACTGTACACTTAGGTTGTGTCCGAATTCCTTCCCTACTCACTACATAGTGCGCTATATAGTGTGTTCGCCATTTTGTATTGCTGTCCAAATCTACAATTCCAAAATCAAGTGCCCAAGAAATTTCCCAGTCACACCACTGTGAGTAATCAGGAGATGTCCCCTCAGTGCCCTACCCGCCAATTCTAACTGCACCCCCTTAGTACACACACCCTTCACCCCTCAAAATATACATTCCAACATAAACACACACACATGCACACACACACCCTCACAAACACACACACACACACACATTTCGCAAGGACCTTGGACCATCTGTCCCCTACCCCATCCCATGTTTACAACAACCCTCGTGGGCCCCCCTTCTCCCCGGGGTGCCCCCCTCCTGGGCGGGGGCGGCTGGCCCCTGCCTTGCTCCTTTCTGGACCAACCGTGGGCCGGGTGGGTGGCTGCCTGGAGCACAGAGCGGGTCTCCTTTGCGGGGTCTTGGCTCGTACCTGGGGTTGGGGCAGGGGGATGTCCAGAACTCCTGGGTGGTGATGAGGTGCTTGTCTGGGGCTGTGGACACCCTTCTCGGGTGGGTCACGGCGTTGGGCCCTCCTAGCGCAGCGGGGGGGCTGCTCTCCTGGTTGGGCGGGGGCAGCACTCTCTTTTCCCCCCATGCCTCCCTGCTCTCTGGCTCTGGGGGCCTCGCGGCGGTCCTGCTGGCCCTGGCGTGGGTGGCGGATGTGATCGCCCGGCTGCTGCGGCGGGGTTCTTTTAATGGGGGTGGCTGGGCACTCTCCCTCCTTCTTTTCACATTCCACCATCCATTTTAGAAGAACATAAACACTCACTTAAGCACAGGTGTTAGCTCACCTTAGCACTAATAGTTTGCGTGATTGATTGAATGAAATATTTCACACTAGTTGGCATAAGTATGTGTGTGTGAACACTATCTGTTTTGTGTACATGTTGACATGTCGACATTTTTGCAACTAGCACGTGTGTTGATAACATTTGAGTGTGTGTGTGGACAGGCCCCACCCTTTGAGATTTGTTTTACATCTGAACCTTACCGTACTGATAAACATCCAGAAACTTGTTGCTTTTTGCTGCTTCATGGTTTTACCCCCCCCCCCCCCCCCCATGATCACCCTCCTGACCCCCCCCCCCCCAACATCCCTCTCTCCTCTCTTCTTCCTTTCTTTCCTTTTACGTCCGGTCCAACGCAAAAGATTTTCAAATATGATTTAAATGAAGAAAGTTTGGCCTCGATTACAAAAGGGGTTTATTCAGACATACCTCTGGTCAGAAGATTCATAACCCCTGTTGTTAAAGTAAAATATGTCCAACACGAGGCCTTCAGCTCTCATGTCTGCCCAGCTGTTGGACAGGACAAGTTAAAAAAAATAAAATAAAAAGATCTTAACTTCGTGACATCGATAACGTTGTATCCGCTATTCAGAAAAAGAAAAAAAAAGTAGTGAGCATGCTGTGCGAATTGCTTTTCAAATTCAGGTACATAGTGCCGCACTATATAGTTTTTTAGTAGTTAGGGGTTAGAGTGGGAATTCGGACATCACCTTAGACTTGTTGAGGAATTTGATATGTACCAAACAGTAGCTGTAGCCAACCCAGCTACTGTTGGGTGAAGACGGGGTTTCGCCTGAACAGGTCACCAGTCTGTTGCATGGGCATACCAACCACACACACATATACAGGGACAATCTATAGAGTCTCCAATTAACCTATATGAAGCATGTTTTTGGACTGTGGGAGAAAAACAGAGCCACACATACAAGAGGCGAACATGAAAACTCAACACAGACCGGAGTTGAACCAGGGCGTTCTCGCTGTGAGGCAAGAGCAATGACCACTATGCCACTATGCAGCAGCCAATTAATGTAGATCTGTTTTACAGGAAACTTTTCCAAAATGATCCAGTGGTCAAAATTTAGCAGCTTTTTTTTGTTTTGTATTGCATACTGTATACTGTCTGCTTCTTTTGGAGTTTTTCAGTTATGCAAGGACATGTCATAACCTCCACCCAGGACATAACCTCCTCTTGCCTCTCCCTAGCCGTTGAATCCTCCAGCCGTGGCGTTGGTGTCAACACTGGGGTCCAGAACACAATGGTCGCTCTGTAGTCCACTCAGTATTGTTTTCTTCTGAACTCGGGGCTACAATGAGGCCCTTATCCCAACTTGGTAGAAACGTGAAAACTCACTGTCAGGTGCCTTTCTTTCAGACTTGTTTATGAGATGAACCCAAGAAGGATGTGGAAAATGTGTGCGTTACCATAGCAGCTTGTAATCATAAAAAGAAAATGGAATAAAAAATAAAAACAAGTAAATGTACAAACAAACAAATAAGGTGGTATTATAATAATTCAAAAACTAGTTACAACAATGCTGGCAAAAATGTGCAAGAATGTGCAAATGTTATCTGTTCTACTTGTCATTTAAAGTAGAGGAGCCCCTACCCATCTCCAACTTTAATGTAACCTTTGACCAATCAAATCCATGATCTTTATTTTGCTTTTCCAAATTAAAAAAAACAAATCTGTAACACAGTGTCCTGCTGCTAGACACTTCACAGCGGTGCCTCTTCCAGTGAATTCTTCTGCAGATCAGTTGCACTGAATTAAGCATTTCTTTGTTCCTGCACTTTGATGCTGAAGCAAGCTGACAGCTTGTGATTTATCGAAGAAAACAGGCATGATAATTAATCTTAGGCCTGCTTTGTCATGCTAAGAGTTGAGTTTCTTTTAAATGATTCATAAGAAAGCATGTCTCTATGTCCTGGGTGACTGGTTTTTCTGACTGGCATGAATCCTAACGCACAGTCACCAGGTGTCTACCCCTGTGGATGGGTTTCCCAAAATCCTGATTGTAATTGCTTAGATGTTTAGTGATTTTTTTTTACATAGTTTTATAATATTTTCATGGTATCATTATAAGAAAACATTTGCTGCTTATTTGATGGGCTTTTGATTCCTGTCGTTGTCCTCTCTTCTTATCCACATAAGTAACTGATTGTAGTTTTGAAATGACCAACGTTGCATTACTGTCATGCAGTGAGTCAGATTGTCATTATCAAGGACAAACACAACATGTGCAAACTAACCCAGCTGGTAGGTTTTATGGAAGAGCACAATGGACGGCCAAAGCTACATAACAAATGTAGTACATGAAATACCTACTGTACATTGTGATTTTGTTGTGTTACTTTGTCTCCCTGTAGTCAAGGGGGGGACAGTAACATTAGCCTCCTGCACAGAAAAATAGTTTTGCTGGTCAATGCAGATTGTGTAGACAGAGCAATGGTCTCCAACTATTTCAGGCCATGGACCGGTTTAATGTTGGACAATATTTTCACGGACTGGTCTGAGCGGGGGCAAAGTTTCTTTTAATAATTTTAAGCTTCTGGTTTCTGAAAAATATTTTTCACGTTAAAATGCTACTACAAGAAATTTGGTTTAAAAAAAAATCTAAAAACATTGGTAGATTTTTTTTTTTTTTTGCAGGTGTCAAGGATTTGGTGAAGGAAAATTGTTGATTTGTAGAAGTTGTTTTTGATTTGTAAAAATTCAATAAAAGCAACTTTACAGTCGTACCCCCCAATAGATCGCCATTATAACACTCAACCCGGTCTTGGATCATCTTTCAGAACAAGAACATTTTGCATATTTTTTCTTTTACATAAATCCCGACTCATTGTGTGATAATTTTCAAAACAGGAACATTTTCTGTGCTATAAAACCCCCTTAATCTCCCTTTTACATGATTCCTCATCTTCCGCAGGTCGGCAACTTTATTTGATTGAATTTTCATTTTCTGTCAAACATTTGCGCTGGTTTAAACTTAGACTTTGATGTGTGAAGATAAAGATGAAGACTTCAAAGTGGATGCTAGTAACCAGATGCTAATTCCAGCTGCGTCAGACTTTTAAGGTGTGATGGTTAAATAAAGCAAAATAAAATTATGCAACCGTCGTAAAACTGGTATTTTCTAAATATAATATAAACATGAATCCAGCTAACTGCATCTTTATCATCCGTGGATCAGGCAGAGTGGAGCGACCGCCGGTGTGTGTGAACAACTGTCTCAATAAATCTGAATGTCGAGGAAAACTCCTGGTTTTGTCTGTAAAAAGCAGCTTTATTTTTATTTCAGGTCGAAGACCTATATTCGTTTTCCCCACTGGTTCTTTTTTCCCCAAAGAAACTTTCCAAGAACATATTTTTGCTTGTTTTCCATTAGCGTTTTAGCTTTGGGCTACTAACTTAGCGATCTGAGCAGCTGCTGAAAGTAACGTGACGTGTCAAGACAGACAGATGTGGTGAACAATTCAATTCAGTTCAATTTTATTTGTATAGCCCAAATTCACAACAGTTGTCTCGATGGGCTTCGTATAGGTAATTGAAAAAGTAGAACATTAAATCAGAATCCTCTAAATAAACAAAACTTAAATAACTGATGTTAGCGTATGCATTTTCTTTTCTGTCTGCGGCCCGGTACCAAGTGGCCCACGGACAGGTACTGTGTTATCGTAAAGGTGACCAGTTCAGCTACCACCCCTTCCCCCATTACCTTTTAAAGACCTTCTCCAATAATCTTTTAAACTACAGGTATTTTCAAAACCGTCTTTTAAAAACCTGTGAAATTGTCTAGGACACAGTTTCTGCAGAGCAGCAGTAATTCATTAGAAATTCCCTTCTGAGCGCAGAGAAAGCCCAACCACCCTTCCAGTCACCCATAACTGAGCTTTTAGATGCCCTAAGCCCTCAGTGCAATATTGGTGCTATCCAATCATGCAATTCTGATACAGATTCCAGTTCAGACAAGGAAAGCAAAGATGTTCTTGAATCTATTTGTCTGCATCAGAATGGAGCAGAGCAGGGAGCTTGTGGCGCGCCCAATGTGTTTTCTATGTAACAAATATGCTCTGTTTCAAACCGCATTTTTTCTTCTGCTCTTGATTCACAATGATTTCAATAAAGAAATACTTTTTGAACTTAATTTTGCATCCTTTCCTGCAGAATCCGTCCTCAGCTGGCCAGAGAGAAGATTGAGGGATGCCACATATGTACATATGTGATGCCCGGAGAGCCTCAGGTGATCCTGGGGAAAGACAAGGCCTTCACATACGACTTTGTGTTTGACATGGACTCCCAGCAAGACGCCATCTACTCCACCTGCACAGAGAAGCTAATCGAGGGCTGTTTCGAGGGCTACAATGCCACTGTGTTTGCATACGGACAGGCAAGTGTTTGTGTTCACCATCACAGCAGTGTTGTTGACAGTGTTTCATAGCTGGGCGGATCTGAGGGCATTGTCTCCTTCTGCGTGTGTGGTTTTGAGAAAGGGGGGGAAATAGATGTGCCACCTAGCTGTACAAGTACAAGTATAATAGCAAGTATTTGAAAAAAAAAAATAAAAAAGCTTTTTTACTTAAATGTTGGCTCACAAAAACCGCAGGTGTTTTGACCTTGCAGGTTCCTGTGGGGCCTATCGTCTTTATATCCACTGCCTTCCTGCTTAAATATGATGACTTTCTGGTGCATTAATGCTCATCTGTGTTTGGAAGGTTCAGCAACCTTAGTAACAATTTTTACACAAATAAAAAAACAAAACGGAACAATCCAGTGAAAACCTGAGAAAACAACATAAGAGTAAAGATTTTATTAATTAAATTTCCTGCCTGATTACAAAATTGTTCTTTTTAAAAAAAAAATGCTTCTATAATGCTTCTATTCATCATCCTTTGATCTATTTTTGAAGTGTTCCCAGTGGTCTTGTAATTATGATCATGCAGTTTTTAGACAAAATCAAAAAACCTGTGTTATTTTCTAGGACATAGTTTCTGCAGAGCGGCAGTAGTTCATTAGAAATTCACCTCGGCATCATGAGGTTACTATGTGAGCGCATAGTAAGCCTTCCCATGATCCTTTTGTTTACACTCTCTCCTGCTAGTGTACAGCCACTCGCAACTGCATGAGATCTGTCAATCATTTTCATACAAAGAAATGTCTTCTCTTAAGTATTTTTCTAACCTATAAGAATGAATTTTGTTTTTGTTCTCTCTTAAGTCCAGACCCTCCATTGCTGCATTCCAGTGCTTTCCTTTAACATTAAGCCCCGTTGCCTTGGTGAAGCACTAAGTCCTTGCACTCTTTTTCGACAGTTATTCATCTTTAATGTCTATATTGGCCTGAATTTCTCTTTGCTGTCAGTGCTGACCTACTTGTGAAAGCTTCCAGAGGACGAAGCAGTGGTTGGTTTGGCCTGGATCAAACTCATTTGCTTTGGTGTCTCTCTTTATTGGGACTAATCTAGATTTAGACCGACCCACTTGGCTGCCGTAAGAGATTGTGGACCTGCTGGATTTCGAACAGAAGCTGACATTAGTACCAGTGTGAGCAGAGATTACCTATCTATAGGTTTTAAAGGATCTCCGTTGTTAAAGGGTCTCTCAGGAAAAAAAAAAGACAATTCTAAAGCTGTTATTTAGTAAAACATCAATGTTAACAATCATAAAAATAAAATGCATGATTTGGTAATTTAAAATAAAAAACAAGTTTCTAGGATCTTCACTACATGTGATCCGATTAAAAAAAATCCAAACAAATAAATACAAATTTGAATATTACATTAAAGGAAATGCATACATTTAGAATAAAATTCAAGGAATTTCATTTGGATATCTTTTCTTAAACTTCATTTTGGTGAAGCCTCTCCTGCATGTTGTGATAAATCGGAGATACTGCTGAGGATCAGCTTAATCTGGATTGAAAGTCTTGATCCAAAAAGAACAGATTTGCTTTTTTCTTTGAAACTCGAGCTGTTTACGAGTAAAACTGACACAAAATCGGACAGTTTTTAAGTGGACAAAAGCCGGATAAGCATGCAGACGAACCTGAGATCTCATTCAAAATAAAGCATCTTATCCTAACATGCTTATTCAAAAACTTTTTACCTGGTCATAGTAAGTATTTGATTAAACATTTACAAGGATAAAAAAAACAAAAACTATAAATTACTATTACTATTATTTGTTACTATCCAAAACTGAAATGTTTGTAATGTGTGACACTTGAAAAAAAATTAGCAAGATGAAAGAGACATGAATTCTGTCATAATGCTTTATAATGCTGCAGTGATCATACCTAAAATTATTAGTAACAAATATCATTTCAAAAAGATTTTAAAACTAAGACACATGGACTACTTACAATAACTAACGATTTGGATGATTTGCTGTTATGAAATGTATTGTTGCTATTTTCTTCTAAGAAGAAAATAGAAGAAAAGAAAATAGCCGCAGGCAGAAAAGAAAATAGCTTCAGTTTTCCTTTGTTTTGTAGATCTCTCTTTGACTGCCACTTCTGTACAGATAGACAGAGATGGAGCGAAAGAGTTAGTTGGACTTTTCAGACCTTTCCATTTTTATTTGGAGCTGGAGAAGATAGCTGAAATTGCAAACAGCTAGTAAATATTAGCAATTTTAGAATTAGAGAAGCCTCACTGAACCCAACCTTCTCATATTTTCTGTCAGCAAAGGATGCAGCAAAACATCACATGCTGTACTTGTGTGAGTGAGAACATTTGAGTAAGTTTGTTGGTTTATTTATTTAGCACATCACATGCATAACATCATGGCATAAAAACAAAAGGAGATAATGGAGAACAAAACTATAGTTTTTACACCATATCCAGCAGTTAAACATTCAGGGAGATGGAAGATTCCAGATAGACTTTTATTGAGAACACCCCAAAATAAACCAAAGACAGCAAATTAAAAGTAAAACCAAATATGTAACCTAACATTAGGAACAAAAGTACGATTTTCTTATGATTTAAATTTTATATACAGTAAATGAAGTTTGATTTGCAAGTAAGTCACAACAAATATTTGATTAAGAGTCCAATTTTTAATTTAGTTTGTAGATGGTCAAACTGTGTTGCACAGCAGGTCAGTATTAATCCATGATTTGGCTCCATTGTATCCTCTAGATGGTTACTCTTTTGTATAAAGGTTGGTATAATTTGGAAGCCTGTCTTTGAGAGTCATGTTATGGTATTCTTTTCTCTCAGACGGGCTCAGGGAAGACGTACACTATGGGGACTGGCTTTGACGTAAACATCGCAGACGAGGAGTTGGGCATCATTCCACGCGCTGTCCACCATCTGTTCAAGGGCATCGAGGAGCGCCGTGAAGCCGCACAGGAGCAGGGACGTCCGGTCCCAGAATTCAAGATCAACGCACAGTTTCTTGAGGTACACATCTGTCAGAATGGCTAATTTTTTTTTCTCTGCTTCTTTAAAGCGTGAACAAAGAAGAAAGATGATTTTGGTTTCATGATCAGGGCAGAAGCCAGGGATGTAAGGCTGACAACCTTCAGGAGCTGTGACAGAAGCTCTCATCACACAAAAATGCCCACTCTGACAATTGAAATGCCGCAGCTGTCACTGGGGGATTCAGAGGGGTCAAGCGGGAAGTGGAGTTATGTTTGTTTGGAGTACTTAACAGGAATGACAAGTTTACTTCAGCTGATGGAGAAGATTCACAGCAGGACAAATCTAGACGAGAAAAGTGGCTAAAAAAAGGAAGTTGCGCTTTACTACCTCACTTTAAAGCCAAAAGTGCTTTACAGTCACGGGCCAACGCACGCACACACACACATGCACACACACACATGCACACACACAGACACACACAAGAAATCTTTAGTAAACAACCATTGGTTTGAATCTGTCTGAGTCACCATTTCTATGGCAAACGCTTTTTGTCACTCAGGAATAAGCCTATTGGAAAGCCACACCCCTACCACTCGAAAACTGGCTCATGAGAATCTGTCAATCAAGTGTTTTGAATGTTTGATGTGAGACCACCTGCTTTTATTGAGGCTTCTGATATGTCTGCTTGTAACTTGAGTAACTTGCACTAAAAAAACACCACAAAAAAATCACTGAATACGTATAAATAAAACAATCTTAATATATACAGTACAGACCAAAAGTGTGGACACACCTTCTCATTCAAAGAGTTTTCTTGATTTTCATGACTATGAAAAGTGTAGATTCAAACTGAAGGCATCAAAACTGTGAAATTATAATTATGTGGAATTTTATACATAACAAGAAAGTGTGAAACAACTGAAAATATGTCATATTGTAGGTTCTACATAGCAGCCTTTAGCTTTGATTACTGCTTTTCACACTCTTGGCATTCTCTTGATGAGCTTCTAGAGGTAGCCATCTGAAATGCTCTTCCAACAGTCTTCAATTCAATTTTATTTGTATAGCCCAAATTCACAACAGTCGTCTCAATGGGCTTTCGTATAGGTAATTGAAAAAGTTAAACATAAAATCAAAGGATCATGAATACATAGAATTTAATAGGAAAATATTAAATTGAACTAACAAACTGACTAAGCCAAACTGGACATCCCTGCCCTTGAACACCCCTTCGCGGTAAGGAAAAACTCCTAGAAAAAAACAGATTCCGGAAAAAACGAAGAAACCTCAGGGGTGTCCACATGAAGGAGGGATCCTCCCCCAGGACGGACAGGCGAGTTACCAGAACTCCATAACAAGAATTAACTTATCTAACTCTACAATTACACATTTAAAGTCCAGTAGACGAGCTTCATCCAGCTGAAGTTGCGGGGACGGCCGGGGGCACGGAGTCGAGCCGTAGACAGGATCCACAGCCAGGTGTAGGAGCAGCAGCAGAGACGAGCCAGAGACGAGTTACACAGTCAGGAACAGGAGCACGGATAAGCCAACTGGAATCTGGAAGCGCTCCCACTCCCCAGGAGGGGAGAGGGAAAGAGGGAGAGTACATGAATCGCACTGCACAAAACAGAGGGAACTAAATGAGGAATAATAATCAAAAATAGAGAAGAGAAGGAGAGTAGAAGTAGATGAGAAAAGAGGACAGAACCCCAGTGCACCATAGTTACCCCAGCTTCAACTGCTAGCAGCTAGTCTGACAATAAGCCTCTTCAAAGAGGAATGTTTTCAGTCTAACTTTAAATGTAGAAACTGAGTCGGCCTCTCTTACATGAGCTGGGAGTTTATTCCATAAAACAGGGGCTTGGTGGCTAAAAGCTCTACGTCCAACCATACTTTTATTAATTCTAGGAACGACAAGCAGTCCTGCATTTTGCGAGCGAAGTGTCCTGTTTGGGTGGTAAGGGACTATGAGGTCCTTAATGTAGTTACGGGGCCATACCATGTAAGGCCTTATAGGTTAACAATAAGGCCTTATAGGTTAACATAGGTTGAAGGAGTTTCCAGAGATGCTTAGCACTTGTTGGCCCTTTTGCCTTCAGTCTGCGGTCCAGCTCACCCCAAACCATCTGGATTGGCTTCAGGTCCGGTGACTGTGTAGGCCAGGTTATCTGGCCATCACTCCTTCTTGGTCAGTTAGCCCTTATAAAGCCTGAAGGTATGTTTGGGGTCATTGTCCTGTTGAAAAATAAATGATGGTCCAACTAAACGCAAACCGGAGGGAATAGCACGCCACTGCAAGATGCCGTGGTAGCCATGCTGGTTCAGTATGCCTTCAATTTTGAATAAATCCCCTACAGTGTCACCAGCAAAGCACCCCCACACCATCACACCTCCTCCTCCATGCTTCACGGTGGTAACCAAGCATCCATCCGTTCACCTTTTCTGCGTCGCACAAAGACACAGTGGTTGGAACCAAAAATCTCACATTTGGACTCATCAGACCAAAGCGCAGATTTCCACTGGTCTGATGTCCATTCATTGTGTTCTTGTTCCCAAACAAGTCTCTTCTGCTTGTTGCCTTTCTTTAGCAGTGGTTTCCTAGCAGATATTCTACCATGAAGGCCTGATTCACACAGTCTCCTTTGAACAGTTGTTGTGAAGATATGTCTGCTGCTAGAACTGTGTGCCATTGACCTGGGGGGTATTCCAGAAAGCATGTTTAAATTCCCTGACTTTAAGCCTGAACTCTGGCTGAAATCCGCCTGAACTTGCTTACTCTGGGTAAGTCGGTTCCAAATGAGTTAGCGTAATTACGCTCCACTTGGTAACCCTGGGTTAATGCACGTGCACGGCAAGTACATAAAGACATTCTCAATGGATCGCCGATTTCAGGAGTCACCATGGAAACGCGTGGTGAAAAAAAGAGAGCGCTATACTTCAGTGAGACGGAGTCAGAGATTTTAATGACGACGTATGAAGATTGTACACCCATCAAAAAAGTAATACTGCTGCATCATCAGCAAAAAGAGTTTCTGCTTGGAGAAAAAAGAACAGACAAAGTAAACGCACAAGTTCCTCTCATTTCTATTTTCATTGTGACAGGTATATATATAAATTATCCAACTTAAATGAATTAATTCAATTGGTAACAACTCAATATTTTTTTCACAACTCAAATTTACATATTTATGCAACTAAATGTCATATTACTCCAATTCAATTAAATGTTTTTCCATCTTCGTTTATTGTACTTCTTGAACTCTCATATGTCTAAGTTTGAGCCTGCAGATATACTCATTTTTATAACAATAAAATGAATGAAACAAAATTGGCATTGTAATGTGAAACATTAAGACACTTTCCACATCTCCGACTTTCACCTTACACAATTAGGCAGTAGGGGTGCTAAATGTCCTCATCCTCCTCTCCCTCCCTCTCACTCATGGTGCAGAAAGAATTAAACATAACAGGACAAATAACTCGGCAAAACACAGTAAAACAGCTAAACAACTAAACACATTTGGTCAAAAACCCACACTGAAACCCAAATCCGTCCTGATGGGCAAATAGAATGGTATCCCAAAATTCCTTGCGGTGCCGATCTAACAGCAGCACCAAAGTTACACCTACTTTATTGAATTCATTTGAATGAAAGCAAAATAACTGTCTGATAACGACGTGTTATTTTTAAGCTGATTTAACTTAAAAAAATGATTTATCTTAACTGAAGCAAATAATTAAGTTAGATCAATGTAAAACCGTTTATATTTAAACATCCATATGTGGTCTTATCACCCTTTTACGGTGGAAAAAGTATTATCTGAGCTTCTTCATCCACTAAATCATCTTCAAATGGACACGCCATGCTGCTTCACCTCTCTGAAAACAAACTAACCTTCAACTAAACCTGCTCCAGACCAGGTTATGTTCAGAGCATGAGTTGCTATGGCAACTTGACCTACCCTGAAACATACCTCCATTTCTGGAACCAAAAGCTGAGGTTATCCACTTCCTTAGCCTCAAACTTACCGTGGTAACTAGCATAACCTGCTTTTTGGAATACCCCCCCCCCCCTGCTCTCTAATCTGAGCTGCTGTTAACCTGCCATTTCTGAGGCTGGTGACTCGAATGAACTTATCCTCCACAGCAGAGGTGACTCTTGGCCTTCCTTTCCTGGGGCGGTCCACATGTGAGCCAGTTTCTTTGTAGCACTTGATGGTTTTTGTGACTGCACTTGGGGACACTTTCAAAGTTTTCACAACTTTTCAGACTGACCTTCATTTCTTAAAGTAATGATGGCCACTCGTTTTTCTGTACTTGGCTGCTTTTTTTTTGCCATAATCCAAATTCTAACAGTCTATTCAGTAGGACTATCAGCTGTGTATCCACCTGACTTTTGCACAACACAACTGATGGTCACATCCTCATTTATAAGGCAAGAAATCACACTTATTAAAGCTGACAGGGCACACCTGGGAAGTGAAAAACATTTCAGGTGAATACCTCTAGAAGCTCATCAAGAGAATGCCAAGAGTGTGCAAAGCAGTAATCAAAGCTAAAGGTGGCTACTATGAAGAACCTACAATGACATATCTTCAGTTGTTTCAAACTTTTTTGTTATGTATAAAATTCCACATAATTATAATTTCACAGTTTTGATGCCTTCAGTGTGAATCTACGATTTTCATAGTCATGAAATTAAAGAAAACTCTTTGAATGAGAAGGTGTGTCCAACCTTTTGGTCTGTACTGTAACATAAGCACCTTTAATACAAAAAAAAAATCAAATGCTGTTTTTACAGAGGGTTACAAACACAGCAGGCTTTCAGAACATTTTCAGTGGACAGTTGGGCAATTATTCTGATGTTTTAACCCACTGTGGCTGTGAAGTACAGTAGCTATACAAAACCAGGAGTTAAAGATGATTAACCCTTGTGCTATCCTAGGCACTTTAACATTGGGAGTTGGGTCATCTAGACCCACTAGACAGTGCTCTGAACCTTTTTTCTTCAATGATTTGTGATCTTCACTGGTGTCCATGGATTACATGAAATCTTTCCACCTTTATCCACCTTTGTCATGGGAACACGTCAATGTAAGGGTGGGGTCATCTAAGATAGCACAAGGGTTAAAGGAGCAGTGGGTTTCAAGTGTTTCACCTTTGGATGGTGAAAGAAAACTTTTAATCTTCCTTCAGCTTTACAACGAAGAAGTTCTGGATCTGTTTGACTCCACTCGAGATATGAAGCAGAAAGCGCACATCAAGATTCACGAAGATGCCAACGGGGGAATCTACACGGTTGGAGTCACCACACGGACCGTGTCCTCTAAAGCTGAGGTAGAATCACACAGCGTGTTTCTTGATGATGCTTAGTAGCAATCAGTTGAAATAACTCAACGAAATGGGTTAAGTTATCCTTTTGATGAAGAAGTCATCCTGTCGGTGCGTTTAACAAGTCTGCTTTCTCAGATGATGCAGTGCCTGAAGTTGGGGGCTCTGTCTCGAACCACAGCCAGCACTCAGATGAATGTCCAGAGCTCTCGATCCCACGCCATCTTCACCATCCACCTGTGCCAAGTCCGTGTCTGTGCCTCTGACAATGTTGGTACTCTTGGATTTTTATTAAGCTTCTGTCAATGTTGTTTTTGGCCATATCACATTTACACCAGTGAAATCCCTGCCCCATTTGCTTCATAGCACTGAGGTTCACAGTTGTTATCACAGCCACAACCTTTCTTTGTGTGATTTGAAAGAAAAACAGCTGGTTCAGGATGTACCCCACCTTCTGCGGTGGATGGGCTTCTCCCAGCACCACTCTACCCTCTCATTCTGAACACACACTTGATGGAAAATAACTGTAGAAAAACAAATGATAAAGAGAGCACATATTCACATACATTAACTGTACAGTCTAACTGTGTTTCCATTGGTCATTGTTTTTTTTTAGCAAGAAGATGAGACTAATAGAGTCTCTAATGGAAACCCTGAAATGGATGAATATGAGACACTGACTGCCAAGTTTCACTTTGTGGATTTGGCTGGTTCTGAGAGGCTAAAGAGAACTGGAGCGACTGGAGACCGAGCCAAAGAGGGCATATCCATTAACTGTGGGCTGGTGAGATGTCTTAACGCTTTAAGAAATTACCTTTTAAAGAAAGCTAATGAATGACATGATAGCATAACCTCCCATCTAGTGTTTGCAATGAAACGTTTCGGTTCCTCTGATTGTTTGTTGTGCTAAATTTTCTGCACAAATCTTTAGTTTGAGTATTTTCCTTTTGAAAGAAACAAGTCAGTTTGAATCAGTTTTCAGTCAGAACAACCACAACCTTCAACACCTGCAGTGAGATTCCTGGGTTCTTGCATTCCTGCAGCTCGCTCTGGGGAATGTAATCAGTGCTTTAGGAGACCGGAGCAAGCGATCTTCACATGTGCCTTACAGAGACTCCAAACTCACCCGACTGCTGCAGGACTCGTTAGGAGGTAACAGGTTGGTGGAAAGCTAGGTTTCACCATTACAAAGGAAAACATATTTATTAACAGAGCTGCATCAAATGTGTTTCTGTTCTTTTTTTGTTTCAGTCAAACAGTGATGATTGCCTGCATCAGTCCATCCGACCAGGACTTCATGGAGACCTTGAACACGTTAAAGTATGCAAACAGGGCCCGAAACATCAAGAACAAGGTGATGGTGAACCAGGACAAGGCCAGCCAGCAAATCAGTGCTCTGAGGACGGAGATTGCACGGCTGCAGATAGAGCTGATGGAGTACAAGACTGTGAGTGTGGAGGTGGAGGGGAGGTTGGGGGGAAAGTTGACATGCAAAAACAATAGAATCTGGCTAAAAGTAGAATGACTGCAAATTAAGATAGTTTGACAATCTCCTAACCTGTCAGATAACATGAATTTAGAAGAGATGAGCTGCGTTGCTCAGGAAGAACTATGCATGCTACAGGGCAAGCGCATGATCGGAGAGGATGGTGTGGAAAGCTTCAGCGACATGTACCATGAGAACTCCATGCTGCAGACGGAGAACAGCAACCTGAGAGTGAGGGTCAAAGCTATGCAGGAGACCATTGATGCCCAGCGAGCACGACTCACACAGCTGCTCAGCGATCAGGCCAACCAGGCTTTGGCCAGGGCAGGTAGGGGTTTTGTTGGATGAGGTTCTTTTTTTTTACATATATACACCACTCACAATAAGTTATGGATAATTTTATTTACATGAGCTCTAAAAATAGCTCCAAATGACCATGTCAATGGAATTGTGTAGGGGATCTGTTATTTGTGACACATTGTGGAAAAATAAGCTAAACAAACTACCGTAAACTAAACTAATAGCGGGTGTTTCCACCATTTTCTGCAATGACAGCTTGACAGTGACGTCTCCTGCTCCTCACTAGCTTCATGATGTGGTTCTGAGGCGTTCCACCCTCTACAAGTGCTACAAGCAGTTCTGCCAGGTCACTTGGGGGTCTGATCATCCAGTCTCTACTTCAGCTGGTTGCAGCTGAAGTAGAGGTTCTATGAGGTTCAGGTCAGAGGTCATTTTTGGCCAAACCATATTTGGCAGTCCCACTTCCTGAAGTCCAGCTGTGACAATTCTGGCCCCATGCGGTGGAGCATTGTCATCCGTGAATAGAAAGTTGGGGGTGTGCTGGTGGAATGATGATGGGATCAACGATTTCTCTGAGATCAGAACGTTCAGTAACTGGGCCATCAACGAGAACCCAATCAGTTTCGCTCACCTCGCCTTCTCCATCAACACTGACAATCATCGTTTCTGCACAAGGACACTCATCAGTGAACAGGACGGTCGACCACTGCTGCTTTGTCCAGGTCACATGGTCTTGTGTCCACTGCAAACATTCATGGCCGTGTCTACGTGTCAGTAAAATCACCTACAACGGTCGTCTTTCATTCAAGAGTTGGTTACATTACCGACCCGAGGGCGCTACGTCCAGGTGGTGCTGCTCGTCAGATGAACAAAGTCATGTGTTCATGGCTGTTTGAATGATGAACTTTGAATGACTTACTGACAAAATCAGCTTTTTATCCCCACACAATGTTAAAATGGATGCCAATGTTAAAATGGATTTTTTGGTTTTGGCTCCAATAAGTCAGACACACTGAACACAGTGAGACCATTATGTGGACAAAATGAGGCTGCCACCCCCCCCACCCCCCCACCCCCACCCCCAATACTACTGCCTCCACATCCCCAAAATCTGTGAAGTGAAACAAACACTGCATTTATGACATCCACACACTTTTTCAGTATATCCCTTGTTGTGAGTAGTGTGTATATCTTCTGGCCCTTTTGTCAACAGTGCTGATACTTATTGTACTACTGTAAATCAGTCTGTTTCAAACATGTTCAATTCCAGGTGAAGGAGGAACAGAGGAGATCGGAAACATGATAAAGAGTTACATCCAAGAGATTGAAGACCTTCGGTAAATATTATTATTTTTTTAAAGCTTTTGCATGTAGTGTGCTGTCAAAAGCTGTGAATACTCAGTTGTTGTTTTTTCCATATTTGACAGTTACACTTTATTTATGAAATGCATGCTGGATTTTTATTTAGTTTCAGTTAGATCTGCCTCGACTCTGTTCTACAGAACTAAAGCTGCCTTGTTCTCTCAGGGCTAAACTCCTTGAGAGCGAGGCTGTCAATGAAAACTTGAGGAAGAGTCTGTCCCGAGCCTCAAACCGTCAGTCGTTCTACGGAGGGCCCGGTTCCTTCTCCGCCAATCTGCTGGCGCCAGAGAAAGAGACCTCTGACATCATTGAACTTGCCAAAAAAGACTTGGCGAAGCTGAAGAAGCGAGAGAAGAAGAAGAAGAAAAGGTAACAGGACAAAAAGTGACAGGAAACTGGGCCAGATTATATGTCTTACCTCTGTCAAAATATGATGAACTTCAACTCAACTTTTATTTTTTAGAAACAAAAATTGTGACCAAATGTTATAAATCAAATCATTAATGTGGTTCTGGAAAACTTGAAAGTAGGAGTGGGGTGTCTTAGGTTAGCATGGAACTCATTTGACACAATTCCAATTAGTAGTTCTTCTAAATTTTCATAAACTGCCGAAAAATATTTTCCTAATTTTTTAAAATTTTTATCCAGATTTTAAAGGTGACCCTTTGACACTGGACATGTGGCCGAGATCTCCAGTTTTTCTATCAGCTCTGCACTGATATGCTACACATTACTAATGTGAAGTGTTGCATGACGCAAAGTACTGCATATCACCTCACAGTGATAATGTGAAGTGTACCATAACGAAAGGCGCAAAGCCGCTTTTTTTTTCCACAGAATCAGCTGATTTACGCTGACTATGTTCTTTAGAGCACTTCACTACTGGAGTGTTGCTTTTACCCGCTTCAGAATCTGCTTGAATTACGTTAATTTCGTAAACAGTTGAAGAGTGACGGTAAGTAATGTGATGCTAAAAATGCAGAAAAATCCTTTTCTTGGTTTACTTATAAACCAGTAACAATGAAGAAAAACATTTCAGTTGGCTTATACTAAATCTGCTGTAATATAATAATATGAAATATATTACATGTAGCACAACACGTGTTTGACACTTTCAAGTTAAACGTATTTATTATTATTGGATGTACATTTTTTTTCTGTCCTTTTCAAAAATCACAGCTGTGGTAAAGGATTAGGACAACTTGACTGAATCGACTTTTCAGCCGCACCACAGTATAACTGAAAATGTGAACGTTTTGGATATCAGCAAACATCTAACGGTGGTGCAAGCCTTAAATCTGAGAATGATTTAGCAGATTTTGGATTAGGGACAACTGCAGCAGTGGCCCCTAAGCACCCCCTTTAAATAACCGTCTGAATAACCACCCCACAGCGAGATAAAACTCTTCGAGAATCTAAAGCGATTCAAATGTATTTTTCTTATAGTCCTAAGAAGGTTTTTATTGCAGAAATGAGTTCAGAACACACAGGTCCAACTGCAGGGAGAAAAGGGTCCCAGTTGTGCTGTGGGGCTCTGGGAAATAAAGAGGCGGGGCTCTCAGAGCTTCCTCTGATTGTTCTTCCTTCGTCTTTTGCTCCTGTCTCTGGTTTGACCTTTCACCCCTCCCTGAAGACTTCAGCAGCTGTTGGAGCAGAGAGAGAGGGAGGAGGGGGAGGAGGTGGTGGAAGAGGTTGAGGATGCCAGGTTTGTTGGAGCCCCCACCCTCCTGTTGTCATCCCGCACCCACCTTCTGTGCTTTCACCATTTCATCTGGCCAAGAGTCATTTTGGGGCAAGAATCACCTCCACCTGGAGTAAAACGCTCTGCTTTTTGAGCACTGCTCTTCCATCGGTCGCTTTTTCATAAACCTTATCAATGATGCAAATCTCCGCAGATCTTAGTTTTTTTCTAATTTTCTGCATCTTTATATATATTTATATATTTACATTTTATGTACAGTTTGAGATGGTTACAAAGATTTTCAACATGGCCTCTAATAAATGTGAAGCTACGTTCACACCGCCCTACCACAGTCTATGTAAATGCACTTTCCGCCCACCAAGCCTCTTCCAGGTGATTGACGTGCGGAGGTAAACAGTAGAAAAACAGAAGACTCCCCTTCCTGCTACCACAGCGTGAAAACGGTGTGAACGTAGCTTTAGCACATCACAATCTTTGGCTTTCCTTGACATCTGAGCGGTTCTGTCACACATTTCATAAACCACACTAACACGGGGGTTTGGATAACCTCTTTATCCAACTGAGCCTCTGCATTTACTCTCCTCACCTTTTTCGTTTTGCTTCTTTTGCTGGTTTTGTTGAGACAGAGACGCTCGTCTCCCTGTTGAAAGTGAAAACTGTCTTTTCCACAAAAAGCTCATGGAAGTGGAGATGTGCCACCGTGGTTTCTGTGTTTTTAGTGTTGGAAATTCCCTGTATCTTCCTTAAATCTTAAAGTACTCTAATCTGGACTGCTCCATGTGGGGATCGCTAGCTTTACAGCTTATTTGTCAGAAAGACAGTATAATCCCTGAAGACTGTTTCGTTCACAATGTGCCAACTCAAATAATGAAACTGTTTTCAAGCACAAATGTTTGCTAAAAATATATGCTT
The DNA here is from genome assembly GCF_053564925.1 of Oryzias latipes. Taxonomy (NCBI): domain Eukaryota; kingdom Metazoa; phylum Chordata; class Actinopteri; order Beloniformes; family Adrianichthyidae; genus Oryzias; species Oryzias latipes. The sequence continues at coordinate 8,626,329 of NC_136242.1, forward strand.
TTGTTTGCTTCACATGTATGTTGCATCAGCAATTGAAGTGTTTACGCAGGACAGACAGTCTTCTGTGTGTGATTGCCCAGCGTTGGACGAGCTCAAAGCTAACAGCTTCTATTATCCCTGAATCTTTCAGTGCCAACAAAGAGGAAGTTCCAGACAATGAGCAGGAGAAGGGCACTGAGAAGGAAATGATGGAGCGCGTCAGCGAGGACACAGAAACGGTACTTTGGCTGTCAGCCATGAACGTCTTCTGCAAGCTGCTTCAAGTTACTGATTTGTTAGATGAACACTCTAGGACGTCCAAGAAGGCAGTGACCACGAAGAAGTGGAGGAGGAGGAGGAAGATGAGGAGGAGGAGATGGACGTGGAGGACAGCTCGGAGGAATCCGACTCTGAATCAGATGAGAAAGGTATGAGAAACGTTGTCTTCCTTGTTAATAGTAGCAACATCTCCACGCGATGGAGCTGCCACGTAATGTTTAGAGCTGTTGTACAGATTCACTTTGAGCTACAATCATTTATATTGATAAGTCTTCCAGGGTTCATTCAGCAGATCTGACATTCTATCATTTTTAAGGAACAAAAATGCTTAGATAAATGCTTAAACTGATTTTTTTTCCCCGCAATTCAGTAATATCTGACTGAAGTTGAGTTAGTAAAAAACTGTGTATGATGACTTTTGTTACCAAAAAAATAAAAAAACTGCTGGATGTTTTTTTTTTCTACAAAAGTTTCGATTTTTAACCAATTTACTGCACTTATTTGAATCTACTTCAACATTTGTTTCATGTATTTAAATATCTATATCATTATCCACAGCTTTACTTAAGGATAAAAAGATTCTGAATGCTGTTATTTGGTGCAGTACATTTGTAAAGGTATAGATAAATCTAAATAAAAGCTTGGATTTGACACGTAATGTTTCAATATAAAACTTAAAAAACGATAAAAGTTTTACCTGAGTACTTTTCTGCGAATTGCAAAAGAGAAACATGATTAATTCTTCTGAGAGTATTAAAAGATAACCTTCACATTATTCTTGTCTACTTTAAGATATTGTATTTGCTTTACAGAAAATACATGGCAAAGCTACTGTGTAACCCTTGTGCTATCCTAGGCACTTTACCATTGGGAGTTGGGTCATCTAGACCCACTAGACAGTGCTCTGAACCTTTTTTCTTCAAGGGATTTGTGATCTTCACTGGTGTCCATGGATTACATGAAATCTTTCCACCTTTATCCACCTTTGTCATAGTAGGGAGAACACGTTAATGTAAGGATCGGGTCATCTGGACCCCTTAGGATAGCACAAGGGTTAAAAAGTCCCTGTGGATGTGGAAATTCTAATCTGATCATGTATCTGACAGAGAACTTCCAGGCGGATCTGGCCAACATCACCTGTGAGATCGCCATCAAGCAGAAACTTATTGACGAGCTGGAGAACAGCCAGCGGCGCCTGCACACGCTCAAGCAGCAGTATGAGCAGAAGCTGATGATGCTGCAGTGCAAGATCAGGGACACGCAGCTGGAGAGGGATCGGGTCCTCCAGAACATGAGTAAGATCGAGCACAAGTGATGCAGGATGATGAGGAGAGAGTCCCGGCCTTTAAAGTCCCAGTCCGATCATCTTTTGATCCATTTTCAAAGCGTTCCCAGTGATCATTTAATTCAGGGGTCGGGAACCTTTTTGGCCAAGAGAGCCATAAATGCCACATATTTTTAAATGTAATTTCGAAAGAGCCATACAATAATGTAGCCATACAATAATGTAGTGTCCCTTTCACACACTGAGGCACGGAGACTTAACCTCTTTTAAAGTTCTTTATTCCGATTACTGCAGACCGTAACAAACGCCGTTCAATTAATTCAGCAACTCCTGAATCTCTCCCGCCGACACGAGAGCGCTTCTCCCAACTTTATATTCCCCTGCTCCCGCTGCAGCCCTCCCATTTCCCTTATTCGGCCCATAGCTGAACCCCATTGGTCCAAACTACCTAACAACAGGCTGAGCGACAGAACTGAGGGCCAATCAGATCTCTGCTTGACGCGTTCAATGAACTCCAGAACTTTTAACGCGGCCCGACAGCCATCCAACTCAGTCCGCGACAATTTGTTTAAAACTAAATATACAAATGAATGTGTGCATTTGATTTAATTTCAACATTTTTAAAGTACAATAAGTCTGTGGATTCTTTTTAATAACATCGTTATGCTGTTGCTAATAAATGATGAGTATTTCTCGTGGTAGTTCTGCTGATGGTCTAGTCTGGTTGATACGTGGTGAGTTTCTGCTTCATGCAGGCGTTGAGACTTTAAACGTGATCGTAGGTCTGAATGTTCTGTAGATGTGACAAAGACTGCTCACATGCAGACGGGGAGCCAAACACACACTCACACGCTGCAGTGAGTGACGGGAAGCGGGTTTTACGTTTTTACAATCCCTGCGCGATTCACCTGCTGACTGTCCCCACAACACCTCAGCCCCACCCTCTGATTTCTCCCTCACACATCCCGTCTCCGCATCTGTGCGCTCTTTCTCAGAGACGGGAGCGCGCAGTTTTAGGCACGTCAATTCACAGGTTTCCAGCTGGCACAAACTCTGTGAAATAATAGATAATAGTAACTGATAGCGCTGGCGCAGATTTCGCTCTCTAAGCACTGCTACTACTGCGCGCCTCTGGCATCGCATTGCGCCCGAGAAGGACTGGTCTAATGAAAAAAAAAAACTATAATTAAAGATTTGTCTGCGAGCCACATGTGACCATCAAAAGAGCCATATATGGCTCGCGAGCCATAGGTTCCCGACCCCTGATTTAATTGATTATGATGGTTTTAGCCAAAATCTAAAAACCTGTGTGGTTTTTTAGGACAATGGCTACGTTCACACTGCAGGCTGAAACGACCCAATTCCGAATTTTTTGCCCCTAAGTGGCCCAATTCCGATCTTTTCATGACAGTCTGAATGACACAGATCCGATCTTTTCAATTGCGACCCAGGCCCCGTGGGTTTGCCGTCCTGAATCCGAATTGTAGCCGTTCTTTTCAATTGCGACCGCCGTCTGACCGGCCAGGCGACTTGATTCCGAATCGTACGTCATCGACACGCAACAAACGTCATCATTTTGCGTTAAAGTAGGCGGGAACGAGAACGTAAACATCAACCATGGTGGACGATGCTGCTGAGATCAGTCAGTGGAAGGGAAGCGAGATCCCCGATTGGATTAATATTTGGGCTGATCGCTCTTTTCAGGCCAAACTCCAGGGCTCTTATTGCAACTGGGCGGTTTTTGAAAAATTTTCCAGCTAAATGGCAGAGCGTGGTGTTGAACCTTTACAGCTATAACTTTTTTTTCTTTCTCTCCTTCCGACCGTCACCGTGCTCAGAAGCGCAGGGGACCCGAGGCGATCCCCCTCCTCCTCCCTGTTCTGATCCTTAGATTCTCCAGAACGGGTTGATAAAGATTCCATAGCATTTATTTTGGGGGAAACCTTCTTTTATTACCGTCCTCCGTAACACACAACATGAATGCGCGCCCACACTGCCCCCCCCCCCCCTATTCTCTATCGCGGCACGCGCTTGCACACACGGGGCGCGCGGGCCCAACACATACACATTTCCATTCCACAACAGTGGGTACAGACGATCCCGACTCCATTGCCTTCTTAAAATGAGAAGATTGTAATTGTGCTGCTCCTTCGTGAAAATAAATTTAATATTACAAAAAGAGCTCCGCTTTTGACAACACTGTTGTTGACATCTGCTCCGCAAACAAGTGACGTCGTTCACCATTGAGTATTCTTCTGGCTTCTGCGCATGCGGGTCTCGTTTGGGTCGTGTCACGGTCACACTGGAGATCATAAAAGTTCGGATTTACTTGGAAATGTGAACGGTCTAGCAAACAATTCGGATTTTTTCAAAAAATCCGAATTGAGCATTAAGCCCTGCAGTGTGAACGTAGCCATAGTCTCTGTCAGTTCTAGACATCCACATGTTTACACGCTCTCCCGCTAGCTTACAGCCCCTCACACCCCCACCCTAACATTATTGATACAGTTAAAATGGTGAACAATATTGGAGCCATCCAGCTGTACAGTTTGATGCTAGTTCAGACGAGGAGAATGAAAACTCACTGTTTATCCCTAACTACTATAAAACTATATAGTGCGGGACTATGTAGTGCCCTTGATTTTGGAAAGCAATCCGGACGTCATGCTCATGTTTTTATATTTTACATATTATATTTTTCATATTTTTTAAATGGCCAATATGACATAATCGATTTCACAAAGTAAGAACCTAACACACATGAGTATTTTACAATGACTTTGAATCCACCCTGTTCCTGAATATAAAAACATTGATGGTTTATTAAAAGAGTACATTTAAACACTTTTCCCCACACAAAATTGTTTAAACGCAATGCATTGTGGTCTATAGTCACCAATCTAATGAGCATCGATGGACACTGGTTTTTCGCAGAGACTTCTGGGAAGTTTTCTAGGGCACTCTGTTTTGAAATTATAGATTCGGACAGCACTACAAACTGGGAAACGCACTATATAGTGCACTTAGTGAGTAGTGAAGGAATTCGGACACAACCATGGATCTATTTTTCTGCAAGTGGATACATTAGAATGGAGCAGACCAGTGAGCTTGTGGCCCGCCCAGCGTATTGTCTACATAAACAAAAAGGTCTTTTTTTCGTCTGCAGCTGATTTACAACGATTTGAATAAAGTACTCGTTAAAAATGCAATTATAAACTGAATTTTCTTTTTATCAGTCTTCCATCATCAGAAAAAGGCCACCAGAATATGTTAAAAACACCCAAAACACCATTTTTATCAGAGTGGTTCTTTAATCAATTTCTTCACAAGTTCTTAGAGACAAAAACATCCACTAGATGTCAGTGGTAAGCTAAGTTTGTTGTGTTTTATTTCAGGTAAATTCAATCTTAGAAGTCAATCCCATTAAACATTTAGATTACCTTTATTTAGAACGGCTTGTCTCATGTTTGATCTCAGCTTTCATTTTTTCAATTTTGAAAGAATACATCCTGAAAGATTGGCAGTGGGAGTAAAAGTTGATCAAATCATACTTTGATTTGAGACTAATATGACTGGAACTCCAGTGACATAAAATAAAGAGTCATTGAGCTTCTGCCTGTTTGCACTGCAAAAACAGGCCCCCCTAGAAATAAGTCAAAAATTCTAACCCCATTGGCAGAGTTTCTTTAAATTAGCAAAGAGATATCTGCCAGTGGGGTAAGAAAAATGGTCAAGGACCGAAACATTCTGATAACTTAAAGAGGTTTCCTCAAACTAAGATTATTTGGAAATAAAAAATAATAAAAACTTGATACAAGATTCCTTTTTTTAAACTTGGACATTGAGTTCATGCAATGTCCGTGAGCTGTGTCTTTGCTGTGTATCTGAAGGTTCAGTGGAGAGCGGCACAGAGGACAAGGCTCGCAAAATCAAGGTTGAATACGAGAAAAAGCTGAGTGTGATGAATAAGGAGCTTCAGAAGCTCCAGTCTGCGCAGAAGGAGCATGCCCGCCTGCTCAGGAACCAATCACAGTATGAGAAGCAGCTGAAGAAGCTTCAGATGGATGTGGCAGAAATGAAGAAGACTAAGGTGGGGCAGATGATCAGTTAATGTCATTGTTGATCCTGCCGATAGACAGTCTTCACTGGGTTGATGACCTCTGTCAACAATTTGGCTGGTGTTGAATTTATTTCATTTTTTGTTTATTCTGGTTGATCAGGTCCGCCTGATGAAGCAGATGAAGGAGCAGCAGGAAAAAAACAGGATGAACGAATCCCGGAGGAACCGGGAGATTGCCTCTTTGAAGAAAGACCAGAGAAAGCAAGAGGTCAGTGATGAGATGCTCCTCAGTCTGATGCAGCTTCATCACAGTTGAGTGTTTTCATCGTTCACTTCTGTCTCAGCACCAGCTGAAGTTACTGGAAGCTCAAAAGAGGCAGCAGGAGCTGATTTTAAAGAGAAAGACTGAAGAGGTGAGATGAACAGTGTTCAGTATTGAGTAAATCAGTCAGAAAGCATGGACTTATGTGTAAAAGACATGACTACCCATAATGCACTTGTACTTTTGATATGTTTTTCTGCTAGTCGATTGTGGCTGTATGTATTTCTACCTGTTTGTGCGCCTCAGGTGACGGCTCTGAGGAGGCAGGTCAGGCCCACCTCAGGTAGGGTGAGCAGGAGGATCAACCATCCAGAGTCAGTTCAGGACTCTACCCACCGACCCCCATCCGGCCGCATGTACTCCCCCAACAACGCCCCTCCCAACAGCACAAGGTGGGTCGGTGTTATGGAGCCAAATGAATGGTTTGGCCTCTCAGCTGCTTCACCAATGGCTGATGCTGTGTGAACAGGTCTTCCTACAGGCGCACAGCAGGAATCTATTCCACTAGAATCGCTCGAAACAAATGGCAGACTCTGGAGCGAAGGATTTCTGATATCATCATGCAGAGGATGACCATCTCTAACATGGAGGCTGACATGAACCGCCTCCTGAAGGTGACGTTCTTCATATTAGTCATGAAACCTTTGCTTCAGGTTTAAAATGAGCCCAAACTTTGGTTCATGTATGGCAGAAAAGTGAAATTTAAGAAAGCAGAAATGTATTCAGAAAAATTGTGCTGCCCTGCTTCCGTGGTAGAGCGGTCAACCACTGATCGGAAGATTGCAGGTTTGGTTCCTTCCCTGTCTGTCCGTGTGTTGAAGGGTCCTTGAGCAAGCAGTAAGTTTCACGCCTCTCCTGGTGTTTATAGGTTGGCGCCAGTGTACATCAGTGTGTGAATGGGTCTGTAACTGTAAAGCGCTTTGTGCCTCCTAAGAAGGTAGTACAGCGCTATATAAGTACACGCCATTTACCATTTATGCCATTTATTTTGGACACGCAGCAACGAGAAGAGCTGACCAAACGGAAGGAGAAAGTCATCAGGAAGAGAGAACGGCTGCTCAGAGCGGGGCCAGAAGAGGAGAAGGCAGTGCTCCCCCTCAGCGAGGAAGTCGATGCTCTGACCGCCAACATTGATTACATTAATGACAGCATTGCAGATTGTCAAGCCAACATCATGCAGATGGAGGAAACCAAGGTGGGGCCACCTGTTGACTTCAGGCTGTGTTTATAAAGCTACACATTCATTTAAAAGACTTTTGAAGCACACACCACAGTAGTAGGTCTAAAGGCTGTCATCTGGAATTGGTTTTTAAAGTTGAAGACGTTTCACCTCTTATCCAAAAGGCTTTGTCAATTCTGAAGCACACACGTTTTAACTCCATTCTTCTTTCTTAAAGACAAAACCAACTGATTACATCGTAAGAGCGAAACTTATTTTTTGAATGATTTTTAAAAGCCTTGTGCCTGGACTGTGATGTGCAGGAAGAGGCCGACACAGTGGATGTCTCTGCTGTCATCACTTCCTGTACTCTGGCTGAAGCTCGCTTCCTGCTGGATCACTTCATGTCAATGGCGATTAACAAGGTACCCCCTTATCTGAGGAAAGGAGACATTACTCCTGTCTGTTATGATGACATGACAACTCATGAAAAAAACAACACAGAACACACATTTTTGCTGTTTGGTCTCAAAATGTTGGACTGAACTATTTCAATATGCATCTTTCAGCAGTAATGAATTCAGTGCCCCCAATACTGCTGGACACATCTCTTACTTAAACCAAACCAAAAAGGTTTTTATGTCCCACAGCAATCCTGGGCTGTAAGGACTATATTTTTAAACAAACTTTTTTTTGTACTGTTTTTTGTTTTTTTTTTACCTTTTTTTCAGGGAAAATTTTGCTTCTTTCACATAGTCTAAAACTCAAACCCACACCTGGTACCCAGTGATAGTACATTTTTGACATAGTAAATGACACGCCTAAAAAAGGAGGATTTACAGCGAGAGAAACCGCCAAGAAAAAAAGACTGGGGCCAAAGTCTCTTACGAGGCTCAAGAAAATGTTCAAAATCTACAAATGAAATCAAAACCCCACATGATGTACAGCTTGGTGTCCATTGTGCAAAATTTGGCAATTTTGTGTTTCCTCCATGACCGAGTTTGAAGGCTGGCTGTCCCACATTAACCAGGGAGGGTAAAAAATGAAAACAAGAATAAAATCAGGGGACTTTTTTGGTTATGGCCTCGATGAAAATAAGAAAATTATCCTTAAGTTCTGGAGGCCCGAGCAGCCTGGCTCCCCATCCAGCAGCAGGTCTGTGTCTGGCCAGCAGCTCGCCTCCAGAGAGCTGGCATAGGGATCGCGATCGCCGCAGCTCCATGGGTCCTGCGACAGTCTGTACACGGTGTACCCGCCTTCACCCAGCAGTAGCCGAGATGGGCTCCGGTAACCCTGCTGCCCCAAAAGTTAGGAAAATGGATAGAAGTTCAGGCAATCCACCATATTGGATGTGTTTTCTACCCGCTGTCACTGAAAATGCCACATGCCCAAAGTTAAGTTCTTGATTGATTGATTGATTGATTGATTGATTGATTGATTGATTGATTGATTGATTGATACGATGAAGCGACCTCGCCATAGTTCAGATTCTTTATTTGTGGCCTGGCAGACCAAACTGCCCAAATCGCACCACAGGACCTTAGAAGGCGCCTGTACCATTGACTTAACAGTGAAACTGGCTGCCTCTGCCATGCAAATTGCGTTCAGCCCCTTGTGTCAAGCTTTTTATTCATGGATCAAGGGCGGAGCTACTCAGCTCAGCACCAATAGCCACGTCCACGTAGAGGAGATTTTGGAAACGGAGGCTTCAGATAAACAAGAAATATCGTTTTTGTTTTAAGACATTTAGATTGTGGGATTTTGGTTAAAAGCATCCTAATCATAATCAAAGCAACACTAGGAACGTTTTTATAAAAAAGAAATAGTCATAGTTAATGTCTTTGCCTATACTTGCTGGACGCTTGTGTTTCCTGCATCTTTAGGGCCTACAGGCAGCTCAGCGAGAGTCTCAGGTGAAGGTGATGGAGGGCAGGCTGAAGCAGACGGAAATAACCAGCGCCACTCAGAACCAGCTGCTGTTCCACATGCTGAAGGAAAAGGCCGAGTTTAACCCGGAGCTAGACGCGCTGCTTGGGAACGCTCTGCAGGGTAAGCAGCCAATTGGGTCCCGCTGTCACAGCAGAAGCAGTGGCGTTGATGTAGACTTCTCATTCACAGGTTAGTTTGGATGAAGAGATTTTTTTTTAATAAGCATTTGCCCTTCAGGAAGGCGGCTGGGTGTTGGCCAGCTGCATGACTGGGCCTTTTGCCTGTGCTTTCTGCTGAAAAAAAGCTTGATTCCTCATTAGATTTGATATACTTCTGAAAAGTAACTATTATGAAATATATATTTGAACTGTTGGCGTCTGTCATTTTTACAATTATCACAGTGTCTTTTCTTAGAATTTGGAGGGATTGTCTTCATATTTTGTCCCGTTTCGCCCTCCCCCATTTTTCTTTTCTTTTCCCATCGTTTTTCAGAGCTAGGTAACATTCCTGCTGGTGAGTAAAACATGTCGGAGTCCAACTCTTCTGTGACTGCATGGTTCCTGTCCCCTGCAAACTAACAGCAGCAGCTGCAGGTGCATGAGGTTGTGGCAGTCAGCCTTCCCTCCGTCTGTCGGCACACCTTCCCCCCTCCTCTAGGCTCATGCGCTCCAGCATCAAAGCTTAAACACCAGCTAACCCCAGATCCTTTCGCAGGAACTAAACATCGTGGACGTTTCAGCTCTGTCGGCGCCTCAGCTGACTTCCATCCGCAGCAACGGACTAATAATTACCCTCAGACATTCACCTCGTGGACTTAGTGCCGGTCTTTTACCTTCACCTCCCCAAACTCTTCTCTGAAAAAACCCACTCTGATCTTCAACCTCTCATCTTTTTCTGTCAGTTTGGTCCCATCAAGCCTCAAAAGGAGCCATATGACAGTTGAATAGCATGGCTCTGTGCTGACATCATTCTCATCTGCTTCTTTTGTTCATTGACTGTATTTGTTCTTAAAGAATATCTAGAAGGTTGTAAAAATAAGAAGATAAATTATTACATGTCAGGAAGCCATAATGGTTTTTTTTTAATGTAGGTTTGAATCAGGATTCTAAACTTTGCTGCCTGATCTCATTTTTTTTAGAAAATGCAGACAACAGCAGCAGTGATGAGTCGGCTCAAAGCCCATCAGCTGAGGGGACGTGAGTACACGTTAAAGAATACTATAAACATGTATTATATCATTTTCCTGCATCTACATGCTGCATTAGGGGAAAATCCCCTCTGAGATGTCAGAAACAACTGGACAAGCCAAAGGCATGAACCGTCATCTACAAAGTCCATTGTTGTATTTTTTTGGACTAGAAGTTACACTTTTGGGAGAAATGTGTGCAATAAAATATGGGATAAAGACGTATTGAAAAAGCAAATCATTAAATGGGGATAAGTAAAAATAGACTGAAAATTCATACTTTACTACTGTAACACATTGGTGCTTATTTAGCTTTATGAAACATAGGAGGAATCTGGTATATTAGCACAACATATGAACAATCATTCAGATAACCAAAAAGAACTTGGTAACAAGTCAACTGAGCTCTTTATATCAATTTAAATCTCTAAATCCGTTGAATTATTTGTCCTTTATGTCAATTATTGTCCTTCATGTCCCTTTGGAACAATTTTACCAAGCCTGGCACGAGACTCAGCGGTCAGTAACAAATACTGAGACACGCACATACAGACCCCTGTAGTGGTTGCTACAATTTATTTTTTTTTAAAAATCACACCTTAGTATCAATCGCACGCCCGGCCAAATTATGCACAAAAAAAAGTGGCTTAAACTCTTAAAAATAGGATACGTTTTGATAGTGGACACCTTCCTTGAAGGGCATTTTCCTGGTATATACCATGGTCAGTTACGAAAGGAATAAATATTGGGATAATGTGAATTCATTTCCATGATCTGTTAAAGTTTATGTTGAATAGTGGGAGACAAACGGTGTATTTTTTTGTGCTTGCTGTCATAAATATATTTGTGTTTTTTTATCTTCAGCACTTTGGCATCAGACTTGGCAAAACTTTGTGGCGAGACCAAAACAAGAAATAAGGTACTATACCTGTAGATTTGATATACAGTACAGACCAAAAGTTTGGACACATCTTCTCATTCAAAGAGTTTTTATTTATTTTCATGACTAAGAAAATTGGAGATTCACACTGAAGGCATCAAAACTGTGAATTAACACATGTGGAATTATATACATAACAAAAAAGTGTGAAACCACTGAAAATATGTCATATTCTAGGTTCTTCATAGTAGCCACCTTTTGCTTTGATTACTGCTTTCCACACTCTTGGCATTCTCTTGATGAGCTTCTAGAGGTATTCACCTGAAATGTTCTTCCAACAGTCTTGAAGGAGTTCACAGAGATGCTTAGCACTTGTTGGCCCTTTTGCCTTCACTCTGCGGTCCAGCTCACCCCAAACCATCTGGATTGGCTTCAGGTCCGGTGACTGTGGAGGCCAGGTCATCTGGTGCAGCACCCCATCACTCTCCTTCTTGGTCAAATAGCCCTTACACAGCCTGAAGGTGTGTTTGGGGTCATTGTCCAGTTGAAAAATAAATGATGGTCCAACTAAACGCAAACTGGATGGAATAGCATGCCGCTGCAAGATGCCGTGGTAGCCATGCTGGTTCAGTATGCCTTCAATTTTGAATAAATCCCCTACAGTGTCACCAGCAAAGCACCCCCACACCATCACACCTCCTCCTCCATGCTTCACGGTGGGAACCAGGCATGTAGAGTCCATCCGTTCACCTTTTCTGCATCGCACAAAGACACAGTGGTCGGAACCAAAATTCTCCAATTTGGACTCATCAGACCAAAGCACAGATTTCCACTGGTCTGATGTCCATTCATTGTGTTCTTGTTCCCAAACAAGTCTCTTCTGATGGTTGCCTTTCTTTAGCAGTGGTTTCCTAGCAGATATTCTACCATGAAGGCCTGATTCACACAGTCTCTCCTTTGAACAGTTGTTGTAGAGATGTGTCTGCTGCTAGAACTCTGTGCCATTGACCTGCTCTCTAATGTGAGCTGCTGTTAACCTGCCATTTCTGAGGCTGGTGAACTTATCCTCCAACTTATCCTGACTCTTGGTCTTCCTTTCCTGGGGCGGTCCACATGTGAGCCAGTTTCTTTGTAGCGCTTGATGGTTTTTGTGATTGCACTTGGAAACCCTTTCAAAGTTTTCCAAATATTTGACTGACTGACCTTCATCTCGTAAAGTAATTTGGCCACTCGTTTCTCTGTACTTAGCTGTTTTGTTTTTTTGCCATAATCCAAATTCTAACAGTCTATTCAGTAGGACTATCAGCTGTGTATCCACCTGACTTTTGCACAACACAACTGATGGTCCCAACCCCATTTATAAGGCAAGAAATCACACTTAATAAACCTGACAGGGCACACCTGTAAAGTGAAAAAACATTTCAGGTGAATACCTCTTGAAGCTCATCAAGAGAATGCCAAGAGTGTGGAAAGCAGTAATCAAAGCTAAAGGTGGCTACTATGAAGAACCTACAATATGACATATTTTCAGTTGTTTCACACTTTCTTGTTATGTATAAAATTCCACATGTGTTAATTCACAGTTGTGATGCCTTCAGTGTGAATCTATGATTTTCTTAGTCATGAACTTAAAGAAAACTCTTTGAATGAGAAGGTGTGTCCAACCTTTTGGTCTGTACTGTATGATCATCTAAAAAGATGAAGACTTCTGATTTCTGCCAACGTTTTCACACAGGCTCGCAGGAGGACCACCACCCAAATGGAGTTGTTGTATGCAAGCAGCGAGTCCGCCCTTGATACCCCCACAGACTTCTCCGGCCCAATGCTGCAACTGGCTGAAACCCCAGATGGGGGTGGAGACATGGACCTATCGAGCTCATCAGTCAGAGACTACACTGCTCTCTCCCCTGGCTTTTCCTCTAAACCTGGCAGCATGTAAGTCCAGACCTGACCCTGTCTCATAAACTCATGAACTTGATTATGTCATTAAGGTTATCCATAGTTTCAAATGCACACTTAAAGTTTTACCCCAAGCTGAGGAGTTTTTCCACAAAAAGGCTAAAGCAAACATTTGTATGGCTTCAATGCTGATCCTCTGATGACTTATTCCAAGATTCTGCCATAAATTCCGGCCATGAAGGCCAAGCCTTATCCTAACTACCTTCAGATAAGAGCTGGAGCTGACAGGTCTCTTTAATAACACAAAGTCTTCTCATTATTACTGAACAAGGAGAAAAACTACCATTAAACACCAAGTAACGCTGTCCTTGTGTACTGCATGCACATCTCCTCACTTCCATTAGCCTGTGTGGGTTTCTTGTGTCTGTGCTGTTTTAAATGTTTTTTATTTTGTTTGCTGTCTGTGCTGTTTTACATGTTTTCTGTTTGCTGTCTGTGTGTTGTTTGTGGATAATTCGGTCAAACTGAACACACAGCTCTGGCTCCAGAGCTGTGCCTGCTGTGGAGAATCGAGCTGCCGAGCCCTCGCCGCTCTCTCGCAGGAAGATGTATGACAAGGCACAAGCTGCGGCTGACAGGGCAAAGGTCAAGGAGATCACACAGTAAGAGCCGGGTGACAGTTGAGTGGCTGCAAAGCTGACAAAAAAAACAAAATAAAGCTAAGAACTAAAGTCTTTGCCTGACTTTACCAACACTCCTGTTGGTTTCCTGCTTTGTGTGGCATGTGGCATCACCTGAACTTCCTGTTTTGATGACCTGACACTAAAACTTGGCGCTCAGCTTGCTGATCAGTTGCTCTGCTTCTGACCTGCTGCACGTTTCTCTCTCATTGTCCTCCTGTGATTCTCCTGAGTGAAGCTGGTGCTGTGGTGTCAGCAGCTGTGAGAAAAAGTCTTTGCATCAGCTGGAAAATAATTCTGGTGACCCTTAGTTTTGCAGGCAGTTTCACAGAGGAGGTGATGCAGACTTTAGGGTTTTACTAGGACTGTCCCCGATCTTATTCCAAATCATTTGATTTTTAGTATTTTGCAGATTCCAAGTCTGTCTCTGATACGTTTGTAACAAAACAAAATGAACACATTTAATAAAGGGTTTCCCAGATTTTTATTTTATGACCATCTTTTGTTATTTAACAGTACCCTTCTTTGACGCATCTTGAACACTCAACAAAAAATAGTGCATCCATCAAATAGAAAAAGTCATTAACTAAGATAGGTAGATGGGTAAAATAATAAATATCTCGTTTCCACAAATTAATATTCCGTTCCCAGGCATTAATTAATTTGTTAAAGTCATTCATAAGTCATACATTTATGGTCAAATAAATGAATGAATAAATGGTGAGATACATGCCAAGTATCTCACCATGCATCGTACATATCCCATAATGCATCTCAACCAATCACCGTGTCCCTGTACCTGGTGCATTCAAATACAACAGGGTAAATGATAGGCTACGTAGCATGTAGCCTTCGGATGTAAAGTGACTTCTAAAGAGTATGTTAATAAAAGACAAGTCCTGAATATTATTATTCCTATTCGACCCTAAACTACAATATCAACTGGCTGTCTGTCTACCGGCCAGCCAGCTGCCTGAATGCCGGCATGAAGAGCAAAAGAGCTCGTGGCGGGCTGGAGCTCGTAGGAGCTATGTCCGGTATGGCGACGCAGCAAGCTCTTATTATATCTTATGATATTTTTCTTATTTTCATCGAGACAATAAGAAATCGATCATTTTTGTTTTTATTTATCCCCTCCTGAACGCATGTGGGTTACAGAGACACAGAGTTAGCGACAGAAAGCCGCTTTTGCAGCAGGATAGAGTGCGTATGTGACTGACCGTCAGGATTTTTGTATTTGTTTTGTGTTCGAATGACCTCTCCTGGTTTAGGCACATCTATATAAGTTGTAATTGCGTTCATTCTTGTGTCCCACAAAGAAAAAAGAAGTTGGTGACGTATCAATAAAGTTGTGTTCATCTATAGCAGGGGTGTCAAACTCATTTTCACCGAGGGCCAGATCAGCATAGTGGCTGTCCTCAAAGGGCCGGATATGACTTATACATTTAACTACATGTAATGAAAAATAAACGTAACTACTTCTTAATACAACTAATTTATTATTTATTTATTATAACTTTTTAAAGTGACAATTACAGTTGCATAGAAAACATATTTTTGCTTGTTACTTTAAATTTGATTCTGTCAGGTTAGGTTATATGGACAGTGTTTTTAAGTCCTAATGTATAGTTGCCCACAAAGATACTTCCAAGTCAAATTCCACCTAGATATGAATAAAACACAACCATTTTTATTTTTTATTTTAAGTAATGAAAAACTGTTATGCTCTCGGGGGGCCACATAAAATGACATGGAGGGCCACATTTGGCCCCCGGGCCTTGAGTTTGACACATGTGATCTATAGTTTAGATAAAGTAGCACATTACCTTCTAATGAGGCTTCCTTATCAGACTTTCTTGTTTGGTATTTGTTAGGGTTATGCATTACAAAAATGGCAACAATATTATTTACTTTTTTTTTATAATACTCTTATTGTTTTTGCAGGATCATGCAGTCTGTGACAGTATTCACAGCATTTATTAGCAAATGTTCTTATTAGGATTCCTAGTTTTTGTTTTTCTATCTAGCATAAAATGTGGGTGGTATCACGTTTTATTTTTGAGATGTTCTTCCTCTAAAAGAAGAATGTTTCCTAAAGACAGAAATGAGCAAAAATGTTTCTTTTAAACCCTTTTGACTGGAAGCATAATTGTTGCATCTAAATAGTTTTTGTTTGGACCAATGAGCCACCAGAGGAGAAGACCGAAGGATCCTGTGGGTCCAGCGTGGCATTTACTCAGCCACTATCCTCAGGCCCACTCTGACATTTTTTACTCCATCTCCATCACTTTTTTTTCTGAACAGTGAAAATAATCCAATCATCTTTTGATCTATTGTAAAGTTTTTCCAGTGGACTTTTAATAATGATGATGTTTTTAGCCAAAATCCACAAAACGTGTAATTTTCTAGGACATAGTTTCTGCAGAGCAGCAGGAGTTCATCAGAAATTCACCTTTGAGTTGTGAGTGGGACTGATCCCTTCCCCCCTCCCCATTGCTGGGAGCTCAGAGCAGGGAGCCTTTGGCTCTCCCAGCATATTTCCTACATCACAAATCAGCTGTTTTTTAAATGCCATTTTGTCGTCTGCACCTGATTCACAGCGATTTGAACACACTTAACTTTCTTTCTATACGTCCTCCATTGGCAGAAAAATGCTGCAAGAACATGTTAAAAACACAACAAATTTCAGCTGCTACATAACCAGTCCTGCTGACATGATACTTTGTTTGTGAATTCCATATAAGAAACTTGGAAACTTCTAAATAAAAACTCAAAAGACCAGGTATAAAAAAGTGCTGTGAAGGCGTGCAGACATTTGCTCCATATGACATGAGTGCAGCATATGCGTCTCCCTTCTGTCCTCGCGCTGTCCTCCCACACTCACGCCGCTCAGTGCAAACAGCTCAGCACACTTTAATTATGCTGCAGCTTAATTGGCATCTCTGGCATCTCTTTCCTTCATAGCTCAGTCATCAGGAACCTGAAGAGCGGCCCAGTGTTTCCTCTGACTCCCACCACAGACCCCAGGGACTGCAGCGCTGTTTATCCCTGTGACAGTCGGAGCCGTGGGACAGTTTTAGACCAGCAGACACGCCGTTTCTGAAAGGTTCAGAAGCAGATCGCTTGATCGTTGATATTGTTCAGCTTACCAAGTGCTAGTTGAGCAATACCTAATCAACAAAACAAGAAATAACTACGTCTGCAGATCAGTCAACCTTTATTTATAAAGTTTGTCATTTTATTTTAGTGCAACTTCATTAAAAATGAATGCTCCTCAATAACAGATGTGTTTAAACCTTTAGGATTATATTACATTGATTTTGCCCGATAATGGCCCTTTAAACCCAACATACCATGTTTATTTATTTTTCTGTCTGTTTCTGACTGACAATGATTTGAATATAGAGATACTCAGTGAGGAAATTTTAAGCTTAATTTTCTATGGGTATGTCTGCCATCAGAAAAGTACATGTGAGAAACACCAAAAACATTGGAGTGGGTCTTTCAGTGTTGATCATGTTCAGAAGTCTAAATGCGTGTCAGGTGTCCTGTCCTCAAACCTGTCGTCTATGTGACTGAAAGTAGAGCTCAGTAGAAAGCATTGTCTGCAGTATCTGGTCTTTCTTGCGTGTTGTGTTGTGGTGGTTTGTGTGGGTGCTGAAAGAGTAATGCTTGAATTTAATCGCTGTGTTTTCAATCTTTTAGAAGTGTGAAAGTGCTTAAAGCATTGACACATCTGGACGAATGATGGATGGAAAAACAAATACTGAAAGAAAATTGTGACCAAATCTTATTTCTATGACTGTGGCAGACATCTTTACATCTAACCTGACTGTTAGAACTTAGGACATTAGACTAGCAGAGTGTAGTTTTGTGTGGACACCCTAAGGGCTTTAGCCTATCACCTGCACACCTCGCTGGTAGGGCTCACAGTAAGGAGGTCAGTGCGCTTACCCCACTAATGACTAGAGTGTGGCGTAAAGGTACCACAGCACCACAGTTTGTCAATACTTCACGATACACATGCCACACCCACAACAATGGTACATTCCATTTTTATGACGTCCCTTGAGGTGATGCACAAGCCTCAAGGAAACTCCCAGACACATCTGTGCTCCCTTTATGATGCAGCCACACCTCTCTATGACCCCTTACGGGCCTGGACAACCCAAAACCCTGCAGCACCCGTACAGGTCAACCCCCCATTTATGTGACTAAGTACACGAGTCCACCTCTGGTTCTCATTGTTGAACTGTCTTCAGCTTCTCATCAGTTTTCTGGGACACTTTTCTACTTGGGCGCCCTACAGGTCATCAGGGCTGACTCTTTTCACAGCACAGCGGTCTTACCTTTGTTCTATGGGGGTGTGGGGGGGTACTCCTCCATCTTTGGCTCGCATCTATGTGTCAGTTTGCAGCAGAATCTCAGTGCTGCATGTTTGTAGCTCTGCTTTGATTCTTTAGCATCTTCATCAGGTTTAACAGAAAGGTTCTTTTTCTTTTCAGGGGGGTCATCAGCCCAGTCCCATCAACCAAGAGCAGCAGGATGGCACCGCTGCAGTGCGTTCATGTGGCAGAGGGACACAATAAAGCAGTTCTGTGCGTCGACTGCACCGATGACCTTCTATTCACCGGATCCAAAGGTGCCTCTACATTCTGATGCATGTCTTAAAACGCCGCTCATGTATTACAGTGATATGCAGTTGTGTAACAGCAAGTTAAACTTGACAGGCTCTCATTAGGATTGTCATTTGTTTTGTGTTTTCTGTTGAACATGGAACAGATTTCTGCATTTTTAAATGCTCATTGAGTGTTTTCATGCATTTATGCTTCTGCAGACCGAACCTGTAAGGTGTGGAATCTGGTGACAGGTCAGGAGATCATGTCCCTGGCAGCTCACCCCAACAACGTGGTGTCAGTGCGTTACAGCTCCAGTTTGGTCTTCACCGTTTCCACCTACTATATCAAAGTCTGGGACATCAGGGACTCGGCCAAGTGCATCCGAACACTAACGTGAGCTGCTCAGCACTCATTATTGCCAGTTTAGCTCGTGCTGGTTTGTGGCGCCCTCCGTCCGTGAAACCCGGGTTCGACTCCAGGCTGCTCCCTGTTCCCTTCTCTACCTCTGCCGGTTCCAAGCCCGGTTAGAGAAGGTTGCGTCAGGAAGGGCATCCGGCGTAAAACATTGCCAAATTTACCATGCGACTTGTTCGCTGTGGCGACCCCTGATGGGAGAAGCCGAAAGTGGAAGAAGAAGTTTAGTACAACAATAAGAGCTGATGAGACTTTTGTTAAGTGACAATTAGGAGCAGGAAACGCCTTCAATTACAATCTGATATGTTCCATCTAGTCGTTCGTTCTCATTCTTCTAAGTTGTCAGTGGCATAAATTCCCAGTTTTGTTCTTAAATTTGCAGATCCATGGGTCAGGTTAACATCGGGGACATCTGCGCACCCAACACAAACCGGACCGTCGCCATCCCTGCAGGAGAAAACCAGATCAACCAGATCGCTCTCAACCCCAACGGCACCGTTTTATACGCTGCTGCTGGAAACTCAGTCAGGGTTTGGGATCTGAGAAGGTGAGTTCAGTCTGTGGTCTGAACTAGAGAAACCAGGCTCAGATTTATTCATTGAAGTTAGGACAATGCACATGAAGCAATGTCTTGGCAGGGCTACAAAATAAATATATCAGATCTAGATAAAAGAGCTGATTAACATCTGTAGTCCCAAGGCAGGAAAAAAAGTTACATCCAAAACGTTACAGACAAGATTAAGACATGAAATGCACAACAGCACAAAGTACACAAATCCACACAAACAGTCCTTTACAGTAAACACAGAAAACAACACAAGTACATGATGGATTTATTTTTAACCAATTCTTTAAAACGGTTTTGAATCTTTCAAAGTTTTCTCCCTTTTCTGATGTGAACTGGCAGTGTTTTCTTAAATGTTGTAGACAGCCATCATCATCATTGATCATTTTCAAAATCCAGTATATTAGAGAATTAGAAAGTCGGGATATTGCAGTTTTTAATCAAGAATTTACTTAAGCGTTCCTTTAAGCACTTTGTGTTATATTTATATATGAAAAGTGCTTTATAAATAAAGTTTGATTTGATTTGATTTATAGCAGAATAACCACAATGAGAGCCTTTAGATGGAATCTGTTCTTGTTTACAGTTTTGCCCAATGATTTTATGTAAGAATTTACCTGCTTATTATTGTACTTAAGCGGTACACGAAGTGGAATTTTTTTAAGCACTCCGACACAGAATCATGTTGGTGTTTTTAAACATGTTCTTGTGACATTTTTCTGATGATTGAGGACATGCATAGAGAAAACTAAACTTAAAATGTAATCCCTAATCCCTAATGGAAATGTTCAGAAACTTTATTGAGGTTATGCATTAATGTACTTTTTGAAAAAAATATTTGATTAATCCTGGTGAAAGTTCACGGGCAATTATTCCCAGGTTTGACATGGCCGATCCTGACACTGTCGTAAAATCGACTGTTTAATCCGTACAAGTCATGAAATGAGCAAGAAACACCGCTAGCATTGAGCTAGCTAGCATGGCTAGCACAGACAAACACTTTTTATAATTATAGGCGATGGTTTTTCATGCAACATCTTACTTTTTCACTAGCAGCTACTGGTGGAGCTCCTCATCTGACTGTGCTGGCGTCCTCCGATTACACAGAGTACACGTTTTATCGTTTAATATTAGAATCTCAATTGCAAAAAATAAAAGCACAACTCAAAAGGACGATTTCAGAATAGCGAGAAAACAAATCGGCACCTGAGAAATAGGATTGTGCTTTGGGTTATATCTTTTGATTGCAAATTATGGGTTTTGGTTCTCAATTTATGCATTTTGATTGGCGGATTTGGGGTTTTGATTCACGGTTTTACGGTTTTGATGCGCAATTCTTTAGACGCTAAATTGACACCATGTAGATCCATCTTCGTTTTCTTCATCTGAGTTGGAATGTGGCTCAAAACTGTACAGCCAGATGTTTAGCCTGCCTTTTTTTGTTGTCCCGGTAGTGTCAGGCTGGGGTTGTGAGGGGGCTGTAATCTAGCGGGAGAGCATATAAACAGAGAACTCTCAGCAATGGGTGAAGGGAAGGGGGTGGGGTTGCTCCACGTCTGCAGTCACGCCCCCAACTCAGGTGAATTTTTGCTGCTCTGCAGAAACTGTCACAGAACTGTGTTTTTCAACCACTAGAGATGGTCAGGTGTACCGCGGGAAATCATTCATTTGCACATATCTAAAAACATTTACCTTATCAGCTCTGTATTCATCAAAAAAGGTTCAGGTTTCATGTTGAGTAGTTTGCCGACAGCTTTGTGGAGTTTTTCAGTATAAATACACCGGATATCTCAACATCTTTGTTCTAACAGTTTGTAAATATTCTTGATAAAAGCAGGAACACCGTTTAGTTTTCCTTCAAGTTTGAACAAAGAATTCATTAACAGTCAGAGATTCCAGGTTTTGGTCCAAGTCATCTTTATAAAAAACAAACAAATGTTTTCTAATAATGTCTGGATTGAAGGACAAATTCAATTTCAAACTTTATTCGCGTTTGAAAAACCTGAAGTTACGTTTAAATAAAGTGCAAAGACAAAGTAAAAGAAACCAGATTAAAGTGAAGTGGCCAACGGACACATCCAAGTCAAATGAAAGAATTTATTCACCAAAAATAAATGCAACATTTTTGTTAAAGTCACATTTCTGATTCAGACAAAAGAAAAACTAATAAAACTGCATGTTCAGGTTTTTGTGTTAAAATTAAACGTATAAACATAATGTTAGTCTTTTTTGTCTAAAATCTATCAACTATTCTGTGATTATGCGCCTATTTGTGTGCTCTTACACAAACATAAAAACTGACCTATTTAAAAACTAAATTACCATTAAGAAAGAATGTCCTTTCATTTGGTTTTTGTGAGGTTATGTAGAACTGCATTTTAATTACCGTAACTGGAGCGGAAAGCAACTTCCTGAGAAGAGTTTCAACTAATTTAATTAAAAATTATTATTAAGAACAAATGCAACTTTTAGGAAAAACAAGCGTAACCTCAAATCTTTTGGGCCTCTATTATTACAAAAGATGCACGGGAGATGGTGGAGAGACTGTAAATCAATACCGACTACAGAGTTTTCTTTATTTACCTTTTTGGTTGCTGGTGTGCCGCAGAATGTTTGTCGAGGAAAAAGTGTACCTCAGCTCAAAAAAGGTTATAAAACACTGAAACGACGCCATTTACAAATTTAGACTAAACACAGCATAATTAAAAGAATAGATCAATAGATGATTGGACTGAGACTTTAAGCTCCATTTGTCCAAAGGTTTTGTAAGTTTGGGCTGTCTGTAAAACTTGCCTCCAAATATTTAAAATATTTGGCTTTTTCTTTATTTTTGTTCCCAAAGTTATATTAAGATTAGAAAATCTCCTTCAATAGTGGTAATTGAAATATTTTCCTGACAGTCAGAGCAGTCCAGAGCAAGATGACTTAATTGAAAATGGAAAAAAAAGACATATTTCATTTGTTTCCAGTGACGAGCGTCTCTGCAACTTTTGACATTCAATTCTTGGATCCTGATGCGCTCTGTCATTTCCTCTGCATTCTCCCTGAATCTCAATGATACCGTAAAACCTGTTTGCTCCACAGCTTCATAAAAACCCACAGCTCTTTGAATGACTCCTTTCATTTAGAAAACTTGACAAGAATGCGAATCAGAGCTTTTATCAATTACTGTCAGCCGGCGTTGACTCTGATTAATGGCCTCAGTGCTCGTCTTGAAAAAATAAATGGATCACAACAGAAACTTTTTGTCAGGAAATAACTTGCCAGCAGCAATTTATAGTCCCCCTCCGATGAAAATCTTATGACATTTTTCTTAAAAAAGAGAATAAATGTAGTAAAAAATCATTTCATCATTGCATTTCTTAGTATTTCTCCTGCTGTGATGTCACAACGGCCCAGTAGCGCACACACAAGCTCCCTGATTTGCCCCGTCTAGCATCATGGTGCGGGGGAAGAGAAGATGTTACATTGCTGCGTTTCCTGCATGTATTTTAAATGCATCCGAGGCTGGATTTTGTCATTGACCACATGTATTTAAAATGAAACTTGACATTAAAGTCCCCAATGTGTTCTCTGCATTTGTGTTCTCGCTCGTACCATGTTTAAAAGCGTACCGTTAACCAGGGGAGTAAAAATGAAAATGAGAAACAGCCGGCTGCTGATGGGCGATTTGGTTCAGACGGGAACCGCATCGCGCTGCTGCCAGACCTTTGCACTGCAGCACCTCAGATGGGGTCTGAACCATTGACTTAACATTGAAACTGGCTGCCTCTGCCGCCCAAATCGGGTTCGCTGTGAACGCAGCTTAACCGTAACCCATAATCCTAAACTTTACACTTCCTCTGTCCGTGCGGCCAAGAAAAAAGTTCAACACTGACCTTTCTGGCATTTCATTTCATTTGCTGTTTAAGTGAATGGAAACAATTTTCACCGTTTCTGAGACTGTCAGTTGGTGATGTTTGTGCCCTCCTCCCCTTGTGTCAAGCTCTTCACTCATGCAAGACACAGCTTGAAGAAAGGGGGGGTTCAAGGGCAGAGCTACTCAGCTCAGCCCCAATGGCCACACCCATGCAGGGCTCCAGACTGCGACCATTTGGTCGCATTTTGCAACCAAAATTTGAGAGTGTGCGACTGAATTTTACATCCAGTCGCGACCAGTCATGTGCGACCAGTAAATTTGCCTCCCCCACATCAAACAGCTGCTGATTGGTCCAGAATCTAACCAATCAAATCGCAGTATTTATCTAATACGGCAGACAAACCAAACCAGAACCTTTTACCCTCAATGTTGTCTCTTTGAATGAAGACGTTTTGAATTTTTTTTTTTATCATTTTAACAATAATTCATACTTTCTTTCTTTTTTAGCTTTGATTAATTTTTATTTGGTCAGATTTGTAAATTTATGGCTGAGGATCTCCTGAAACTGTAAAACTGTTTATCTACTGACACTAAATTTAACAGGCCTGTGTGTGAAATATGTGAATCTTTTGGAAATGTTTGTTAAAACAAAACAATAAAAGATTTAAAGCACCTGATATTTTATGCTGCACACGTGTTTGGGATCAGATGAACAGCAATAATAAGCAAAAGAATGAATGACGGTTCACTAAAGTAGACTCAATGTATTTAGCAGAAGAAGCATTTTTAAATTTTATGTTAATTTTCAGTGTTTAGAACCCGTGTTTGTCCAGATTAAAAATATTTACTCATGAAAAAATTCTAATTTCTCTTACTATTTCACCGTTTATTGATAAAACAATAGTTCAGATACAAATCTTAAAAAGTGTTACTTCCTGCTGGACGGAGTCGGAGCTCGGACATATTTTTTTTCTGCTGCAGACATTTTAATCACGTTTGTTGCTACACTGACATAAATAAATACAAAACTTGGTTTGATTTTAGCTGCTTTGCTGCTCCTTCTGGGTTTAACTATGAGAGAACCGGGCCAGAATGGTTGAAAATGGCAGAATCCCGTACGAACAGAACCGACACAAAGTCCATGTCTGCCTCCAGCGCCGTGAATATGAGACAGACACCTGATTGGTTAGAATCTGGATCAATCAGCAGCTGTTTGATGGCAGTTTTGTTACGTCAAACTGAAACTCAACTAAGCAAAATCAAAGATAGATTCAAAAGTGAGATGACGCACAACACATGCAAAAACTTTTTTGGCTGTGGCAATAGTGGCAGTTTTATTAGAGAAGTCAGTAAAATCAAAGATAGGAAAAAAGTGTGATTTGACACAACGCATGCAAAAAACATTTTTTAAAGCAAAAAATAAAAAATAAAGCAAAATAAAAACTAGTTGAAAAGCAAATATTTTCATTTTCAACCCAGAAAGTTTTGTGTGCAAAGTGGTGGCAGAAATATCACTCCATAAATCTACTAAGGTAGTTTTTAACGTTTGGACAAAAAAAAACTGAGAAGTTTTTCATTTTTTCTTTTTTTCTTACAGATTTGCATCGACAGGTAAACTCATGGGTCACCTGGGTCCAGTAATGTGTCTGACTGTGGATCAGTCTGGTAATAATCAAGATCTGGTGATCACTGGATCTAAGGACCATTACATCAAGGTGTGTGTTACATCCTGCCGGTCTTGATCCTGCGATGAGTTCAAATATCTAGAACATTTGATCACCTGGATAACAACAAAATGCAAACTCGATTGGAGTAGTTGTTTTTGAAACATCTCAGACGTTGTACAATTGCTGCTTTTCCTGCTGCAGCTGTTTGATGTGACAGAGGGCTCTCTGGGGAGCATCAGCCCTACACACAACTTCGAGCCTCCTCATTATGATGGCATTGAGTCACTGGTGGTCCAGAGTGACATGCTCTTCAGCGGCTCTAGAGATAACGGAATCAAGAAGTGGGACCTGGACCGCAGAGACTTGCTCCAGGTAAGGGAAGAGGCATCAAATAGAAAGGCCTGAACAAACCCAGGCGGAGAATGAGGGAAAGGCTTTTAGTCAAGTCAGGGGACAGTTTTTAGGCAGGAAGCCATCACAGGACATAAAGGCTGTGTCCAAATTTGAGTGCTGCATTCTTCCTTCCATTCTATGGCTGCTTATGTCACAGCGCCGCCACAAGTGCTCTCCAAATTCAACAACTCCTTCAAATACGGCCAACAAATACAGTGTTCTTTTTCCTGATTTCAAGGATTGGTCTGGTGTATCCTGCTATGTTGTCCATATCCCAAGATGCATTGGGGCCGAACCCCGAGATTTTCTGACAACAATGGCGGACTGTAAAGCGGGACCCTGAGTTGCAGATAATTACACCTTTTTGTAATTACACCTCCAAGATTAAAAGTTGGATCAAATAAGCCAGGAAAATTCTAGCTCCACGCCTGCTTCACGACTCCTCTCTGTTCGGGACTCACGGTTGCTAGGCGGCAGGACATTCACCGGTGTAATGGCTGGAATTCTCTAAGGACTAGACTCGTCCAAATTCACAGTCGGTTACATCCGACCTACCCACTCGCCAAGGGGACATGGCCACTGTCGACCAGGAAGACCGCGGCCATTGAAGGATGCAGCCCTCCAATTTGGACAAACCAAAAGACGACCATAATCTGTCTTGATAATCTCAAGTATCTAATGCCCTCTAATGCCAGAAAGACCCCTCAGGTGTAAAGAGGCCAGGTGGACTCGCCCTTGATGAATGCAGCACAGATTACCTCAAACATAGATATTCTTGAAATGTAATATTTGGATCTGCATTTAATTGTCAAAGCCTGGAAAGCTTTTGCACAGCTGGAATACGCTTTGCTGTCACCTGGAGATAACACATCGACTCTAAAAGAATCCACGAGCAGCAGGTGGAGAAGTCATGATCCCAAACTGTCTGAATCAACATTTAATATAATTAATATCATACTATGAAATATTTTACTTTGGTCTTTTTTAAAGTGTCAATAATAGGTTATGCAAGCGAGCGACTCTGCTTTTCTGTATCTCCCTTCAAGGAAGACGTTCAGCCAAATGAATGACATCTCATTTATCTTTGTCCTTTTCATCCGCCAGCAAGTGCCCAACGCTCACCGGGACTGGGTGTGTGCGCTGGGGGTCGTCCCCGGGTCCCCTGCCCTGCTGAGCGGCTGCAGAGGGGGGGTGCTCAAGCTGTGGCACACAGACACACTGGGGGCTCTGGGAGAGCTGAAGGGCCACGAGAGCCCCATCAACAGCATCACTGTCAACAGCAGCCACCTGTTCACCGCCTCTGAGTGAGCGCACCCACACGCATAAGGCCTTTAACATTAATGAAGCCTCTCAACAAACTGGCAAAGGGTTTTCCATTGGTTAGACAAAATTCCAATAAGTAAAAAATCTGAATTAGAAATTCTATTATTTTTGGGCCAAATATCCAACGTAAACGGCTTTGGGAGAGGTGCTTTTTTCTTTTCTGTAAAATAAAGAAGCAAAGAAACAAGTATGTTAACTGTTAAACATTAAAGATTACTGTGTTCTAAGAGTATTTAAAGAAATGAAACCAAATTTAACTAAAAAATTAGTTTCCATCTTGATTTAAGAGTAATTAAATTGGCCAGTTGGCTTGTTAAAGTTTGAATATCAAGTGATTTTTGTTGACATCTTTAGAGGTGACATTTCTTACCCACTTTTTAGTAAGGTACATTAAAGTCATATGCACATACTTTTGTTTAAAAAAGTTGAAACAGAGAGTATAATGGCTATATCTGGATATAAATGAATATTTGAATGAATGAAATAGCAAAAACTGGTTAAAAAGGAGACATTTTTCCTTAAAAAAAGCTTTATTTTTTTTAAAGATGAAAAAGTTTTCTCAACATTGCTGTTCCACGTGTAGGAGAAAGTTTTTCTTCAGTTGTTTGTTTTTGCCAACCAAAAATGACAATAAATATTGGATAAATATTTAATGACTGTACTGTTGCTGGCTTGTGAAAAAGGACATTTACTGGAAAGCGACAGGAGAGCCCAGGGCTGCGAGCATAGATTGAAAGAGTGGACAGTGACAGAATGGAGAAGATAACTAGATGGAAACGTCAATCAACTGTTTACAAGACAGAGTGTTTGTAGGCAACTCTGACACACGGAGTAAACCTTTAAAAATGGGTAAAAAAACAAGTTTGTTTAATGTTTAAAAGCTGCTGTTTGAGCCTAAACCAGAAGAACAAAAGCCATCACTCCTGTCCTCTGAAGCTACGTTCACACCGGCCTTGAAAACGTCCATTCAAGCAACCACTTCAGATCAAAAGTCACTGATCTTGTCGTCCATCTTTCGGCACAGCCCGTCAGGGATCACCAGCTTCCACAGGCTCACACAGGTGGTTTTATGCCGCATGTCCTTCCAGACACAACCCTGTAGTTTATCCGGGCTGTGGACCAGCACAGGGGGACCCAGACTTAAGCCACTACTTAGTTGGGCAGTAGCGTGAAGGGTCTTCCCTAAGGACCCATACGTCCTTAGGGAACACGTTTTGAGTTGAAAACACTGGTGTTCTTGCATCGCTACACAAATGTTTAAGACCGTTGTCAGGCTCTACGTACAAAACACGCATCAATTGAATGCATGTTGTAAGTTAAACCCGTTTGACCAACCAGATTTGGTAGTGGCGTATGGATGGCATCCCCTTTAATTCATGGAGGTACCAATCCTTTGAAAATTTATTATGGAGGAAAAAATGTATAATTGTGGTTTGTGCCTGTGGTGGGCCGAGCAGTATAAGACAACGACAGCGAATAATTCGATCAAAACTTTTCAAATTTATTGTTCAAAAACTTGTAAATGGGCAAAAATGGCCCTTTAAAAAAGTTCAAAGTGACTAAATTAACTCAAGCTTTTAAATGTAACAGAGGACAACTGAACAGACAGACAAACTTACCTAACCCTTGTGCTATCCTAGGCACTTTAACATTGGGAGGTGGGTCATTTAGACCAGTGGTCCCCAACCTTTTTGTCACCGCGGACCGGTACAACGCAAGACACGTTTACCGCGGACCGGTGGGGTGTGGGGGGTGGGGGTTGAGGTGCAACGCAAGACACGATTACCGCGGACCGGGGGTGGAATTTTCTCTTTAGTAATAATAATAACAATAATAATAATGAACGTAAATCCACTGTGTAATCATGTGCAACTTTATTAGCGGTGTCCTCGTAACGTCACACCAACAACAGAACATCACATGAGCAACATCGTTTCTACCGCGACACACTCTGGTTGCTATGGTAAGTGTCACTTTGCAAAATAAAATGTTTTTTTTCGAGAGAAAAAAACACAATAAAATCAAAATTATTTTTTTCTTTCTGTGCGTCCCGGTGCCAAAATTTCCCGCGGCCCGGTACCGGTCCGCAGCCCGGTGGTTGGGGACCACTGATCTAGACCCACCAGACAGTGCGCTGAACCTTTTTTCTTCAATGATTTTTGATCTTCCCTGGTGTCCATGGATTACATGAAATCTTTCCACCTTTATCCACGTTTGTCATGGTAGGAAGAACACGTCAATGTAAGGGTGGGGTCATCTAAGATAGCACAAGGGTTAAACTCACTTACCTAAGGGAACATGTATAGTGGCTGATCAAACCAACTAGACACACAAGGGGGAACTTAAAAGGACTAAGACAAAATACAACAAACAAACTAAACTAATGTCCATCCTGTGGTAAATTAACATACACAAATGAATAAAAATAAAGAAAATTAAAATAGAAACTAAAGTAAAGCAACACAAAATAATTTCTTGTCCCCTGGGCGATGGTTTAGTCCAATTAGCTGCCTGCTGAATAAAAGGCCTCTGCTGACTGGCATGCATTGTTGTGTCAGGCCTGACTTGCTGGTTCCAGCAGCAACAATGGTTCCCTTTAGCACTGGTAACTCAAAGCATAACAGCAAATTAATGAAACAAATTATAATAAAGTAAACTGAAACGTGTTACTAAATGTGATGTTCAAATGTGTGTGTTTGAAAAAGAAATCTAAAAGTATATGCATAAAAAATAAAGTGATATATGTAGGGTGTGGTACAGGAGGTTACTGCCCTGATGGGGTGGCAGCGTAGGCAGCCATCACAGTGCCCGACTGGAATTCTATGACCCCAAATCTTTCATATATTGGAGTAGAGCTGTGAAAGAAAAAGCCTGAAGCAAGATTCACCAGATTTCCACTGCTTCAACATTTTGCACCAAGCCTCTTCCAACAGTAGGGGCATGTGCTAGTATTGGACAGCGACAATTCTGTAAGCTAAATGCCCTTATAGAAGGTTTTTGAATGACGTTAAATGCCCGGCGTGAACGTATTAAGCCCTTACCCCGGCCACCTGCTCAGTAAAGGGTTGACTCTTATTTTAGTTTGATGTTGTTTTTCCAGCGATCGGACTGTGAAGATTTGGCGTGTGCGCGGTGGACTGGACAGCACCTTGGAGACGGCAGACAACGCAGACGAGGTGGCCAGTAACTGATCACAGAACAGTGAATCCAGAAGGAAGCAGCGTCTCTCTGCACTTTGATCCCAAACACCTGAACCCAACGGCGACCGCTGCAAAACAAATATCAGTGTCATGTGACCCGTTTGTCCCAGACCACAGACGTTAATGGTGTGGTTTTGTTTGGGCAGTGGGTCTTCCTCATTAGGGTTTAGTTTTCTGTAATAACAATTGCACAATTGCTTCTTTGTTCATTTTTCTCAGTAAATGTATCATCTGACTAAACCCATTTGTGAGAATGAATGTGAAGCTTTCACACACTCTTGTCTGGTTTGTCAGATTGGCATGAAAGGAAAAAAGGTGTGAGAGAAGAAAAAGAGGGAGAGTTACTCTTCAGGTTTTCTGTCTGGTCGGAGCACCAAAATCGCCATCAAAACAAATATTGAATTTGTCCAAAGAAATCAGAACATTAAAAAGTTTGAGTCATTAAGTGAAATGACAGGAAGAGAAGAAAATAGCATAAGAAAGCCAGGAGATCACCTAAAATCTGTCAATATTAAGAGAGAAACTCCACCCCCATATCTGCACTCATTGTATCAGCTGTTTCAGTCCTAATTGATGGTTTAAAAAGGCTTCTCATTACCCAGGACCCTCACAGGTCAAGAGCAAAGAACCCTCTGAGATCTTCATAATCTTAGCGTTGAAAATACTTCTGATGGTAATAGACGCATTTCCAGGAGTGAGCACTGTCAGAGCAATCATCTAGAAATGTTTACCATAACAGGTAAAAATTGGATCCCTTTCCAAGGAATCAAAAGAATAATCAGGAGAGTTTTCCAGGAACCAAGAACCACTGGAGCAGAGCTTCAGGAAGATCTTCCATCATGGTGTCCATACACGCTCACCATGCAAGACCCCGCTGCTGAACAAAAAGCTTGTTGGAGCTGGGTTCAATTTGGGGCAAAAAGCATTTTTCTGGGAGACTAAAGTATGGTCAGATGAAAGAAAAGTGGAACATTCTGGCTGTCATTCCACACATTGTCAGGAGAAGAGGTGACACTGGCCACCACCCCAAGAATAGCACAGCAACAGTATGACAGTTAAAGGTTTCCTCTCTAATAAATGTTGATCTTCATTTCTCTAAAGATTTTCTATTTCTTTCTTTAAAAGCACGTTTTCTCCTTAAACCTTGTGTTTTGGATTGTCCCTCTCATACGACATCCTCTGTTCATTTCCAGCTTTCTGGTAGAAGGCAGCAGATTTTTTACCCAGAATGTACATTTTCTTTATTCATTCTTCCTTCAATAATGTGACTTCCCCCAGTAGAGCTTTCTGAAAAGTAGCCCCAAACCATGATGCTTCCACCCCCAACTTTGTTATGATTATTCAGGTAAAATTAAAAAAGAATCTGTTGTTTTCTAGTTTCTGGGTTCTGCAGAACAGCAGGAGCTGCTGAATTTCAAAGGAAATTCACCTTTGAATTGTGGGTGTTGACGCTGAGCAACCACGCCCCCCTTCCCCTCCCCAAAAGCTTAAGAGTTTGGACCAGGGAGATTGTGGTCCTCCCAGCATATTTTCTACATTACAAATAAACTTTTTAATTTTTTTTACATGTTTTATTTTCTCCTGATTCACAACAATTAGAATGAGACTCAGAAATGCAGTTTTAAGCTTATTCTCCTCCATCAGAAAAATGCCTCAAAAATATGTTAAAAACACCATTTTCATCATTTTTTGGTCTTTAAATGTTATAATGGGTTTGTATGAATTCAACATTTGGCTTAATGGCAACATCTGGTGGCAGGTTTGTGTCAGGAGGCCACATGAAACCCCCCTTAGTGATTAAAAAATGCTGATGTGTCACATTTGTGTTTTCCCTACTGTACTTTAAGGGGTTCAAACTTGAACGGTCTTTCCAGCTCCTCTTTTGCCTCGGCTCTCCTTGGTTTCGGCTGAGTCTTTCTGTTCCAACCGTTCTGTATCATTTTAAAAACAATTCAGTTCAAACCCACATTTTATTGCTGAACTTTGCTCCATATCATCATCCATCTGCGAGCTTCAACAACGTAAACTGGCAAAAATAAACGTGTTCATTTAGGTTTATCCGTGGAAAAAGTGAAGTGTTCAAATGACAATTTAATTGTCAGCAGTTTGCTTTTGGGAAGCTGCTTAAATTCAGACTAAAAGTATTTTCTATTTTTTATTAATTCTTAGCTACTGACAAATTCAGCCTTGTTTTTCCATGTTGATGCCATTAAAGGGTTAACATCCACAAACACACCTGTCTGTCAAACATGACCTTAAATGAGTACACGTTTGGTCGTTTAGTATAGTTTCATAAAATACTGTATAGCTTTTGGTTGCAAATTACGGGTTTTCCTTCTCAATTTATACATTTTGATTCGCGGTCTTACGGTTTTGATGCGCATTACATTTGGCGCTGATTTGACACCATGTAGATCCATCTTCGTTTTCCTCATCTGAGTTGGAATCTGGCTCAAAACTGTACAGCCAGATGTTTAGCCTGCCTTTTTTTGTTGTCCCGGTAGTGTCAGGCTGGGGTTGTGAGGGGGCTGTAATCTAGCGGGAGAGCATATAAACAGAGAGCTCTCAGCAATGGGTGAAGGGAAGGGGGTGGGGTTGCTCCAGGTCTGCAGTCACGCCCCCAACTCAGGTGAATTTTTGCTGCTCTGCAGAAACTGTCACAGAACTGTGTTTTTCAACCACTAGAGATGGTCAGGTGTACCGCGGGAAATCATTCATTTGCACGGATCTAAAAACATCGCAGAGTTCGTCTTGTCACGTCTTTGATCCTCCCTCATCCCTGTACTGCTACAATAATCATCCACCTATATTTAAAAGACCGGTTGGTGAAAGTTTGTGTGACGTCATAGCGGTTCGTGGCGTGAAAAAGGTCAGGGACCACTGCCTTAAAACACTTAAACAGAAACAGTAGTCTTAATGAATCTCTTGTTCTTGAACTTTCTGCACGTGTGTGTGTGTGCACATTTCCTCACCTGGTTCTATAGCTGCAGCGTTTGTCAAAATCACATCAACATCATGATGCATTGAATGAGTTTCGGTCAAAAGCAGCTTTCAGGCTGTCAGTATTGTTCACAAAACTGCATCAGCTTCTGACCCAGAAGTCCTCTGCTGCTCTGGTTTGCCTTACTGTGCGTTGTCATTTTTCAGTGTTTGGTGAAGCAGCAGCAGCTATAGGCATTGTTCTCATGCATAATCGATGTACGTAAATGCCATATATAAGGAAAGTGTGACTGAATGTTTGTCTCATGGGACCACGGATCTTACAGCGGAGCTGAATGGTCCAGCACCGTCCGGCAGGAGGACTGACGTGCAGCAGCTGTAGTTTGGACTTCTCCTCCTGGTGGAGGTGGAACACTGTTTAGGTTCTTTCCTTCTTCTGTTTCTTACATTTTCGTTGTTCCTGGTGTTCCTCTGGAGTTTTAATGGCCACGTATGGAAAACTGTAGTGACTACAATGTCAGATGCTTGGTGAGAATAAATGTCATCTGTCAAAAGACCCTTCCTCTGTTTGTGCTGTTTTGAATGCTTACAGCATCTGTAGAGCGGCACCTAAAACATGAAAGGGGGAGGGGCTGTTTTCAAACATAAAGGGGGGGGGGGTCTGTTTTCAATATGGATCAATATTTGCAGCAAATCTTTTTTTGTCCGAAGTTTTCAATTTATCATTTTGGGTCCATTTCAGTTAAAGGTGTTTTATAATTCTCCTTTTGTCACGTGATACGATGTGACGTCATTTAGGCGCACCTGTCACATTTAGCCATAATTCGCCAGCAGCTTCTTCAATTCTCTTCAGGACTATGTTGGCTACTCAGACTGTCATTTCCAGGTATTTTTACTGTGCAAAAGTGGAGCAATCCAGGCAAGGAAACCCAAATATTTTACATTTTCAAAACAGCTGAACGCCTTTTTCTGACAGAGATGCAATGTTAGAGACACTTAAGATTTTGCCATAATCTAGGCCATCAGCTCCTTTCATTCTCAGGACTTTTTGACTACTCAGACTGACATTTTCAGGCACTTTTACTGTTATTCGTGTTTGAAATCCCAGATATTTTACATTTTTACAAAGTCCAATTGTCTTTTTCTGACAGAGATGCTGTAGAGACACTGTAGTTTACGATTGTGCCATAATCCACACCAGCATCGTATATCTCACACACACATATATATCTCATATATATCATATATATACACATATATATCACAACATTTTACAGTTGTCCTTGTGAGAGAGAGGGTTACAATGATCTTCTTGAGTTCAGCAGTCTTAACTGCTTCTGGGAAGAAACTGTTCCTCAGTCTGGTGGTCCTACTCTTTTTTTTTTTTTTTAACTTGTCCTGTCCAACAGCTGGGCAGACAGATGAGAGCTGAGGGCCTCTTGTGTTGGACATATTTTACTTTAACAAGAGGGGTTATTAATCTTCAGACAAACCAGAGGTATGTCTGAATAAACCCCTTTTGTAATCAAGGCCAAACTTTATTAATTTCAACCATGTTTGAAAATCTTTGGTGTTGGACCAGACGGAAAAGGAAAGAAGGGAAGAAGAGAGGGGGGGGGGGGGTAGGAGGGTGATAATAGGAGGGGAGGGGGGATAAGACCATGAAGCAGCATAAAGCAACAAAATTTCTGGTTATTTATAATTACGGTAAGGTTCAAATGTAGTACAAAAAGGGCGGGGCCTGTCCACACACACACACACACACACACTCAAATGTTATCAACACACCTGCTAGCTGCAAAAATGTCCACATGTCAACATGTACAAAAAAACAGATAGTGTTCACACACGCATACTTATGCCTTAAAACCAACTTGTGTGAAACATTTCATTCATTCAATCACGCAAACTATTAGTGCAAAGGTGAGCTAACACCTGTGCCCAGGTGAGTGTTCATGTTCTTCAAATTGGAGGGTGGAATGTAAAAAGAAGAAGGGAGAGTGCCCAGCAATCCCCACCCCAAGACCCCTGCCGCAGCAGCAGCGGCAGCCGGAACCCCCCCAGCGCCACACGGGAGCAGGCAGGGAACAACCGCCCCCTGGGCAACCAAATCCGCCACCCAGGCCAGGGCCAGCAGGAACGCCGCGAGACCCCAGAGCCAGGGAGCAGGGAGGCACCGGGGGGAAGAGAGCGCCGCCCCAGCCCAACCAGGAGAGCAGCCCCCCCGCCGCGCCGGGAGAGCCCAACGCAGGGCCCCACTGGAGAATGACGCCCACAGCTCCAGACGAGCACCCCATCACCACCCAGGAGTTCCGGGCATCCCCCCGCCCCAACCCCAGGTACGAGCCAGGACCCCCCAAGGGAGACCCGCTCCGCACTCCAGGCTCCACGGTTGGTCCAGGGAGAAGCAAGGCAGGGGCCCGCCGCCCCCGCCCAGGAGGGAGCCACCCCGGGGAAAAAGGGGGCCCACAAGGGGTGTTGTAAACATGGCCCGACCAGGCTCGGCCACAGTTGGAAATTTGACGGGGCCCAGCGCTCAGGGGCAAGGACCAGAACCCAACCCCTAGGAACACGAACCCCCCTCCCTGCGCGGAGAGAGCACCGCCGGGCCCAGGAAGCCGGCACCCAGGAGACATGGCCGTCGTTGCCAAAGGCCCCGTACCCCCCACCAGGGAAGGGGTAGGGGACAGATGGTCCTAGGTCCCACCTTCCTTGCAAAATGTGTGTGCGTGTATGTGTGTTTGAGAGGGTGTGTGTGTGCATGTGTGTGTGTTTATGTTGCAATGTATATATTGAGGGGGGGCTGTACTAAGGGGGGTGCAGTTAAAATTGGCGGGTAGGGCACTAAGGGGACATCTCCTGATTACTCACAGTGATGTCCCCTCACCCTCCCTACCAAGGGCCCTACATGTCTAAGGTGCAAATAAAACCGAAAGAGGGGGGGCCCACTCCATACGGCAAACATAGGAAGGGGGCCACCCCTCACCCCAATATGAGGTTATATGAGGAAGGGGGTAAGTTGGGGACAGCTGGTAGACTGTCCCCCGGTGGTCAAACAGCTGTCCCCATCCCGGAGGCGCCGACACCCCAGGCCCAGCACCACCCACCCCACACAGAGAGAGAGGAGCCAGAAAGCGTGCCCCCCCCCCCCCCCCCCCCCCGAGCAAGTCCAGACCCCCACCCCCAAACGCCGGCCCTAGAAGAGCTCTGGTCAGGCCAACCGGCCGGAGCAGCCGCCGATTGCCTCAGCGGAGACCCCGACCCGTCAACCCCCCATGTCCCGTACCAATAGTGCGCTTCCCCTCCCCCCAGAGCGCCCCCTTCACAGGACAGGGCCGACAAGCCCCCCACCCCACCCCAGACCCCGCAGCTGAAGCAGATGACACCCAGAGCGACCGGGGGCCCCAAGAGGGTCGTCCCGTCCCGTCCCAGAGCCAGGGAAGGGCCGATCCCAGCCCCAGGTATAGATGGTCAGCCCATCCAGCGCCGCTGCCCACCCCCCCCGAGCAGGGCCCCCCGCCAACCCCCCCCCAGCACAGGCAAAGGCAAAGGGACCACCCCCCCAAGCCAAGCCAGACCACCACTCCACCCCCCCACCACGCACCCCCACACCCAAGCCCAGAGGACCACGCAGCACCCCAGCCCGCCCCACCCAGGCACTGGACCCGACCCCCGGTGGTCCTACTCTTTATGCTACACATTTTCCTGCATCTGGTCTCATAGATCTCAGTGGTGGTCTCCAGGCTGCAGCCCACCATCCTCTGTGCAGCTTAAGTCACTCGTTGCAGAGTTTTTCTGTCGGCCACAGAGCAGCTGCTGTGCCACATAGTGATGCAGGAGAACAGGACGCTCTCCACTACACACCTGTTGAAGGAGGTCAGGACCGCGATCCTCATCCCAGCCAGCCTGAGCCTCCTCAGGATATAGAGCCTTTTTGACCAGGCTGGAAGTGTTGGTGCGCCAGGTGAGGTTGTTGGAGATGTGCACAACTAGATACCTGAAGCTGGAAACCCCTTCCACCACGGACCCTCCGACGTGAAGGGGAGGTCGGGGGTGTCTGTCCTTCATGAAGTCCACGGTCATCTCCTTGGTCTTCTTCACGTTGATGCAGAGGTTGTTGTCTCTGCACCAGCCCTCCAGATGTTCCACCTCCTGCCTGTAGTCGGACTCATCGTTGTTGGTGATGCGTCCAACCACTGCTGTGCCATCCGCAAACTTCACCGTCAGACAGCTGGGGTGACTCGCTGTGCAGTCATGCGTGAGCAGGGTGAACAGGAGGGGGCTTAGCACACAGCCCTGGGGGAGCCTGTGCTGAGGGTGATCGGGGAGGAGATGTCGCGGATCTTCACAGACTGTGGTCTGTCCGTCAAGAAGACCAAGACCAAGTTACACAGAGTGGGGCTCAGTCCGAGTGTGTGCAGTTTTTGGATGAGGGTCTGTGGGATGATGGTGTTGAAGGCTGATGTGAAGTCCACAAAGAGCAGGCGAACGTACGAGTTCTTGCTCTCTATGTGGGTGAGGGTTGTGTGGACCACAGAGGAGATGGCATTAACGTCATAGCTGCTCTACCTAACTCCCTGTAAAACATTTCTACAGAGGAAATAGGTCATTCACATTAAATGGCTCCTGTTCCCTTGATTGTATATGCCATATTTTCATTAAACACCCCTAAGTTACTATTTAAATTTGGTAATGGCTCATTATAAAATCAATACTTTCATTAGATACTTAATTATGTGAATACTTTGCAAAAGACATGTTTACAGTCACCGACACCAATGTTATACCCCAAGATGTAGGACTACTTTATGAGCAAGGTTTTCATATTTTTAGATGAACAATGTTATAATTACTGCTGTGAAACAAGTTGTTACTGAATGAGTTGTGACCCAAGGAGATAATATTTATACATCCTGGTGATAGTCATGTCAATTCAGGAATAAGGATTGGAATATTTGGCTCAGATTTTAAGAGAAAATTCCATAAAAGCATGCACAGCCCCTTAAAGGAAATTTTGTCTAACAAAAAACAGGCAGTTTAATTTAGTATTTTTTTGTGATTGGTTTCTATTATAAAAATCATTATTAATATTTTGATTGTTTTATTTGTCTCAAAAGGCATTATTTCCAAATGAGGAGAACCACCCACAGTCAGACAGACTGGGTAGATGTGAAGTGGAAGGGAGGGGTTGTGGAACAGCCAGTTCAAAGAGATGGAACCAGCTGTGGAGTCATTGTCCTCATGGTCATACATTTGCAATATTGGGACACATAACTCTTTTTGTTAAACTTCAAACATACAGAAATGATTGATGCCTGCTGAATACAATGTTTGGCTGTTTCAATGCATATTCAGTAAACTATAAAACACATGAATAGTTTTCTTATCACATTATAACATTATTCAGATGGCAAAGGCGAGGATGGAGGAATATGGAGAAAAGACATTGAGAAGGAGCACAAAGCCTTGGGCCTAACGTCCTCCAAGCTTCAGGTGTGAAAAACTATCATACATATACTAATAAACTTTTAATCATTAATAATAAAAAAAATTGAGACATTTCTACAAATGAAGTTGTTCACAGCAGTAAGATTATTTATATTAATAATATTAATAACATTTCTTATTTTTCATATTATTTTTATTTCCTGCTATGTCATGTAAGTATTCAACACAGAAACCAGTTGGGCATTGTGTGCATCGTGAAACTGCGAGGACCCGGACCTGCCTTGACTGACTGGATTAGTTATAATTTCATAATTTCATTTTTAAAAACAGAGGAAAATGATGACATAGAACCCAGTGACAGTGTGTCAAATGTGGAGCGAAAATCAACAAGATCAGATTCTGGAAAGTTAATTTCGTTTGCACGAATTCATTATTTCGTGGGAACGAAATATTAATTTGTGGGAACGAGACATATTTTATTTTTTCCATGTCAGCACACAGGCTCCGTAACTTCTTTTTCATGTGTCCATAATCACTTTTGTGTAGAGTAAAATGTTCACATTTAAAACACCCAGAAGTTAAAATTAATTAATTTGTAATAAAAAAAAAAGAAAAACAGCCAGCCTAAACTTTGAACTCACGGTAAACCAAAATATTGATAAATTATTTGATTAATACTTAAAACTTTAATAGTCCAAAAATAGTGGAGATAAACTTTTAAACCGAAATACTCTTTTTTTTTTTATGTCTTTAGTTTAAGAAAACCTCCAAACGTTCCTTAACAGTGTGAATGTTTGTGTCATACCTCCACACTAGAACAAAGCACCAGTATTTGAGAGTTGTATTTTTATTGTTGCCTAAAGAAAGAAGTTAATAATCTTGTTGGCATCTTGAGTTAACTTTTAGTGTCTGTGTTGTTGTCAGAACAATCAGAAGAGAGACTGCTCCGCTGACTAATGAACATCTCAGGAGGCCAACCTGCAGGGTTGTCTGACAGGCTGCACCAATCACCGGCCACCTGATGGGATAAACGCTTTGGTCCAATCCAGATTATTCTCTTCTCAGCTTCAAACCCAACTTTGGATCACCTAAACATCGTTTTATCACAGCAGTAAGCATGTCTTGTATTTTGTGCAAAAAAAAACCCCAAAAACCCTAAAATGTCCCGATTCTAAAAGATTTTTTTTTGGGCAAAAATATTCTGATACTAAATATTCTTGGCGTCTTTGTCCGCTGAGGAATCTTGGATGGGATTTAGGAGCGAAGACCAAACAAGTTTAGAGGCTGATGCTGATGGAATTTCGGATACATCTGTCAGGGTTCTGACTTTTCCCTAACAAAGAGAAGAACCACACAGGAGATTAGAATTTTTGTTAGACTTCTGCAGAAGGAGAAGCCCGTCTGTCACAGTGCAAAGGTGTCACAGAGGAGCTCTGCCTTCCCAGTGGATCCAGTCTGGTTTTATTGGTGGCCGGGGTTGATAACATGAAAGTGGGTCATTCAATCAAGCAGTACAGGAACATCATATTCTTGTATAGTCAGCACTTTTCACGTCATTGTTTTCTCACTGAAAGATACAACTCAGACGATCATATTATGGTACCAATGGCGTGTAGGCAAATGATACTTACGTAAATCTAACAACATCTGTCACAGCAAAACTGAAGGAGATGGAAGGAATTATGCGAACAAGCTGACACTCTAATCATTTAAAAATCTATTTGGAGCACAGGTGCTAGAACACATTCAGCCTTTTTTTAATGAACACACAGGCGATATATAACTGCTGAAGGAGTTCAAAGTCACTTCAAGCCGTGCATGTGGGTGATTAAACCCAAACCTGGGAGCATGTTTTGCTTCCAGAAGAGGTTTGTACTGCTACATTATGTAAAAAGGAAAAAGAAGTGATTGAAGACCTCACCACTAAAATACTGCTTTGTCAGGAAACTACAGCGTAAAGTTTGACCCACAAGTGTCTAAATCACCAGCAAAGGCTTGAACTCAGCAGTTCACTTGAATGGCTCCCTTTTGCATCTGTATGAAGCTGATTATGCTTCTATGAGCCTGTTGTTTATGATCTTCTGCCCATAGCTTTTAAAATAAGACAGCTGGGAGGCTGTTTGGTTGATATATTGAAAACTTGGTGCACCGTTTTCCTCTTCATGTGAAAACTGTAAATGCATATATTCAAGAACCACTCCAAAGAAAATTCTGTTTTTGGTGTTTTTAACTTGTTATTGTGGCATTTTTCTGTGGATGGAGGACAAATATGAAGACAATTTTTTACTTTTTCCAATTGCTGTGATTCAGGAGCAGATGGGAAAAAAAATGCTGTTTGAAAAAGATTGTATTTGTGTTGTAGAAAATACTCGGGGTGGGCCACAAGCTCTGAGCAATGGGAAGGGAAAGGGGGCGGGGTTGCTCCTCCCCAACATTTCCCGCCCACAACTCAAGAAGTGAGTTTCCATTAAACTGCTGCTGCTCTGTAGAAACAATGTACTAGAAAACAACAGTAAAAAAAAAATGTAGTTAAAAATGGGATAAACTTGTCGAAGACCACTGGAAATGCTTTGCAAATAGATCAAAAGATAATCTTTAAGCTGTTCTGCATCTAGCAAAGTTAAATAACTTGTGGCTTATCAACAACAGCTGATCATAACCTTTGCAAGCGCAGGGTTTGATGCGTATTATGAATCACTGTAGATGTTGAGGGGAGCCTGTTCCCCTTATGCTTGCACTGGTGGACAGTGAATAATACAGCCGGAAGGAGGCAGATCCATTTAATGATGTTGTTAAGCAGAAGATGTAGGGCAGGTCAACAGATTTTTCTGCTGAGGCCAGCAGATGTGAAGCTGCAGCTGCGCCAAAGGTGCATGAAGCAGCTGATTAGCAGGTTTGCAGCATGCTCTGTTCTCCTGGAATAAAAGCTTTTCTACTTTCCTTGAAGGCCCACACAGCTCTTTACAGTCACAGTCCCATCCACTCATTCACACACCAATGACGGCTCCGCTGCCTATCACCAGCACCAAATTATAAACACCAGGAGCAATGTGTGGTTCAGGGTCTTGCCCAAGGACACTTCAAGGGCAGGAACCAAATTGAATTCAGTTTATTGATATAGCCCAATATTAAAACACATTTGTCTCAACGGGCTTCACTGATAGTACAAGAAATAAAATCGTAATGAAATACAATCGCTGATTACTAAACTGAACTGGGCATCGTTGAGTTTGACAGCTCTACCTCCACCACAGCCGCCCCCCCCTACAGAATATTTTAAAGAGTCGCTGTTGTTCTTATGCAATTTTTTAAACAAAACCTCTCAAATTTGTTAAGGTCCTGTCTAGAATGAACACTAGGCAACCCCGACACCAGCCACAGCGGTTAAGTGATGTACCGGCTGAAAGTCTCCTGGAAACTGTGAATGAAGCATTGAGGGTAATTCCTACCAAAACAATCACAGAAACCAATGAACTAGTTTACACTTCAGCAGCAGTGATCCTTAAGATGCTTGGCTATAAGAGCAACCATGGGAGAAAACAATACCCACCATGGAAGCAACGATTAGAGGCCGTTGCTTCCATGCTCTGGGACGGCCCACTAGGCAAGACGGTCGGAGGCAAGCACCCAAACCTCTTTGAGAAAGTGACTGTAACAGCCCATGCGTCAAAGACTATCTTCGCAAGATCCATGAGAACTGCGGCTGTTAAGTACAAAGAACTTACTTTTTAAGAGTCAGTCTCCCATCAGTACACTAACCAACCCGAGGCCCAGTCCAATTCAGCTACCAGCAGCAAAGAGTTCCTAAAGTGGTGGAAATTGGAGAGTATTGGAACTGCCTGTGAGCCAAAATCTGGAGGTTGCTGCTGCGGGAACTGCCAGCCTGGAGGGAAAGAAATGACACTCGCTGAAGAGAAAGAAATGGAGATCATAAGAAACGGCCTGACGTATGGTACCAGAGATGGCCACAGCCCTGAACCACACTGGCACGCAAAGTATCCGTGGACCGAGGAGCCGGGATCCCCGCCAAACA
This sequence comes from Oryzias latipes, assembly GCF_053564925.1. NCBI lineage: Eukaryota > Metazoa > Chordata > Actinopteri > Beloniformes > Adrianichthyidae > Oryzias > Oryzias latipes. The sequence goes on from NC_136242.1 coordinate 8,668,448, forward strand.
ACGGAAAAGCAGTAGAAGCAACTTTCTCAGGACAGAAAAACAACTGTCTAATGAACCTGAGTGGAAGACAGTCTACACTTCACAAGTTCACGAAATGATTGATCGTAAAGCTGCAGTGAAGCTGTCCAAAGACCTTCTACAGAGCTGGACTGGGCCAGTGTGGTATATCAGCCACTTAATTGCACCAAACCCACACCCTGTCTCCACCCCAGTGAGATTGGTGTGGAACAGTAGTCAGAAATACAGAGGTCTCAGCCTGAACAACATGCTGATCAAAGGTCCGGACGTCCTGAATCCTACAAGAGCCGTCCTGCTGAGGTATCGTGCTGGGGTGTTTGCTGCGGTTGGTGACATCCGTAAGATGTACAACTCTGTCTGGTTGGAGGGGAGAGAGGTCCATCTGCATCGATTTCTCTGCCGTGACACGGAAGATTCTGAAATAGAAGACTTTGCTATCACAAGGGTAAACATCGGAGATAAACCTGCCGGTTGCATCGACCAAGTTGCCATGCGGGAGTCCGCCAACCTACATCCATTCAGTCACATAAAAGAAGAAAGACATGTGCCTGAAGAAAATGCATATGTGGATGAAAATTTTAACTTCTCACAATGACCTTGACCATCGAAACCACCTCACGTCTAACATCGAATGCATCCTGAGAGCAGGCGGATTCTACATGAAGCCTTGGGTATATCCAGATCAAAGTGGGAAGCCCAGAGATGAGAAGACAAAGCACCCAGAGATATGATCCTGCCGAACCAGCTCACCGAAGATGACAACAAAGCCCTTGGCCTAGGCTACACAATAGATGACGACAAACTCCACGTTATGGCTGCAGTAAACTTCTCTAAAAAGAAGAAAAAGATGCGCCCCTGCCAAGACCTGCTTAAGGGCGAAGCAAGAACCCAGACTCCAGATCCACTGACAAGAAGACAACTGCTAAGCCAAGTCTCTGGACTATATGACCCGCTTGGACTTGTGACTCATGCAAAAAGGGGCCATTCTTGTCAAGAGAGTCTTTCAGCAAAAACAAAGTACTGTTTAGAAGAAGACACCTGGGATGCTGCCTTATCCAAAGAACTCAGAGAAGATACCATAAAACTGCTCAAAGAATATGCTGTCCTGAGCCAACTTCGATTCACTCGCTCCCTGACTCCACTAGACCCATGTGCACAACCAACTGGCATCCCCTTTTCAGATGGCAGCGAACAAGCATACGGTGCTGTGATGTACTTTCGTTGGAGCTGCAGCGATAGTGTCGTCGTGAGACTGGTCGAGTCCAAAGCCAAGCTGACCCCTCTTGACCACAAAGGTGATCCTGTCAGAGCAGAGATGTGTGGAGCAGTCTTTGCAGCTCGACTTAAGAACTATTTCCAGAGACACTGCAGAATCGATGTCAAGGAGTTGTTTCATCATGTCGACAGTCAGACAGTCCTGGGGGCCATTCAGCGTGAGAGTTATGGTTACCAGACCTTCACGAATCGAGTAGGTGAGATCCAGAGCAGCACGAACATCGACGACTGGTGGTGCATTCCAGGACAAACAAAGGTAACACTTTATATTAAGATTCCTTAACAAGCTTTGTTAATACATTAACAAGCATTATAAATGAATTTATAGGGTGTTAGTAAAACATTTATTAGTACAATAAGTCTAATGAGGTTTATTAAATTACTTAGTTAACACATTTACTAGCATTATTATTAGGATGTTTTAAAGATACTAATGATGCATTTATTGATATTATAGGTGCCTAACAAATGTGTCAGTGTTAATAAGCTTAATAAGATTTATGAACAACCTTTGTTAACAAATTAAGAAGTATTATTATTGTTTGGGGTTCTAGTAAGACATTTATTGGCATTAGAGATGCCTTGCAAATACCTGAAAGTGTTGATAAGATTTATTAACATCTAAAGTCAGACCATTGTCTTCTATATCCATGTTACTAAACTGCTTATAAGCTTTACAAATGTATTAATATACTTTGTTAACAGTTTATTAATTGTTTTGTAGCACCTCGGCTAAAGTAAGGATGGTTTTTACCACAAACAACCACAAAGCATAAAGATTGTAAAAAGAACGTTATAACATTAAAACAGACTAAACATACACAAATCTTTCTATGAAAAATACATAATAATACATAATAATTTAAAAATATAAATATAAAACAAATATAAAGAAACAAAAAACAACATATAGACTGGTGTTGGATGACCCTAGCATCATAGCTAATAAGTTTATTAGCATCTATCCTGAGTGAAACATTTATTGCAAATCCCATCACCAGGAGACAGTTCTCTGGATTTAAATGCCAACTGCATTCAACCATTGTTGCCTTGATTTCAAATCCACTGGAAAGTTGCACAAGCCAGTAATTTTTGAAAACCGAAGGCAATAAACCTATAGGAGCTATGCTAAAGCTAACACGCTAACCTGTCCATCTTTGATTCTGAAAGGAATCAAAGATGGACAGGTTAACTAATGTCACCATTGGCTAATGAATCTGTCAAGGAAACTCATCAGAAAAACAGGCGTGCTCACTTTCAGCCAATTGAATGGCGTCTTAGACTTTGCTTTCACACAGGTGAGGAAAAAAGCCCCGCCCATCTTTGATTCTGTACCGGTCGGTCGTTACCCAAACAAATATCGCGGACATCATCACCATAGGGGCCAGTCCTGAACTTTTGACCGAGGACTCTGAGTGGCAGCTGGGTTCAAATTCTTTTTCAACTCCCTGAAGATGAATGGCAGAAGAAATCCGCCAGAGACAATGTCGCTAAGATCCAGAAAAAGACTTTTACATTATTACTTACCAAGACTCACCTGAAAGACCATGATCCAGTCAGAGATTCCAGAAGACCACCTGCAGGAACAACAGTCAAAGAGGTGGTAGACGAAAGGCGTTTCAGTGATCTGAGGAAGCTGGTCAAGACCATTGCATTTATCTGGAGAGCAGCAAAGAAGTTTCTACATGTCAAGACCAAAGACAAAGAAAAGTGGGAGGCAGTACAGTCATCGGGTGTCATCACAGTCTTCGAAAGAGAAGATGCATTCAGAGACCTTTGCCTGGCGGCACAACAGGGCATGTACTTTCAAAGTACCACAACAGACAGGCTCGTTGTCTACAGAGACCAGTTTAGACATTTAGTGTGTGGTGGCGGAACACAGACCTTCAAAGAGCATTCCAAGCCTGGATCTCCACCCGCTTAGCCGACACTTGTTCCATAAAACTTTTCAGCGTTTCTTGAATAATGTCAAGAGTCTTTTTGAGGTCTTCGTATTCCTGGGGTTTCTTCGGGGGCATGGTCAGCTCTCTTTTTTGGGGAAAATCAACCTTTTAAGTAATTTGAAGATAGTTGTATTCGCAGAGAGGCACGCCACGCGCCCTGCCCGTAACCCGGAACCGGAAGCTCTCATTTGCTGTTGTGTTTCGTGATTTGCTGTTGTGTTTCATGATTTGCTGTTGTGTTTCCGTTTTTGCTGTTGTGTTTTGTGATTTGCTGTTGTGTTTCAGTTCTTGCTGTTGTGTTTCATGATTTGCTTTTGTGTTTCGTGATTTGCTGTTGTGTTTCATGATTTGCTGTTGTGTTTCATGATTTGCTTTTGTGTTTCGTGATTTGCTGTTGTGTTTCATGATTTGCTGTTGTGTTTCCGTTTTTGCTGTTGTGTTTTGTGATTTGCTGTTGTGTTTCAGTTCTTGCTGTTGTGTTTCATGATTTGCTTTTGTGTTTCGTGATTTGCTGTTGTGTTTCATGATTTGCTGTTGTGTTTCATGATTTGCTTTTGTGTTTCGTGATTTGCTGTTGTGTTTCATGATTTGCTGTTGTGTTTCATGATTTGCTGTTGTGTTTCAGTATTTGCTGTTAAGGTTTGTGATTTGTTCATTTGTACTGGAATTTGCTGTTGCTGTATCTTAAATGTAAGCGTGTCTTGCACCTCTCGGCCACCGTACATAGTGATTGTGTCCTGTGATAGACTGCCGACCTGTCCATGGCGTACACCGGCATCATCCAACAGTAGCCAGGATAGGCCCTTGCAACTCTACGACCCCAAAAGGGAATAAAGCAGGTTAAGAAAATGAATGGATGTATGGATGGATGATTGGCCAAGTGGGTCTTTTGAATGTATTCTCTGTGAAAAGACAATTTTGTTATTGTTAGAAACCCAAAGAGGTTTCCAACAATAACGATTTTGAGAGCTCTTTTACAAGTAAATCAGAAAAGGATGAGATAAACGTTGAGACTGCAAACTATAGCCATCAGCTTTCTGTCAACACAAAGTGAGAAGCTTAATCAGAGACAGGAACTCTTCTGTGATCGCCCAAGGATCTGGATTTAAAACATGTTCAGCTGAATGAAGAGATTTCCAGGAAGAAACTGAGATGATGCAGCTCTTCGTCAGATGTAAAAGTGAAATCCTGCTTCCAAGAGAATCAAAGTTTCTATTTTTTTTCATTATTTAACATTAATTGTAATGAACACTGTCTCACTTTTGATCCACACATTTTTAAAATGGCGTTAAAATGGTCTAGCTGTATTATAAGGAACCAATTACCAACAAATGTTGCATTCTTTAAATAAAGAAATTAGTCATTAAAGAAATAACGATAAATTTGCTATTTATAAATTAGCTAAACTTTTCCCACCAAAAGTGTTTAAGATTTCAAGGAGGCAGCCATTTTGAAATGATCAGGAAAAGACTTTCTACCGCCCTACTGGGCAGAAAACACGGACCGACTCGTGTCCAATGGGTTTTTAAGGAAAGTTTGGATCACACTATTGGAATAGGGGTCTCAGAAATGCATGTATCAAATATGATACAAATGTTAATAGGGTTAACTGGAGGCAGAATACAAAACATGGAAAAGCCAGATCAAACCAGAGGTACATGATACAAAAGGAACAGTGACATTCAGGCATGTGAGGTTGTTTTTATTTGTCAGGACTTCAACAGAAGTTTATGCTCCCTCCCCAATAGGTGCTGATTACTTCAACGAGGTGTCCAGACCCACTTAACTCACCTAAAGCAGTTCCAGGTTTAAGGTGTGACCAAAAATAGAGTTTTGCTTGAGTTTTAAAAGAAGAAATAATGGAGGGAAGGATCCTTTGAACAAAAGGTCAGCTGCTAATTGTTTCTGTCTTTTTCAGGTTGTGTTTTCTTGTGAAGCATCAACATTCAATTTCCATTTCAGTGCCACAAGTGGACTTATCCCAAATTAAGAAGATTAAAGAGCTCCTCGAGAACTGAGGCCAGGTGGGATTTAGATCTGATAGAGCTGAAAGGTCTTTCAGAATATGCCGCATGAGAAATTTGATGAGGGAGCCAAGCAAAGACGAAGGGCGTCTTAACTCTTTCCGGAGCTAATCTTGCAGATTGAGCCCGGCTTTGTGAAATGGTTTTCTTCTTTGAGGACCGAGACTCCTTCTAAAAAAAAAAAAAAACACTATTACAGACAGGCAGAGGAGACAGAAGGTAAAACGGCATTGATGGGATCAAAAAGCATCTTGGTGAAAGATGTGCAGGGAGCGATTTGCATGCAGGCGGCACATCTGAGGAACAAATGGAAATGTAGTAATGTAAATGGACAATCAGTGGGAAGGATGGCACATGAAGGAGAGGAGAAAGCGCTCTGTGAGGGATCACTGGGGAACAACACTTTTATTTGAGTCAAAGCCATTTGAAGAATACACATTATTTTTCCATGATCATTTTGTCTGGGAAAAGGGAAATTAAATGCACATAACAGTGTTGAGCTATTTCATGGTCTATTCAGAGATGTACAGACTTGCAAGAGAAAGGTTCTCCTCCTTGAAGCCCAAATAGTTTTTTTTGTGAGGACGAGGGTTACAACCAGCAACCTCACAGTTTTGGATTTCCCTTCATTTAACCACTTAATACTAATTTCATTTAATTCATAGCTTAAGACTGAGTGGGAAGAAGCTAATTTAAAAATTCCCACCCCTATAAGCTCTACTCAAAGTCGTCTTTTGAGGTGTTTTAGCATTCCCAGTGGTCTTTTCATTATGATTATGCCTTTTTTGGGCAAAAGTAAAAAAAACCTGTGTCGCTTTCTGGGACATAGATTCTGCAGAGTGGCAGTGGTTCTTCAGAAATTCCCCCTTTGAGTTGTGGGCTGGACAGTTTGCGTGACGCAAGCCTGCCCATCCATCTGTTAGCTTACGGCCCCTCAATCCCAACCTAACATGACTGGTTGTTACTTCCCTCCTGATGCTGCATTCACACCTGGGATGTGTTGTGCATTTGAAAACGTGCTATACGTGGTTTCATGAACGAGCGTTCAGCCCGTGGTGTTCACCCCACACAAGCAGGGAGCAGCCTCTTCTTCTTCTTTTGATTTTCTGCTGTTTCATGTCCGCTGCCTACAGCTGGAAGAGGCGAAATGTCAATGCAGTGAAAATCTTGTGGGCTCCAGCTGTCCTTGAGATTTCAGCAAAATCAGCGCAACGCTGCAGGAGACTATCTTCTAAATGTGCTTTATTACTGTTATGATTATTATTAAGGGTCTGCTCGCTCATATATTTTTAAATCCGTGCGGTCAGTGCTTTTTTCTTGGCTGCAAGGACCCGAAAGAAGCGTTAGCATTAGGCTAATGCGTGCTAAAAACATTAGCCATGGAGGAACAGAACTCCAGGCGGCCAATCCAGCAATGAGCAACTTGGATGTAAATATGTGGGTGTAACATCAGCCTTTATTTTTTGTTCTGGACAACACTGGAAACACAAATTCATATGATGGTTGAGAGTTTCTCAGGTCTTTGAGCAGCATTTCCTCCTCCTGCGCTTTGAAGCTTCCCCGGACAAGCTTTCTCTCCGGGCTAGCGGGCCGGGTTTAGCTCTGTCCAAAGCAGTGGCGATTTCTTTAAGACTGCAAGGGAAGCTCGGCTTTCCTTATAATGTCACAAAATTAATGGTCAAATATGTACTATTGTATTAACATTTTATTGACTAAAAATGCGTTAGAAAACATCATCTCAAAGATGAGTTCGTTCAGAATCAGTTACATTTAGCAGGTCGGCTGACTCGATTTCCTTCTCATACATTCCAGCAGCGTCACAGTGCATTTCCCTATTGAAGCCCAGCGTCCATTGACTTCAATGGGGCGGCTTTGAACTTTTTTTTTCAGCACTTCGAAACTAGACGGTCATTGGATAAACGCTGTGATTATGTCCCGCCCACGGACGCTCAGCGTCTCTGGGGGTCAATGGGGAATGGGCTGAGCTTCTGCTTGATGATTGGAGGGTCTGTCGAAAGACTGCGTCTCCTTTTGACTGACAGCGATTCTGTACCATAAGGAATCACTGAAGCTATTCGCGCTCAGTCCCATCGCGGATCTCTCAAGTTCAGTCGAAATAAAACTGCTGCAACCTATTTCTTTGATATTTGCTTGGCAAAATTGCTAGATTTTTTACTTTTAGATAAATAGAAAATTTTAAGATGTAGGCCGAAAATGAGCTTCCCCTCTCTGACAGACCTCTCTGACTGGTCCAAAGAGCTTGTCCGAAGGAGAAGCTTCGAACCGTGGGGACAGCGGGGCTTCCGAAGGAGACTGTGGTCCCAAACTCTGGACCGCATAAGGCGGAAATACTGCTACGTAGTCCAGAGAAGCTGTGTACAATCATCAGGAGTGATCAAACGTCACAAAGCCATCTCCTTTGCCGCTAACACAAAGCTGCTCCTAGCATGTCTGTGTCTGTTAGCAGCTGGAAACACGGAGATAGCACTGACGTCATCGCCCCGCCTCCCCTCTGGAAATGCTTATTCTAATTGAATAATGCGACAATGTTCGCAGGGTGGATGTTAAAATGAAAATACAATCCCCTCTTTGCATTTTCATTTTAATTATGACACAGAATAAGCGGTGTTGAAGTAAAAAGGGAAAAGCAGTTTTGGCAGATTGCTTTTTCATTTTAATTTTGAGTCATTTGTTGCAGTTATATTTAGAAAAGGAAAAAGCATTTCTGTTAATCCATTTTAATTGTCAAATTAGACATTTCTAAATGAATTTTGCTACACATTTACCAGAGAACTTTTTGAAAATGAAATGTCAAATACAATTTTCATTATTAAGTGACGGAATAAGCAGTGTTGAAGTTGAAAATGAAAAAGAATTTGGCGGATTGCTTTTTCATTTTAATTTTGAGTCAACAAACGCAGCTTCATTTTGAAAATTAAAAAGCATTTCTGTTTTTGACTTTTATTTTTAATTATGTTACAGAAACGCTTCCATACTGCAGGAGGTAGAGTCAGCTGCAAAGGCGGGGATGAAACTCACAGCAAAAAAAGGATACACGGCACACAAGACCACAAAACAAATAACCAGCAATATTGGAGCCATGCAGCCCTACAGTTTAGTTTAGATCCAGGTTCCAGCTCATACGAGGAAAACAAAGACATTCATGGATCTATTTGTCTGCGAGTGGATGCATCAGAATGGAGCGGAGCAGGGAGCTTGTGGCTCGCCCTGTGTATTCTTTTAGTCACAAATAGGATCTTTTTCCAACAGCATGGTTTTTTGTCTGCTCCTGATTCACAGGAATTTGAATAAATAAAGACTCAGAAATGCCATTTTTAGCTAAATTTTCTTTATATATGTCCTCAGAAATCAGAAAACTATCACAAGGACATGCTAAAAGCACTAAAAAGACCATTTCAATTAGTGGGGCTTCAGATATTTGTTGTTTTTGCATAGTTATCATAATCCTGTTCTAAATTCCAATTAGTGTTATTTACGTTTTACCAGTACAAGTGCAGATCATTTGTGGAGTTGTGATTCTAAACTGTCTGAACCTTTTATAGCAGCCATATATAATAATCTAGCCGAAGCAATCAGACCCCAATGAAACATATTTGTTCCTGCCATCTTTTTGTGTTCCTGTTCATGGAAGCTAAACAGGTTTGATGGACCAATAACCTTTAGTGAGCATCCATCTCTGGATCTCACTTTCTACAAGTCTGCTTAGGCTGCTAGTGGTTTCCCTTTTTGACAACTTCAATACAACAGAATCAATTGAGCATGCTCAGTATTAGAAAATGATTGACACTTCAATTTTATTTATGCCACCCTGAATTAATAGGGAGAAGTCATGTCGGAGCTCTTTAGATAACCTCTTATCCAGCACTTGGCACCAATGGCATTACAGTGAAATTCACCACAGCAAAAGAAAAAAAGAAAAAAAAACAGTTTTCCATCATTTTCACTGCAGCACTCATGGGAGCTGCAGGAGATGAGACCACATCACCCAAATGCACAGCTCTTTATTGGAGAAATCCAGCAGGTGCTTGACCTGCTGAACAAACTGTCAGTCTCTGTCTTCAGACTAATTGGAGCTGACACTCATATTCCTTTTTTTAGCTGTGGACTTCATGCTGGGCTGCTTAATTGAGTTAGTTTTGCTCAGGTGGTTCTTACCATTTGACCAAAGCTCAATTCTGCTGCTGGATGCAGAAGTTATTTATTTATTTTTTTAGGAAAGCGGTTTGCCCAGATAACTAAATTCTTATCATGTTTTCTATTGAACTAACCAACATTTTTATTTTTAATTTATTTTTACCTTCCACTGACAATTACAGCAGACTTTTGGCTCTTTTCTATCTCAAACTTTTATTTCAAACATGTTTAAAATGGATTTATAGGTCAAGAATTATCCTACATGACTTCAATGAAAAAAGAAAAACAGGAAAATTGTTTTTTTTTAATCAAGTTCTGCTCTACATGAACAGACCACTTGGACCTTCTCGGTTTTTTGTGCTTTGTTTTTTAGCAGAAGACCCTCAAACTTCATATGAACCTGCAGGAAGCACAGAGTAATATAAATTAAAGCACACTGGAGCTTTTTTCCAAGTTTTAATTTGATGTAAATGGGGGTGGCATGGTGTTGTAGCGCTAAGCACTCTTGTCTCACTGTGAAAAGGTCCTGGTTTGAATCCCGGCTGGGACCTCTGTGACTTTGCACGTTCTCCAATGTATGGTTTGCTCCGGGCACTCTGGCGTCCTCCCACAGTCCAAAAACAAGCTTCGTTGATGATCCTGAACTGTCCAAAAGTGTGAGTGTGTGTTGGAGTGATTGTTTAGCCCTGCAACTGCCCAACAATAGCTGGACAGGCTCTGGCAACCCTGTGACCCCCAGTGGGATTCAGAGGGTTGAGAAAGTGGAAAGATGGAATTTGATGTAAAGGATTCAGTCAGTCATTTTTACAGCTTTAGATATTTTACCTGATGTGTTCAAATCGGTGCTTCTTGTGTGGTTTTCTTTTACGTTTTTCATGTAAATGGTCTGCGTTTCAATGTGGGTCTATTGACTTTAAAAGCAGTTTAAATCCACTGCTGATTCTTAGCCAGGACACTGAACAGATATTTTTTAATCTAAATGAGCTTGATAAGGTTAATAAAACAAATAAGGCACTTAAAATCTGAACATAAACTGAGCGCAAAAACTGCGCTTGGCACCAGTGCGGTGCCAACAGACCCACAGTGTGTGTCTGCTGTCGTGTTTCGGTCTGTGTGAGTGTGCGTGTTTCGGTATGTGTGAACCACCTCCCTCCTCCACCCCCTCTCTCCATCCTTCTCCCTTCGGAGCCCAGGGACGCGCTAAGTCGCGGCTCCGGCGCGCAGCACACACGCGTCCTGCAGTTTTCTCCATCTTTGCGCTTCCAGAAACCTCGCGGCTCGTCGAGGCATCCTCCTCCTGCCTCCTCGGCTCCTTTTCCCCCCTCTTTCTCTCCTTCTTCCTCTCATGCCACCGCTGAGGCGCAGGATAAGTGGCGGCTTGTGACCGACTGAGTGAGCTCGATGAACATGGCGTGCATCGGGGACGCAGACCCCTTCACCGCTGCTATACCTGCCACCAAAGTTGAACTGACGGTTTCCTGCAGGTGAGTGGAAAGCCGCTGAACCACAGGCGGTGGAGTCTCCTGCGCTCTGGCACGACGCGCTCCTCAGCGTAGCCGTCGCGCTGGTGGAGAGACGAGAGCTCCACTTTACGCTCATTTCTTTCTAGAAATATTAGCTTTCTGGGATCAATTCCTGTCTGCTTGTGAAAACACTTTGGTTTTTCAGCTCCCAGATGATGGTGAGGGTAGATGTGAGGGTAGGGAGATAGAACCAGCCTGTTTACTGCTTCTGTTGGTGGCACACAGAGGTCAGAGTTGTTTCGTCTTTACTCCGCTTCCACTCGCGGAGCTGCAGGAATGGAAGCGCAGTTTCTCAATTTGCCACATTTTCCTAAAATCCTCTGCATTATGTTTCCAGGTCAGGCTGAGGGAAGAATTTGGGTTTTTGAGAAGGTTTTGGTGCAGCTTTAGAGATTTTTTGAAGCCCAAAGAGTTTAAGACAAATCCGTGGGCTTTAAATGAAAGGAAAACACCTCCTGTAAGTCATCAAAGTGCTGCAGGTTTTCCCCATAAAATACAGTTTTCTTGGTGAAGAATGTGTAATAAAATAAAAGTACTTAAGTACCAATTTTATTTCATTAAAACAGATTTATCATTGATTAAAAAAAAAATCAATCCAAAAAATGATACTGGTAATTTAGGGTGTGGCTGTTTTTCAGTCTTTTATTACTCTTTGGGTCATTTTTTTAATTCAATTTTAGGGTTATTCATTATTTTTTGGGTCACTTTTTGGAGCAATAAAAATTGTTTGGGTTATTTGAAACATTTTTTTCTGTATAAAAATAACCCAGGCAAAAGTTAGTTCTCTTTTTAAGTGTAAAATGCTTCATTAAGAAAGTCAATTTTCCCTCAAAACTGTGGCAAACAGAACATCTACAGAATACTCATTTAAAAAAATTATTTTGATTGCTTTTGAAAATAAAACTTGACCCTATAAGAATGGTTTGTTGTGTTGTCTTCACGTTGGAATGGTTTGGGACACACAACAGCAATTACCAGATTATACTGTTGGTGACGGATGTAAAGGATTCCTTTGTAGAAATGATTTAAGGGTTTGTGGTTCCCAAAGGAGCCTCCACAATTGCAGAATAAATGACGTGGGTTTCTGTTTGGCTGGTGTGAATACAGATGTTCATAGAGCAGATGTGGGATGCGGCGGCTTTACCTCACAGGAAAGCCGCCAGGGGAGCTGAGACAAAGCAGGAAACCGAAACGAACAAACTCTGAATGACATGCAAAAACGAAAGCCGCAACCTGAAATGACAGAAAAAACTTTGTTTACTTGCACACATGTCTGTTGTGCTGGAGTAAACAGTCCACCACTGATGCTGTCACAAACTGATGTGATAGGCTTTGGCTGAACAAAGCTAGAAATGACTGTTTTTATTCCCAAAAATGTGACTTATTCTCACGTGAGGGTTGTCAGAATCAGCTCTCGTGTGAAGTTTTTCCTCCTCTATCATAGGAGGCGTCTGCTGTGAAGCTGTGATGCGAGGTGGAGCCTGAAGGCTGCGTCTCACTGGGCTTAGCCACCTCAGAACCTCAGCATGGGCCCATGTGGAGTTCTGGGAATTTTAGGCCACTTTCAAAAGCTTCAGTATTTTTGTTTGTAGTCTTTGTAATTAAAAATGCTGACTGGAATTTCTCCAATTGTAAATATTTTTGGGCATGTTTCAAATTCCACACAGCAACTTGTGGGAAGAAAAAAATATGAGTATTATGCAAATGGTTCTGGGTAATTAGACACCTCACACACTTTTGCAGATTGTCAGAAGCAGTGAAATATAAATCTAGTGTTTGCCATTTTTGTTGTCTTACCAAATGGCTCTAGAGTCGGAGGGAATCTTAATTTCTCTTCAAAGCTATTCTAAAAGTTTTGGTTCACTGTCTGTTTCCATGACAACACCAGCAGGATGTCCACACTTTTGCCTTTTTGTTTATTAGAGCAAATTCACCCTATTTTCTGGAGTAGAAGTCGCTCCGGAGTAGAAGTCGCAGCAGGAAAAAAAAAAAAAGGTATTATAAAGAAGAACAAAAAATCATATATTAGTCACACTTTTGAGATGAATATATTTGACAAAGTATGGGAACAAGAACAAACATTTCATCCTAAAAGGCAAATCATAATAAAGAAACACTAAAACAATAATAGACTGAATATATGCTTCATTACTGTAACCGTGTTTAGCTTCATGAAACAGGAGGAACTTAGAATATAAGTGCAACATATGAACAATCATTCAGATAAGCATAGCATCAAGAACATGCCAACAAGTCAACTAAGCGGCTGGGTAACTCAGTTGGTAAGGTAAAGGGCTACAACGCAGAAATCCAGGGGAATTAACAATGGTACTGGGGACAATTACCATATCAATGGCGAGCAATTCACATCATCACCTTCATCACCTTAACGCTACTGCCTCCTGGGTGCGGCTAGTCTGCAGCTCACCGCTCCCCCAGGGGATGGGTCAAATGCCGAGAACAAATTTCGCACACCTAGGTGTGTGACAGAAAGTAGCACTTTCACTACACTTTCTAAACTCTTTATATCACTATAAATCACTAATCCGTTGAATTTTTCATCTTCTGTGTTTCCAAGCTACCAAATGGACTGGGGTGGAAAACATTTTTTGGTATATGATTGGGACGCCACAACTTTTAAAGTGCCTTTACCTTGCCATTCTTAAGCCTCTTATAGTCAAGAAAATGTATATAGTATATTACCTTTGGCACACAGAAGGACATTTTTTTTAAATTAAATGAGTTATTTTCCTGAATGCTTTTCTGGTAAGACAACCAGAGCTCTGAGGCACAGTGTTTTGCTGCCCGTTTCATGATGTCAACCTAGAGGGATTCTCAGAAATGCACCTTTGAAATGAACCTTTTTTCTTCACTAGCTGCGTTTACCTGGGCAAAAGTAATAGGAAAGAACGCCTGATCTGAAGAAAAATGTTTCAAGTAAACACGCTGTTTGGAATATTCTGCCCCGATCAGACTCGTTCGGAAAAAAAATTCCTTCCGATCGAGATAGGTGGTTATGCCGATTGTAGATCCGATTGTTGTTCATGTAAACAGTTCATTACGATCGTGTGTCACTACTGCTCTGGTTTAACGTCATGCATAGACGGTGTTTCGCTCCAAAGAAAGCTTTGGAGCTCAAACAGGACCGACCGGCTGCTCTGTGGAGGTCCGGTGCGAAGCGCCGCTCCCTTCTCTTACACCCCTCACGAGGGGGTTGCCGGGGAGGAGCGCCTCGTGCCCCGTGGGGTCTGGACCCTGCGCGGTCCAGGCTTGGGTGCCGATGGACCGAGCGAACTGTCTCTGAGCAGAGCAGCAGGATTTATCAATGTGTGTTTGAGGGGAAGGGAGGATGCTTTGTTACGTGTGCGTTTTGTTGTTTTGTTATGTGTGGGAGAATTCGGACTGCGATCATCCGTCCCGTCGCTCTGGGTTAGCGGCTGCTGGTCTCAGGAGAACCGTGTGTTCGGACAGAGCTCGGAGTTCCAGCTCACACAGCGGCTTTGGGGCGGTGTCTGAGCTTTTCAAAGCAGAAATGTGGCTCAGTCCTTAGAAACCGTTACAACAATCACGAGAATTTGTGTTTCTAGTCGTGTCCCGACTAAATAAAGGCTGATGTTATTCCCACATATTTACGTGCAGCCAGGATGCAGATTGCGGCATTTCCCGCATGGATTTTGTGTTCATCAACCAAAGCTAATGTTGTTAGCGTGTGTTAGCCTCTCCTGGGAGCTCCGTGCTTCCACAAAGAAGCACTGACCACACAGATTAAAATCAAGCGAACAAGCGCTTCATAATGTTCTTAACATTAATAAATGCACGTTTGGAAGATCGTCTCGTATATTACCGAGCTGCTGCATAAATATATGTGGCAGCAAGGTTTGTTTACTGTGGGACTCATTTTACTTTTCCGGCGTTTTCAACACTACTGCGCATGCCCAAATGATTTATTCCGACCGAAAGTGAGACCATGTGAACGTTTGTTCTAATCGGAAAAAGGTTTTCTATGCCCATTTGCACGGTTGGATTTTAACCCGACCATTGATCCGATCAAGATTTTTGGACATGTAACCGCGGCTAATGATTTGCGATCTTCACTGGTGTCCATGGATTACTTGAAATCCTCTTCACCTTTATCCACGTTTGTCATGGTAGGGATAACATGTCAATGTAAGGGTGGGGTCATAGGATAGCACAAGGGTTATGTCAGCCTTTCTGTAGGAAAAATTCCTGAACGTCCCTTTCACAAGTTTCCTCAGTTCAGAAACATCTTCAGCAGGTTGGCAACTTTATTTGATTGAATCTTCATTCTTTGTCAAATATTCTTGGCCCGTCTAAACTTAGACTTTGTGATGAAGAATTTGTCTTTTATCTCAAAGTGGAGGCTAACTTCTGCCGCGTCCAACTTTTAAGGTGTGACGGATAAATAAGGCAAAAAAAAATGACACAACCGCTGTAAAACTGGTATTTTCTAAATGTAACATAAACGTGAATCCATCGAATCTGCTTCTTTATTATTGTGAAACTATGTGAAACATAGAGAGTCTGGTGCTGCATTTTATGCAGACTGATTTGGTACATGGAAACAACTGTCTCCATAAATCCATATGTCGAGGAAAACTCCTGGTTTTGTCTGTAAACAGCAGCTTTATGCTTTTTCAAGTCGAAGGCTCTTCTTCAGTTTCCTAACTGACTCTTTTCTCCCCAAAGACACTTTCCAAACACGTCTTTTTGTTTGGCTTTTGTTAACTTTTAGCTTTGGGCTTAGCTAGCGCTCCGAGCGAGCAGCCGCTTTATGTCACACAACGCAGCAAGACAGGCGGATGTGGTGAACAGATTTAGGTAGTTTTCCAAATAAAACTTCCTTCTAAATCAGAAATAAGAAATTGGAAAGAAACAAAGTTGGCGTATGAATTTTTTTCATGTCTTTCCTTGGTACTGGTTTGCAGCCCAGGGGTTGGAGACCTCTGATTTATTGGGAACAGGCAGCATGTCGAAAAATGACGAGATGGGGACACCTAAGACGTCAAAAAGTCTTAGGACAACTCTTTTTTTGACTTCTGGTTCCGGGTTATAGCATGGTCGTGTGTGGCTCAAGGCGACTAAACAACTATCTTTAAGTGACTTAAAAGTTGATTTTCTCCAAAAAAAGAGAGCTGACCATGGCCCCTAAGAAAAACCATGACTACGAAGACTCTTGAGATTTAAAAGATTCTTGATGATATCCAAGCTGTGTTGTATCCTTTCATGGAACAAGTGACCGCTAAGCTAACTCCTCTCATGGAGCTAATGGAAGACTTCAGAAGATTCCGAGGTCAAAACGAGAGAGAAAGAGATAACCGGGTCGACATTCTGGAGAAAAGACTGGACGATGTGGAACAAAAAGCAAGGATGTATAATGTCATTCTCACTGGAGTACCGATCAAACCTCAGGCAAAGCTAAATGCAGCTGGAGTTAACATTGCTAATGCTAATAGTGCTAACATTGCTAGCAGTTCTTCTGAAATGGGGAGAAATGGAGAGTCTCTGGAACACCAAGTGGAATCATTTCTCACGTCTAAAGGGATTTCCTTGGATCTAAATACCATCGAGACCTGCCACCTGCTCCCCAGGAGAAAGGAGACGGATAAACCAGCGATCCTCATCAGGTTTGTGAATCAACAACACAAGCTAGCTCTGATGAATCAAAGGAAGAATCTGAAGGGATCTGTTGCTTATCTGAGCGACCATCTGACCAGAAGGAATGCTGAAATCCCCAAACACACCAGGCTTCTCAGGAAGCGTAAGCAGATTGAGAACACTTCAGTTAAAGGCTGCAGGATTTACGTCAAACCACTCTGTCCACCGGACCGGTCCAAGGTTCCGGTTGTGAACACCATGAAGGACTTTGAGAAGTGTTTGATCACGGTCGTCTGAACCAACATGCAGTAATAAATCAAAGAGTCAAATATAATTTCAAGAAATATGACACCTGGATTCATCGCTTTCTCCAAAAGTCTGAAATGACCCTGATTTTCACCAAAGTTCTGACCTGCAGACAATTTGACCTCAACTTTCAGTGCCGCTGATATCAGCTGAAGAAGGAAAAGGACCTTAATCCAATGTCTGCAGACATAACCGCGAAGAGAAATATAAACACTGTTTCCAGAAGAACGGCTGTTAATCAGCAGAAGAAGGAATACCAAACTTGGTCATTCGACAAAATATGGACCCTTTTTTATTTTATTCTATTTCACAGCATTACCTTACTATGCAAAAAAAAAGCTAAATCAATTAATGAAGATTACTTCACTTGCTACAAAAATTGAAAAATTGATTCATGATTTTTCCTAATGTAACATAATTTTGCGCATATTTTAACTTTTGATACTTGATCACTTTTTTCTATGATGATTTTTGAAACAGTGTTGTCTATTTTTCTGATATAGTATTATTTTCTTAAACATTTACATGACCTTTATAAGTAACATAATCTGCATATATTCTAGATAACTGATCTGCATTTTGCATGTTGATTTCTAAAATAGTTATTTTTTACACAATAATTTAAGTAATTCATCTTTGTCATGTGCTTTATTGATATTTCAAGATTCTTAATTCTGTCTGATAAAAGCTAGGAACCGGATATTGATAAATCATGTAATAAAATGGTTACAGTGTAACGGGGTGGGATTATATAAATTCGCTTCTTTCCACTCCCTTTCAAGCAATATTTATTAATATGTCTAATTATCCTCAGTTTGATTTGTCATTGTATGAATGCATAACTGATGATTATATTGTTTTTGTGTACTATTCTTATTTGATTGCTTGAAATAAACCATTTCAAATCAAATTTAAAAAAGTGACACTGAGGGGACCCCGAAAATATGTCCATACATGACAAGTTGGGAGTGAGAATGTGTTGGTTGCACCGACAACAAGAGCTGCCCCATTTAACATAGAAAAAAACAAACAAAAAAATGAAGCAAAATAAAAAGGAAAGATTTCAGAAAACAAACTTCATTTCCAGAAATCAAAATGAAATGTTAAAGAATAACAAAAAATAAGAAACTCTTAAATTTATTATTGCTTATTTATTATTGCTTTAAGCTTCGGGCCACAGTCACTACAAAAGTTTGGTGATAGATCAATCAACTCTTTACCTTAGTTTAACCCTTGTGCTATCCTAGGCACTTTAACATTGGGAGTTGGGTCATCTAGACCCACTAGACAGTGCTCTGAACCTTTTTTCTTCAATGATTTGTGATCTTCACTGGTGTCCATGGATTACATGAAATCGTTCCACCTTTATCCACCTTTGTCATGGTAGGAAGAACACGTCAATTTAAGGGTGGGGTCATAGGATAGCACAAGGGCTTAGGCAATAGAGCAGGTTGTTCAATGACCAAAAGGTCAGTGGTTTGATCCCCGCTCCCCCCAGCCAGCTGTCGTTGTGTTCTTGTGCAAGACACTGCACCCTCCCTGCCTCCAGTGTGGTTCCACTGGTGTGTGAATGTGTATGAATGTACCGTTGATGGTCAGAGGGACTGTAGGCGCAAACTGGCAGCCATGTTTCTGTCAGTCTGAGGCTACATTAGTATTTACCATCACCAAGTATGAATGAGTTAGTGAATAATAAACAAATTGTAAGCGCTTTGAGCACCAAGAAAAAGTGCAGGTAAATCAAATCTATTATTATTATTAAGCAAAACATCCCCCTGCTTTACCTTCTCTGCATAACTCAAAGATCGTCATTCAATCAGTGGTGTCCCATAGTACTTACCTTTTCCAGTTTTGTTTTTATTTTTACATGTTTTTGTGTTTAGTGATATGTTGATGGGATTTGCACTTCAGGGCTGCCATAATATAGATATCAATAAATAGATTCTGTTCTCAATATTTACATAAAAGTGTGGATTTCATCTAAAAATTACCAAATTCACCAGCTGTCTTTACGCAGAATCCTGGATCTACGTTGGCAAAGATTGTCTCAACAATCTAATATTTATTACAAAAACCGCACAGGATTGTCACCAGATTTTCCATAAACCTTTTTAGGAGTAAAACCAATCAATAAATGCACAAGCAAAATGATAAAATGTGTCTGTAAGAGATGAAAGATGCAGGGAATCACTCGACACAAAGCAAAACTGACAGGAGATGAATTAGACAACGTTTCTCCTCAATTCATTTCATCAGTTCAAACAGCTTCCATGCACAGTTTCCAAGGAGGTAGCGTGCCTGCCGACCCCACCCATCGTCTACATTCTTGTAGTCATGGTTACTTTGTGTTGTGGCCAATGATTTAAAAAAATAGACTGATGGTTTGGCCCTTTTTCATATTATTGTGACCCAGTGTTACTTAATGTAGATTTTATCAAAGGAAGTTCACATTAGAGAGCAACAGAAGAAGTCGTTTTTATTAAATGATATTTTTACTCTGGTAAAATGAACTTTTTGTGGCTGTTTAGTGTCTTTTCTCCTGGTAATTCAGCCAGGTGATGTTTTGATCAGAGCCTGCGATCATATTCCTTCTCACGATGAATGCAGCACTATCAGGACATTTTCTTGTCCTTTATTTCTTCATTTTTAGACCACTGGGACAGAAAAAAGCTTCTCTGTTTAGTGACTCATCTCAGTGTTTTAACAAATGCTACTTTTGTTCATACAAGCAGAATGTATGAGCTCCAGCTTGCCCATATTCCTGACAGTTAATGGAGGCGCATAGTTACAGAAAATGGATGGAATGGAAAGTGGGCAAAGTGCAGTGCCATTTCTTTAATGGGTATAAAGACATTTTGAGACACAGAGGCATTAAGGAATATTTCTGTTAGCCGTCAAGAGGAAACACATGAACTTCATTTGTTCTCAGCTTGTTTTGACACAAAAAAGTCACCTTACACAAAAAACCGTGTATTGTAAAACAAGAATTCTGCCAAAACAAAAAAATGCCCAGCCTGTATTCAGGAAAAGGCTGGTCAATTTCCCATTTTATATAAAAATAAAATAAAATAAAGGCTTTATTTACAACAAAATATAAAGGAAATAAAAAATATTAAACTTAAATGAGCTCATTTCAAATTTATTATCTGTCTCAGGTCTCAAGATAGTTGGCATGGGGGTCAACAAGACAGAATCAAAAAACCTTGAAACGATTAAGCTGAGAGAACCTCTCGCTGCTAATCGAGTCCTCAGAGATCAGGTCTTTAACATAATTAGCTGCGGAAAGAATGTCTTTGTGAGTCTCCCGTTAAGGAAGGATGGAGGCTCTCCTATCTGTGAGTGAGTGCATTGAAAAAATGGTTTAATTCTTTGGCGCTGTGTTCCATAACCTCATCCTAAAACAGTGTTTTTCCACCTTTTTTGAGCCAAGTTACACTTTTTCCTTGACAAAAATCCTGCGGCACACCAGCAACCAAAAATACAAAAAGTGAAACTCTACAGTCTGTATTGATCTACAATCCCTCCACGATGTCACAAGCATGTTTTGAAATAATTGAGGCACAACAAATTAGAAGTTGCAGCTGTTTTTTCTAAAAGTTGCGATAGTTTTCAATAATAATTTTTAAATAAATTCATTAAAATTTGCCCAGACAGTTGTTTTTCCATCCAGTTTATTAAAATGCTGTTTCATGTAAACCTCACAAAAACCAAATAAAAGGATTTTTTATAAACGGTAATTTTATTTTTCAAGTATTATTTTATGTTTGTGCAAAAGCAGTTTTTGAACAAATATATAATCACGACATGTTAGATTTTAGACAAAATAGACCAACATTATATTGTTTATAAGTTCAGTAACTACACAAAAACATGAACACACTGAAATTTTATTCGGTTTTCTTTCGTCTAAGTCAAAAATGTGACTAAATGTTTTATTTCTTTTTGGCTGATTTAAATTGTTTCATTGTAGTAAAATGTGTTGACCACTTCACCTTAATGCTGGTTGTTTGATTTTTTAATTACTTTTGAAATACTCTAGTACTAGTACAGCACTAGTACTCTATGTACTGTTGTTAAGACAATGTTGCATGCCTTTTGAGAAACTTTTAGTTATTGTTTAATTTAAACTTCCAGTTTCTCTGGAAATTATGTTGTTGTAAGCGACACACTAGTTTCTTTATTATAAAGGAAACAACTAAAAGGGACAGAAACTAAACTGGATTTTAGTTAAAAAAAATTGTCATCAACAGAAAGTGTCTTGAAAATTTGCTATCAGAATGTTATTTCTGCTTGTACGTTTTCAGTACCCCGTCTACTTTAAGTGAATTGCACGAGTAAAACTCCATTAACGGCCTTCATGTTTTACTTTGGGCGGAAACCTCAGGGGCAGAGCACCCCCCCATATTAAGGTAAAAATGTGTCTAAATGGACGAGTTTGTAGATCTGATGTAAGAACTTCATACCCCCGCCCCCCACCCCACCCTGAGTCAAACAATTTTTAGCTTCTTTATTGTTTTTTAGTTGCCGTAACCCTTGTGCTATCCTTTTTCTTCAATGATTTGTGATCTTCACTGGTGTCCATGGATTACATGAAATCTTTCCACCTTTATCCACCTTTGTCATGGTAGGGAGAACACGTCAAAGTAAGGGTGGGGTCATCTAAGATAGCACAAGGCTTAAGTCAGAACACACTAAAGGAAGAATCCAGAAACCACATCTCAGCTAGTCAGAAAAGAGTATTTGGAGAAAGAATGTCTATCGACTTCACAGTTTGAAATCTTGTTATCATCAAGAGCTCTAATGATTGTAGACAGATCTCTGTGAAGTTGCTGGCTGACTTAAATATTCACCTGCCAGTCCACGTATTTCAATTATAGTGCCTTTAAACTGTGGAAAGTCATTTTTCACAGTCTCAAAGCTAATTAAAGAAATGACAGATAAGCAGTTTTTCTAGGAAAAGGGGACCCAAAAAGTCTGACAATGGTAGCAATGTGTCTTTGAGAAGCATAGGCCTCTATGGGATATTTTGTCCATACTTAGACAATGTTATTTTCTGGATTTTAAAGCAGTGAATAACAGAAACCGTGTTTAAAGCCCCCAGAGTGTCTTCATGTTGTGAAACCCTTTGTTCGAGGTTAAAGCCTTAGTCAATCTGTCCACACGGGTGGGTACGGGCTGTCTATTGACGAAAGATGGGCAAACATGTAAGTCAAGGCAAGGCAAGTTTATTTGTATAGCACAATTCATACACAAAGTAATTCAAGGTGCTTCACAAAACAGAAAAATGCATTAAAATCACAATACATCATAGAAATAATCAACGTAAAATTTACTTTAAAAGAAAAGAAAAATTTTGAAAATTGATTTAAAAATAAAGGAAGGAAAGGAAAGAAAAGTGCAGATAGGACCTTTCAGTCATATACACGGCTAAACAGAAATGTTTTAAGTCTAGATTTGAACATGAACACAAAAGAGGCCTGTCTTATGACTTCAGGGAGGCTGTTCCAGATTTTAGCTGCAGAATATTGAAACGCCGATTCCCTTTGTTTAGTTCTGACTCTGGGAATCAACAGTAAAGGGCACACAGGTGGCCTGCAGGAAATACCAAGGTCGTAGACCGCTCATGGAGCCCATTTTTTTCTTTTCAGCCTTGCAGAAGTAGCTCCTCTTTGCTTGCAGCTGTTTGACTGACTTTACTCTGAACAACAGAATCGCAAGAGAGCAGAGAGCTGGGAAAATAAAATCTGGGTTTTCCCAAAAATAAATCATATAAAAGAACAAATTTGAATTAATTGATTAAATCAATGAATTGCCTAGCCCTAATGAAACATACATCAAAAGTTAAACAAGGTAGAACTTTGACCAATCAGGGACTTAGATTTGGTAGCGACTCTTTAATAGCGTCCCGTTAAAGTGTCTACTTTTTTATAACTGATCATGGAGAAAAAAAATGATTGTTGTTAGAGCCCGGCTGGAATTATTTGACATCAAGTCTTTAATGCATTGGAATAGAGCTGTGAAAGAAAAAGCCTGGAGCAAGATTTACCAGATTTGCACCGCTTTGACATTTGCACCAAGACCCTTCCAACTGTAGGTAGCGGACATGCGTTAGTAAACTGTAGGAACAGAATAAAGAAGAAGAAGCCCCTCCTTGGTTGTCCAGTAAACACCAAAGACTAAATGTGTGTTCAAGAACCCGTGTTTAGTGCGTTCTTGAATGCAGGTCACATGCCCACTATGTAAGGTTGAAGTATGTGTGACGAAGGAATGTCGTATGGATTATTCATTTTTTTGACCCCCACAAATCATGTGGACTGCGCATAACCCATTAGTGCTGTGCATATTCTTTGTGTGCAGCCTGACTGTTACAATTTAAAAACTTTAAAGTGTAGTTTGTGTGGACATCCTACAGGCACTTGCAGATCACATGTACACCCCATGCATGCCGCACATGCACGTGATCAGTAAGGAGCCAGTACTCGCACCTCACTGACGACTATATCCTTACAAATACTTCACGACACACTTACCACAGCAACAATGGTGCATTCCATTTTCATAACATCCCTTTAGGTGGATGACGAGCCCCAAGGGAACTACGAGACACACCTGCTCTCCCTCTAAAATGCGGCTGCTCCTCTCTACGACCCTCTACGGGCCCAGACCACTCAAAGACCCACAGCACCTGTACGGGTCAACCCCCCAAATGTGCATGTGTCTAAGGCTTAAGATAACCAGGGAGATTGTTTGGCTGGTGTTGTGCATTGTCTGAAAACACTCTCAGTCACCCAGGTCATGATATTGCAGGATGCTGTTCTTTGGGGCAACTACACAATAAAAGTGGTTCTTGAGAAATGTTGCTGTCAAACCTGTTCTAGATACCTTCTAAACGTCTTCATGTTGACCTTTAAAACTTTAAAACTACTACCCTAAATAACAGAGTCAGTGCACACATGTACAAGTATTGACAGCATTGATATCATATAAAGAAATTATTAAAATCCCACTCTGATCATCTTTTGATCTATTATAAAAGCGTTCCCAGTGGTCTTTTAATTATGATTATGCTATTTTTAGCTAAAATTAAAAAACCTGTGTTGTTTTCTGCAGAGCGGCAGTAGTTCATTAGAGATTTACCCCAGACTTGTGGGTGGGATTGTTGGTGGGGTTTAAACTTTCACTCATTTCCCATACACTCTCTCTCGCTAGTTTACAGACCCTCACTTTCCTAACCAAACAGTACCGGTGCAACAAAAATGATGAGCAACATTTGGGGGATATTCCAAAAAGCAGGTTATAGTTACCACGGTAAGTTTGAGGCTAAGGAAGTTAATAACCTCAGCTTTCGGTTCCAAAAACAGAGGTATGTTTCAGGGTAGGTCAAGTTGCCATAGCAACTCATGCTCTGAACATTACCTGGTCTGGAGCAGGTTTAGTTGAAGGTTTATTGTTTTCAGAGAGGTGAAGCAGCATGGCGTGTCCATTTGAAGATGATTTAGTGGATGAAGAAGCTCAGATAATACTTTTTCCACCATGAGAGGGTGACAAGACAACGTATGGATGTTGGAAAAATAAACTCCGTCTCACTGAAGTATAGCGCTCTCTTTTTTTCTCCACGCGTTTCCATGGTGACTGCGATCCATTGAGAATGACTTTATGTACTTTCAGTGCACATGCATTAACCCAGGGTCACCAAGTCGAGCGTAATTACGCTAACTCAAATCCGGTCTTTTGGAACCGACATACCCAGAGTAAGCAAGTTCAGGCGGATTTCAGCCAGAGTTCAGGCTTAAAGTCAGGGGAGTTTAATTGTGCCTTCTGGAATACCCCCCTGAGCCATCCAGCTGTTTTGATGCAGAGTCCAGCTCAGATGAGGAAAACAAAGACGTACGTGGATCTATTTGTCTAAAAGTGGGTGAATCAGAATGGAGCGGAGCAGGGAGCTTGTGATCCGTCAGGCGTATTTTCCATGTTAAATTTCATGGAGATTTGTTTTGTCTGAGCTAATCAATAAATCCTGAATGCAGATTTTGCCTCAAATAATTCTAGTAATTGTATTTCTGATTTTGAGTAAAAAATAAATATTAAAGGACCTACACCATTCTATTCTTAAGCCTTTTATAATAAACAATGTCCATATATGTGACCTTACCTTTGGCACACAGAAGAATGATTTTTTATTAATTATTATTAATTATTTTATTAATTATTTTATTATTTGTTATTTTTCTGAGCTCTTTTCCAACCTGGAAGTAAGACGACTGGATCTCTGAAGCAAATATGTCCAACACAAGAGGCCTTCAGTTCTCATCTGCCTGCCCAGCTGTTGGACAGGACAAGTTAAAAAAAAAAAACACGTCAGCTCTGTGGAGAAAGTGGGTGTGTGTAAGTTTAGGGGGCAGTGCTGACAGCACAGACTCTTCCTGGAAGGGGCTGTTCTCACTTACATCAGCTTGTGAGAACCCGCTCGTTTTTTTGGGCTGGGAGGGGCTGGAGCTCAGACTGCAAGTTTTTAGAGGAATACTCAGCAATGCGTGAATGGGTCAAAATACCGCTTTGGGGTTTCTTTTCGTGAGAAATAACCATTATGATACACTTAAAAGATAAAAAATGGATTTGCATCATATAGGCCCTTTAAAAAAAGTATGCTGGGGGAACAACTTTAAGACTTGAATCTAGCAGATTGTGGCTTGTAGAGTCAGATGGGTGATGAACTTTTGGTTTAGTCTGCAGAATTCCAGAAGCTTAGCACGTCTGAAGTCCCATTACTTCAACCAGTACTGGTGGGATCAGGGGTTTACCCGCAGATGGAGTCCTGCAAAGAGTGTTTTATGTGTGACTATCGGGGTTGATTCTCTTTGATCTCTCGGCCTTCCATCTACTTCAGCCAGTTTATGGAAATTGATCCATTTTAGCTGCAGCTGCACAGCAGAATTTGCATAAAGTCTATATTAAATGCGGCGACAGCGTGGTGCCGCTTTTAAAAACACACAACACTGTTGGGTCTGATGTGGTGAAATTCATGACCAGAATACTCATCCCACCCATAAAAACACCTGCAGCCACACTCTGAACGTCCAACGACTCTGTTGTTGTTGTCTTGGAGTTCCTCCACATTTGATGACTACACATGAAAATGCACTGCTTATTCATGCTTCACAGTATGCACAAAAGCAAATTCTTTTATCTGATAGGTTGGATATGTTCTTTTACATTGTGTACATTTGTTGGAAAAAATATTTGCATGAGTGGTGTGAAGGAAAAGAGACATTTTTAGCTGCTAAGCTGCTGCCTGTAACAGCTATACCAGAACATTTTTCTCAGCCCTCAGCTTGTGGGTGGTGTGATTTTCCCACTTTGGTTTTTCTGTAAACAACTGAAGCATTCAGTCTAGACCATCCGGAGGTGAAAGGCCTCTTTCACTCGATAACCCCAAACTGGCTCGGGACACGAGTCAGGTCAAGCATCAGAAATGACAGATTGATTAACTCAAGTCCAATATGGTGCTGGAGTGTCTGTAGATGAGTTGATGAGGGCCTCCTCGTTCTCATCACAACACCTTGATGACACACAAACTCTCAGCTCAGAGAGCAGATTGAGACCTGCACACCACTAACAACCTTTGTGCGGAGCGGCGCAGCCGCTGACTGTCCACTGATCTGAGCGGTCCGCAGTGGAAAGATAGCCATGACCTTTGGACACTAAAGGTAGGAAGTGTATTCCCTTCTGAGAATTGACGTGTTCTGATGTGACAGCATTGAAGCTGGACACTAACCTGCTGAGAGGTCGGTCGATGCGTCACCACCAATGTTGCACTTTCCACAATGAAGAAGGAAGACGAAGAAAGAAAGAAAAACTCCTTCACACACAGATGCAGTGCAGTTTTTTAAGTTAAAGCAGATAAACTTGTCTACTGTTACAGAGTTACAGCATAGAAACGATAGCAAAAGTGTTTAAGGCATCTTGTTGACAAATTTATTTATAGAGCACTCCATAATTTTACTACATAAAAGATAAAACATATGTTAAATTCTTTTGTATAAGATAAGATAATCATAATTACAAGACCACTGGGAACGCTTTATACAGTAGATCAAACGATGATCGGAGTTGGACTTTAAGTTGTCCTGAAAATAGGTGAATATGAGAGCTGCCTGTCATTTATGTCGTTTTAAAATGAGGGTTATACATTTTCCTCTCTAAACTTAGTCACACGTGATTTCTTTTTATGTTGCAATCCTTGAATTTAACATTATAATTTCGATCGTTCAGACTATAAGTTTCTCCAGAGTATAATGCAAAAAATGCATCATCAAAGAAGAAAAACAAAATTAAAGTCGCACTTTTGGAAGAATTTTTTGTAACAAAATACAAGAACTAGAATGGACATGTCATTTTGAAAGGCAAATAATAACGCAATAACAATACAGTGGATATGTACGAACGCTTCACTACTGTGACACATTGACGTTTATTTATCGTCATGAAACAGGAGGAATCCCACATTTGTGTGATTGCAGCAGACAGATTCAGAGACATCACTTTGATTAGTGCAAAGACCGAGCGGCGCTTCTTCTTCCTGCTTTGCTGTTAGTAGCAAATACTGATACTCACACCTACAGGGCCATCTAGTGGTTGTTGGTGGGGAAATAACAAACACATGAGCCTATTTTATAAAAAATCACATATAAATCGGAGTTGAGTATAAGTCGCACCGCTGGCCAAACGCAGCAAAAAATGTAACTTTTACTCTGAAACATGCTAGAAATTCCTTATCGACATAAAGAGCAGTCTTTCCTTGATCTCCATCTCGTCGTCCGGCTAAAACTTTTGGCTTTTCGTCCAAAATCTCCATCAATATCATGTAGAGCAGGGTGAGGAGAGTAAAAGCAACAGATCCGTCATCCACAGGTGTGTCATCTGGACCGCCGGGGACCCAGAAAGCATCATGCTAAGTAGCTGAATTAATGAGTTTTCTGAAGCAGCCATTTAATGTAATTCGGCAACCAGCCAGCATTGGTAACTTAACCCGGTTACCTTTGGGAGCTGACCTCCCTCCATTACATTCCTCAGCAACTCTCTCTGCATCCCCTCTGCTCCCATGTTTTCATCTTCTCCTCCACCACTTTCCCACATTTGTGATTGCAGCAGACATATTCGGAGACATCACTTTGATTAGTGCAAAATGTTTGAGGCTTTTTCCCTGAACCATCTATGAATTTTAATGCTAATTTATGCCTAGTTTCTGGCCAATAAAGATGTGCTTTTAGACAGTTATTGCAAGTTGCTGGATCTTAAAGGATATATAATTTAAAGAGAGAAATCTTTTTCTTTTTTTTTTTTTACTAAATATGGTTGTGCTTGGCTGATTGATACTACTTCAACATCACAAAACAGCCTCATATCAACAAAAGGACAAAATTGCACCTAAGAAATATGCAAAAAATCCTATTTTTTATTAGTTTGAGGGAGATGTTTTGATGGTTCAGTTTGGACTTTTTCTAATAAACTGTCTAGCACATGACAGCCTTTTTCCTTATTGAGTTCATTTAAACTTTGAAGGACAGGAGATTTATGTGAAACACCTTATTTATGCACTTCTATGCCATTGATGAGTGTTACAGATTTGAAAAACTCAGCACAATCGTTTTTCATCTGAGAAAATAAGCCAGAGTCCTCAGTTTATTCAGTTAGGTGTTTATTTTATTTTACTCCTTTTTTTGAATGTCTCTAAAATATATATATTTATCATGAGACATAAATAATAAAATAACACTTATACCCAGAAGTTGCTTTAGTTTGGATTGATAGAAATGTCAAAGTTGGAGTATTTTTCTGATGAAAGTCATTTAACTCATGATAATCTGAGCCAACATATTAGACAGCAAAACAGATTAAAAACAGGATTTAAGACCTGATATTATTTTTTATTTAATAAAATGTAAATCGTCCCCTTTTGGCAGTGCTCAAAGGACTGTTGCCCATCAACACATTGTTGCCCCCCTCTAGTTGCTGCTGGTTTGGGGTTGGGTAGGAGAGGCAGCTGCCTGAGGAAAAACGCCTCCAGGTCTTCCAAAAGCCCGGGATTGAGCGACATGGAAATCCAGCGACTTGGTTAGCAGGAAATTCCAAAAGGTGTATGCATGCATTATTACTTCCACTTTAATTAATGAATTCTTTGATGCGTATTTTGGTGCAAATACACATCAAACTCCATATTTACCATAATTTAGCATCTACTTGAAAGCAATATCTAAGAGAATTCATTCATTCGTTCATTTTCTACCTGGTGAACAGTCCAGGGTGTACCCTGGTCGCAGTCTGTCGCAGGGCCACAATCACACACCCATTCACTCTCACGCTCACACCTAGGGACAATGTAGCCCTTGTGCTATCCTTAGGGGTCCAGATGACCCGATCCTTACATTGACGTGTTCTCCCTACCATGACAAAGGTGGATAAAGGTGGAAAGATTTCATGTAATCCATGGACACCAGTGAAGATCACAA
The DNA here is from genome assembly GCF_053564925.1 of Oryzias latipes. Lineage (NCBI taxonomy): Eukaryota > Metazoa > Chordata > Actinopteri > Beloniformes > Adrianichthyidae > Oryzias > Oryzias latipes. The sequence continues at coordinate 8,697,817 of NC_136242.1, forward strand.
ATCATTGAAGAAAAAAGGTTCAGAGCACTGTCTAGTGGGTCTAGATGACCCAACTCCCAATGTTAAAGTGCCTAGGATAGCACAAGGGTTAAAGTTGCTTATTGACCTATGTAGCAGTGGGACAGTGGGTGGAAGCCAGAGACCCAGAGAGAACCCACGCATGCATGGGAGAACATGCAAACTCCACACAGAAAGGCCCCCCATTGATGTTCTGGTTCAGGTCCCCCAGCCAGGACTTGAACCAGGGGCCTTCTTGCTGTGAGGCAAGAGCGCTAACCACTGCACCACCGTGCAGCCCTCAGAGAATTTTTTTTAGTAACTGGAAACAAATTGAGGTGTCAAGGTGTTAATTGTCCATACTTTCAAACAAGAGGCCAAATCCAGACCTGGATGTTGAATGTCCAGTGTTTTTTCTTAACACCTCTGCCCTTTACTGCTCCTTTGAGGCAAAAGGTGATCACAGGCCCCTGAGGACTGGGTTTGGGACAATGACAGGAGTGTGTGATTCCATTATGAGTGCTCAGAGCTGCTGTTGGTAAAAGGTTATCAAGCTATTTCAAAGATAAACTACTTGTGAAGCAGCGAGCGCATGAGAGACTGCGCATGTAAAATTCTGAATTCTGTTTTTCCTGTTAAATCACTTTGTTGAGACAACAGCTCGCTGAATAATGCAGTAACAGCTCCCAGGCTTCCGCAGGTATCCTGTTAAAATTAGAATAAGCGATTTAATAATTCCCAGATGCTTTTATTTGAACAGTAAGAGGCTTTTGCCTCAGCCACACACATTCCTTTCTATTGGGAGAACACTCACAGAGTTAAACACATTTCCGCTCAGCGCTTTTTTTTTCTTCCTCTCACACAGTTTTTTACCAAACCTCACAAATAATCCTGGGAGATGAATGCTACTGTGGATTCATTAACGGTTATAAGTAGCTTTTCCCTTGAAGACAGACTACAGAAGGAGAAAGGGAGAAAATCGTTGGGTGGGAAGAGAGATTTTAAACGTGGATTGATCAGCGCCTCTTTAGCCTCAGTCTTAGTTTATGATATTGATCCACTGTTATTTCTCCGAGGAAGACAGGGTAGCTTTATTATTTATTGCACTTTTTTCTTTGTTGCATTCTGGTCACACTTTTTTTACTCGTATAAAATAATGTGAATTTATAAAAATCTCATGTATTTATATGCTTAGTTTTCTTTTTTAAACCAAAGCTGCCATGCCTTTTTAAAACTACTTCCTCTTATCATTTGTTCTTATTGATGTTTTGGTGATGCTTGACCAGTTTGCTGTAAAGCTGAAGAAATTAGTGTTTGCTGATTTGAGGTTAAAGACCCACTCCAAATAAAATAGTCCTTTTTAGGGGTATTTAACATGTTCTTGTGGCATTTTTCTGATGATGGAAGATAAGTAAGGAAAGTTAAGCTTTAAATTGCATTTCTGAGCATTTATTTATTCAAAACGTTGTGAATCAGGAGCAGACTAAAAAATAGCCTTTGAAAAATATCATATTTGTGGGGGGGTGGGGGGGTGGTCTGGCTTGGCTTGGGGGGGGTTGGCGGGGGGGCGCTGCTCGGTGGGGGTGGGGGGCAGCGGCGCTGGATGGGCTGCCCATCTGCACCTGGGGCTGGGATCGGCCCTTCCCTGGCTCTGGGACGGGGCGGGACAACCCCCTCGGGGCCCCCGGTCGCTCTGGGTGTCATCCGCTTCGGCTGCGGGGTCTGGGGTGGGGTGGGGTGGGGGGCTTGTCGGCCCTGTCCTGTGGGGGGGGTTCTGGGGGGGAGGGGGGGCCCACTATTGGTACGGGGCGGGGGGGGTTGACGGGTCGGGGTCTCCGCTGAGGCAATCGGCGGTTGCCCCGGCCGGTTGGCTGCCTTGGTCCCGTCGAGGCCTGACCAGAGCTCTTCTAGGGCCGGCGTTTGGGGGTGGGGGCCTGGGCTTGCTCCGGGGGGGGGGGGGGGGGGGGGGGGGGACGCTTTCTGGCTCCTCTCCCTCTGTGTGGGGTGGGAGGTGCCGGGCCTGGGGTGTCGGCGCCTCTGGGGGTGGGGCCCCTGGGCTGGGTGGGCCTAGCCCCTTTGTTGGGGGGGGGGGGGGGGGACAGCTGTTTGACCACTGGGGGACAGTCTACCAGCTGTCCCCAACTCACCCCCTTCCTCATATAACCTCATATTAGGGTGTGGGGGTGGGGGGTTTAGCCTGCGATGCGCCTTGGGGGGGGCTACTTGGCAGTGCCCCCCCCCCTATGGTTTCCGTATGGAGTGGGCCCTCCCTCTTTCGGTTTTATTTGCACCTTAGACATGTAGGGTCCTTGGTAGGAGGGGTGCTTGGACATCACTGCCAGCAAGCAGCAGATGTCCTCCTAGCACCCTACCCGCCAATTTTAACCGCACCTTAAGGCCCGTACACACCGGGACGAATATTCACCAGGCGTTATTCGCCAGCGTTTTTCGCCACGTTTTTTGTGTTCACACCCAGGCGATTTTCGCTGACGATGAGTGGAGTGAACATGCAATTTCATTCCCTGACATTAGATGGCGCTTAATGTAAACAGAAATACTCCTGTACACAAGGTGGCGCTGCGCAACTTTACGCTTCTTAAAGTCGCTTTTCACTCAGAAGTATTTCTGTATTTCTTACAAGTATTTACACGCTTGTCAGAATCAAACAAAGAAAACATGAATATTTCAAGCACCAGTAGCTCCAACTGGTGCTTGGTTCGGGGATGTTTTAGAATGTCCGTCATTATTGCTTCGCGGCAGTGTAGACGCTACTTGGCGTCTATCTTCTTCGCTGGTATGTGTGCTCAGCAAGGCAGTTTTGTGTTTGAGCGCCCCCAAGTTGTGTTTTACTGTAACTTCAGAAGCTCCAGACACGTGAGCAAAAGCGCCATTCTCATTGGTCGAGTAGATTTCGACGCGACGCGTCGAAAAAAAAAAACGAACCCGAGGCGTTTTTTTTTTTTGACGCTTTAACGCGTGGCGTTTTTTCGCGTCGGTGTGCACACTCTCGTTGGTGCCCTTTGTTTAGTCACGAGGCGTTAAACGTCGGCGAAAATCGCCGGCGAAATTCGTCCCGGTGTGAACAGGCCTTTAGACATTCAGGGCCCCTTGGTGGGGAGGGTGAGGGGACATCACTGTGAGTAATCAGGAGATGGTGGGGGGTACGGGTCCCTTGGCGGCGGCTGCCGTGTCCCCTGGGTGCCGGCTTCCTGCGCCCGGCGGTTCTCTCTCCGCGCGGTGGGGGGGTTTACATTACACCTGAGCCGGGTTTGTTCGTGTCCCTTGGGGGTTGGTCCTGGTCCTTGCCCCTGAGCGCTGGGCCCCGCCAAACTTCCAACAGTGGTGGGGCCTGGTCGGGCCATGTTTACAACACCCCTTGTGGGCCCCCCTTTTTCCCCGGGGTGCTCCCCTCCGGGGTGGGGGTGGCTGGCCCCTGCCTTGGCTCTTCCGGTGCAGCGGGGGGGCTGTTCTCCTGGTTGGGCTGGGGCACCGCTCTCTTTCCCCCGTGCTTCCCTGCTCTTTGGCTCTGGGGGCCTCGCGGCGGTCCTGCTGGCCCTGGCCTGGGTGGCGGATTTGGTCGCCCAGGGGGCGATTGTCCCCTGCCTGCTCCCGTGTGGCGTTGGGGGGTTCCGGCTGCCACTGCTGCTGCGGCGGGGGTCTGGGTGTGGGGGTGGCTGGGCGCTCCTCCTCCTTCTTTTCACATTTCACCATCCATTTTAGAAGAACATAAACACTCACCTGAGCACAGGTGTTAGCTCACCTTTGCACTAATAGTTTGCATGATTGAATGAACGAAAGATCTCACACTAGTTGGTTTAAAGGCATAGGTATGCGTGTGTGAACACTATCTGTTTTGTGTACATGTTGACATGTGGACATTTTTGCAGCTAGCAGGTGTGTTGATGACATTTCAGTGTGTGTGTGGACAAGCCCCGCCCTTTTTGTACTACATTTGAGCCTTGCCGTAATGATAAACAACCAGTAAACTTGTCTGCTCTATGCTGCTTCATGGTCTTATCCCCCCCCCTCCCACTATCACCCCCCCCCCCCCCTCTAACGTCCCTCTCTCTTCTTCCCTCCTTTCCTTTTCCGTCCGGTCCAACACCAAAGATTTTCAAACATAATTGAAATTAATAAAGTTTGGCCTCAATTTCAAAAGGGGTTTATTCAGTCATGCCTTTGGTTTGTCTGAAGATTAATAACCCCTCTTGTTAAAATAAAATATGTCCAACACAAGAGGCCCTCAGCTCTCATCTATCTTCCCAGCTGTTGGACAGGACAAGTTTAAAAAAAAAATATCATATTTGTGACGTAGGAAATACGCTGGATGGGCTACAAACTCCCTGTGAGAAGGGCCAACAGCCCCGCCTACGAGTCATAGGTGAATTTCTGATGAACTCCTGCTGTTCTGCAGAAACTATGTCCTGGAAATCAAACAGCATCATCTTAATTAAAAGACCACTGGAAATTAATTAAAAATAGATTAAAAGATTATCAGAGTGGGACTTAAAGGGGTTCCTTGCATAGAGAAAATACCAAAGGGGGCAAACAGTTGAAAAAAAAACAGGAATTATAATATATAATTCAGCTGTTTAGAGAAGAATGTTGAGCACTGATGCATTATATAACTGTGCTCTTTACTTTTCTTTGGTTCATTCATACATGGAATTTGTTGCCCTAAAAGGACAGTTTAAAAAAGGTATTTTTATATTGAATTTATAAAATGAAAAAAACATTTTCAGCAGTTCTCTAAGACCTTAAATATATATTTTTTTGTTAATACATGAGAGTGAAGCAAATCAGACAGATCATGCTTGCCTTTTTTCAGACAGCCAACTACTGTACATCTCGCTGTCGTAGATGGAGGTTCCCCCTCCCGGCTCTCACAGGTATTTAAAGCTCCGGCTGCAGTTTTTAGCCTCCTGTGATGTAACTGGTGGGATTTCAAATGTAATTCCAGTGTCGGGGTGGGGTTGCTGTTGTAAATGTTTGATGAAGAACGTGGCCCTAGCTTTGGGACGCCCAGGCACATCCTGAGCCGCCCATGTAGGAAATAGCCTTTTAAAGACTAACTCGCCTCTGCTAGTGCCAGGTGGAAGCCCTCGGGTGCACATGAAGGCTGAGGAGGTTACCATGTCCATAGGCGTGTGGAGGCTGCCTGCAAAAAAAAACAGAGCACATTTACGTGCCCCATCATACACTCTCCACAGACATTTTTGCGCCTGCATTTTAATACACTATACTCGATCTACAGCCTGTCTTTGTTGTACGCTCATCCCGTTTGGCAGGTGAGACCTCCTGGATAATCCTTGTTTTTCCTAACACTGAACCTCAATAATGAGCCCCCTGGATTCCATTGCTTACTGTCATTTATTGAAACCCTGAGAGCTGGAGAAGGGCCAGTGGGCGTTTCCTGACAGGGAGGCAGCAGAGCGTGGCATTTCACCATCTGGGCCACACTGGGATCAGCACAACATGAGTGCCTGATCTAGATACATCACTAGACATCAACGGCTTCAGAAGACTCACTGTGTGTCACACAGGACAGGACAGGCGACGGAGCGCACGCCTGCAGCAGCATGAGAGCGGGAGCCTCCTCCTCCTCCTTGGTTTTGTTTTGTCTTTTGGCTGTGTGCAATATGGACAAAGTCATGTTGTTGTAATAATTGCGGCTTCAAGTCATTCTCATTTAGAACAAATACTCAACTTGGCTTCAATGTGGTCCAAAGAACATACATTCTGTTGTTCTGATCAGCCCCAGTGCAGCACAGAGGGAAAGCACAAACAAAATATATTTTTCCAATGTACTCATTTCTTCACTTCCTGAATATGCAGGTCAGTTCAGATTTTGTTGCTCAGGCTTTGTCTTAGGCCTCAGTCACAACTGCCCTTATGAGTGGAAACGGGCTGTCTGCAGGTGAAAAAGGGGCAAACCTATACCAGGCACACAGGCTACTGGATGAGCCTGTAGAGCAGCGGTCCCCAACCCCCGGGCCGCGGACCAGTACCTGTCCGTGGGTCATTTGGTACCGGGCCGCACAGAAAGAATAAATAACTTGCATTACTACTGTTTTATTTATTTCGGAATCTGAAAGACGTTTTATTTTGAAAAATTGCCGGATTCTCTGTTACATCCGTCAATGTCATTTTTGACGCAGGCCAAGGCGCTCTTCTCGGTCACGTGATAGGATACAGCTAAAATAAAACCCAGGAGCTAGCAAAAAGAGTAAAAAACAAACGTCTTTGGAAAGTTTCTTTGCCAAGAGGAAAAGGCCCAGCCAGGAGACAGAAGAGGAGCCTCTGACTTCCATAAAAAGAAAGCTACATTTACGAGACCGTACTTCTTTTTTGCACCATGAGTGTGGGAAGGGGAGAGGATGATGACACCTGTGCGATGTAAACTGTTAAGCCTGTAAAAATAAAAGCACAGAGTTTGTCTTGTCACGTCATTGATCCTCCCTCCTCCTAGTATTGCTACAATAATCATCCGCCTATATTTAAAAGGCCGGTACGTGAAAGTTTGTGTGACATCATACCTCTCCGTGGTGTGAAAAAGGTTGGGGACCACTGCTGTTGAGGGAAAATGTCCATGGACATTTTTCTACGGGCTTGCTGTGGGCGACAGGTCGTAGTGAACACTTATACAACATGTGAGGGTTTAAGTAAATAAGCTGCAGGCACGTTGAATGGATTTTTCCTTTTTTTCAATTCCCCCTAATACAGAGCACTTCACAAGGGGCTTGTTAGTGTTGTTCATGTGATCAGTGCGTGCTCCATGCTTGCAGCCATAATGTTAGAAATTAGGATGTTAGAAAATCAGAGTGTATTTTGTGTGGGCATCCTGCAGGTGTCTGACTGGGGTTTATTTTTCACATGCACACCCCGTGCATTAGGCCAACCTTACTAAGGACTAGAGTGCAGCGTAAGAGCGCCATATGACAGTTTGACATGTACACAATCCCAGTGGGATTAATTTACAGAAGCCCAAAATATACTTCTCGATACATTTACCACACACACGACAATGGTATGTGCCATTTTCATGATGTCCCTAAAGGGGGCCACAGGAGCCACAAGGAACTGCAATACACACCTGTGCTGTCTTGCCTCTCTACGACCCAAAAACCCGCAGCACCCTCATACAGGTGCATGTGACTTAGGCCTCATGTGGCTTTTCCCACAGTTAATAAAGTGTGACATGTTTGGATTGGGACTCTATTTACTTTTCATTTGCACAGCTCTGATTGGCTCGCCAAATGAGGTTTCAGTACAACCTGAACATGACATCAAGATCAGACGGGCAACAGAAAAACACACACAGCTCTGGTTCTGGGTTGATTGTGCATCAGCCGATAAAAGGTGCTCCTTGCTTGGTGTGGTAGGAAAAAGTAGCATCTCTGTGCACAATGCATAGACACAAGAAGAAGAAAAAAAAAATTTTTTAACACAAAAGCACAATACACAGGAAAATACAGTGGTACTGGTACAGGTACAGTGGTGGGGCATGCTGGATTCCAGTGTGGATTGATCAGATTAAAGAAATCTCAGCACATGCGAAAATCTTGAAAATCACAAATGAAATTGTGGTTTCTTTGATGGTTTGTGGTTAGTTTTTAGGTTTTGGTCTCTTTTTTTAAAATTTTGTCATTGTTTTGTGCGGTTTTGTGTGATTATGCACCAGAATCTGTGGCTTAAGGTTGGTGTCAGGATGTGCTTCCACATGAAAAATGTGTGAAAGTTTGGGAACCGCAATGTTATGGCTGGTAGAAGAAGATAACAGAAAAATATTGTATTGATCCTAGAAAGGGGAAATTACCTCATTACCATACCTCTATTGAAAATGGCAGATAGATAATATATTACACAAGAAATTCACACACACATGACAGCAGTAATATTTGTCCGGTATCTATGAGGCGTTGTAGTCAAATAGCTGACAGGAAGCCTTCCTTCCTGCAGGGAGGTGTTAAACTCTCTGACTGAAGCAGCTCCTCAGTGCGCCCACAGTCCCATGCCGAGGATGATGATGATGATGAGGATTTTCCATGATGGATTCTAGTTTGTGTAACATCCTCCCCACCACATTCACAACCTATGGAGTGGATCCAGATTTCCACATCAGTTTGTTGATCCTCTTCCTGTTTCTGTCAGAGCATCCACACCCCCAGCCACACACTTGGTAGAAGAGGGCAGATGCAACAACAGCATCTTAAAAACTCTCTAAGAGTCAAAGAGTCCTGCAAACTCTGAAGGACCTCAGGCTCCTCAGAGTCTCCTGTGATTGTTGCCAGGCGACAACAGCTGATTGTGTCATCGATGCACCCACCTCAGACCCAGAAGTGGTGGGAAACAGTCCAAAAAGGAGCAGCAGGCACGCCACCGCACTCAAAAAGTCCACGTAGTGTCAACAAAAACTAAGAGACACATGTAGCAGCAGGAGGCTAATGCTGTTTGTTCATGTACAAGGTCGGATTTTGTTTAGAAATGATCAACATTTAGGTTGTGTTCCCCCAGTCATTAGTTTGCCTAATTTAAATATATCACAACCTCATTTTGATTTACAGCTATAGGATGTATGGGATGTAATTTAATACATGACTGAATATACAATTGTGCTAATTTAATAACAAACATTTATAACAAAATAAACAAGATTATTTATTTGAAAACCCTTAACTTAAATGTTAGACAAAGCAGATTGAAAATTTCCATCCATCTGTGTTAGAATAGCTTTGTAAAGCATTCAGTATCAGCCTTTTCCATTGAGCTGCGCAGACGCTTTGAAATCTGTGCTCATAATGTTTTCATGCTCGCTGACCTCTATATGGATGTGTCTACCTGGATTGCACCTGCTGCAAGTTTGAAATACACATGAATTAAAAACAGTTATTCATTAAATGCATTTTGAATTGATAAGATGTTATCTACTTTCTAATTATTTACACAGACGATTGTGTCTACAATGAACCTTAGGAAGCATATAAATATTTTTCTTATTTTTAAATCTGCTTTCACACAGATTTTTGTCGCACAGGAGCTCCCTGAAGTACACTGTCTTCCTGATGGTACACATCTGAAAGAACTGATCTATAAACAAACCACCATGTTCGTTCTCAAGTTACTAGTAATTTTATTTAATTATCAAGTAGAGGTAGTATAAAAAATTCTCCCCTTAGAATCTTAATCAAAAGTAAATATTTATAAAAACGTGTAACATTCTGATGAATATTTTTACATCTAAAAGATTATAGTATTTTTACAGTTCTAAAGTCGATTGCAGCATGTGGTTATGCGGTGGTCAGGGTCTCCCTGTGCTGCCGTTGAGCTCCACATTTTCCTTTTGTTTAGATTTCAGGAAACTGGGCCATCTCATCTTTAGCGCATCTGTAATTCCTTCAGAGCTGTTCAATGATGGAGAACATCAGCAGTGGCCTGTGACAGGACTCACGGATGGATTCATCCCTCCCTGGATCATTTAAATTTGATGCTCCTGTCGCTTTTGGCACCATGGCAGAGTTAAAAAAACAAAAAACATTTCAGCCCCATTTTCTTGTGTATTTTTTGTGGTTAAATAATATATAAGCTTCGATTTAAGCCTGATATTGCACTAAGTTTACCTTAGAGATGAGCAGAAATAGCTTTCATTAATGAAGTCTGGAGAGCATTGTGGGTAAACAAGTTTCCAGTATCAGCTAATTAGAGGCGTTTTAATGATGCAATAACTTTGTAGTTGCAGTTTATTTGTTGAGGTCTGCAATTTTTATGTCAATGTATCTCTTTGTTTTCTTGTTTCCAGGAACCTGCTGGACAGAGACACATTTTCCAAGTCTGATCCAAGTAAGCCTGTCCTTTTTTCCCACTGAGATCTGACACACATGCATTTACACATACACAGCAGCTCCCAGCATGCATCACACACACTCACACTGGCTATCTAACAAACACGCATGTGCACTTGTGGACGTCCAATTAGCCAGAAAAACATTCCAGCACATTTGCACTGAACACCCCCTTCCACACACACACACACACGTGTAACCTTGCTTGTGTGAATTTGGAGGCATTTGCATATGTCAGAGGGTTGTGTTTGTCACTTTCCTGCTTCTGATGTGAGACAGGAGAACTAGATCATCTCCACACATCCACATTGCTTCAACACACACCATTCTAGCTTGGCATCAACGTTTCAATATCCCAGCTGGTCCAGTGGTTTTTAAAGTGTGAAGCCCAACAAAACAGACGATTATAAGTTTGTGTTTTTAGGTCTTTCTTGTAAAGAAGAAACCTAAGTGACGGTCCGGAGGAGAGCTGTAAAATGGTTTAAAAAGTAAAGTGACATTGTTGTATTCCTGAGCCTCTAGGGTTTTGCATGTTACAAGACACTGATGCTGATGGTGCTGGACTCCGTCCTCTGTCTACCTTTCTATGCAGCTCTGTTAGTTTTTGTTATATTACCGGCAAAGCCCATGTTTTATTCACAGCTACTTATTAAGCTGTGTTTACACAGAAAAGCTTTCATTGCCTTGGCGTGGATCAGTCAGGCATGTTCATTGAATCGTCTTCTAAATAACCTCAGTGAGATGTAACAGTGCTGCTGAGATGTCACATATCTCTGAGAATAAGGTATCTGCCACATTCTAGGATTATCCAGCATAAAAGAAAACATTAGCCTGTGTCTTGGATTTCCCCTCAAACCGCACATGTTCTGTTTAAAATTGTTGTTGTTTACTTTTTGGCATATCCCTTTTGGGGTCACCACAGCGAATCAGCTTTCACAGTGTTGTACAGGTGGTTTGGCAGAGGGACCGGCTCAGGACCCAGAGAGACCCAGACTTGGGGATCTTTGTGGCTATATAGTTATCAAATAGTTCGAAGGGTCTTGCCCAAGGACCCACATACCCATTAGGCTCATCGCACCCACATGGGAATCGAACACTGGTTTCCCATGCACCAGTCCTACACATAGCCAACTAGGTCATCCAGCTGCTAGACTTATGTATAAGACTAGTTTAGGACATTTTTTTTTTTTTACTTGGTTCTGACTGTTGGTAGGTGATCCAAAAGAAACAACATGAGCCAGGTCCTAAATATAGTCAAATACAGTTGACAGTTGCCCAGTAAGGCAGTAAGGTGGTGTAGAGCTGACAAATTGAGGACCATCTATTAATCAAAGGATTACGATTTAAAAGTTAGCATAAAATATGGTTTATATAGTACAGTTTTGTTTTAAGAAAACTCCAAACTCAAGGAAAAAATGTTTTTTTTAAGGCTTTTTTTCCCGTCTGTCATGTTTTTTTGTCTTTTAAAGTTCAGGTTCCAGTAAAAAGGAACTGACATGCTTTGTTAGGATTGCTTAATGGAGCATCAAATCACACTAATATAGGTAAATACCCAAGTTAACAAGAATATACAAAACAATAAGGTAAATAATGAAAATATTATATGTACACACCAATTGCACAGATGATTCATAACCACAAATGCAGCAGTTCAATTATTTATTATACTTGTTTTTTTATTAATGCTATGTATTATTAATAAATTATATTAATACTTTTTAAAACAATTCTGCTACGTATTAATTATGTAATGTTATATAAAATGAAATTTTTAAATTTAATTATTAACAAACTATAATAAAATAAAGTCACTATTTAATTTTATTGATTGGAATTCTTCATATTATTATGATTTATGTTCTTTCATGTGGTTCTTAAACACATAAAAATGTGAATGTACAAAACCTAAAACCTGACTTTACTGGCCTTCCTGGAGGCAAAAATCATCAATACACCATGATTACATCATCATTAGAAATCATCAGTTGATGATGGCAAGTCCAAGTTCTTGTGAAACGTTGGACCTTACGTAAGTCTGCTCTGCTGCCCCTCTACTTGCTTTTCTTCTCAGAGGGAGTCTACATGTTCACCCCCTTGTAAGGTTGGTTTCCCCTACACCTCCTGTTCTTCCTGTTTTTTCTTAAACACAAAGAAAGTGCATAATATTGTCATTAAAGCAGCAAGTTGGCAGGATAGTAGGGTCTTGCTAGTGCATATTGCATTCACTTCAAATGGAAATGGGCGGTTTTAGTCTAGAAAACCAGTGATTAAAAAAAAAGTGTACTTCTTACAAGATTGTTCCCTGGGCGATCGCCCACTTTGCCCTTAGGTAAAACCACCTCTTGTTTTAACTCTTATAAAACGTATAATGAATAAAGGTTGTATATCACTTTTCTTTCTTTCTATTTTTTTTCTTGATATAAGGTTTATCTAGTTGAGATACTGCACTATTTTATTGCACCAGTAGTGTTTGGAGGTGTGGCTGCCTATGTTTGAACCCATAACTGATAAGCTCCCAGAATCAAGGATTGGACCTTTAAATGTCAGATGGTGGGAAAGGAGGATGAGCATCCCTGCCCGCCCCTGCGTTTATGCAAGGAGGCACTTGTGCTGCGTCCATGTCTCTGCTCTGCTGACAGCACTGGCCCTAGTCACACAGCATTAGACCGCCTCGGCAAACATACACACACTCACACACACATTCAGGGCCTCCGGCAAACTCACAGACCACCATCATATTAGCTTATAAAGCTGGACAGCAATCCTGTGTTCTACTCCTGTGCACGTGCTGACTTGTGCATGTATGTTAGCTGTGCTTCATCGGATTGGAAGAGGGCATTGGGCTGCCATGAACACTGAGATCAGTGTGTGTCCACCTTGGCTTCTGCATACATCCAAGTAGGAATTGTACTGACTGTCAATCTTTTTTCCTCATCACTTCAGTTGTGACTTATCAGCGCACCGCAAAGCACTCTCTGAGACCGTGCATAGCCAATTTGCAGATGCTCTGCTACCTTATCCCCTGCACAATAATGCAAATTTTACATTCCATCCTATGCTTCCTAGCAACATTAAAGGATTTACTTCATTCAGCCAATTGAGCTGCAGTTCAGTGCACACCACCTGATGCAATCACATGCTCAATGCTGTTTAGTCTGGCCTCATTTGACCAAAATGGCTCTGATCCTCCGTGGCATGGGCTAACAAAACCTTTGAACCTTTGGTAATATAACTTTGACTACAGATAAAATAAGGTCTAAATGTGTGCCCCCCCCCCCCCCCCCCCCTACACAGATGCTTCGCAGGAGTGATGATAATGAACATAGCTGTCAAAAAAATGTCAAAAGAGTCTCGTCCTGTTAGTGGAGCTTTGGCAGCTCCTATATAGTCAGAAAATGGGGCAGGGGGCTTAGAGTTTAAAGCATATGAGTCATTATAGTGGTGCCTTTCATACAGATGTTAAAAATAAGCCTGAAACTGCATTTACTTCTGTTTGCGTAAATGTGTGTATAGATCTACTTTCTTTCTTCAACATGCTTGTTTTCATGTATGTCAACAATAAGGGACAAATGGATTTTATTTCTTATAAATGTCTTATGAGGGATCTTTTTTGCATTTGCTTTTCACTGTATGACAAACGGCAAAAAGTACAATTCTTGATTGAGTTTAGGTGGAACTTTCTTTGTGGTGCACACATCTGATCTCATATTGTTTACCTGCTTCTGTAAAAAAGAATTGTCATATACTTTGACTACAGACAAAAAGGCAATTTTACTGTTGCTCTATTCAGTCTCATAGCCAATATAGTTAAGGAAAGCCAAATGATCTTCACTCCTGCACGGGTTACCTGCCGTTGATAGTGATGCAGTGAGTTTCTTTTCTTCAAAAATGACGTTATATTCTCGAGGCACTGCTTCTTTTCTAAACCCTTTACTGTGAATTCTTTCCATCCATTTCATTAAAGCCTCTTAAAGACCCACTCCAATTTAAATGTTGGGTTTTGGTTTCTTTAACATGTTCTTATGTCATTTTTCTGATGGTGGATGACTTACAGTGAGGTAAAAAAAACACTGTATTTGAACACCATGTATTTTTGCAAGTTCCCCCACTTAGAAATGTTGTAGGGGCTTGACATGTTCATCTTAGCTGCATGTCAACTGTGAGGGATAAAACCTAAATAAAATCTGGAAATCGCATTGCATGATTTTTTTTAAATAATTGATTCATATGCTACTACTGCCAATAAGTATTTGAACACCTGTTTATCAGCTAGAATTCTGACTCCACTTATTATCCTAAATTAGAAGAACCTGTTTGAGGTTTTTAGCTGCATAAAAACCTGTCCACCCCATACAATCAGTAGGACTCCAACTACTAACATGACCAAGACCAAAGAGCTGTCCAAAGACACCAGAGACAAAAGTGTTCACCTCCACAAGGCTGGAAAGGGCTATGGGGCAATTGCCAAGCACCTTGGTGCAAAAAGGCCCACTTTTGGAGCAATTCTTAGAAAATGGTAGAAGCTAACATGACTGTCAGTCTCTCTTGGACTGGGGCCTCATGCAACTTGCGGGGTCTCAATGATGCTAAGAAAGGTGAGGACTCAGCCCAGAACTACACGGGAGTAGCTGGTCAATGACCTGACCTGAGCTGAGATGGCTGTTTCCAAGGTTACTGTTGGTAATAAACTAAGACGTGGTTTGGAATCATGCATGGCACAGAAGGTTTCAAAAGTGGGCAGAAAATTTGGGCCCCGAATGGGTTTGTCTGCAGTTTCCATTGTGTCCCCACCTGTGTTTGCCCACATTGCAAACCAATGTGGGCAAACACAGGTGGCACTCAGTGGGCTGGCTTGCTCGCTAGCCAGTCGACTGATGGACAGCATAGCTGCTTGCTCTGCTGGACTTTGGGGAGTGGAGAACCACGGACCTCACCACGAAAACTGCAGACAAACCCATTCGGGGCCCACATTTTCTGCCCACTTTTAAACCACAGGGGGTCCACTTGGCATTGCTGGTTGGGATATTATATTAATCTAGTAGAGTTCCTGACTTTTGAATCCAGGATTAGCAAAAATTTAAAAGCTAAAAAAACATTTACAAAAGTTTAACTTTGAAAGCAAAGCTAATTTCCAATCAGCCAGCTAGTTAATACAGTCACGATTAAGTCTCTCATCAGTAAGTGACAGCTCATACATTAAGTCATGAGTACACTCAATAATAATTAGTGTTTAAGATTGTGATGATTAGCATCATCTTAGAATCCACTGCAGAATCAGTTTAGTGAGGAAATGACAGATCAACACTGGATCAGCAACTGAAGACCCTAATTGGATTTGTGGTCACTGGGAAGACTGAGACAGACTTTCAAAATTGTTCTATTAAAAAATCCTCCAGAATCAACTTTTCTTGATTGTAATGCTTGCTCTGGTCTGGGTTTTCAAAAATACTGTTATTTAAGAAAAAACGTCCAAGACTGAACTAATAAAACGGATGTCGGAGAGACAAAAATCCAGGTCAGAGCACTCTGGCTCACAAGGCAGGTGAGGAAGAAAAACTGGCAAAATCCAGACAGGGTTGAACTTTAACATGCTCCAGAAGAGACAAGCAAGAAAACAGGCACACAAGTTACCCAGATACAGTGGGTGTGGAGCAGACTGTCAGGAAAAAAACAGAACCTAAATCCCAACCAATACTGTCACTGTTTTACCTGTACACTTTAGTAATCTTACATCGATCTCCAAACTAGCAGTTCTTGATTATAGATGATGCATTACAATTAGGCTTTCTATAAAGCTCTAATTCTATGGGGGTAGATAACTTTCAAAACTGAACCATTTGATGTAGAGAAAAATTATTCAGTCAATAAACAATATTAAATGTAAATTGGTCTGAAACATTAACACAGCAACACCAATATATTTAAAAAGTCCATTCTGAGGCTCATTTATTAGATTGAAATAGAATTAACTTTGTTGAACCCAAATGGGCAAATTAACCAATTTACTGTAGATTTGTGAAAGCGTCTTTAATCCCTGGCGTTCGACTTCTAGTGATTGTCAGAACGCATGCGCACTTTGTTGAGTCAATATATTTTTGACAGTAATGTAACGGAGAAATTTCTCATTTATATTAAAGAAAAGTAGAAATTAAAATGTCAAACCAAATATTGTCTTCACATTGTTTCCTTTTTTACAGTATGCACAACTATGTCAATAAGGATACTTTTTTTTATTGACACTCTTTGTACCCCATACAATTAATTATTACACATTTCTTCCAATGGTATATCTAAAAGTCTTAATTTTGGCAGCAATATTAGTTTAATCCCCTGCAACCAATAGGTGGAGTCAGTTTTAGTTCATTTACCTATTAACTGTCATTGCCTTGAAGGCTAACCTCAGCACGTCATATGTAGTCTCAGTGGTTTTTGATTGGTACAGTTGTCTAAATTTATGTTTAACCCTTGTGCTATCCTAGGCACTTTAATGTTGGGAGTTGGGTCATCTAGACCCACTAGACAGTGCGCTGAACCTTTTTTCTTCAATGATTAGTGATCCCCACTGGTGTCCATGGATTACATGAAATCTTTCCACCTTTATCCACCTTTGTCATGGTAGGGAGAACACGTCAATGTAAGGGTGGGGTCATCTAAGATAGCACAAGAGTTTAGGAATTGATCATATTAAATTAACATGCAATTCCTTCTGTTTCTATAAATATTTTTAGGGATTTCAGGGCCGACAATGTGCTTCCAGCGTGTGACTAAAAAGTAATGGCTGCCAAATGCAAAAATGTCATTTTATTTCCACTTTATTGGTGCAGTTCACACTCATTTGTGCTATTTGCCCATGATTCCCGCCTCCTATGAAATACCATCACGCTGTAAGGCAAACTTCTATTGACATTTAGTTAAGAAGTTTCCTTTTTTGTTTTGTAAAGGTCTAGGTGAAATGCTCTTTAATTAATCTGCCACTGATTTTCTCTCCCCTCCAACAGTTTGTGTCCTCTACACCCAAGGAATTGCCAACAGAGAATGGAGAGAGGTGAGTGGAGATGATGCTTTTATCTGCTCTTTTAACATCAACAAATACAATTTCTCTTACATCATTTCTGCCCCAAAGAAAATCTTTGCTTTTTAGAACATTTTCAGTTCGCACACTTTTACTTAACCCTTCTATTGATTGCATTCAGGAATAACCAAAAGCTTATTTTCTGTTGAGAGTCAATATCCTTCTGACATGCTTAGCCAGTTTAAACCACTCAGACTGAACAACTGCTCGCTTTCACGGAAGTAAAAAGCCACTGAACACTTGAAAGCCTTTTGAACCCAATTCATTGGTGAGTTTGTCGGTGAGAAGAAAAAAATCCCTGGAATCCAAACAGCAAAAGAAGAGCTGCACATCAGAGCGTCTGCAGCTGTGAAAGCTGCTTTTACCTGATAACAGAAAACAGTCTTTGTACATTTAATGCATGATAAAACAAGTCTTTTAGGCTCCAGATAAATAATAAAAATAAATTGTTATCTGGTCAGAGGCCACAAACATTCATCTTGCAATTTGTAATTTTTTTATTGTCACGGATCAACAGCTTTTGTTTCACACAAAAAGTGAAACATTTGGGAAAATAGCAAGTTTCTAGATTCCTCGAGTAAAAAGGATTTGTTCATAAACCTTCAAGCCCTAAGCTTCTTGAGCCTTCTGCCAGTCTTGACTGCCGTTAAACATGTGGTCAGGCCTGACTGTAGTAATACTGCAAAATATAAAGATGCAATTTAGCTTGTATTTCTCTGATAAAAAAGGAAAAAAAGACAAAACCCTGACTTAAACTGGATTTCTCGACTATCTATCTACTTAATTTAAATCTGTCAACAGCTTTAATCGTTGAACTGAAATGTGGCTCTCTGCCGGTTAAACCAACCCCTCTGTTTTCCTGTGGGAATATTATTCTACTCTTCAAAGTTGTGACGCACACATGGCAATCTTTGCTAATTGTAGATTATTTGAAATAGGTGCTTCAAAGCTATGAGTGAACTATTTATACATAAAGTCTTGTTTCAAAAGACTGACACATTTTTCAAGTTACAGCACGCAGTGTGTGTCATGAGACGGACAAAAATCTAAAACAAACTGTCTATTCCTTTTAAGTTCTGCTTCGTCTGCTTTTCAGTAGATGGTAAAGAAAACACAAAACCACCACCTGCTGTGGGGGTTTGTGTAGAACAGTGGTGTCTGTGTACAATAATGTTAAGATTGTTTAGAGCGCTGGCTGGCGGGGAGACAGATGAACATCCCAGCACAGACAGACACCCATTGACTGTATATGAGAACTGGACTGAGAGACTCCTCCCCACGGGTGTTCCAAACAGGAAGTACCCGCTGGTTGCAAGAAGCCAAATCCCATAGTCTTCTATAGAGAAATAAACAGCTATTACTCATTCATTCTATTTTTCAAAATAGCCATTCTTCATCTGATACCTTTTTTTTTAACATGGTCTCGATAATCCTCTTTTTTTTCATGATATATTTTCTTTACGTTTTTCAAGTTATAAACTGGCAAATCAAATGCCTCAATAAAAGTAGATGGTCTCACAATGAATGCTAGAAATTTTTGATTGGCAGATTTTATGTAGCCTACTTTAAAGTGGTAGGGGTGCGGCCTTCCAACATGCTCACTTCCAATTGGCCAGAGTGGTTGCCATAGAAACATTGACTCAGACCAACAATAGCTGGTTACTGACGTCGTCTGGCTCCAACATGACGGCATCCGTAAAGCTGGATTGACTTAATTTCAAAGGGAACAGGAAGTAAACCATTTTCTGTCAGTGACATCACATTCCCTCTCTACAGTTGTATAAGTCACTAAGTACACCCTTAGTATGCAGTACTTTAGAAATGTAACTTATGCTAATCTAATTCTGGGTATGAACAGCATAATCCTGCTTTATAAGGGAATACTGGTGCAGAAACATCAGTCACCTTTTGAAATGTTTTCATAAGACTGAAACTATGGAGTTACCATAATTTCTTCTTCATTGTTGATGTAGCACAGTGTTTTTTAACCTTTTTTGAGCCAGGGCACACTTTAACATTGACAAAAATCCCGCGGCACACCAGCATCCAAAAAAAAAAAAAAAAGGAGAAACTCATAGTCTGTATTGATCTACAGCCCCTCCGCAATCTCGCCTACATTTTTGTGATAATTGTGGCAGAAAAAGCTGAAAGTTGCAGCTGTATTTTTCTAAAAGATGTTATAAACGTTAATTTTGAAGATTTAAAAACAATTTGATGCGTGGTCGTTGTGGTTTCAAGACGTTTAACAAGAAAGACTCATGCTGTCACTTTAACCCAATGCATTATGGGAGATGTAGTGTGAAAACTGCCACAAAAGGGCAGAGAGACTCGCGTCTTTGAGCTTCATTGTTTTGTTCACTTGTTCCACAGTCTGACACCAGATTCTGTGGAAAACTACACCACTAAAGACGAGCTTTAGCTGGTATTTTTGTTAGAACTGAGAGACTTTTTATGAACTAAATCGGAACAAGAAAGTGAAGACTTTAACCACTTCTGATTGGTCAGACTGATGACGTATAATTAACACTCCAAGAATTATTGGTGGAGACAGTTGAAGGGGCGGGACTTTTCCTAAAACAGAGCTGAAGCTGCGGCTAAATCGTGGTACCGTCATTCTTATCAAAATGTCTTTAATAGAATCAAATGTACCGGTAAATGTTTTTAGATCAGTTAATGAGGTCAGTTTCCCATGGCACACCTGACCATCTCCCACGGCACACTACACTGGTTGAAAAACACTGATCTAGCAGACCTTGATCCTAGTGCTAACCATGTTATACCTTTAGATCCTGCTGCAATTCCATCATGAATTAGTGAAATGAACTGAACCCGTCATTAGTATGCAGGTCTAATCAAGCCTTTGTGATTTTTGCTGTTGTGCACTTGCCACAGTCCTCAGCTGCTCCCATCTATACAGAGAAAACCGCTTTTCTGTGCAGAGTTGGGTGTTTGTCTTAGGGCTGCTTGGATAACAATTTTTCATTCCAGAAGCTCTGTTTTGTGTAGCTTGTCCCTGACAATCTGACTCACACAGTGAATTTTTCCCTACAGAAGTCAGACTGTGTGCGGATGTGTGTATGGGGCAAACACTCACACACACACACACACACACAAATAGCTGCCACCTCTTGTAGCACCTGCTGCTGCCTTTCCACATGTTACTATCTGCAGCAGGGAAGATGGCATCTGTGCTTCTTTCTACCAGCAAAAACAAAGGAGCTCGGCCGTATTTTTTTAACTTTTACCCAGGCGGCAAATGAGGATCAGCTGTAAAGGGGATCACAATTTTGAACAAACAATAAATATATGATTTTTCTGAAACTGCTTAACAGCTTTTATTCCTAAAAGAAAAAAATTAAGACCCACACAGATGAAAATTGTGTTTTTAACATGTTCTAGTGGCGTTTTTTTTTGAGGATGAAGGACATAGATAAAGAAAATTAAGATTAAAGTGGAATCAATCGTTGTGAATCGTTGTGAATCAGGAGTAGACAAAAAATGCTTTTTTTAAAAAGCTTGTAGCTGTGACATTGAACCTGCATTCAGTAGGCCTCAAGCTCCATTCTGATGCATCCACTTGCAGACAAATAGATCCATGAACGTCTTTGTTTTCCTCGTCTGAGCTGGAATCTGGAATTAAACCATACGACTAGATTGCTCCAATATTGCTCCCCATTTTTGTTTCACCGCTTATGTTAGGTTGGGGGTGTGAGAGGCTGTAAGCTAGTGGGACAGAGTGTAAAGAGAAAGCTCTTAGCAATGTGGAGGGAGAGTGGGGGCGGCTTGCCAAATCAGAGGTGAATTTCTAATGAAGTCCTGCTCCTCTGCAGAAACTATGTTCTAGAAAACAACACCATTTTTTTACTGAAGCTTTGAATTTCAGTGGCTTAGAATTTTTAATAAGGAATGTCACATTTCAGATAGATAGATAGATAGATAGATAGATAGATAGATAGATAGATAGATAGATAGATAGATAGATAGATAGATAGATAGATAGATAGATAGATAGATAGATAGATAGATAGATAGATAGATAGATAGATAGATAGATAGATAGATAGATAGATAGATAGACTTTAACTATCCCGAAGGAAATTTTAAGTGGCCAAATCATTTAAATCCAACTGAGGATTTCTGTTTAAGAATCAAACCAATCTGCAACTTGTGCTTGATGATGACCCAACTTTTTTTTCTCTGTTGTGTTGCATTGCATTATCAACATCATAAAATTGTTCCATTGTGCACTGACACCAAGTTTTAAAAAAATATTAATGCAAAAGAATGTAAGAAATGTATATCTGTACATATATCTGTAGACTGCCAACATTCAGTTTCATGAATGCGTACTTTATCATGGAGTTAGCACACCAATTCCAAAATAATAACTCAAAGCTTTAACTCAAAGAGCGGCAGGAGTTCAAAAGAAATGTTTCTCTAAATTGTGGACGGGACGATGAAGGTGGAGAAAACCCACCATCCACTTCCCCTCCACATTGCAGAGAGTTCTCTGTTTACATGCTCTCCTGCTAGCCTACAGCCCCTCACACACTCAATGTAACATTAGCGGTGCAAAAAATTTAGCAAGCAATATTGAAGCAATCCTTCCATACAGCATAGATGCCATGTCAGATAAGGAAAACGAGGAAAACATGGATCTAGTTGACTACAACTGGATACATCAGATTGAAGCGGTGCAAGGAGCTTGTGGCTTACCATGGTACAGAACTATCTTTGTCACAACTATAACCTTTTTCAAACAGCCTTTTTTTTGTCTGCGCCTGTTTCACAACAATTTGAATAAAGAAATATTCAGAAATGTAGATTTAATCATAATTGTCTTTATAGATGTCCTTCATCATGAGAGAGAGAGAGAGTGCCACAAAAAATGTCAAAAACACACAAAAAAATAGTTTTATTCAGAGTGGGTCTTTGAAGACTCACTATACATATCCACAAGACCAGAAGTAAACAAAAATAAAGCTCCTCATTACAGGACTGTATTGCTTTGTAGGACTTTGACAGAAATTGCCAGGCAATCAGTGATGACATGTCATTTTTTATTTGTTTACTAGTTTGGAAGGACAGAAGTCATAGACAACACTCTCAACCCTGACTTTGTCCGCAAATTCATCCTGGACTATTTCTTCGAGGAGAGGCAGAATCTACGCTTTGACCTGTGAGTTCCACACTTTTGTGCCTATACCTGCTGTTTGATGCAGACGTGCAAGTGTGTATTTTTGTGGGAATTGTGGGCTTTTCCAGCCGGAGGTGAAAGTGCCGCTTTGTGTTGTGCAATGTTGAGTTATGACTAAAATATTCATGTTTTGCGCAGAGGGATATAAACTTTTTTTTCTCTCTCTTTTGAGTGAAAAGAAGGACATACATTTTCTTGACATTTTTTCAAACCAGCATGTTTATACATTAGATCAGAAAATCTTATTCATGAGTGATTTCAATCTTGCTTGTTTCACTGTTTTATCAGAATAAAAGATGTGCTTTATGATATCATAATTGTGAAGTCAACATAATAAAGACACTTTGTTTTCTTCCTAACATTTTGACTGGCATTTCATTTTGCTACTAAGTGCAGTGAAACTCCAAGAAAGTAACACATTTATTTGTTTTCGCAGCAGATTCTGAAAAAGTCTCTGTCTAAATCCTTTTAGACCAAAGTGCAGCATTTGACACAGTTGATCATACAATTTTAATTGACTGCCTCCAGCACTGAGTGAGTATCTGCGGGTCAGCATAGACTTCCCCAGAGCTCATCACTCAACTGGAACCTGCTGTGTCGAAACAGGTAATTTCCTCAGCCTCCATAAGACAGATCAGCTCCAAACCTGCTCCTTTGTGGACTATTTTCCACCTTAAAATTGTTACAATTTTCATCTCTACTTTACAGGTTTAGTTCCTGTTTTTCATGTCTCACCGGCTGGCTGTAACAGACGCTACTGTGTATAATAAATAAATCCAATACCGCTGTTTAACCATGATACTTGATATTACAAGGTTAGAATTTCCTGTCTTTTACGCCTGCAGTCACACAGTTGGTTGGTTGATTGGTTGGTTGGTTGATTGATTTCGTTGAAGACTAATTATTGATAGCCCCACTGGTCACTTTATCCTAGTACCAAGTTGGAGCCCTTTTTGCCTTCGAAACTGCCTTTATCTTTGGCGGCATAGATTCAACAAGGTTCTGGAAACATCCCTCAGAGAGTTTGGGCCATATTGACATGACAGCATCACGCAGTTGCTGCAGATTTGTCGGCTGTACAATATGATGCCAATCTCCCGTTCCACTACATACCAAAGGTGATCTATTTGGTTGAGACCTGGTGACCGTGGAGGCCATTTGAACTCATTGTCATGGTCAAGAAACCAGTCTGAGATGATTCAGATGATTGGAACCATGCTCAATTGGTACTAAGTGCTTGAAGAAAATATCCCCCACACCATAACAGCACCACCAGCCTGAACTGTTGATATGGGGCGGCCGTGGTGCAGTGGTAGGGCGGTTGAGCCACAATCGTAATATTGTGGGTACGATTCCCACCTTGCCTGCCCTCGTGTCATGGGCAAGACTCTGAACCCCACCTTGCCTCTGGTGGAAGGTTGGCGCCAGTGTTTGGCAGCGGAGCTGCCACCAGTGTGTGGATGTGTGTGTCTGGTGAATAAGTTTGTGATTGTAAAGTGCTTTGAGCCATCGAGGAAGGTGAAAAAGCGCTATTTACTATTTACCAAGCAAGGCAGTACTGATCCAAGCTTTCATTTTGTTAAAACCAAATCCTGACCCTACCGAATGTAGCAGCAGAAATAAAACCTCATCAGACCAGACAGCATATTTCTAATTTTCTATTGTCCAGTTTTGGTGAGTCTTTGTGAATTGTAGCCTCAGTTTCCTGTTCTTAGCTGACAGGATTGGCACCCTGTGTGGTCTTCTGCTGCTGTAGTCCATCTGCCTCAAGGTTGGACATGTTGTGCGTTTAGTGATGCTCTTCTGCAGACCTCGGTTTGAACCAGTGGTTACTGCTGTCTTTCTATAATTTGGAACCAGCCTGGTCATTCTCCTCTGACCTCTGGCATCAACAAGGCATTTCAGCCCACAGAATTGTTGCTCTCTGGATATTTTCTCTTTTTCGTACCATTCTTTGTAAACCCTAGAGATGGTTGTGGATAAAAATCCCAGTAGATCAGCAGTTTTTGAAATACTCAGACCAACTTTCAAAGTCACTTCAATCATCTTTCTTCCCCATTCTGATAATAATAATTGATACTTTATTTATCCCACAAAGGGGAAATTCTTCACTCCATTTTGCCCCATACCCTGGGGGGAGCAGTGAGCTGTAGACTAGCCGCGCTCGGGGGGCAACAGCTGGCTGGGGAGAGCGGGGATTGATCTGCCAACCCTTTGGTTGTTGGACAACCTGCTCTACCGCCTGAGCTAAACTGCCACCCTGCTTGGTTTGAACTGGAGCAGTTCGTCTTGACCATGTCTAAATGCATTTAGTTGTGCAATGTGATTGATTTAAATAGAGAATCCAACTGAAAGTTGCAACCTCATTAAATTGGAATTTTTGCACTGGTTGGTTTTGAATGTAACAGGCTTAGCCGGTGTACCTATTAAATCTTGCATATCTGTACATAGGGAGCTTTAAAACTCTCCTCTTCTTCTTGAAAACACAAGCTGGCTCACAGAGTCACTACTTTGTTGCTCATGAAATATGGATTTGCTCCTTTGTTGGTTTAATTGTGGGCTTGTCATAGGGCTACATGCTGCTCCAAAAGCTGCAGGAGGTCACAATGAAGGTCAAGGAGAGAAGCCAGCTGTCTAATTCTCTGTCAGTGCATGCAGGCAGAGCTTTGTATGGGTCTACTGCGTGACAGAAGAAGAGTTCTGGAATATGTTTCCACATTAATATTTGCAATGCTGATGTGGTGTTTATGTGGGGATGCGGACAATTATTTAGTGAGTTTGAGGGCATAAAAAGCTGGTATAAGATTTTGCAAGTGGCACTGTTGTTGGTCAAAATATGATTCAAGATGCTCAGAAGCCAAGGAAGAATGGATGATGGAGGATGATGGCACTCTGTTGTGTGTGTGTGTCCTGGATGACTTCCTGCAGGGCTTCCAGTGAGTGGAAAAGCATCAGGCCCTGTTACTGTCTTACAAGCTGATGGCCCTATGATCACTCGCAGCTACAGTATGAGACACACACACACATTTCTTGCCCTCAAAACAAGAAAATGTCCAATTTACACACACTTGCTTATACACAGACCCACATTTACACTCTCCGTCTCAGACATTCTTTTGCACTCACGCTGCGTCCTGTCATGCGTGTGCGCGTCCCTGCAGACACATGCGCTTCTCAGACTTCTTATCTCTGGACCACTGGTTACTCCTCTGTTGTCCTCAGACTCTTTCCTGAGGTCTGCAAGTCATTTTAACTTCTGCACCTCCTCATTACCCCCACCTCTCTTATCGCCATAGAAGGCTTGACGTCGCTGCAGGACATCCATGCAGCCAGACAGCAGCAAGCTCCCCACAAACCCTCTGTTCAAATGCTCAACTACCCTACACTCTATTCACATCAGGCACAGGCACACTTTGTATCCTCTGCTCTTATCCGTGGCTGGAAATCCAGTTAGCTCTTATCTCACTCCTGGTCATGCACAAGTCAGTTTCTACTTTCTATTTGCAATTTGACTGGCCCACAGTAATTTTTTGTTTTTCCCTTTGCTTATTATAGTTTTTTTTTCTCAAACATGTCATAATAAACAGTTTGAAATTTGAGGTCGAACTCATTAAAGTTACTAAATGGAAAGGAATGGGAATTTACAGAAAACATTTCCACTACAGAGACAGTTCAAAGTGCTTTGGAAAGTCGGCGACGAGCCTTTAAATAATAAAGACATTGATAAACGAAACTTCTTAGAAAGGGGTTTTAAAATAAACTGCCACAAAAGCACAAACATTTTGTCTAAGCCCAGCACAATGCAGTATAGTGTGGAGCTGAGGCACCTGCCCACTAACTTCTAAGGACCACAGTCTCCTCAGTAGGTGTTGGTAACTTTGTCATTATGTATAGACCATTTGCAGTGAGGTTACGTGAGCCCCATTGTTTGCCATTGTGGGAGTCAAGCAAACAATGTTTTAATGCATCTGACAGATAAAATTGCTGACTTAGCCACCAAAATTCATCATAGTACATGTACAGTATGTGTTGCTGTTGGTTGTCATGACAGAAAAACTCAAATTCAAGAGTCTAATTTTACCGATTTCCATGGGATGAAGACACGGATTGATCGATTGCCACTATTAGTTGAGAAGAGTGTAAGCCTACAGGTGCCAGTAGACTCTGTAGTGAACAGTTTGTGTCAGGTAGGCCTATGGTTACACATTTCTTACAGGGGCTCTGTAAGAAGAGACACCAAATGTTGGTTCTGAATTTTTTAGTCTTATCTTGGCGACAACCCGGAGGAAACTGATAAACGGCAGACAGTCGAGTAGACACAACAGCAGATTGACACAACCCAAATTCACTTCAGCAACGCTTTATGTTTGACTCCTACAATTTGTCTCCCAAATTAATGGTGAGGGAGTTCATGCAGCCGCTGTGACATCAGGTACCAGGGATCTTTAGGGAATCCGTATTGTGAATCCAACGTAGCTTTTGGTTGATGTGAACCCAAAGTATTTAAAGCAGTCCGTCACCTCAATGGCTGTGCCTTGGATGTTTACCAGTGTGATAAGCTGTGACTTCCTTCCAAAAGTCAATCACCATCTTGTCTGTTTTCCTGGTTTCATACCACAGGTTTTTTTTTTTTTTACACACAATGACTGACTGGTGCTCCATGTCATCTGTACTTGTCTATAACACACCCACCAGGGCTGAGAATTTCTGGAGATGACAGTTGCAAGTGTTGCAGGTGAAGTCTGAAGAGTACAGGGTGAAGAGGAATAGTGAGAGCATGATGCCCCAAGGAGCACCTGTCCAACAAACCGCCTCAGACACACAACTGTCACGTCTCCCATAATGTGGCCTGTGTCTGAGGGTAGCCTGTTGTCCAAGCAGCAAGTTGTCCATCTATCCCTGCACGTTCCATTTTCCCAGCAAGAGGTCGAAACAAATTGTATTGAATGCAATTGAAAAGTGAAAAAAAAAAGACTGTCACTATAGTTCCTGCAGTCTCTAGTTGACCGAATGCTCAGTGAAACAGGTAGATGACAGCATCATCCACCTAGAACTGTTGGTCCAAGGCCAAATCCAGCCGCTGAGTGGAGGTGCTTCAGGATGAGCCTCTCAACTGTTTCATTAACTGGGAGGCAAAAGCTATAGGTTTGGACTTATTTGGTTCCATAGCATTAGTGAGTTTAGGATCTGGCTCCACATGGGAGGTTTTCCACAGGACAGGAATGATACTCAGGCTAAAGCTCAGGTTGAAAGTGTGAGCAACCGCACAGTGCAGCGTCAGTACAGTTTCTCAGTGGTCTGCAGCTGATCCTGTCACATCCAGGTGTCTTCCTTGAATTGGTCTAGGTCAGCCTTTAACACTAAAAGAGCAATTTGATCAGTTTCTTTCTGATCAAAACCTAGCGAGAGCTGCAGAGTCCCACCTCACCATGTAACCCTTGTGCTATCCTAGGCACTTTAACATTGGGAGTTGGGTCACCTAAACCGGTGTTTTTTAAAATGTTTTAAGCCACACTTTAACCTTGACAAAAATCCCGCAGCACACGAGCATCCAAAAATTTAAAAAGGAGAAACTCATAGTCTGTATTGATTTCCAGCTCCTCCGCAATCTCACATGCATTTTTGTGATAATTTGGCAGAAAAAGCTGGAAGCTGCAGCTGATTTTTCTAAAAGATGTAATAAAAGTTACGTCAGAAGATTTAAAAACTGTTTCATGTGTGTTTGTTGTGGTTTCAAGATGTTTAACAAGTAAGACTTATTGTGCACTGAGACGCTGTCACTTTAACCCAATGCAACATGGGAGATGTAGTGCAAACAGCCGCCGACCGCAGACAGACTCGCGTCTCTGAGCTTCATTGTTTTGTTCACTTGTTCCACGGTCCGATACCGGATTCTGTGGAAAGCTACACCGCTAAAGACGAACTGTAGCTTGTATTTTTGTTAGAACTGAGAGACTTTATGAGCAGAATCTGAACAAGGAAGTAAGGACTATAACATCTTCTGATTGGTCAGACTGATAACGTATGATTAAGCCTCCAAGAATGATTGGTGGAGACAGTTAAAGGGGCTGGACTTTCAGAAAACAGTTTTAGCTGTAGCTAAATCGCGGTACCATCATTCTTATCAAAATCTCTTTAATAGAATCAAATAAACACAAAGAAAAAAGTATTTTATGGTTTTTATATTCCTAACTTCTCAGTGATTTATCAGGGCCTGTTTGGATGAACACAGAGGTGATATCCTGGAGATGGTAAATGTTTTTAGATCAGTTAATGAGGGCAATTTCCCTCACGGCACACCTGACAATCTCCCACGGCACACAAGTGTGTGTGCCGCGGCACACTGGTTGAAAAACACTGCACTATACCACCGAGCTGCCTTTCTTTGAATTTAAATAGTAAAAGTCACAGCTCATCTAACATCAACATTATGGTATGTTCAGCACTATTGTTGAATCCTTAATGATCTCTTAAAGTCCCACTCCAATCATCTTTGATCTTTTTTCAAAGCGTTACAAGTGGTATATTAATGATAATTAAGGTGTTATTGGCTAAATTAAAAAACCTGTGTCGTTTTTTAGGACATAGTTTCTGCAGAGCGGTAGAAGTTCTATAGAAGTTCAACTCTAAGTTGTGGGCTGGACCATTGGGAGTAAGCCTGTGCTCATTTCCTATGATCTCTTTGTGAGCACCCTCTCCTGCTACCTTACAGCCCCTCACAACCCCAAGCTAACATTAGCTGTGCAATAGAAATGTTGATCAATACTGGAGTTTTGAGCCAGATACCAGCTGAGACGAGGAAAGCAAAGACATACATGGATCCATTTGTCTGCATATGTCTTAACCTTAAGGAAAGACGTCTCTTTAAGATCTTTAAACCTTATGTGGTTCATTCATTTATGGATAGATTATTATTACATCTTGATGCTTATGGAAACCGGATTTGCTTTTTCATGAATGTATTTTACAGTGCTGCAATAATGCAGTCAGGACGTTCTTACCCCTCCCTCTCTGCTTTTTTTGGTCTTAAGCCCCTTCACAGCAAATGCAGATTGTGACTGACGGGGGTTCCACGCTCCTCCGCCCCATGTTGCTTTCATCTGAGTTTTATGAGATTTTTTTTCCAAATTACAACAGAAGGAGGCAGAGCAGTATCATCACATAGCATTTGTCAGGTACACTGTAAGTTTAAAGTAATAAGAAACCAACGTCAGGAGGAGGTTGTTAAAAAGGATTTTATTGTTTGTTTTTTCTAGGTTTTATGTGCATCAATTGCTTTTCACCTTGGCTCTGTATCATGTGTTCCAACTGTAGCAGGACCACAATATCATTTCACCCTGTGCAACGTCTTATAACACATGGACGTTCAGCAGTGCTCCCTAAAAGTTATTTATCTCCAACACCCCCCCCCCCCCCCCCCCCCCCAAAAAAAAAGTCTGCTTCAAAAGTTGCCAGATAGAGCCCTTGAAGACTATAAGAAGCAATTCAGACCCAGAAACAGCTCTGAGATGCTGTGACGATCTAGGTGGAGAGCCTGATGGCTTTCCACACTTTTCACACATTTCCCATATGCATTGCCTTTTCACTGTAAAAACCAGCCCCTTAGAAATAAGTCATAAATTCTTACCCCATTGGCAAATTTTCTTAAAATATACATATCTGCCAGAAATATCGGTTTAAAAAACATTCTAGTCATGTTTTCTCATTCTAAGATTATGTTGCTATTGACAAACTTTCTTGATAAGATTATTTTTCTTGCAAAACAGAAAATGTGACATTTTTTCTTGAAACAAGGGTCTCTTTACTTCCTTAAGATTCCGTTTTTGCAGTATGGTTGCAGGGTGATGAATTTTTTTAAAGTCTTCATAATCAGTTTTTTTCGTTAATATAAAATTTTATGTCTCCTTTTAATAGAGCTGAGGACGTTTTCTAAAGTATTTAGGATTCAATTGTAACTATATTATATTTTCCGTTTTAAATTTTAAACGTATTTAAAACTCTAAAATGTTTTCTGACATAAAAAGTAACACAACACATGCATAATGTCTGTGACTCCAGATCCAAGTACAGATTTGTTATTTTTTTATTTCAAATGATATTATTTCGCCCATGCTGCCCCTAAGAGTCTAGTTGATGCCCCCAGTTCTGAGTCTGTTTAATTGGGTGTTACCAGGTAAAACTTGTTAGCCTTCAGCTCTAATCTGCCTGCCCAGCTGTTGGACAGGACAAGTAAAAAAAAAAAAAAAACTTGTTAGTAATACTCCCAGTCTTTGTCAACATAAACCAGAATGATTAATGTGTTTTACACTTTCTTCAAAGCCTACCCCAGGGGTATTGTTGTGGCTTAGCTTTCCTTAACAGTACTGCCGCTTTACCTGGGAAACCGGGATCGCTTGTTAGACTTTACTTTGATAGTAAGAGAACACATCCCACAAAGAAAGTTGTTAGTATTATCTTTCTCTTCTCTTCTCTTGTCTCCTCTTGTCTTCTTTTTTCTTCTCTTCTCTTGTCATCTCTTCTCTAAAAGTGATATCAGCTATGTTTTGCTTAATGTATAGATTTTTATTAGCCAATATTCACTGATATTAAAAAAACTGAAACAACACGACTAGCATTTTAGTGGGTATTCCTTTATTTGTGGTCTTGTTTTTGTCTGGGTAGTAGTACAATAGGACATTCTGTAGCTCTGATTACATAATTATACGACATGCTGATACCATATCTGTGTAGTGACTTGTACCAGTTGGTAAAAGGGTTTATGGGAGTCTTTACAAAGCTGTTAGGATACCAAGCTTAAGTGTCAGAGCACTGTTGTCTGTTGTTTGCCTGCCTCTCTGGCCCCGTTTGTTTGTGTACCAATCATTAGTCATCATCGCTCTGTTGAGAAGGAGCTGTCGCTCCCCCAGCAAGACAGGCAGGCAGCACAGGACCAGGAGAAATCCTGCCTGGCTCAGTGCCGAGGCAGAGTGATGTCATCTACATAAACACACACCCCTCCACATGCAGCTAATGTGCACTCACAGCGTGCCCAGGGACATCTACTCCATCTACGTGTGTGTTTGTGCGTGCATTTGGCTAAACATGTGCAGCCAAATCATCACACGTACACGAGGAAGATGCTTTTTTCTCTCTTTTTTTTTTTTGGACTTGCTCTCTCTGCTCCTCTTTCCCTCATAATTAAATAAAATTAAATGAATCATTCATGAACAATTGGGAGTGACAGAGGCAGTGGGCGCATAGAACATGAGGCACACCTGTGCATTTAGCTGACAGCTCCTTGCATAACAGCAGTGTCTTCTTGCTCTTATGGAATTGCATTAGTAGCAGCACTGTAGTAGAGGTCTCCCGCCCATCCTGCCTTGACATACAGCATCGCCCACTTTTTTCAGCAGGAGCTTATCGTACATGGCATGCTGTCTGTAAAAAAAACACACAACGCTCAGGCTATCAGGCTATCCCATTTACACACTCTGCTGCACACTGCCTCACACACACACACTTCGGTGCACACCAAAGGTACTGTGTTGTAGGAAGTAAATAAAGCTGGATAAATTGCTCTCTGGAGAGAAAAGTAGATTTATATGATCAGCACAGCACAGCTGCTACTTATGGTTTTGGATGAATGGTTCTACCTGCCAGTTGTGGGGAAATATTGCAGCTGCAAAAACAGGATTGCTGAATCTTTGTACTCCAAAGTGCTTGCAGTGTTGTGTCAGGCTGGCAGCATGCATTACATACACTAAAATGATTTGCACCGTCAATTACTGTAAAAATGTGAATTTTATGCTCTAAGCAGTTATGTCCCATGTTTTATGAGCACCAGAAGGAGCCATGTCAAAAATGAGGAGCATCACACACCGAGAATGAGTCACTGTCTGTTCCGTTTCAAGCATTATTTGCTTTAAAAAAAGAATGAAGTCAGAAGACGCCTGAGTCCTGCAGCTCACACCTTGACTCTGCAGTAGACTGCCAAAGGCTGCAACAGCCACCAGGATGACACATACATTCATTCAGATACGAACACTTTAATTCAATCGTTTTTACACCACTTTAAATATTAAAGGCTCATGGAGTATGAAAATACTGCAGGCTCAGAAGTGATTCTTTTTCTTTTATGATGTTCTGGCAAATGTTACAGGAATGTAATGCCAAATTGGGAGAGTGCTTCTGTGGTGTAGTAGTCACGAATGATTTGTACAAATCGTTCATAGATGAGAAGCTGAATAAATTATTCAGATATTGTCTTCCAGTGCTTTAACTTTTGCAGGGTGGTGTGTGAAAGCAACTTTAGCGTTGGCCTTATTTAGAAACTGTATCTGCATCATGTACAGCAGAAGAATTCATTCTTGATCTAATTTTAATGTGTGTTCTATTCTAAAGATAGGATTTTGTTTTTTCAAAATTTGCTCAGCAGTTTCACGAAGAGTCAGAACTCTGGCAAGTTGCTTTTGTAAACTGTAAAACATCTCAGTAAACAGCCTTCTTTGCTCACAGCAGGAAGGCGCTGGTTTGATTGCTGGCTGGCACTTTTTTTGTGGAGTTTGCCTGTCCTCCTCGTACATCCGTGGTTTTTTTTCCAGACACACTAGGTTTCTCCCACTGTCCAAAAACATGCTGCATAGGTTTGATTGGTGTCTCTAAATTATCCCCTAGATGAGGGGTCTGCAACCTTCAACACCTACAACAACGCTAATAATTAGACTTTGTCTTGCTGTTTTTGTCACCATGTTAAACCAATAACCCTAGATGCCAAATCCTTTCAAATATGTGCAAATCATATTTTTAAGCTTTTTCAGTGCATTAGCAGGATGTTTTAAAAATATGATTGTCTTTACCGCCTTAATATACACTTTTTTGAAGATGTTATCTCAAGTTGTGAAAAAGTGAAAAATAGGGTAATTGTAGACATTAAAGTAATGTATTTTGCTGGGGAAAAAATGGTAAAAAGCATTACTACAATTTTTAGTTTTATTTAACTCAAAACAAGAAAGTGCATGATAGCAAACTTACCACTTATTTGTTCAAAGAAGCATCAGGCATCTTGGGATCAGAAGATGTCCCAAACAAAATCTATTTTTTGCTTGTTAATAATTTAAAGCTTATTTCTTTAAGACTAAATTTGGCTTTCATAGTGCCAAAAACGTTATTTCATATTTGTATTTCTTTAGAAGCATGTTCAACACCTACAATGTTGGTGTTGTTTTTCATGGAGTAAACTTGCTAAAGCTGAAGGTTGCTCCATCAAATATGCTTTCAGATCTTTTTTTTAACCAAAAATAAACAATAGCATTAGTAGCCAATATTACCTCATTTTTGTGAGAAATACCTGTGGTGCATTTGACAGTTTAGATGTTATTTTCTCTTTTCTCTATGTTTGTTACAAAAGAAATAACTTAAAAGTAACACATGTAATGATAATATCAACGTCAATGCATTACTTTTGCACAGAATTATGTAATCTGGAATGTTATGGAAGTAATTTAAACACTGCTCACGATACATCAAAATGGAAAAGTGCTTCAATCTTCTGCCTGTCGCAGGGTGAACTGAAGACCAATAGATACATAACCTCTTCAGGAAGCCCTGTGTCGGCACTTTGGTCTTCAGGGTCCGCCCTAGGAATTATCCGGAAGCTATCCTGACTTGGTGCCCAAACAACCTCACTGGGTGTCTAATGCAGAGGAGCGGCAGCTCTACGCTGCGTCCTCTCGGATGGCTGAACTCCTCACCCTGCCCTCGAGGGTGAGCCCAGTCACCCTTTGGAAGAAGTTCATTTCCATGGCTCATATTTGCAATCTTAATTTTACGGTCACTGCGTTAATCAACTGGTAAAAATGACAGCTTCATTTTTTAGGTCAGCTTGTTACTTGCAACAACCAGCCGGACCAATGTTTCTGTCAGTGCAGAACCTACAGCAGCTTTCCTGTCAGTCTTCTGCTTTGATCGTAGTCAAAAACCCGTAGATACTTGAGACAACATTCCAGATGTGGGCTTTTAAACACTCCCCAGCCAAGGTCTTTGGTTCTGATTCAATGCAATAATGCCCCTTCATACTGGGCTTAGATCCCTGATTGTTGACAACAACTGGACCAAATAATTTGTAAAACAGTTAAACGGTGATGAAAACCTTCTCTGACTATGACCAGAGAAATTTCCAAAGACCTACCTACAATGTTTTGCATTTCCTGCCAATGAAAGTTCTTAACTGGGTTGCCTCATGTGGCTAATTTGCTCATAGCACATAAACAAATTTAAAAAATGTTGGATGTCTGCTAATAATCTGTTCCTCTATCTTTATTCTGTGTGAGGTGTGGCAATGTTATAATTTCTCAGAGTAAAAAAACGTTATGAGTGAAGCTTGTCTAGCCAACTAATTCAAAGACCCACTCCAATGAAAATGGCGATATGGTGTTTTTAACATGTTCTTGTGGCATTTCTTTGATGATGAAGGACATACAGTACAGACCACAGGTTTGAACACACATTCTCATTCAAAGAGTTTTCTTTATTTTCATGACTATGAAAATTGTGGATTCACACTGAAAGCATCAAAACTGTGAATTAACACATGTGGAATTATATACATAACAAAAAATTGTGAACCAACTGAAAATATGTCATATTGTAGTTTCTTCATAGTAGCCACCTTTTGATTTGATTACTGCTTTGCACACTCTTGGCATTCTCTTGATGAGCTTCAAGAGGTAGTCACCTGAAATGTTGAACCACAAAAACCATCAAGTGCTACAAAGAAACTGGCTCACATGAGGACCGCCCCAGGAAAGGAAGACCAAGAGTACAGAGCTGTGCTGTGGAGGATAAGTTCATCCGAGTCAGCAGCCTCAGAAATGGCAGGTTAACAGCAGCTCACATTAGAGAGCAGGTCAATGGCACAGAGTTCTAGCAGCAGACACATCCTACAACAACTGTTACAAGGGGACTGTGTGAATCGGGCCTTCATGGTAGAATATCTGCTAGGAAACCACTGCTAAAGAAAGGCAACAAGCAGAAGAGACTTGTTTGGACTAAACACTCGGATGATAATGTCCGCAGACTCGTTAACATAATAGACTTTGCCACCATCAAAAACCAGGAAATGACTATACTATCACTGGATGCTGAAAAAGCCTTTGATAGAGTAAACTGGAAGTTCCTCATTGCTGCCCTCCATAAGTTTGGGTTTGGAGAATCATTCATCAATTGGATCAAAATATTATATCACAACCCCAATGCATCAGTTAGAACTAATAAACAGACTTCCAACAGGTTTTTTCTTGGAAGAGGAACTAGACAGGGTTGCCCACTCTCCCCCTCTCTTTTTGCAATATTTATCGAGCCTCTAGCTGCAGCAATAAGACAGAATGAGAGTATTAAAGGAATTAAAACCAAACACAGCCATCATAAAATTAGTCTCTATGCAGATGACATATTACTGTTTTTAAGTAATATACATTCTGTAAATGAAACGGCAACAATCATTAATGAATTCTCTTCTATATCAGACTATTCCATTAATTGGAATAAATCTGTTTTATTACCACTGAACAGTAATGCGGAGCAAGGACTCACAATACCAGTTAAAACAGGAAATATCAAATATCTAGGTATTTATTTTTCCCCCAAAATATCAGAACTGGTGCAGCTAAACTACACCCCATTACTGAAAAACATACAGGACGATCTAACACGCTGGACCAACCTGCCTTTGTCCCTTATGGGCAAGGTAGCCACGGTAAAAATGAAAATCTTACCCAAAGTTAATTATCTCTTCTCAATGATTCCCACACAACCGCCATTAAAATGGTTCAAAACATTAGACTCATCCATATCAAGCTTTCTATGGAACAACAAACCTGCAAGAATTAGTCTAAAAACTTTAAAATCTGCAAAAAGCTGTGGAGGATTAGAATTACCTAACTTCCACAATTACTTTCTTGCAAATAGATTACAATATATCTTAAAATGGTTAAAAAATAATCCAGAAACTAACTCATGGTTAGACTTGGAACAGGCGTTATGTGGAAAGATCAACCTGTCAGATCTTCCATTTATTAGCCAAATAGTTAAAAAACAGGATTGTTTCAAAAGTATTAATATAAATGCCACTTTAACAGCCTGGTGGGAATTTCTCAAAATATCAAAATCATCAATTCAACCGTGCAAAATGACACCCATCTGGAACAACCCAGACATCCTCATAAACAAAAAAATTATCCACTTCCCAGCTTGGCAAGCAGGGGGCATAAAACAACTAGAGCACATAATTATTGATAGAAGATTCATAACTCCCCAGGAACTTCAAGACAAACATGGAATATATAACTTCTTGGAATATCAGCAACTTAAATCAATTATTACTAAAAAGTTTAAATACAGAGACAACGATTTAAAGCTACCAGATGTAGTTACCACTCTGATCAATTTCTCAATGAATAAAACTCTCTCCAAAATATACAAACTTTTATGCAATTTAGATAACAATATTTCACTTCCGACAACAAAATGGGATGCGGATTTAAGCATCAGCACAGATGAAAGTTTTTGGTCAGAACTTTGTCTAAACACCTTTAAAATGACAAAAAGTCCAAATCTGCAGCTAATCCATTTCAAAACTCTTCACAGAATTTACTACACTGGACAGAGGATGTTCAAGATGGGTCTCAGTAACTCAGACATTTGTCAGCACTGTGACAGTAATCTACCCGACAATTACATGCATGCACTATGGTTCTGCACGCCTGTCCAGGCTCTCTGGCGGCAGGTATGTGCCGATCTATCAGTCTGGCTTAAGGTTTCAATCACAGCTTCACCGTAACTTTGTGTGCTTGGTGACATGAGTGCCATCGATGTAGAAGGAGGATTAGCATCTATCATTTTCATAACTCTTTGCATTGCTAAAAAAACTATTTTAATAAATTGGAAAAGCAAAAAAAATATAAATATAAGTCAACACAGAAATCTGCTGCTTGATCATATCAGCTTGGAAAAAATGTCAGCCCAAAGTTCAAGTAACTTCGAAAGAATTCGGTCTCTCTGGTCCCTTTGCCTGTGCTGGGGGGGGTCGGCGGGGGGCGCTGCTCGGGGGGGGGGGGGGCCCAGCGGCACTGGATGGGCTTCCCATCTACGCCTGGGGCTGGGATCGGCCCTTCCCTGGCTCTGGGGCGGGACGGGACAACCCTCTTGGGGCCCCCGGTCGCTCTGGGTGTCCTCCGCTTCGGCTGCGGGGTCTGGGGGGGGGGTGGGGTGGGGGGTCTTGTCGGCCCTGACCTGTGGGGGGGCATTCTGGGGGAGGGGGGGGGTCCACTATTGGTACGGGGCAGGGGGGGTTGACGGGTCGGGGTCTCCGCTGAGGCCATCGGCGGTTTCCCCGGCCGGTTGGCTGCCTCGGTCCCGTCGAGGCCTGACCAGAGCTCTTCTAGGGCCGGCGTAGGGGGTGGGGGCCTGGGCTTGCTCCGGGGGGGGACGGCGCTTTCTGGCTCCTCTCTCTCTGTGTGGGGGGGGTGGTGCTGGGCCTGGGGTGTCGGCGCCTCCGGGGGTGGGGCCCCTGGGCTGGGTGGGCCTGGCCCCCTTGCTGGGGGGGGGGCGGGGGACAGCTGTTTGACCACCGGGGGACAGTCTATCAGCTGTCCCCAACTTACCCCCTTCCTCATATAACCTCATAATAGGGTGAGGGGGTGGGGGGCTTAGCCTGCGATGAGCCTTGGGGGGGGGTTTACTAGGCAGTGGCCCCCCTCCTATGGTTGCCGTATGGAGTGGGCCCCCCCTCTTTCGGTTTTATTTGCACCTTAGACATGTAGGGCCCTTGGTAGGGGGGGTGCTTGGACATCACTGCCAGCAAGCAGCGGATGTCCTCCTAGCACCCTACCCGCCAATTTTAACCGCACCTTAGACATTTAGGGCCCCTTGGTGGGGAGGGTGAGGGGACGTCACTGTGAGTAATCAGGAGATGTCCCCTTAGTGCCCTACCCGCCAATTTTAACTGCACCCCCCTTAGTACACACACCCCTCCCCCCTCAATATATACATCCCAACATAAACACACACACATGCACACACACACCATCTCAAACACACATACACGCACACACAATTTGCAAAGAAGGTGGGACCTGGGTCCATCTGTCCCCTGCCTCTTCCCTGGTGGGGGGTGCGGGCCCCCCTTTGCAACGGCGGTCGTGTCCCCGGGGTGCCGGCTTCCTGGGCCCGGCGGTGCTCTCTCCGCGCGGTGGGGGAGTTCACATTACATCTGAGCCGGGGGTGTCTGGTCCCTGGGGGGTGGGTTCTGGTCCTTGCTCCTGAGTGCTGGGCCCCGCCAAATTTCCAACTGTGGCCGAGCCTGGTCGGGCCATATTTATAACACCCCTTGTGGGCCCTCTTTTTTTCCCCGGGGTTCCCCCCTCCTGGGCGAGGGCGGCGGGCCCCCTGCCTCGCTCCTCCCTGGACCAACCGTGGGCCGGGCGGATGGTTGCCTGGAGTGCGGAGCGGGTCTCCCTTGGGGGGTCCTGGCTCGTACCTGGGGTTGGGGCGGGGGGATGCCCGGAACTCCTGGGTGGTGGTGGGGTGCTCGTTTGGGGCTGTGGGCGTCCTTCTCCGGTGGGGCTCTGCGTTGGGTTCTCCCGGCGCGGCGGGGGGGCTGCTCTCCTGGTTGGGCTGGGGCGGCGCTCTCTTTCCCTCCGTGCTTCCCTGGCCTCTGGCTCTGGGGGCCTTGCGGCGGCCCTGCTGGCCCTGGCCTGGGTGGCGGGCTTGGTCGCCCGGGCGGCGGTTGTTCCCTGCCGGTTCCCGTGTGGCGTTGGGGGGATTCCGGCTGCCGCTGCTGCTGCGGTGGGGGTCTTGGGGTGGGGATGGCTGGGCACTCTCCCTCCTTCTTTTCACGTTCCACCATCCATTTTAGAAGAACATAAAACCTCACCTGAGCACTGGTGTTAGCTCACCTTTGCACTAATAGCTTGCATGACTGAATGACTGAAATATTTCACACTAGTTGGTTATCAGGCATAAGTATGCGTGTGAACACTATCTGTTTTGTGTACATGTCGACAGGTGGACATTTTTGCAGCTAGCAGGTGTGTTTATAACATTTGAGTGTGTGTGTGGACAGGCCCCGCCCTTTTTGTACTGCATTTGAACCTTACCATAATGATTAACAACCAGTAAACTTGTTGCTGTATGCTGCTTCATGGTCTTATTCCCCTTCCCCTCCTATTATCACCCCCTACCCCCCCCTCTCTCTAGCGTCCCTCTCTCTTCTTCCCCTCTTTCCTTTTCCGTCCGGTCCAACACCAAAGATTTTCAGACATGATTGAAATTAATAAAGTTTGGCCTCAATTACAAAAGGGGTTTATTCAGACATACCTTTGGTTTGTCAGAAGATTAATAACCCCTCTTGTTAAAGCAAAATATGTCCAACACAAGAGGCCCTCAGCTCTCGTCTGTCTGCCCAGCTGTTGGACAGGACAAGTTAAGAGAAAAAAAAAAAATATAAAAAAAAAAGAATATCTGCTAGGAAACCACTGCTAAAGAAAGGCAACAAGCAGAAGAGACTTGTTTGGACTAAAGAACACAAGGAATGGACATTAGACCAGTGGAAATCTGTGCTTTGGTCTGATGAGTCCAAATTGGAGATTTTTGGTTCCAACCACTGTGTCTTTGAGCGACGCAGAAAAGGTGAACGGATGGACTCTACATGCCTGGTTCCCACCGTGAAGCATGGAGGAGGAGGTGTGATGGTGTGGGGGTGCTTTGCTGGTGACACTGTAGGGGATTTATTCCAAATTGAAGGCATACTGAACCAGCATGGCTACCACGGCATCTTGCAACAGCATGCTGTTCCATCCAGTTTGCGTTTAGTTGGACCATCATTTATTTTTCAACTGGACAATAACCCCAAACATACCTTCAGGCTTTATAAGGGCTAACTGACCAAGAAGGAATGATGGCCAGATGACCTGGCCTCCACAGTCACCGGACCTGAAGCCAATCCAGATGGTTTGGGGTGAGCTGGACCGCAGAGTGAAGGCAAAAGGGCCAACAAGTGCTAAGCATCTCTGGGAACTCCTTCAAAACTGTTGGAAAAACATTTCAGGTGACTACCTCTGGAAGCTCATCAAGAGAATGCCAAGAGTGTGCAAAGCAGTAATCAAAGCAAAAGGTGGCTGCTATGAAGAACCTACAGTATGACATATTTTCAGTTGTTTCACACTTTTTTGTTAATTCACAGTTTTGATGCCTTCAGTGTGAATCTACAATTTTCATAGTCATGAAAATAAAGAAAACTCTTTGAATGAGAAGGTGTGTTCAAACTTTTTGTCTGTACTGTATATAAAGATAATTAAGATTAAAATAGTAGTTTTGAGAATTTCTTGATTCAAATTATGGTGGATCAGGAGCAGACGAAAAAAAATGTTTGAAAAAGCTTGGAGCTATGACCTAGAAACTATAATTGGCCACCTGCTTCCTGTACGGCTCCATTCTGATGCATCTACTTGCAGACAAATAAATCCATGTCCATGTTTGTTTTCCTTGTCTGAGCTGGAATCTTGATCAAAACTGCATGGCTGGATATCACCAATGTTTCTTGCCATTTTTGTTACACTAGTATGGTTGTTAGGTTGGGGGTGTAAGCTAGCAGGAGAGTGTGTAAACAGGAAGTTTGGGCGAACTCACTCACACACACCAACAGTCCTGCCCACAACTCAGAGAGGTATTTTTAATGAACTCATGTCGCTTTGCAGAAGCCATGTTCTAGAAAACAACACAGGTTTTTTTATTTGGGTTAAAAACTGCATAATAATTATTAAAAGACCACTGGGAACACTTTGATAATAGATCAAAACCCTATCAGAGTTGGCCTGTTACACTCTGACCAAAAACTGTGGGAAAGAATATTGATGTTTTTGCCCAACAGTGATCAAAGAAAATGTTTTTCCTACTATTTTTGCACATTTGTCCATGAAATTGTGTGAGTGAAGCTATTGCTGCTGCAATTATACCTTTTTTTAGCCCTGACAAATTCTCCACAGTGATGATAGGAGATGAGGCATGCTTAAATGCCAGACGATGAGGGAGAAAACCTTGTGTAATGCCTTCGTTATTTTTGTTTTGTTAGCCTTTTAGTCCAGACCTAATGCTTAGTTCTTTTCCTGGTGGCCACTGTTCTCACGTCATGTTCTCCTTTCGTCTTTGCAGGTATGATTTGGATTGCAAGAGTGACAATCTCTCCAAACATGTGAGTTTTTTCCTGCACCTTTGGCTGATCCATATTGTTACGTCTGTACAATGATGGCTTGATTAAGGTTGAAACTTGCTGTTCAATGATGAAAGGGAACTGGTTGTCATATAAACCTGCCTGGACTGTTTCAAAAGACCCTTACCTGTTTGACAGTTTTAGTTAGATTGTGACAGTAGATGTAAGATATATGTTATGTGCATTTAGGCCAAACTTAACAAAAGAAGTA
Organism: Oryzias latipes; assembly: GCF_053564925.1. NCBI lineage: Eukaryota > Metazoa > Chordata > Actinopteri > Beloniformes > Adrianichthyidae > Oryzias > Oryzias latipes. The sequence goes on from NC_136242.1 coordinate 8,739,376, forward strand.
ACTTATAAGAATTTACAATACAAACAGTAAAAACTAACATTAACATTGACTGTTACTTTTTATATATTTTAAATATTTTTCAAATGTTTTAAATCCATGAACACATAAATAATTTTTAGCATACAGGAACTCTTTGACCGGTGATCAACCTGAATCAGCTGATTCGGATGCAGCTTTGCCCTGAAAAACATGTTGGAATTATATTAATTGCATTAACAGTTAAGGTAGTCTCCTGTGTTGAAGGCTTAAAACTATTGGGATTTCATTGTTTACCAGGTGTGTTTTTGCATGGAGGAGGGAGAGATTTGGTTTCCCCTGGCGTGTAGAATAAAAGAATAGCTGTGGGTGTATCGTAAAATAAATTTGTTTCTTTTCTATTGTTGTTAATAGGTAGTTGGGGCAAAAACCTGGCACCTAAGAGGGCTATAAATGCTTTCAAAGATTAGGTCAGAAAATCTCTTAAAGACCCACAAGGTTTTTGTTCGTTTTTAACATTTTCTTGAACCCCTTTACGATGATTGAGTACTGTATTTACAAAAAAAAAGCTTAAATTTGCATTGCTGAGTATTTCTCTAGTAAAACTGTGATGAATCAGGAGCAGACGGATGTCATTTAATGTGGGAGTAACAAGTAATTTTAACAATTTGATTTAAATAATTTGTGGTTAACGATTCGATTCCTAGTCAGTGTTGGTTCATTTTGAATGATCCGATTCACTGATCTAAAATGGATCCAGGATATATTTAGCGAATACTTCAACCAGTGTGACTCTGAGAGAAATATCTGGTACTGAAAAGTGCTGCAGACCTTTTCCAGATTCCTTGTATTCCTTCAAGATAATCAATTGTAAATGAAATATGTGTACCAACAAACACGTGAACAAGAATGAATATCAAACATCCATTCACATGTTAGTTTCCTAAAGTTCAGTCCACTGTTGTTTTTCCACATCCAAATAATCCAAAGGGAACATTCTTAGAACATTCTAGCACACTGGATGGTCGGAAAATTCAATTTTTTTCCCCCACACATTGGACTGGAATGATGGACTGATTAGATTTTGTTGTTTTCACGTGTGTTGTCAGCTGTTATGGAACTAGTTCATTTTTACGTTTTAGTAAAATAAACCTTCTGTACCTCAATTAAAAGTATTTTTGTTAGCTCGCCTCTACATAAATAGTTTGCGTGATTGAATGAAATATTTCACACTAGTTGGTTTGAAGGCATAAGTGTGCATGTGTGAACACTATTTGCATTGAGTACATGTTGACATTTTTGGAGCCAACAGGTGTGTTTATAACATTTGAGTGTGTGTGTGGACAGGCCCCGCCCTTAAAACTTGTATTACATCTGAACCTCCCTGTAATCAGTATAACGATCCAAAAACTTGCTGCTTTACGCGACTTCATGGTTTTACCCCCCCAATCACGCTCCTATCCCCCACTCTCTAACATCCCTCTCTCTTCTTCCCCCCTTTCCATTTCCGTCCGGTCCGACACAAAAGAGTTTCAAATATGATTAAAATGAATAAAGTTAGGCCTGGATTACAAAAGGGGTTTATTCAGACATACCTCTGGTTTGTCAGAGGATTCATAACCCCTGTTGTTAAAGTAAAATATGTCCAACAAAAGAGGCCTTCAGTTCTCATCTGTTTGCCCAGCTGTTGGACAGGACAAGTTAAAAAAAAAAAAGAAAAAAAAAAAAGTTTTATTTATATATATATATATATATATATATATATATATATATATATATATATATATATATATATATATATATATATATATATATATATATAATTTTTCCAAGATCGATTCAATTCAATTTATTTCTTTTTGAAACGATTTTATAATGGTATTGTTCGCTTCCATTAACATCTTGCCTTAGGCCAGGAGTCCTCAATGCTTTTGTAGGGCCAAATTAAGACCTCAACATTAGACTGGGGGCCAATTTTGGTGGAAAAAAAACAGAAAACAGAAAAAGTTGTTTTTAATAACTTTAATGACCAAGTGTCATTTGTACAGTTAACCTGGCCCTCCAGATGTTTTCCCAGTTGCTGTTGGAGGTTGCTGTCCAGATCCTCTACTCGTCTAGTAATTGTATCATTTGACAGACGTATTTCTTCAAACTTTTTCTTTTGCTCTAAACAATGTCAGCTACTTTCAGCATACATTGGCTTTTCCCCGTCACTTAAGGACTTGCTTTGCCGGGCCATTTCCAAAGCCACAACGTAGCTAGCTTCTGCCACAGCTTCACTGGATCTACCTATTTCTGTTAACATCTGCTGTGCAGCATAGCTTCATTGTTGGAGTTTATTGTTGCGCTCCTTGCCGGTAAATTTGTCATAGTTTTTATGATTTGTAACACAGTGACGATTCATATTGAGCACTGTATTTACCTGCTTGCAAACAAGGCACATGACTTTATGCAGCCCATGAGGTACGACAAAGTAAGCATTTGTCCACTTAGCTTGAAAACGCCTTTTCTCCTCACCAACACAACATTTTTCCTCTAAGGAATCTGCTCTGGCTCTCTTTTATTGAGGTCCACAAAAAAAAATTCTGCGGGCCGCACTTTGAGAACCCCTGCCTTAGACAAATCGACCTGGTAGGATAAATCGATGAAGTCCCGCCCACAACTCAAAGGAGAAATTCTTATGCTGTCAAAAAAAAAGATAAACAAGTTGATGAGATGGAACAAACTGGATATTTTGGAACAACATGCAGACAGAAAAGGTGTACAGTATTCTCCTGCTATATCGCCATTCGTCTTTTGCAGTCTTGCTGTTCCACAGATTTTATTTTGTGCAATTTGTTTTGCTTTTTTTTAATCATTCATCAGTTTTCCATATTTCCATTACCCTGCAATCGTGATCAGATCTTTGCTTTCGTTTTATAATCCTGTACATATTTTTCTATGAAGGTTTGAACTTTGAGAGTTTAAACAAGAGAGAAAACCGTGAAAATGTTCTGTCCGAGGAAAGTGTAGAGAGTGTGTAGTGAGGAGTTTTACTGCCTTCCAACATCTGTAGTCATACTTTGTAGAACACTGTAAATAAAAGCCGAATGGATAAAAATCAAACGATTTGCAAGGTAGAAATAATGCTGACAGATGAGGAGGATTTGATGGGAACTCTTGGAACTCTGGACAGAAAGGTAACTTTCCTTGAAAATCCTACATCAGAGTTGAGAGTTATGATGTTGCGGCTCATCCCACTCTTTTTTCTTTGTAAAGATGACAGAGCAAAAGCCGGCTGGAACTGTGAATGCTGTTAACCTCAAAAACCAAAATGACATAGCTAAGCAAGCAAAGAAACTTAAAGGGAGAAGAGTTACCTGAAGAGAAGAGCACTGACACGCGCAGATTCTGAAAAAAAAGAACATTAAACAACCACAAACTGTAATGTCATGAACAGATTATCTGAAGATGAACAAGATTTTATGATCAAAGAGCCTAAAAACTTTGACAAGTATAAAGGAGTAAACTATAACATACCGGGATCAGATATTGATTATTTGTCTGACACAATGCAGAGGACGGTTGCTTTGCATCAATTTCTGATAATGTCCACTTCAAAGGCCATTATGCCCATTATACCAGGCTCACTTACAAAAGAAATACATTTTTCCATCAATTTTTAGCACTTCATCCTTGTTATTTTTATCGCTTTTTCACAAAAACTGGACTATTTGATAAGTTGTCATGGGATGGTGATTGGACCTCAAAGCCTCAAATGTGTTCAACAGATTTGTGTTCCTGCTGACCAAGTTTGAAGGCTCGTGTCCTGCATTAGAGGGTAAAAAAAATAAACATGAATAAACTAGAGGGACCTTTCTTAGTATTGCCTCAATGAAAATAAGAAAAATAGTAAGTTCTGGAGGTCGAGCAGGCTGGTCCCCCATTCCGCAGCAGGTCTCTGTCTGTCAGCACAGGGATCGGGATCGATCCAGCTTCATCTGCCCTGAGACAGACTGTCCCGCCGATTTAGTTCAGAAAGGTAACAAATCACACCAGTTGCTCAAATCGTGCCGCAGTACCTCAGATGGCATCTGTACCATTGACTTAACATTGAAGTGGCCGCCTCTGCCGCGTGAATGGCGTTCAGTGTGAATGCAGCTTAACTGTAACCCCAATCCTAAACTTAACACTTCCTCTGTCCGTGAAGCCAATAAAAGTTCAACACCTGGACCACGTGTTCAGAAAATGATGTACAAATAGTCACTTTCTTTCTGACATTTCATTTTATTTGCTTTGCAAGCGAATTCAACAATTGTCACCGTTTTTGAGACTGTCAGTCGGTGTCGTTTGTGCCCCCCATGATCCAGATGAACTCATACAAGATGCATCTTGCAAAAAGGGGAGATCGATGGCGGGGGTACGCCCATGTAGAGGAGATTTAGGCAACAGAGGCTTCAGATAAACATGTAATATGGCTTTTTAAAACATTTAGTTTATGGGATTTTGGTTAAAAACGGCACAATTAAAACTCCACTGGGAACATTTTTATTTAAAAAAGCAAAATTGTCATACTCAGAATTGAGTATTTTCCTGGACCATGGTATAAACATAATTATTATGAAAACTTCCACAGCTGCACTGGAATGGAAGACGATTCTCTTTTAAATGCAAATCCTGTTTCAGAAACTTGGCATCGAGAGAACGTCTGATGCAGACCTGGAAGGATATCCTTATTTCACAAAATGAGCACGGACAAAAAATGATTAAAAAAAAAGAAAACTGTCAAAGTCTTCTGACAACTGTATTGCCCCCTTGACATGTGGCGTCCACATCACAGGACATCACATTGTGGGTTCTATTACCACTGTAGTTAACTCTGGTTACATGGGGCCCTGTGACTATGAAATAAAAAAAGCATATCAAACAAGAGCTCGGGTCTCAAGAAGTTAACCAGCACCAAGGCTCGTCTGCAAATGAATCAAATCAAAAACCCACTTTCTGGCTGACTAAATTGCTCTCTCTGACCAAGTTTGAAGGCTCGTGTCAGGCATTAAACACAGAGGGAATATTGCTCTTTTGGTTCATTCCTGAGATCAGAGATTCCTATTTCCTTAAAAAAAAAAAAGTCTAAAGGATGAAGCAACCCAGTGTGAAAGCATCCTCACTCCTTAGACAGGATAAATGGAGCCAAAGGCCACTGATTTATACCCCAACTTTAAGGTGACCGGGACAAACTGTATAGCAGCATGAAAAAAAATTAGTTTTGGAGGGTTGTTTTATTGAAAACATCTTTTTTATGTCCTAAATCTTTTACCTCTGTCAGGTTGTGTTGGCATGTTGGAGCCGGTTTAGCTCGTGCTGGTTTGCAGCACCTTCCATCCTTGAAACCAGGGTTCGAATCTGGGCTGCTCCCTGTTCCCTTCTCTACTTCTGTGCCGGTCCCAAGCCTGGTTGCTTTGAGAAGGTTGCGTCAGGAAGGGCATCCGGCGTAAAACATTGCCAAGTTTACCATGTGACTTGTTCGCTGTGGCGACCCCTGATGGGAAAAGAGGAAGAAGAAGGTTGTGTTGGCATGTTGTGACAGCTAAGCTGAGGCTAGAAAGACCTGATGTTTTTCAAAGCAAAGGGCGTTTAACTGTTTACATTTTATCCTGCTAGGTGTCTGCAGTATGGAAGCATTTGAGTAGCATTAGTAAAAATAAAAGTCAATACTAGAAATGCTTTTTCATTTTCAAAAGGATGCAGCATTTGTTGATTTAAAATTAAAAAGAAAAAGCAATCCGCCAAACCGCTTTTTCTTTTTATTCTTTTGTCACTTAATTAAAATGATAAAGAAAATGGTATTTGACATTTCATTTTCAAAAAGTTCTCTGGTAAATGTGCAGCAAAATTCAATTACAAATATCTAATTTGAAAATTAAAATGGATTAACAGCTTGATTTTGAAAAGGAAAAAGTTTTTCTGGTATTGACTTTTATTTTTAATTATGCTACGCAAATGCTTCCATACTGCAGAGCTTCAACACACGGGAAGGGAAGGCAAGGCTGGAACCAAACCTGCGTTTTTCTGATGAGAGGCTGACTGCCACCTCTTCACCACGGGTGTGGAAGAACTATGACAGGAAATATCACAGTTCACATCAGTTCTTCTCCACTTTCATTTTTAGACCGAACGTTTCCCCTCTTCTTCTTCTTCTTCCTTCTGGTGGGAGCAGAGGGTTAGATGTTTGTCAGAGTTGAAATATTATATGTCATATGTTCTTTTTCATTTTTGACATTTACCCGCAAGCAAATCCTTTTTGGTTTAGCCAACTGCACAATAATGTTTGCTGAATTTTAAATGTTTGAAAATCATCACATTAGGTTATGACTTTAAAAATAAAATGGTTTCAGTTGTATATTCTCAATAGCATTTTTTAGACTATTCAAATTGTGTAATTACACTTATCGTACTTGCTGAAGTTACTCAATGCTAACATACCAGCCTGCATTTTACTGTGTTTTGGTGCCATCCTTAACATTCACTTGTAACAGAAGGCTCAGTAGCCCTCTGCTCCAGTTCTGTCTCCTCCCAGTTCCACCTCAACACCCATGCTCATTCTCCCTGCCAACTGCTGGCGGATTTCTTTTTCTCAGCCTCAATTCCCAGCATGCCTGCAGCCTTCCACTGTGAGTGCTGGGCAGTGTGAGCGCAGAAACGCACTGTAAGCACGAGGGCTGATGGCACTTGGATGCACGCTGTCATCTCTGTGAATGTGTTGTGCTGAAGATGAGGCATACGCTGACAGCTCCATTGTCCAGGCTGCGTCTACCTCAGTTGCGTGATTATAAATAACAGGAAAAGAGCAAAGGGTTGGAGAAGCATGTCAGAACTCTGTTATTGTTTGCAACCCCAGAGGCAACCTTTGAGGATCCCTGCCTTTTTCCATCGCAACAGATGTTTTCCCTGCAGCATATGGTTCACATACCTTTGTTCTGCTATATAGCTGGAAGTGAACAAGAAAGATGAGGCATATGGCAGAAAAATATCAAAGATTCATTTAATGTTGATTTTCTTTTTTGCAGTTTTCAGAGCTGTTCTATCGTTAATTCAACGACATATTTAAAAAAAATTAACTAATTTAATCCAATCTTCAGAAAAGTGATATGTAAAATGTTTAATGCTGAAATTGTCACTTTTGTTTTAAACCTTTTGATGGCTTCATTAATAGCTGATTGACTTCTAGCAATCAATTTAGATGGCAGATACTTGTAGTATCTTCGATAAAGTTATTGGAATTTATTAACTAAAAAAACAGTTTCAGGCTAACTCAGAAATTCTAGAAGGACCTGAAAAATCAAAAAATCAATAAAAATAATGTATGGAATACATTATTAATAATGTATTAATGTAATAATGTAATACATTCGTTGTTTTACCATTTATCTTAAAATATGTGTTTGCAATTCTGTTTTATTTTTTATAACTGATCATCTGACCACTGTTTAAAGTTTTTTTTGGAACTGCTTGAATTTGATATTTGTACAAATCAAACTTCTGTTCTCCATTTCTGTACTTGATGTAATCTGGGGGTACCAAATGTTGCAGTTCCACCAAAGACCACTGGAGGCAGGTTGCTATACGCCAGAATATGTAATTGACTCCCATAGTAAAAAGTCAGATTTTTAAACCAACAATATACGTTTAGTGTTAAAGTCCCACCATGATCTATTGTATAAGTGTTCCCAGTGATCTTTTAATTTAATTTGACAGTTTTTAGCAAAAATAAAACAACTTGTGTTGTTTTCTAGGACATAGTTTCTGCAGAGCGGCAGGGGTTCATCAGAAACTCGACACCGAGTTGTGTGTGTGTGTGTGGGGGGGGGAGTGGGGGACTGTTGCTGCAGAATTAAGCCCCCGCTGATATCCCATCATCCCTTGGTTACAAACTCTCCCACTAGCTCAGAGCCCCTCACATCCCCAACCCAACATTAGCGGTGCAACAAAAATGGGATCAGTTATGGAGCTATCTAGTGGTACGGTTTTGATCCAGATTCCAGCTCAGACGAGGAAAATAAAGACGTACATTGATCTACTTGTCAACAAGTGGATGTATCAGAATAGAGCAGAACTGGGAGACTTTGAACCCTGCCATTGCGCAACAGTAGCTGAGTCCAAAAGGGATTCAAGGAGACGTAATAGCTAAGCTCCAAACCCTAAAGTGAACATCTCTCAAGTCAAATTTTGGTTATAAATGACACAAGAAGCGGAGCACTGGACTGATCTCAAGTGAATAGCTTATGGAGGTTCATTTAAATAGTCACCTCCCTGATTTTTGTAAAGCTGCTTTGAAGGCCTGGATGCAACAGCCACAAAGATGAAAGTTGGAGGTTTTCAGGCGCTGATTTGTCATTGCCTCATTCGCAAAATCATTCTGATCTTCTGAGCCAAGTCATGTCGACCATCTGCTTTGGCTTTCTGAAGGTGTGAAAGCATTACGAATATGTTGACAGCCAAAGGCAAGACGAAGAGTTTTTGTCGTTTCTTTTTGCCATGGGACCTTAACTGTGAGAGAATTCTGTCTGCACACACAAAAGCTGTTTGGGACAGCTGTCTGTGTAGAGTTCATCTCGATTTTTAAACCTATTCACAGACGTGTATGAAGGTTCAGACTTCGATGCACAATATTGAATACACAATCTGGTCAGGGGAGCTTAGGAATGAGCGCACAAAGTACAGTATACTTCCTCAACCAAATGTGATTCGCGTGGCAGGCGCATCGCGTTTAAATGTTAATGTCCCGCTCAGAGTGGATCTTTCAGTCAATGTACAGATTTTCTGCAGTGCAAATTGAGTGTGTGGTGCAGGGTTTTTCCAGGCGACAAGGCAACACGGTCTTAGTGAAAATTCTGATGTGTACCAAATCACACTAGTTCAATATCTGTACTTTGCAGAAAATTTGGGATCGTGTCAACCAATCAGTAACTCAGCTTTGGCCCGTGACATTCTGTTGATGTAATTAGCTTGTGGAGCCAAAATCAATGTTGAGGAGATCGTGATTGTTTTCAGCCAGAGCTTTATACATTTCTATATGTATATATTTTTTTTTCATTGAGACATTAGTATTCTTTTTATTATTGTAATTTTTTACCTCCTTGGACTAAAGCGGGGCAGCATGTTGTCAAACTGGGTCACAGAGAGACAGAAGTACCGCTGAAAGCGCCCGTCATTCAGATGTGGCTCCAACAGTTAATGGTTAATCTTACCGTACCGGTAGAGTCTCGGAATGATCTCATGAACCCAAACATGGAGACATGATCACAGATGCTTTTGTAAAGTTCTTCAAAATAAATAAACTTGATATCTTAATATTATTCCATGCATTTTCAATGAGATCAGTTCTTCCATGTTACGATGACCCCCAAAACTTTTGACTACTTCCACATGCAGCAGGAGAGACAGGTTATGACCACATTTTTTGAAAAGTGTCCAGCAGCAAATTCTAAACAGAGACAGAGAACCCAAATTTGATGCATGAATTGTGTACCATGTGAAAGTGGCATTAGCCCTCTTCCCTTTTGAAACTGACACCTCTGTTGTTGTTAGCTCACAGGGAACGGAACAACCTAAAGTCATTTATGATGTGGCATATGATTTTACTTCTTTTTCCAGTTTAGCTTAAAATGAACTCCAAGTGCATTTATATGTTTCTGTTTATCTGTAATGTATGTACACTTTCTGCCCCTGCTGCTTTGTTGACCCTTGTGCTATCTTAGATGACCCCACCCTTAAGGCCCGTACACACCGGGACGAATTTCGCCCGCGATATTCGCCGATGTTTAACGCCTCGTGACTAAACAAAGGGCACCAATGTGAGTGTGCACACCGACGCGAAAAAACGCCACGCGTCAAAGCGTCACTTTTTAAAAAACGCCTCGGGTTCGTTTTTTTGGTTTGACGCGCCGCGTCGAAAACTATACGACCAATGAGAATGGCGCTTTTGCACACGTGTCTGGAGCTTCTGAAGTTACAGTAAAACACAACTTGGGGGCGCTCAAACACAAAACTGCCTTGCTGAGCACACATACCAGCGAAGAAGATAGACGCCATCTAGCATCTACACTGCCGTGAAGAAATAATGACGGACATTCTAAAATATCCCCGAACCAAGCACCAGTTGGAGCTACTGGTGCTTGAAATATTCATGTTTTCTTTGTATGATTCTGACAAGCGCGTAAATACTTGCTCTCTTCCTCTGAGTGAAAAGCGACTTTAAGAAGCGTAAAGTTGCGCAGCGCCACCTTGTGTACAGGAGTATTTCTGTTTTACATTAAGCGCCATCTAATGTCAGGGAATGAAATTGCATGTTCACTCGGCTCATCATCAGCGAAAATCGCCTGGGTGTGAACACAAAAAACGTGGCGAAAAACGCTGGCGAATAACGCCTGGCGAATATTAGTCCCGGTGTGTACGGGCCTTTACTTTGACGCGTTCTCCCTACCATGACAAAGGTGGATAAAGGTGGAAAGATTTCATGTAATCCATGGACACCAGTGAAGATCACAAATCATTGAAGAAAAAAGGTTTAGAGGACTGTCTAGTGGGTCTAGATGACCCAACTCCCAATATTAAAGTGCCTAGGATAGCACAAGGGTTAATCTGTATCCTGGCTGTCTGACACACTAAACCAACCACCGCCTTGTTTGGCCTGAATGACAACCAAAATTGTAGTGAAAAAAAGAAAGGGGGGATAAGACATCTTGGAAAGACGAAGAAAAATAAGAAAAAGGCCCCTCTTCAATTTCCTTTAGTCCACAGTGACTGCTCAGGTTATCATTATGTGACAGACAGTATCAAATCACCAAAACTGACAGTTTGAATAAAGAAAAAATGTTCCTTTTAATATTGTCTAAACAATAATTGAAGCCTTAAGTCAAACGGCAGCTTTCAACTGCTTGTTTCAGTCTCTGAGTAACTTTTGGCAACAGGACAAAAATGAAAGAAGGACATCTCTGGGAATGTTGCTGTAGGCTGTTTCTGCTTCACATTGGTGAAGATGGGACGGTTAACCTCATGTGACAAGTGAATAAATATGTAGAGCATTATAATTAATGTTTTTCTCTGCAACTCATGGCCATGCTTTTCATGTTTCCCCCATGTAGGATTTCTTGGGCCAGGCTTTCTGTACATTGGGTGAAATAGTTGGGTCCCTGGGAAGTCGCTTGGAAAAACCTTTGATGTAAGTAGCACAACACAGCATGTACCAACCAACAAGCAAATACACTCCCAAAAAAATGTCCTCTGCTATTTCAAGCACAATCTCCTAATTGAAAAGGCTTGTATTGCAATACTCAAAGAGCTGTTTTCATTAGGGGCTCAAAAAGCTCTTTGGACTCATCTCGAGCGCTTACATCCTGTTTTACAGACATTGTGAAATGAAAATCAACGTCATTTTTTTTTTTACATCACTTGCAACTGTTTGTCTTTGATGTCAAGCAAAACAGGGGCGTAAAAAATGGGCCAAGATCTTGATGAAAGCGTTCCCAGTCTCCATCAGCAAAATGAGATGAATAGATAAACAGCGACGGGCCTAATGAAACGCTGTAAACATGGTGTGATGGTAAACAGCGTGTAGTCATGAGGGACAGTTCCCAGGGCGAGGTCGGTGGTGAGCTCCCAGCGTGTTTCCTGGAGAAGCATAAACTGAGCCGGTGCCTAAAGAAATAATCAGAGACATTTTGAAATAATTAAATGTCTGATTTTTGTCTCGGTTGCTGATTAGTGCTACAAAATCGTGATTAAAACTGTAGATGGTTCATGGCAAATGTCCCACTGGGAGCTCAGCGAGACGTTTGATTTAGCTCTGGAAAATCCTGCGGTGCACTGACTTGTCATATAAAGTCCATCTGAGAAAACATCCAGAACCCTCTTTTGGATGAAATTGACTAAAAGATATTACAAAGTCTTTTCTGTAAACATGAAACTGGTTTGCAGTTTACTTTTTTGCAATCCTCAAGCAGGAAATGCTTCTGAACGTTTTTTGTGGCGGTGGGAAATTGCATTCGATTTAACTTTGATCTTTATTCTTTGTAAATATATGTATTAGCAAGCATTACTATTTTTTCACAGCCTATATATACTAGTTTGCAACAACTAAAGGGCTGAAGCAAAATTTATATTGTATTTTCAAGACTATAGGGCGCACTGGAACATATAGAAATAACTGGTCCATTTTCAATCTTATGTTATATTTAAGGCGCACTAAACTATAAGGCAGGGGTGTCAAACTCATTATCACCGAGGGCCACATCAGCATAGTGGTTGTCCTCAAAGCGCCAGATATAACTTATACATGGAACTAAATGTAATAAATGTGACTACTCCTTAATATTAAATAACTTATTTTTTACTTTATTTATATGTTTGCTTGTTACTCTAGCATAAATCCTGTTAAATTGTGTCAGCTTATTAAAACCCACATAACTCCAGTAATGACGGATCAAACTGTACAAGTGAATAAAGAAAAATAACATCAAACTGAGCTAGAAAGAACATGTATTATAGTGTAACATTTTACAAAAAAGGCTGCGCACAGCCGTGCATCCAACTGATGGTTTAATTGATGAAAACAATTTGTCTGCACAAACACACATAAGACCTGCAAACATTGAATAATTACAACAGCTACACATAAATAATATGTAATAGACTAAAAAAAAAATATTTTAAGAAATTAAAAACTTGGTAACACTTTATATTAAGATTCCTTAACAAGCTCTGTTAACACATTAACAAGCATTATAAATGAATTTATAGGGTGTTAGTAAGACATTTATTAGTACAATAAGTCTAATAAGGTTTATTAAATTACTTAGTTAACACATTTACAAGCATTATTATTAGGATGTTTTTAAGATGCTAATGATGTATTTACTGATATTATAGGTGCTTAACAAATGTGTCAGTGTTAATAAGCTTAATAAGATTTATTAACAACCTTTGTTAACAAATTAAGAAGTATTATTATTGTTTGGGGTTCTAGTAAGATATTTATTAGCATTATAGACGCCTGACACGAGCCTAAGTGTTCATAAGCTTAATAAGTTTTATTAACTTAACAAATTAATAGGCTTTATTAATGTGTCAGATGCTAGTACGATATTTATTAGCATTATAGATGTCTTGCAAATACCTGAAAGTGTTAATAAGATTTATTAACATCTAAAGTCAGACCATTGTCTTCTAAATCCATATTACTAAACTGCTTATAAGCTTTACAAATGTATTAATTAACTTTGTTAATAGTTTATTAATTGTTTTGCAGCACCTCATCTAAAGTGTGGACGTTTTTTAGCACAAACCACCACAAAGCATAAAGATTGTAAAAAGAACTTTATGACATTAAAACAGACTAAACATACACAAATCGTTCTGTAAAAGATATATAATAATTTAATTCAAACAAATAATGTAAAAAAAAAACCATATATACTGGTTTTGGATGACTAGCATCATAGCTAATAAGGATAAAGTATTAGCATGATCTATCCTGAGTGAAACATTCATTGCAAATCCCATCACCAGGAGACAGTTCTCTGCATTCTATGTCAACTGCATTCAACCACTGTTGCCTTGCTTCAAAGTCCACAAGAAAGTTGCACAAGCCAGTCATTTTTGAAGACCGAAGACAATAAACCTACAGGAGCCATGCTTTTTACTATCTTTATGCTTTGTGGTGGTTTGTGCTAAAAAACGTCCACACTTTAGATGAGGTGCTGCAAAACAATTAATAAACTATTAACAAAGTTAATTAATACATTTGTAAAGCTTATAAGCAGTTTAGTAATATGGATTTAGAAGACAATGGTCTGACTTTAGATGTTAATAAATCTTATTAACACTTTCAGGTATTTGCAAGACATCTATAATGCTAATAAATATCTTACTAGCATCTGACACATTAATAAAACCTATTCATTTGTTAAGTTAGTTAATAAAACTTATTAAGCTTATGAACACTTAGGCTCGTGTCAGGCGTCTATAATACTAATAAATATCTTACTAGAACCCCAAACAATAATAATACTTCTTAATTTGTTAACAAAGGTTGTTCATAAATCTTATTAAGCTTATTAACACTGACACATTTGTTAGGCACCTATAATATCAGTAAATACATCATTAGCATCTTAAAAACATCCTAATAATAATGCTTGTAAATGTGTTAACTAAGTAATTTAATAAACCTTATTAGACTTATTGTACTAATAAATGTCTTACTAACACCCTATAAATTCATTTATAATGCTTGTTAATGTGTTAACAGAGCTTGTTAAGGAATCTTAATATAAAGTGTTACCAAAAACTTTAATGTTCTTGCGGGCCACATAAAATGACATGATGGGCCACATTTGGCCTCCGGGCCTTGAGTTTGACAGATTTCTTTTGTCTCGCTTAATTCGCCTTATAGCACATGTGTCAGTCAATCTATGACTGTATTCACAGTAACTAACTCCTAACTACTAAAAAACTATTTAGTGCAGCACTTTGTAGTGCCCTGAATCGTAAGAACAATTCAGACACCATGCTCACTACTTTTTTTTTTTCAAACGGCGAATATGATGTCATCAATTTCACTAGGTTAAAATCAAATTGATATTAGCATTTTGAGAAGATTATTTATGAGTCCACTGGCTTCTGAAGATAAAAACGTTGGTTTAAAAAAACAACAACATTTAAATACATTTTTTTGGTAAAAAATGTTCCGACGCTATGCATTGTGGTCTATATCCGCCGCTCTAATTAGCATTGATGTGCACTGGTTTGTCGCAGAGACTACTGGGAAATTTCCAGGGCACTTGATTTTGGATTTGTAGATTCGGACAGCACTACAAAATGACGAATGCACTATGTAGTGCACTTTTAGTAAGTAGTGAAGGAATTCGGACACAACCTAGAACTTGTTTGTAACACGCTATGCATTAGCAGTGTCAGCCACATTAGCTGCGTTAACATATTTACAACACCTGTTAATCCCAACCTTGCAACTCTTTACTAAAAAACATCCAACACTGCTACACGTTAGCCATGTTAGCTACGTTTGCATATTCAAACTAACAGCCAACTGGACATTTTGACCGAGCGCTGTCAAAATATCCAAATATCTTTGACATCAGTAAACAAAACCAGAATGAATCCATATATAAGGCGCTCTGGATTATGACGGACATTGTTGTTTTTTTTGAAAAAAAAAATATGGTTTTAAGTGCACCTTTACAGTGCAGAAAATATGGTGAAAAATTATATTTCATGCACCTCAATCTAAATAATTTCTTTTTCAGTTTGACCATATAGATTTTTATAAATATATGTACAGTACAGACCAAAGGTTTGGACACACCTTCCCATTCATTTGAATGAGAAGGTGTGTCCAAACTTTTGGTCTGTACTGTAAATCTTGTCACAGCCTGATTTGTTTTGCTGTTACACTTTTAAGTAGGTCTCAATCTGTTGTTTTAAGTTGATCTTTTTTCAATTGTGTAAACCTTAACACTGTCATTCCTTTCAGCAGCAAATTGAACGTCCTTCTCTTTTTTAAAAACTCTATATGTAAATGAGAACTGGACTGAGGGAGTGTGACATCAGCCATAGAACAGGACTTACCCAATGAAGTCAATTCAGTCGCCATTTTATGCGATAAGGATTCCACAGTCTTGGAGCTAGACAACGGCAGCAAGCATTGATTGGTCCGAGTCGGTCAAAATCGATTCCATGGCAACCACTTTCACCAATCAGGAGTGAGCTTGTTGGAAGTCCACACCCCTTCCAACTGACTGAGCAGACCTGTCTAACTGCTGCCTGCCCAGCACTCACCTTGCTTTTACTGATCTGGACCTGAGCACAAATGCCAATGTTTAGCTTTGTTATGCTGTGTGTATGTGTGTTTGTGGGGGTGGGGGTGAGGGTGTGTGTGTTTAAATGAAAGTCAATATCAATGAGTGCATGCCCCTTTTTGGTTCTGCTGAAGAACCGTGCACAAGAAATATGATGTAAGAATGTGTCTCCGTCTCATAGTTATGTAATCACCCCTGCCTGCAGCCATTCACTGTTATTACAGATCTGTGTCTATTTCTGTAACATAGTGCTTGAGATTGTGCACGAGAGAATTATTTATTTATTCACTTTTTTTGTGTTTTGTGTGTTTATTTTTTTTTTCTTTTTGGAACACACTCATACATAGGAAAGCACACCAAGTTTAACTTTCTGTCTCATACTTTGTGCAGCATTGATTATTTCTAAATGTCCAATGCAGGAAGAGCACAGGCCAGACAGAACAGGAAAATTCATTCCTTCATAAAAGTAAAAGTCTCATATGCAATGTATATCATTTTATAGCAAAAATGCATTCACAAATTCACATTAATCAGTGATTACCCCAGTTTGTCTTCAAGTTTCATACTTTTTATATTCACCAGGCTTCAAACCTAATCAAGAGGAGCCATAATTATGGACCATGATAACTATTTAATTTGCTCATTGGATAGTGCATCAATTTTACAGTTTGTAATATTACAACAAATGAAAGTAATCATAGTAAAATGTTGCATAAAATGAGCATTATAAAGAATAAAACTGTCACTTTTTAATCAGCGAAATTAGAAAAATAATTTTCTAATGGGGAAATGGGAATACATAAAAATGTCAAACCTCTGAAATTGTTGTAATAAGGGATTAGATAATAGTCTTTTTGATGAACGTCACCAGAAACAACAATTTTTCCTTAACATTTAGGAACAAATCCCATTTACAGGTCACAAGGAAACATCTGAGCCAAGTGTTTTCTGTTTACTAAACAACTGTTGTCATCATTATGAGACAGATAGATCTCCTCTTCAAGCATTTTATTTATTTATTGTTATCCTGATATGTTCTGCTGTCTGAATGTTTTTACCACGACACACCACTATTTGATAAATTACATTTTCTCTTATAAAAGAAAACTCCTACTCGTTGCCATAACCAGGAGTTATTACCAATTTATTTTAAATCCACCAAATGATGGAATAACTCATCACTACAGAAGTAGCTGCCACCTTTTGTGAAGATTTGTGAAAATCCAATTATAGTAAATTTTGGATGTACAGAGGGACAAACAAGTATTTGTCAGTCACCAGTTCTCCAAGTTGTCTAACTTAAGAAGATGAGAGCCGTCTGTAATTTTTGTTTTTAGGAACAATTCTACTGTGAGAGACAACATGTAAAAAAGTAAGTATTTCATCACTAGTGGAAGTTCACCTCAATATTTTGTAATGTAACCCTGGTTAACATTACAAAAACATTCCCTCAAGCTCCCCAGGTTCAAGCACTGTAGCTGCTATTTTGGTCCATTCCTCCATGCAGATCTTCTCAACAACAGGGTTGTTTTGGGATTTTGGCTGGAAACACACGCTTTTGTACTCCCCCCGCAGATTCTCAATTGGATTGAACTCCAGAGACTGGATCGACCACTCCAGAACCTTGAAATGTTTTTAACATAGCCAATCCTTTGTTGCCTGAGCAAATTGTTTTGGGTAATTGCCATGGTGGAAGATCCAGCCTCAGTGTTCTTACTGATGAAAAAGATCTCTCCATACATGGCCCCATTCATCCTTTCCTTAATACGGATAATCCCGTCCCCTTTGCAGAAAAGCAGTCCCAAACCATGATGTTTCCACCTCCATGCTTCACAGTGGGTATGGTGTTTATGAGATGCAACTCAACAATCTTCTTCCCCCATTTTTGTTTCATCTGACCATGTGGCATTCTCCCAATCCTTGACTAGGTCATCCAGATGATTTCTGGAGAACTGTAACTGGGTCTGGACATGTTCTGGTTTAACTAGAGGGACCTTCTGTGCGCTGCATGTCATAATGTGTTACTTTAGTAACCTGTGGTCATTCATCTTATTGACCAGTTCCCTCATTGTTTGGGCTATTCCTTACCGTTCTCAAGATCATTTGTGCACCAGGTGAGGTCTTGCATGGAGCTCCAGGTGGAGGGAGATTGACCTTTAATTTCTTTTCATTTTCTAATAAAAGTTAGTGACTACTAAATTGCTCCAGAGTGACTCTTAGTATAACTTACTTACATTATTTTTTGGTTCCAGTGTCTGTTCCTTCAAAAAAGGATTATGGACACAAGTCCTGATGAAAAATGCACATTTGTGGCATTACATTTTCATTCTTACTACTTTTAAGCTCCCTGGTGTCTTTTTTCCTCCATGCCTTTTTTCAGCGCCTCCATCCATCTGCCTCCTTTCTAAGCTTTCTTTTTTTTAAAGCAAATTATTTTCAGTGACTGCACTTTTTTCCTTCAAACGAATACATCTTTGTGGATCAGATTGGCTGGGCTTGGGAGGAAAACTACAAAGCAGGGTTTTCTTTAACAGCACTGTTTTGTAGCATTTAGATGTGTCTGCTTTTTGTGTCAGAGAAGAGTGTTTAGCCAAAGGAAATTAGCTCTAGCCTTCTGTGTTCTGAGTCCTGCATGGTCTGTGGCTTCGTTTGCTCTATTTTTAGCAGCCAGTCTGCCGTGCTTCGTTTTTTTTGGATTAATATTACGCAGCACATGCTCAGGATACAAACAACATTAAATGTCAATGGATGTTGTCACACTACTGACGTTGTTTGCTAGGAGTTTTAATGTTTTATTCTTAAATTCTTAAAAGGATAGTACAGAAAAAAGCTGAAATTGCATTATTAAATTGCAAATGGAATTGTTAATTGAAAATTACTTTGAATTATAGGTTTAAAAGAACGTCAATAAGTAACTAAAAGAGAAGTGAAGAGAATTACTTTACAGATGTGTTAGGCTATCAAATAAGTAGCTTTTGGGAATGGTTTTAACAAATCCCAGTTTATTTTATATAATAGGTGCTTAAATAACCAAATTTCATCTTTAATGTAAGGAATAATAATCCAATGAAATCATCTTTTGATCTATTGTAAAATTGTTCCCAATGTTTTTTTTAATTATGATTATGCCATTTTTAGCCACATTTTTTAGGACATAGTTTCTGCAGAGTGGCAGGAGTAGAAATTTACTTCTAAGATGTGGGCGGGACCGTTGGTGCAGAGCAACCCACCTGAATGCAGCAGAGTAAGGAGCTTGTGGCCCGCTCATTGTATTTCCTACGTCACAAATATAAACGTTCCAAAATGACATTTTTCATCTGCTCCTGATTCACAACGATCTGAATAAAGAAATATGCAGAAATGCAAATTTGAGCCTTATTCTCTTTGATACATGTCCTCCATTATAAAAAAAAATGCCACAAAAACATGTTAAAAACATCAATTTTATTGGAGTTGGTCTTTTAAATGTGAATTTACTTTATATAAAACCCATCAAGTTGTTAACCTGTGATAACATCAAAACACTGTTCAAAGTTTAAACAGGTTGAAAAACATCAGAGCAAATTAATTTCTCTGTGACAGACTGGCGACCTGTCCAGGGTGTCCCCTGCCTTTGCCCACAAGGGATAGGCTCCAGCAGCCCCGTGACCCTGAAAGGGACAAAACTGAAGAAGATGACAGAATGAATGAATGAAGTAATTTCTGATAGATAAAAGCTGCAAAGTTCCCAGTGGGAACCCCTGTCTACAGAGCCCTCCAGGGGCCAGTGGTTAAAAAAAAATCTGATAAAGCGTGCGCATGGATTAGTAAACCGTGCCCACGGATAAATCAATTGTGCTCTTACTGTTGCGCAATGGTGCGGGTGCATGTCTCTAAGCAGAGCATCCTCCGTTGCTTGCACACTGTAACAAAGCATCCTCCCCTGCCTGCAAACAGAAGCTAGGAGTCCAGCTGCTCTGCTCAGAGACATGCACAGGCAATGTGCATGCGTGCTCGATTGCGCAACAGTACAAGCGCAATTGATTAATCCGTACGCACGGTTTATCAGTTTTTTTCTTTTTAACCACTGGCACCTGGAGGGCTCAGTACCTGCCAGAATCACATGAACATAAGGTGGACTACAGTGTATATAAAAGAAAAAAAATAGTGAGAAGACAATTAATACAGGTTCAATGTTTGGAAAATATAATGCAACAAATAATTCCCTGCGTCCTTGTGTAGAAGACAGATGGTAACGAGTTCTTCACCAATGAGCTTCAGACAGCTGTAAAACATAGACTTACATGCTGGCTGTTTTTATTTAAGTCCTTGTTTTTTCAAATATCCTCAAGGGACGTTTTGTGTGGGACTTTTCTTTTTTACAATAATCAGCTGAAATCTGATTTTTCTTGTTTTTTCTGTGTTGAAGAGCAAACATGTAGCTATAGATGCTGTTCGACTTTATGATTTTTAAACCATTTTTATTTGCTAGATGTAAAAACTAGATGTAAACTACTATTTAAGTTAAAACTTAAACAGTGTTAGTTTGGAAATCCTTTTGACTTTAACTTTAGGTTGAAGGAAACAAAGGGATAAAATAACTCAAAATTTTGAACTGATCAATGCTGCGATGGTCCCGCAGCTGTCATCTTTAGAGCGGCCTATATCATGCTATTCTTAATCTTTTCACAGTAAACTATATCCATATGTATGATCCTTTATTACCTTTGGCACACTGAAGAATGTATTTTTTTTATGAAATATTTGTTATTTTCACACCTTATTATTCCAATCCGGAAGTAAATTGACTCAATCTCTGAGCCTCCGCCTTTTGCTCCTACTGCGTGCCACCTATTTCATGACATCATCCTAGAGTCGGCCTCTGCAGTGTGTCTGCGTATCGCCCACAAAAGCGAACAACATCCAAACTTTTGGAAAGATGGATGTGCATATTGTGTAAAGGCAAAAGCGTTTTTGCCGATCACGGCTAACTTGGAGAAAGTGGGCGTGTCTTTTATGCTGGGAGCGGTGCTGACAGCACAAACTTTTGGAAGGGGCTGTTCCTGACTCTTGAAGTCACAATGTGAGAACCTGCTCGTTTTGGGTGGGTTGTAAGGGGCTGGTGCTCAGAGAGCAGGTTTTTAGGGGAATACTTAGAAATGCGTGAGTGGATCAAAATACTACTTTAGGTGATGAGTTAACATTTTCATTCACATACATACAAAAAATTGATTTTCCATGATATTAGCCCTTTAATTGAAACTAAGTTATCTCAAACAAGTAAAGCATGCGGAGCCAACATCTTTTTCAAATAAACTGAGTATTTTCAACTTAGAAGAGCTGTTGTTTTCCAAAACTAAAATATAGGTCATTGTTGTGTTTTTCTCTCCTTCATTGTCGCCTTTGTAGTGGAATCCCTGGAAAGAAATGCGGCACCATCATAGTGAGAGCGGAGGAACTCAGCAACTGTAGGGTAAGAGTCGCGCTCCTTCTTTACAAAAGGGGGTCTCATTTCAGACTTTTCTGTTCACTAAATCCTCCTCTCTGTCAGATATTCGCCATACATTTTATCAACAGCATAACATCCAACACAGTTTCACTGGTAATGCTTTCTTTTATGGTACTTAAAGTGTATATAAGGGATAATTACTTTTATTGAACCTACTGGGTATTTATGTGGCATTATTTGCTTCATATTTATGTGTTACATACTAGGTATTAATGTTGTACTCTATATTTTTTAAGTGGTACTTTCTGAGTATCTTTGTGTAACCACATGTAAGGACAGGGTATATACAAATACAGTACCTTAAGTTTACGTGTTAACTTATTTGTCTTTCATAGTATTTATACCAAGATAGTAGGCAAACAGAAAATACCTTAAAAATACCGTGAACAAGTAACCAGAATTTATTTTCTACTAACATATTCTACTAAACTTACTATGTATAAACTATAAACTATATGTAAAAGCGTAGGTATTTACATAATAATATGTGGTACTTTACACAAAAGCACTCAGTAGTTACCATGTAAAAACCAGTGGGTAGAACATAAATACTCTGTAGGTACCACATAGTTATGAACCAAATACTACCACACAACCTAGAGCAACAACAGTACCATGTGAATACCACTTAAATACACCATGGTAATGTTAGTACCATACTGTAAAAGAAAGTGTTTTGTCCTCACACAGGGAGGGTTTTTCTCTTTGTAAAAGTGAAACCGCCATTTCCAAATGACCCTTTGGAAGGAAATCTCCAGCTCAAATTTCTTAGCTTTCTGGGTTTTTAATTATTGTTTTTTAACAGCTTTTCTGCAGCTTTTGGTAATGTGAGGTTTAGGGATTTTTTCCCCTGTGTGTCAACCCTGCAGGCAAACATGTTTTATTCATGTTTTCTAACCTGACAGCGGACTGACTTTCTGCTCAGGAAAGGGCTTGAAACAGTTCAAATGTTTTTGTTTGAATCCATGCTGCTGCTGTCATCAGGTTTATTAAATATCTGCGCCTTTAAACAATAATTTGATATGTTTTTATAATGTTCTTGTATTAAGTAAAAGAAAATGTAAAATAATGTAAATGCTGGGAATACCAAGGATATAATATTCATACCATCCAACAAAGATACTTAAATCCCATAACTGTTAGTTTCCCACAAAATCAAAAATAGAACTAGATAGCAAATATTAATGTAAAAAGGTCATACCTATATTAGACTACAACAAAGGACAGATTCGGGTTTTGAATCATCAAATTAATCAACCAACCTACACATTCAAATATTAAAAAACTGATGTCTTGAAAATTAGGAATATATGGATGTCATTTGTGGATTTTTGGAAATTCTCGCCATCATTCAGCTGGACTTGTCCTCTCCAAAGACAGTCAGACAGTGGGATCAATAATCTTAAAGCAAGACTGATCATGTCTGGGAAAAACAGTGATACCCTGGTGATCACTTGACTCTTTTTAAGACTTCAGATGAAAATAAAAACAGAAAAAGTTTGTTTACTTAAAAGGATTTCCATTAGGCTCCACCTATACCTCTTATGTAAACTTTTTTTCCTGCAGTCTATTTTGTGAATTTAAAATATACAAATATAAAGTGGACTTTTTTATTTCTAAGGCACAGGAGATCCAGATAGGCAGCAGTGCAAAGACTCTTGCCTGAGGACCCACCATGGAGGGTTTTTTTTAGCTCTTCCAATGCCCTGGGAAGTGACCCCAGGCTTCCTGCATACACTTTATGTTCATATTTAAAAAAAAAAACAATATCTGTTAAAGTCCAGATTTTTTTATTTTAGTCTGTTTTTAAATCTGTATGCCTTTACATGAGTTATTGCTTTCGGCTGGCTTGGTCCAGTCCAAGAGGCTCTGAAAACATCAGAAATCTGCAGAAAATCTGTGTTCAGTTCATTTGAGTTGCACATATATTAAATTGAGTATTTATGTATTTTAGGTGAAAAATAAATGTTCATCTGTCTCTAAAGTCAAAGTAATAGAAGTTAAAAAATTAGTAAGTAATATCAGAGTTTAATTTTTCTCTACACAGTGTTCTCAAAATGGGATTCTGTCTGTTTGTCTACAATTGGAAAAGAAGTTTCATATTTTTATAGTTGTCAAATAAAAAGTTACAAGTTGTAAACTTTTTAGGATAAAATATATAAACTAAGTGTTGCTTTTATCTATTTTTTTGTCTAATAATAGATTCTTTTTTTTCCTTTTAGGAATCGGTGATGCTTCAGTTTTGTGGCAACAAGTTGGATAAGAAAGACTTTTTTGGAAAATCTGATCCTTTCCTGGTTTTTTACCGCAGTAACGAAGACGGATCGTAAGTTTCCATCGATTAAGTCAGTTCATTGAAAACAGAACTGCAGCGTTTGATCTGATACTGGTAGAACTGAGAGGTTATTGTAGCTTATATTGTTTCTGAGCATGATTGAAGCTCCCAAAACTCCTATGCAGGATCTAAAGTGCCTATGTGAAGTTAAATAATGCTCCATGATGTGTGTTTGGAGGAAGCTGTAAATAAAATAGGACAAAGCTGACAGGAAAATAAAGACAGAGCGTGGAATAGATGGAGCTAAGTATAAACTTTGTGCAGAAACCCCTTTTTTTTTGCCCCTCCAGATGCTTTTATTCAAGTTGACTTCAGCATCTCACACTTAACACATTTTCCTTCAGTACAGTGGGCTATTTACTGATGCAGCTTAAACGTTGCGCTGCAGGCTATAACAGCAACTCGCCACAGTCACAAAGAGCCAGGCCAGAGACGGCCACAAAAGCACAGGAAGCACATACTGCTGCAATAAATCCAAATGTTGTTACGTTAAAATCCCCGCTGCGTTGCAGCAGAGCATGTACTGCTTTGTTTTTGTAAATAGGATATGGTTGTCATCTTGTAACACCTTGATATTTCTCCCAGGTATACCATCTGCCACAAAACAGAGGTGGTGAAGAATACTCTGGACCCAGTGTGGCAGGCTTTTAAAATTCCTGTCAGAGCGCTGTGCAATGGAGACTATGACAGGTGCAGTGCATCACTAACATTATAGAAATTGTTATAGTTGCCTGGATACTCTTTATTTATACAGCATGGAGCTCAGGAATCTCTTTAGTGTCAGCATGAATGAGTCTGACCATGTGATTGGGTTAGGTTGGATATGAAGACAAAGACCGTTAACAGTCATTTCTATTTACAATTACCAACTTCAAAGACCCACTCTGATGAAATTTATGTTTTTGGTGTTTTTAACATGTTCTCAAATATCGTAATTATTCCTTTATTAAAATTGTTGTGAATAAAGGAGCAGATGAAAAATGCCTATTGGAAAAAATGTATTTGTGACATAGAAAATACACTGGGCGAGCCACAAGCTCCCTGCTATGCTCCATTCTGATGCATCCACTTGTAGACAAATAGATCGATGTTCGTCTTTGTTTTCCTTGTCTGAGCTGAAATCTGGATCAAAACTGTACAACTGAATAACTCCAATATTGCTCAACATTTTTGTTTCACTGCTAATGTTTGGCTGGAGGTCATAGTAGCTGTATAGGAAGCAGGAGAGCATGTAAACAAGAAGCTGTCAGCAACATGGAGGGGCAAGGGGGTGGGGTTGCTGGTGCCAACAGTCCAGCTCACAACTCAGAGGTGAATTTCTAATGAGGTCCTGCCACTCTGCAAGGAATTCAGTTTAGTACATGAAGGAGGGATCCTCTTCCAGAACGGACAGAACTGTTAAAGAAGAATTCGCATATGTAACCCTTGTGCTATCCTAGGCACTTTACCATTGGGAGTTGGGTCATCTAGACCCACTAGACAGTGCTCTGAACCTTTTTCCTTCAATGATTTGTGATCTTCACTGGTGTCCATGGATTACATGAAATCTTTCCACCTTTATCCACCTTTGTCATGGTAGGGAGAACACGTCAATGTAAGGGTGGGGTCATCTAAGAAAGCACAAGGGTTAACTCTACAACTACATGTTTGAATAGTGTAGCAGATGGGCAGATGGGCTTCATCCAGATGGAACTGGGGGGACGGCTGGGGACGCGAGACGAGCCAGAGGCGAGGTCGACTGTCCAGGACAGGAGCACAGACAAGGCAACTGGAATTTGGATAACTCCCGCTCCTCTGGAGGCGAGTGAGAAAGAGGGACAATGAATGAATCGCACTACAACAAACAGAGGCATGGAGAACTAAATGATACAGAAAATATGTCCTAGAAAACCACACACGTTATATTTTTGGCTAAAAACAACGTAATCATAATCAAAAGACCACTGGGAATCCTTTCAAAATAAAAGATGATTGGAGTGGGTCTTTAACAAAACGGTTAAACAACGTCAGATTGTTTACATTTTAGGATGTTATTGCAAATTGTAATGTAAGCACCATAGAAATTTCACAAACAGAATAAGTTGAAGAATACGTTTAATTTTTGCTTAAAAAAATATGCATCTCACACTAAAGCAGGTTCAGTTTTGTGCTGCAGATAAAGAAGCAAAATAAACTGCCGCTTTAAGGGACCCAGTATGGTCACATTTAGCTGTTCACACACTGAGAGGACTTCTGTTCTCCTGAGAGTTCTGCTGGTGTAGAATGAAACAGTGATTGTCCACTGAGAGGTGTGAGTGAAGAATCTCCACTTCCTAATAATATTAGACTTAACTACTGATCATTTGACTGAAATAGGATGAAACTACCCTTTGGATATAAGTTTTCTGTCGTATGTCAAAAGCTGGGTTCATGATTCATTTATGGCAATTACTCTTTAGGATAGTCCTTAAAGTATAGTACACTTTTAATCTTAATTTTCTGTACATATGTCCTCCATCATCAAGACAAGTGCTACAAGAACATGTTAAAAACACCAAAAATACAATTTTCATCAGTGGGTCGTTAAGTTTAAAGAAGCAAATGCTTCAGTTTTTTGTTTTATTTCTATTTCTAAATTTATTTTTTCTCTTATGTATAAGTTTCTATTCTTATCGACATGGTCATTTATATTTGAAGGGGGTGTGGGGGCTGAGAGCATTCTGTAGATTTTGGTTTTTAAGTTGAAAGACTGCCTACTTTAAAGCACTTTCAGTTACTATTGTTGTCATGGTTTGGGTTTCTTTGTATTGGTTTTTGCTTTCTATCTTGTTCTGTTATGTTTGAGTTCTGTTTCCTGTTTTATTTTGAAAGGTTTCCTGTTTTGTCATGTTCTTGAGTTTTACTTCCTTGGTCTCCATCTCTCCTGATCATGTTCAGCTGTGTCTTGTCAGTCCTGTCTGTATAGTCTTGTCTCTGCCTTCCTCTTGTGCTGGTCCATTCATGTCTCTCATGTGACGTCATTAATGTCTCTAATGTCGCTATCGTCTCATCCCTAACCGTCTTCTGCCATGTTTCCATGTTTTGCCCACAGTGAGTTTAGTTTTGATTTCCTGCTCTGCAGCGCTTTTTGTTAAGATTAAACTCCCTTAAATTTTTTTTTTTAAATATAAAAATAAATAAATAAAATAAAAATAAAAAATATAAGAAAAATAAAATTAAAAAAAAATTAAAATTAAAAAAATAATTAATTAATTAATTAAAAATAATACTAATGATAATAAAAATAAATAAATAGAAAATATTATACTCTTTTGCCCTGGAACCGTGTGGCTCCGTCTCTGCAATTTGGTTCCTTCATGCTCCCCAGCCCTCCCCACCTGAAAATTGTATAACACGTGGTTGGTCAGCAAAGTGTGATTTTTTTTTTTTTTCCAATAAATTGTATTTATTGAAATATTGCTCTTGTCAAAAGTCACTTACCGTACTGCTTTCACTAAATGGTGAAATGAGGATGGCAATGAGGATGGCATGAAGAAACTCTGCTTTGAAAAAATATTGCTTGCTATACTAAAATGTTAGAAGTCCATTGCAGTCCAACCTGCTGTGATTTGGAGAACCACTGAAGCTACACTTTATGTTACAGCATGAGCCATTCTCTTCTGTTCTGAACCGGATCAGCTCACGAAAAATCTAATCTCAAATCAATTAATTAGTATGGTAAAAATGTAATTATGACTACTTTTCTGAATGATAGACAATGTATAGAAATATATGTAATATAGACCAAAAACATTTTACTTAGTAAATTATAAGGATCTGGAAAAAGAGGTGTAGCATGGAACTGGATCAAACCTTACATAACAGGAAGGATACAACATGTTAACATTGATCAATAAACTTCAAATATTCTTGAAATTACATGTGGTGAGCCACAAGGCTCTGTGTTAGGACCAAAACTGTTTATTAATGACATATTTAATGTAACAAAATGTTACAACTTCTGTAGCTTTATCTCAGTTCTATTTTTTAATGCCTGCTTCCTTTCAAACATGTTTCTTTATTATTATTATTGCCATTACTATTATAATCATTATTATGTAACATATTGTGCCATGTTGACTGTATTTTATTATTAACATGTTTGAAACAAATTTTAATAAATAAATAAGAGGTTGCTGTAGTTGAAGTTTCAGTGGAACCACAGATCGTTTGTGCTCGATTGCTTTGTGTCATGTCAGTTCTGCGTTTCGCTGCTCCTAATCTAGAGGTTAATACTGTATATTAAGAGAACTCTGAAGGAATTGTGGGCATGTGTGGTTCCGGTTTTGTCTAAGTCCTATTTATGTATCTATTTTGTGTTCTTAAAATAATATTTTAATAAAAATCACTGCCTCTTTATTATTTTAGGTTGTCCGCATAAACCGTAATATAAGATAAAGACATTCCTGTTCCTCCTCTGTTGTCTTTTCTCTCTGCAGGAGCATTAAAGTGGAGGTGTACGACTGGGACAGAGATGGGGGGTGAGGAAGGCACAAAATTCTACTATAATGATGTCTGATCAGAATCATGATGCCAGTAAATCAATCAATAACACAAAAATCTCCTATCTAATCATATTACAAGTATCAATTATTTTACCCCTGAAAGGTAAACCTTGGAGAAAAAATTGTGTAATTTACTATTCTACCCTTATATAAACGCTTTTATATTTTATTTGGTTTTAGTAAATCATTGCAAATCCCCAAATTATATTTTTTGTTTATATGACACAAACACAAACAGCAAAATCTGGAGTTGATGTCTGCATACCTCCATAAATGCATTAGGGCAGTGGTTGCCAATCCCCAGGCCACAGACCATTACCCAAACACGACTTACAGTTTTTCTGTTTTATTTCAAATCTGATTCTGAAGAAAGTCTGATTTTTGAAAACTTTTGGATTCTCTCCACCACATCTAACTAATTCTTGACACATGTCAAGTCGCTCGGTCATATGTCAAAAATCCATCTATTACTTTCTCAAAAGTGATGCTCTGACCGCTAAATTGAAACTCAAGCTAGCAAAGTTAACAAAAACAAGCATATTTGAAAAGTTTCTTTTGACATAAAAAAACTGTGAGGAAACAAGAGAAGAGCCTTTGACTATAAAATAAAATAAATTTAAAAGTCAAAAGCCAGAAGTCTTTACTCCATACATGGATTTATTGTGACAGTTGTTCCCAACAGACCATAATAATAATGCAGAACATTCAGCAACCCGCTGTCTAATATTACAAAGATGCTGCTAATAAAGTTTTTCAAATGGTGGATTCATGATTGTGATTATACTTAGAAAATATTGATTTTAGTGACCTTTTTTCTCTCTATTGCACCTTAAAAACCTGACGAGGCTGAAGTTGGCGTCTGATTTTGTAGCTTCCACTTTGACGGTTATAAGTCAAGAGAAAATCTGTATCACTTTTTAATGGTTCCAACCTGAAATCTAGTGAACAAATGCAGTTCACAGCAGGTGTAGAGATTTTACAGAGGATAAAGATACATTTTATTTTCAAAAGCCAAAAGAAAGTGGAAGCTAAAAAATATTCGAACACCCACTTCAGCCGGAGGGATCTTTGTAAATATTGTCTGGCATGTCTGTGGCCTGGAAAAGGCTGAGGACCCATGCATTAGGGTGCTGTTGTCACTCAACGACAGTCCGGCACACATTTAAGGTGTCAGTGAAAACTGAATCTGAAGTTAATTTTTCGTGGAACATTTGGTCACTAATTGTTTTTTTGGCACAGGAAGTGTTTGACCTGTTAAGGTCAGGTTGATTTGAGCTTTTAATTATGTCGAAACCTAACCGATTATCTCCATTAAATTATTACTGTGTGAACCTTAGAGCCTCTTAGTGAAACTTCAGGTCTTGTATTACCACACAGAACATAAGAACATGTTTTTCTACTTAAGCAAACATTTTAATCATTCTAAAGGCTCTTTTTGTTATCTGACATCACGGTTTCGTTTGTCAAAAAACATTACTTTGGGGTCTAGACAAAATGTTTTTTTTCTTCTACAGGCATGACTTCATTGGCGAGTTCAGCACCAGCTACAGAGAAATGTCCAGAAGCCAGTCGCAGTTCCACATCTATGAGGTGAGAAATTCCTTTCTAGCAAAAGCGAACCAATAAACCTAATACACACTGAGGCTAAACAGAGCTAGAGAGCTTTTTATTCCATAGATGCATCAAAAGCATTCAGGGTTAAAGTATCAGAGCAGCACACACTCATCTCCCACCAGCAACAGTTGACAGCAGCTGTTTCAGTTCCTCAATCTTTTATGTTTGATCTTTTTTAGGGAAATGTGAGGTTTTCATATTGACATCCACTTCAGAAAAGAAGACGTTCTTGTTGAAAAATACACTCTAAGCTGTGTTTAGGACTGCTGGCACATTCATTCATATGTAAGCTTAAAGCCCAGAAATGCTATGTAACTGGTCTGTAGTTTAGGAAGCAGGAAATCCAGGTATGAAGCAATGATGACAAGGAATGACACAAACAATTACCACAGGTACTTTGATTCAACAGCAGAGGATTGAAGCCACTAACAAGGAGAAAACATCCTCCCCACGAATCTTAGTGTACCCTATAGATATAGGAAAATCTTAATATGACTATGTTACTTATAGTCCCGCTACATTCATCTTTTGATCCATTGTAAAAGTCTTCCCAGTGGTCTTTTAATTATTATTCTTTTTATAGCCAAGACAAAAAAAAAACTGTCATTTCTTTGGCACCTAGTTTGTACAGAGCAGCAGGAGTTCATTAGAAATTCACCACTGAGTTGTGGACTGGACTGTTGGTGCAGAGTAAACCTGCCCCTACTTCCCGTCATCTCCCGCTAGCTAACAGCCCCTCACAACCCCAACCTAACAATAGTGATGCAACAAATATGGCGAGAAGTATTGAAGCTATCCAGTTTTGAGCCAGATGCCAGCCTGGATGAGGAAAACAAGACGTCACAAATATGTCCCTTTTCAAGCTGCATTGTTTGTCTGCCCCAGATCCACAACGATTTGAATAAAGAAATACTCAGAAATGAAGTTTTAAGATACATTTTTTTCATATATGACCTGTTAAAAACACCAAAAATACCATTTTCATGGGAGTGTCTTTAAAATACCGTTTGCATAACTTTTTATTTGAGAAATTACATCATTTTCACTACTCCCTGATACAAATGGGTGAGTAATCCTTGTGCTATCTTAGGCACTTTAACATTGGGAGTTGGGTCATCTAGACCCACTAGACAGTGCTCTGAACCTTTTTTCTTCAATGATTTGTGATCTTCACTGGTGTCCATGGATTCCATGAAATCTTTCCACCTTTATCCACCTTTGTCATGGTAGTGAGAACACGTCAATGTAAGGGTGGGGTCATCTAAGATAGCACAAGGGTTAAGTCCAGTTTAACAGCTGATCACACAACACTATCCACTTTAATGGAGATTGATAAAAACTGTCATTTAAAATAAACAAAAAGGTACAGTTTAGCTGCTTTCAGAAAGAAGCAACTCTGCACACTAAGTGGATTCATAACTTTTCGATGAGTGTCTACACATCAAGCACCATCGCATCACTTTTTTTAGAGAAAAAAAATTTTGATGTTCAGCCCGACAGGGGAACTAATTGGTTCTAAAATGGCGTATGGTAAATGGCGTATACTTATATAGTGCCTTTCTTCCTACAAGGACAAAGTACTTTACAGTCACAGACCCATTCACCCAGTCACACACACATTCACTCACACATTCACACACTGGTGGCGGCTCCGCTGCCAAACACAGGCGCCCGCCTACCACCAGAGGCAAGGTGGGGTTCAGTGTCTTGCCCAAGGACACTTCGACTCATGGGCGTGCAAGGCGGGAATTGAATCTGCAATCGAATCTGCAATTTAATTTCATTAAAAGGTGATACCAGCACGCCTAAAAAAGAAGTTCGGTCACATAGCTTAAATGTTCTATGTCACTACACTGGCTTCTTTAAAACAACCTTTAGCTTCATCATCTGGACAAAAACAAGCAGTAAGAGGTGAACTTTTTCTCGGAACTGATGCTTTTTTAACACATGGTGACGTTCAGCATATATATATCGCTTTCCTTTGCCGCTGCAGTCGAGATCGGTGCCGGTGTTGTGCCAGGATATGTTTCCCCTGCCAGAGTTTGTTTCCCCCGTCTCTAGCAAGGTTCATTAGTTTCATAGCACTTATACTTTGCCCTGAAAAGCTTCAAATGAAGGTGGATGTTAACAATATACTTTATTCTGTGGCATGTGGGAGTTCATTGTCGTGCAAATTAATGGGGGGCACAGATTCTGGCAGGCTGGAGCAGCGGCCTGGCAAAATGCTTGTTCCTGTCGTTATTTTACAAAAAATGTGTGGGGGGAAAAAATTCAAAAATTACAATAAACTCCCAAAAGCCCCAGAATAAATTATATCGCAAACTTCCACCTTCTTTTTCGCGGCAAAACATGAGTGCCACTCATTGTCATTTTACTGTGACACTGCGGCACACTACGTAACAAACAGTCCGCCTTATGTGAAACCTAAACCGAAAAAGAAAATAACAAGAATAATGTTCTAAAACGGATACATTTATTTATTTTGTAAGTCACCATGGTATAAGCAAGTTAATGGCTGATGAAAAATGCATTATCAGAAATTAACGCACTTTGCGTCGGACAGTTCAGGCGTTAATTTCTGGTAATGCACACTTTGTCTGCTATTATCCCTTACTTATTTGGAATCTCATCAACATTTAAGTAGTTATCAAGAAAAATGGCATCAGGCATGGATACTCATGGACTCATGAACACCACTTTCAAGTTGAATTGCAACATTAGCTGAGTAACGTTGCCAGAGTTGCCAGACGAGGCTATGTTAGAAACTCGGTGCAGAGACATTTTACAACTTCATCACTGGAAAGAAGTGACAAAAAAAACAGAAATAAACTTTGCTTCATCTTAGTGCAGGGAAAAATGCCAAACAAAAAGACAAAAGACGGCAGTTGTTTCTAAGTATGAAGACAAATTCTACACAAACTAATCAAAACAAA
This sequence comes from Oryzias latipes, assembly GCF_053564925.1. Taxonomy (NCBI): domain Eukaryota; kingdom Metazoa; phylum Chordata; class Actinopteri; order Beloniformes; family Adrianichthyidae; genus Oryzias; species Oryzias latipes. The sequence goes on from NC_136242.1 coordinate 8,772,099, forward strand.
ATGTCCTGTTTAAATGGAAGAGGCGGAGCAGATGCAGTCAACTGACAAAGCAGAGTCAGAATCAGTGGTGAGAAAACTAAGAAGTAAATTTTTGTTTATGTTAAAATGCATTAAAAGAGCATGAATAACACAAAACAATAAAAACCACTTTATCTAACCATCTAAACAGTAGGTAACCTAGGCCACACCCAATCTTCCACTTTCGGCTTCTCCCATCAGGGGTCGCCACAGCGAACAAGTCGCATGGTAAATTTGGCAACGTTTTACGCCGGATGCCCTTCCTGACGCAACCTTCTCAAACCGGGCTTGGAACCGGCGTAGAGAAGGGAACAGGGAGCAGCCCGGAGTTGAACCCGGGTTTCACGGACGGAAGGCGCCGCAAACCAGCACGAGCTAAACTGGCTCCCCCAACCTAGGCCACACCCAATGTTTTGATTAAATTATCCTATAGAGAAGATCCCAAAGGAAGGTAGTTTCCAAGTGAAATGGATACAAAAAATACACAATAGATCCCTTTTGACCTTTACCAGCTATACCACACTCTGAATCACTGGTCTCTTTTCTGTTCCATTCCTTTGCTGCTTGTTTGAGGCACGCCTGGATCTCTCAATAATTCTGATAAACATTAATATACTTGATATACTCGCACAGACAAATGAAACTGAAGGTGTTTCCTCACTGAAAGAAGGCTCATGACATTATTTCTGCTGGGAGGAAATTGATGTTATTTATTATTAATTTTGGGCACAAACATGTCCACAAGTTTACTCCTCTTAACGCTGGAAGCATGCTTAATTCAGACAGTCATTTCTTTCTGAATGCTGTCATAGGTCTGGACGCTGGCGAATGCTCTGCTGGACGTTCTGCTCATTCGATGGGGCCTGAATGTTTAGCACACAATCCTGAGAGCCTCTGTGATGGGATAGGTGGTGATGTAAACTGATCACTGCATCCTTTGCTGTCCTCACACCAACAAACTGTTGATGAGTAATGTTTACACACACTGTGAGAAGAGTTGCAGGCAAAGATTATCCCAAATATAGCCGAAAAAAAAGAAACAACTTTTTATCTACAAAGTAATGTGATCTCAGCACTCTTTTCTTTAAAGAAAAGATTAGGATTGGGAAAACTGCTACCTATTTTTTGGAGTATAAGGTTTTTGCAGTTTGGATGGGGATGCGACTTATACTTAGGTGCAACTTATGTGATTTAAAAAAATAAATAAATGGCAACAGATTCTGGAGGGCACTGTTGTGTATCACTATTTGACAGAAACTGACAGCAATGCAGAAGAAGCGCCGCTCAGTCTTATGTCGGGTTTGGCGGAGTTGTTTCAAAGAGAATCAGAGGACGAAAATTTTTGACGTATTTATTGATTTAAAGTGAAATAATGAGATTAGATGACTTGTTAGCATGTTTTTTATGCTATGGTTATTGGAATAATTTCTCATATGTTGCACTAATATACTAGTTTCCTCCTATGTTTCATGAAGCTTGACAAGCATCAATATGCTGGGTTGTCAAATGTACAGATATTAAATCTGTTATTATGATTTGTCTTTCAAGATAAAATGTCTGTTCTTTTTCCAGTATATTGTTAGATACATTTCTCCCTACTCTTGTGCGACTAATATGACATATTTTTCCTCGTTATTATGCTTTTTTTTTCTGATTTTGGCTGATGCACTTATATTCCAAAAAAGATGGTACCTCTGGTATTCAGATGAATAATGCAGGGAGTACTTGATATGTATTGTAAAAGTTTACAATTATTTTCAATTAAGTTAAAGTGTCATTAGTTGTCACACACCTAGATTTGTGAAAATTGTTCTCCACATTGGCCCCATTCCCTGGGGGAGCAGTGAGTTGAAGACACAGCTGCGTTTGGGAACGATTTGGTGGTTTAGCCTCCCAATCAAATGGTGAGTGTCAAGCAGGGAGACACTTTTAGAGTCTTTGACATGACTTGACTATGGATTTGGACTCACAACCTTCCATTCTCAGGGGAGACACTCTACCACCGAGCTGGTTTTTGACACTCGTCAGCACTTATGGATGCAGAAATACCCCACTCAGTCAAGCAACATTCACACCGGCCTCTGCAATTAGCATTAAAGCAACCATTTCCAATGAAAAGTCTATGTAAATGCACGTTTTGGGCTTCTGTGTTCAAAATTCTCAGGTTTATGCCAATCTGAGCAAATTTCTACGACCGTTTTCAGACGTGCGGCTATTCAACACGCTTTTAAGGTTAAACCAATTTGAACTTTGACCAATCAGGGCCTCAGATTTGATACTGATGCATGAATGGTAACACTTTTAATACAGGATAAATTTATGATTGTGGTTTGTGCCTGGATGGAATTCTATGACACCAAGTCTTTCGTATATAGGAACAGAGCTGTGAAAGAAAAAGTCTGGAGCAAGATTGGTGAAATTTGCACTGCTTCAACATTTCACACCAAGCCTCTTCCAACTCTAGGTGGCAGAAGACAGTAAACAGTGGAAAAAGAAGATGCCCCTTCCCTGCTTGTCCAGTATCCCTTGTACTATCTTAGATGACCCCACCCTTCCATTGACGTGTTCTTCCTACCATGACAAAGGTGGATAAAGGTGGAAAGATTTCATGTAATCCATGGACACCAGTGAAGATCACAAATCATTGAAGAAAAAAGGTTCAGCGCACTGTCCAGTGGGTCTAGATGACCCAACTCCCAATGTTAAAGTGCCTATAATAGCACAAGGGTTACAAACATCGTGGGCTAATTGCACGTTGTTCTTGAACGCACATTAAATCCCAGGTGTGTCTGTAGCTGTAGAGGTATGACCAGTGCAGACATAAATGTAGATGTTGTTATAAAGCAGACATCAGTCAGCACCATCTCTCACTGTTGACGTTTCCCTTTGGTCAATGCTGAAACTGACCGATTATTTATTTTAAAGCATGCAGATTATATAGACACGGAGCTTCATTACGGTAAATCACTAAATCCCAAGACTCTGAGATTAGCATAAGAAGGAGATCACCTCTGATTGTGTGTTTCTACCTGAGATCAATGTCGCCTTGGCCTCTACTCCATCGACCCGAGCTCTCATTTCATCAGTTTGTAAATAATCACTTTGAGCCCAACAGATTTGGATGAATTGTTCTGATTCCTCTGGGAGCAGCAGGTTGAGGCACGAGAAGGAGCAAGAAGCAGAGAAAAGCGAATTCCCTGATATTTCTGCCTGGAATGTGCCATTGAGGCGTCTGTCTATCACATACGGCTGCGAGGGCATTTCATTCAGTTTTTCTGAATAGTTGAGGCTGATTGAACCAGGAGGAGCCACACAAAAGGCAAACTTTGACTGCTGTGATGTCTCTGAAGCACAACAGGGAAACCAGCTTCAGGCTTATTGTCTCTCCACAGGTTCTGAATCCAAAAAAGAAAGGAAAGAAGAAGAAAAAGTACCTGAACTCAGGGACGGTGAGTCTTTATACATTTGCCTACGGAAGAAGGTTTTATTGAAACATAAAACTGATTGACACGCTGCTATCATTCTGCTTCAGCTGCACTTAGGAGAAATTTAACCATTTTAAAATTATTATAATTTTTGGATTATGTTTCAGTAGTTCCACATTATTGGCCATCATGCTGGGAATTTTTGGTGCACAATGACTCCTCTCCCTGTGATGTAAATTGGATCGTTTCATGGAATCACTGCCAACATGTGGGTGAAATTTCACTCAGCAGATTTTGAGCAGTGAAAGTTCCTGCTGCTCCTAATAACAGAGGACAAATAGGCAACATCTGGAAGTTAAAGCAGTTGTCTTCTAGCTTGCTCTGCTTCAAATAGTCTCTCCAGATTTTTTTTTTTAATTTTTTGAGTAATATTGAGATTTAAACCTATTAGTGAATAAAATGCAGCAAATGATGCTGCAGCAAAGTCATTGACTATATGTGAGAACTTGACTCAAGAAGCCAAAATTCCATAGATTGTCTGAATTCCCTGACTACTCCCAAGATTTTTATGCAATCTGGACACCAGGCTCACTACCTTTATTGTATTTGTTTTCAAACACCAAATATGCCGTCAGCCATTTGCCAAATTCATTGATCTTCTTAACCGTTTGTTCCCCTTCCGGGTCATAGGGCTGCTGGAGCCTATCCCGTCCACTTCTTGGCCGACAGGTCCTCAGTCTGTCTCAGGGCCACAATCACACACCCATGCACTTTCATATTCACAACTGGCAACGATTTAGAGTAACCACTTAACCTATGAAGCATGTTCTTGGACGATGGGGGAAAGCCGGATTCCCCAGAGAAAACCCACGCATGCACGGCGAGAACATGCAAAGTCCACACAGAAAGGTCCCCCATTGATGTTCTGTATCAGTGTCCCCAGATGGGTCTTTAACTGGGGCCCCTCTTGCTGTGAGGCAAGAGCGCTAACCACTGCTCCATTTATTTACCAAAAAACCAACATTTCTCAAATTAAAAACCTAATAGAGATGAAAATTTCACAAAGACTTTTTATAAATCCACCGTGTGCTGATGATCAAAACTTGGATGATTTATTTAAAAAATCCAGATTCAAATTTTTTTTTTTCAAATGACAAATCCATCAAATGCAATGTATTGTGGTCTATATTTGCAAATCTAGTCAGCATCAATAAACACTAGTTTTTTGCAGAAACTTCTGGGAATTTTAAGAGCACTGGACAAGGTGGCAATTACCCTTTAGACTATAGTGCACTAACTAGTGAGTAGTGAAGGAATTCGGACAAAACCATGGACGTCTATTGAGAAATAATCTGCTATTTTTAACATGTTCTTGATAATCCTATTTTGTTCATAATATGTTTTCTTTGTAAGTTATTCAAGTTACAAACTGGCCAATCAGATGCCTCAATAAAAATACGTGGTCTCACATTGAATGTTCGCACGTTTGATTGACAGATTTTGTGTAGCCTGCTTTCAAGTGGTAAAGGTATGGCCTTCCAGCAAGCTCACTCCTGATTGGTCAAAGTACTCTGACCTACTCAGACCACTTCTTACTGATTTCATCTGGTTCCAACATGGCAATATTCATACTATGAAAGAGTGGTGACGGCATTGACTTTTCTATTTTTTCTATGGCTGGCGTAACACTCAGAAATGTAAGAAATGTGGGTTTTTTTTAGCATTAATGAGCGAAAAGCCTTTTTTTAAGTTAAGATGCTCACATGTATGAGAGCAAACTCCTATCTTTTAATTCCCAAATGATTGGGGAAAAAAAAACTCTGTTAAAGGGGTGTTAAAAGCATTTCTCCCACACACTACAGTATGGAAAACACAAGCAATCATTTCAGCCTGTAAACAAACCTGAGTATGCATGCGTAATCCATTATATAAAGGGTTATTTTTCACTTATATATCTGTGTATTCTACTAGAACCAAAAGAAATATATCATTTGTTGGATCCAGGTGTATAAAGTATGACGGGAGGGCCCTTCTTCAGTAATCTGACACGTTATGTTGTAGTTTTTGACCAAAGCGTTGACCTTTTGTGGACATATGTTTAGTCCTTTTTCGATTGGGGGCTAGCAAAACAGCCCATGTGAAGAAGAGGTTAACCTCAAAACAAGTTGAGTTATAGAGATGAACTGTCTGCGCTGTAAAAATGACTGTTGCCTCATTCACACGCCTGTCTGACCGGCAGGTGACCCTCCTTTCCTGCCTGGTGGACACCGAGCTGTCCTTCCTGGACTACATCAGAGGCGGGTAGGTTCACATTTCCAACAGCAAGTGATACAAAAGCAAGTGAGGCAGCTGCGTTATCCTCTTCATTAAATCTTGTGTCACTTGCAGTTAGCAGTGTTGACTCTGCAGAGACTGAAAGGATCACTGACTGGTGTTATCTCTCTGCTCTAATATTAAGACAGACAGCTGCCGATAACCTGCTGCTTAATTGCGCTCTGCTGCATGCTTTGAAACACGCTGCGGTCTAATCTGACATGATTGATGGTTTCATGTTTTTCCTTATGTCACTTCTTTTTTTATAGGACACAGATTAATTTCACAGTGGCAATTGATTTCACAGCATCAAATGGTGAGTGTTTTAAAGCTCCACTCTTGTTAATGAAACCATTTAAGTGCATCAGACAGATAAAGGTTTGGCAGTTAATGATGCAGCACAGGATTTGAACTCTTCAGGCGTTTCTTATCAGTCAACTCAGCTGAATGACACTTCAACTGTTTAATTTCACTTCAAAGAAAAGGATGATAAAGTTTGAAGGGTGTATTTTTTTTTTGTCTAACTTGTCCTGTCCAACAGCTGGGCAAACAGATGAGAGCTGAAGGCCTCTTGTGTTGGACATTTTTTACTTTAACAAATCAGGGGTTATGAATCTTCTGACAAACCAGAGGTATGTCTGAATAAACCCCTATTGTAATCGAGGCCAAACTTTATTCATTTTAATCATATTTGAAAATATTTTGTGCTTAAGTGAGTGTTTATGTTCCTCTAAAATGGATGATGGAATGGAAAAAGAAGGAGGGAGAGTGCCCAGTCATTCCCACACCAAGAGCCCCGCCGCAGCAGGTGCGGCAGCCAGAACCCCCCAACGCCCGCACGGCAGCAGATAGAGCCCCCCCCCCCCCCCCCCCCCCCCCCCCCCCGGTGATCACATCCGCCACCCAGACCAGGGCCAGCAAGAACGCCACGGGGCCCCCAGAGCCAGAGAGCAGGGAGGCACGGGGGGAAAGAGAGTGTAGCTCCAGCTCAACCATGTAGAGCAGCCCCCCCGCCGCGCATGGAGGGCCCAACGCAGGGGCCCGCCCCAAAAGAGTGCCCACAGCCCCAGACGAGCACCTCATCACCACCCATGATTTCTGGGCATCCCCCCCCCCCCCCCCCCAACCCCAGGTACGAGGCAGGACCCCCCAAGGGAGACCCGCACGCAGGGACTCGCACACCCCCAGCTCAGGTGGGATGTGATCCCCGGCTCTTGGTCTTGCCGGAAGGCTCTGGGATCCCTCTCCCTGCGTGGAGAGGGGGCCGCCGGTCCCAGGAAGCCAGCACCCAGGGATTACGGCCGCCGTTGTCAGGGCCCAGTACCCCCTACCATGGATGGGGTAGGGGACCAAGGGCCCTACATGTCTTAGGTGCAAATAAAAGCGAGAGGGGGGGGGCTATTCCATACGGCAACCCTGGGAGGGGGACCACTGCCAAGTAGCCCCCCTCCCATCACCCTAATAAGAGATTATTTGAGGAAGGGGGTAAGTTGGGTACAGCTGGTAGACTGTCCCCCAGCCCCCCCCAGCATAGGGCCCAGGTCCCCTCAGCCCAGGGGTCCCATCCCCCTAGGTGCCCACCCCCCAGGCCCCGCCACCACCCACCCCACACAGAGAGAGAGAGGAGCCAGAAAGCGTCGCCCCCCCCCCGGAGCAAGCCCAGGCCCCCGCCCACAGGCGCTGCCCCTGGGAGAGCTCTGGTCAGGCCTCGATGGGACCGAGGCACCCAACCAGCCGGGGCGACCGCCGATTGCCTCAGCGGAGACCCCGACCCATCAAACCTTCAAGGTCCCGTAGCGATAGTGGGCCCTCCCCCTCCCTCAGGCAGCCCCCCCCCCACACGACAGGGCCAACAAGCCCCCCCCCAAGGGTGTTTTTTCTCTTTATCTGTAGCTTCAACCTTCCTGTTGGAAGTTTGTTATTATGCAGACAGGAGGTTATTAAACCCACTTTTTTTAAATCACATTTTCCTCCTGTAGTGCAGTTTTTCAAAGCCCCGTAGGTAAACAGCACTTCCAGCGCATTAACTGGCACCAAACAAAATTAGCTTCTTCTCACTGAAGACTTTGTCACTTATGAGCAATGTTTTTTTTCTTCCTACAAGTTAATAATGCATAACACAATTTGGAAATTATGCCACAGAAGAACATAGTAATTTGATGCTAGTTTCCTGTCGTAGAGTAGCAAAAAGAATTAGAGGTATCTGTCTAAACTGCATAAAGAGACAAGAGAGCTCATGCTAATGAGGGGTCTCAGAAATGCCTGCGTAGCGTGTATCAAATATGATACAAATGCCTAACGCCTGTAGGGTTATTGTCTGTGAAGCAGAATGCTCCAGATGTTTTCATTGAAGCTTAAAATTGTGGGAAACAACTCAATACTTGAACATATTTAAACAATATTTTCAACAACATCTGTGTCCAACTATTTTAGGAAATGAAGGCACTTTTGGAGTTGAACTTTCATAAATGTTTCAGCTTTACCAACCTAAAACTAAGCAGAAGGCTGAAGGCTACAGAGAAAGGAACAGATGCTGCTTCTCTTTTCTTTTGATCAGTATTTTGGCATAGCATGTCTTTTTTGTCAGAAATGTGAAAACAGTTTTTGCAGGCTTCTGATTATTGTTATTTGTTCATATTCTTTGTTAAAACAAATTTTAACAGCTGACACAATGCTTTTTTCAATGTTTGGTCTCTCAGTATAGAAAGTATAGAAATTAGTATTTTGTACCTAAGTTTTGCAATTGATCGGTTATAAAAACTTTTTTCAGAAGATGTTTAGCAATTTTATGGTGCTATAAATTTTTCATATCTCACTTTATTTTTGAGTCTCACCTGTTTGCAGCAGGACAACAAAAACAATTGAGAGGGAAATTAGGGATCTAGGAAAGCCAATAATAAGAGGATTTCATTCACACGTAGCTCAACAATTTCATTAGTGCCTTAAGATTATTTCTTAATAAAAGCCTTGTGTCACATCAATGGTTTGAAAGAGTTTGGAGGTTTAGAAGAAGTATTGCATATTTAATTACAGCATAAGTCAAAACATTGTAAAAAAAAAAAAAAAAAAAAAGGATGATACTACGGAGCCCGTGTCCTTATATGGATCAAATAAAAAATATCTTGTTCGCACATATTAATATCTCTTTCCCATACAATAATTAATTTGTGTGAACAAAATAATTATTCATTCATAACACGGATATGCTCTCCATTCATTCATTCATTTTCTATGCCGCTTTATCCCTTTCGGGGTCACGGGGCTGCCGGAGCCTATCCCGGCCACTTGTGGGCGAAGGCAGGGGACACCCTGAACAAGTCGCCAGTTTGTTGCAGGGTAGAATGTCCTCACTCACACACCCATTCACTCCTGCACTCACACCTATGGTCAATTTTTGAGTTGCCAATTAACCTATGAAGCATGTTTTTGCATGGTGGGAGGAAGCCGGAGACCCCGGAGAGAACCCACGCATGCACGGGGAGAACATGCAAACTCCACACAGAAAGGTCCCCCATTGATGTTCTATTTTTCATGTCCCCCAGCCAGGACTTGAACCGGGGGCCTTCTTGCTGTGAGGCAAGAGCGCTAACCACTGCGCCACCGTGCACCCGGATATGCTCTCCATACGGCCGCAAAAAAAAAAAGCCATTTCAGCGCTAACCTCCGTGTCTCTGTGACCCTCATCTGTTCAAGAAAGGAAAAAGAAAAGCAAGAATGAATAATTTATTATTGTGTCAATAAAAATAAGAATAATATCATAAGATTTTGGATGCCCAAGCGTGCTGCCTTGCCAAACTGGAGCGATTCTCCGGTCATAGCTCCTACTAGCTCCGCCGCAGAGCTCTTTTGCTTGGCATGCCAGCATTCGGTCAGCTGCGGAATGGGATATTGTAGTTTAGGGTCGAATAGGAATAATAATATTCAGGACTTGTCTTAACATACTCTTTAGCAGTCGCTTTACATCCGTAGGCTACATGCCACATTGCCCATTATTAACCTGATGTATCTGAATGCACCACTGTTACAATTATTCACGTCATAAGTCATTCACAAACACGGATGTGAGCAATATTTGCATTTGCAGCATATACCTTCTTATTTCTGTCTGTGTGTGTCTCATTACATTGCACGGAAGACACTGAGGATGTTTAGAGATCAAATTTGTTTATTTTAAAAAGCAATTTATGAACTGAATTGATGTAACTAATTTCTTTTTAGTTTTAAAGCTCAACTTGTTAAAATCTAGCCATGCAAATCCATGCAATTTCTTAACTGATTTTAAGATTTTGATTAGGAGTCTATAGTAAAGTGTATTGTGATGCTTTGTGCCTTATTTACTGGATCTAACTCTTTGAAAGCATTATTAAAAAACTTCAACCCATAAGTAATCCAGAAACAATTTTTCCAATAGAACGTAGGTTCCTGGATTGTATTCGCAGGAAGCGGTAAAAACAAACGTGCTTTATTAAGTACCAGACAATTTGCAATGGAAAGTGGACATCCTTTTAGAACTTGAAATAGGCCTTTATTGTTATAGTAGAGGATGCAAAAAACAGGGTCAGACGTAGGAAGGTGATTCGCTGCGGCGACCCCTGAAAGGAAAAGAAGTAGAAGAAAAGTGGCCCTTTTTTTCTTGCAGTAAAAAACCTGTTTCATGTTTTGCCTTTCAGGAGTCTTTTGCAAACAGCAAAACTGTTTTAATAAAAATAAAAAAAAATGAATAAATAAAAAAAGATGTTTGTAATTTGCCAATTATCCTTATTTACAACAGTTAGAAAATGCAACGTGAATTTCTTAATAATTGAACAGAAGACATGTTAAGTTAGCCACCTTTTTATAGTTTAAAGTGAAATGGTCAGCTTGGGTATTCAGCAAGACTTTTGGAACTACTACTTTACTACGCACCAAAACCTGTAGCAGAGAAGTGTTTGTGAGTTGAGGTCCAGTTGGTATTTTTTCCATGTCCATATATTCTACTCTTTTTAATATGAACATGAATCAAAGCCTGGCGGGAGCAGATTTCATATTCTCCTGACACTTCTGTTCTGTTGAATCATTTGGGACTTAGGCAACCCGTCGCAACCCACTTCCCTCCATTACATGAGCCCATACCAGCTGAATGACTACGCCATGGCACTGCGGGCTGTCGGGGAGATCATCCAGGACTATGACAGTGACAAGTTGTTCCCTGCACTGGGCTTTGGTGCCAAGCTTCCACCTGATGGCCGAGTCTCCCATGAGTTTCCTCTGGTGAGCAGACATAGTTCCAATTACTTCCATCCATCCATCTTCCCTTTCTGGGTCAAGGGGCTGCTGGAGCCTGCCATGGTCACTCGTGGGCAAAGACACGGTAGAGCCTGGACAGGTCGCCAGTCTGATGCAGGGCCATAATCACACACCCAATTTAGAGTAACCAACTGACCTATGAAGCATGTTTTTTGGACTGTAGGAGAAAACCCACGCAAGCACGGGGAGAAAATGCAAACAGTAGGTGATTTCCCAACCAGGACTTGAACCAGGGCCTTCTTGCTGTGAGGCAAGAGCGCTAACAACTGTCCCACTCTTTCCTATTCAGCCCGTTTATCTCATTTTTTTTTAAAAGTTAAAATTAGAGCATTTGCAAATTTCCAGTAACTCATCTAAGTTAAATATCAAAATTCTGAAAAACCAGACATTTGTCATCAACTTACAGTCTTCATTTGCTTGACTTGTTCATTTTTCAGTCTCGTCACTAGTATTGTTATTTTACAGAGGATTTGTTAAGAAATGTTTTATGTGATCGCAGATCGTTTTTAGTGTATTTCTGGAGCCTCCAGAGCCTTTTTAGGCACTCTGTGCTGCACACTCGAGAACTGCACAGATTATAATGAACAACAGCCCAACCTGACCCCTCCCACAAAAAAACTTCCAGATCCAGGAGTCTGAAAGTTTGGACAAAGGCTTTGTAAATAAAGCTTACAATGAATTATCAGCTAAATCTTTTAAACGGGAAAACTGACAAAAAATATTCAAAATTGAGTTAAAAATCTCCCCTAAAGACAACTGAGTTGTTTTCTTTTATTTCTTAATTTATGTTAAAATCTTTCCCAAACATCGCCAATATATTTAACTCTGCTAATATTTTACAGTCAGTAGTAAAAACAGTACAGCAAACAACACAGAAATGAACATGGACGTGAACATGAACAATACAAGACTGACTGTGGTCATATCAATGTGTCCAAAAAATCAGAATGATCCGTTCTTGGAATCTCCCCTGTTTGGATCAATAGATGCTGGTATTAAGCATCCTGTTTAAAAAAATAAGAAATAAAATGACAATAATCTTAAACTACCAGAACTAGTTACCTCTTTGATAAATTTTACAATGAATGAAACTCTCTTCAAAATATATAAACACTCATGCAACCTAGATAAAAAGATTTTAACTCTGATAAAATGGGATGCAGACTTGAGCACCAGATCAAAGTTTCTGGTCAGAAATCTGTCTGAACCCCTTTAAGTGACAAAAAGTCCTAACTTGCAACTAATCCTAATAAACTCTTCACAGAATCCACTACACTGGACAGAGGATGTTCAAGATAGGTCTCAGAAACTCAGACATTTGTGAGCACTGTGGTAGTCATTTACACAACAGTTGCATGCATGCACTCTGGCAACAGGTATGTTGCTGATCTCTTAGTGTTTCAATCATGGATGGCGTCAACGTCACTTTGTTTGCTTGGTGACAGGAGTGCCATTGATACAGAGGGAGGTAACTGTAACTATTTTCATTCTTGGTATTGCAAATAAAAATGGAAAAACTAAACTGGAAACCTAGAAAAATATTTATGTAAGTCTACAGGACGATCGGTAGGACCTTGGACCGGTACTGGGGGGGGGGTTACCAATTGGGGGTTAGTTTATCAGCTGTCCTCGACCTACCCTCCTTCCTCATATGACCACTTATTATTGTGATGGTCTTAAATCACCTTCAAAGGCTCTCCAACTCTAAAGGCGTGGGTTGTTAGGGAAAAAAAACTGTTTTATCAAGCAAGACTAAAGTAAAACATAACACATAATCATGATGTATTCTAAAAAGACCAGATTACACTGAGCCCTCACACACATGACTAATTGCTGGCAGGACTGAATTTGTAGGTGTTGAATGACGCTGGCCAACTTGAAGGATCTCATCCAGCCAGCATGCACACTCGGTGCTGATGAGAGTCAGAGGAGCTGGTTGCTTTCCAGTCTGAAGTTTGCCAGTTAAGTTGAATAAAAGCTTTTATCAAGTGCAGATCTAGCAAAAGCAATATTAACCATGATTACTTTTAGCTAATAATCTCTCACCTTTGACCTTCTTTTTTTATCCATGCATCAGTCTTCTGTCCAGTGTCACACATTCAGGTTCCTCCAGACACCGTGACCCCACCTTAATCAAACATCCTAAGTTTTCTCTCCCATCCAGATGTTTTTCCGGAGGCATTTGCAGCCATTACAGCTGCTCAGCATTGAGTCGCATCCTCCCCAGAGGCGCACAGGAATTAATCAAACCATTAAGACTTCAACTTACAGCTGTGGAGCAGCACTGGGAGAAGCTTACTGCTGAATTTGAAGTAATTATGCAAGCTCCATTTACAAAGCATAGAGGTCTATGAGCTTCCCTTATGGTTACCCAAGCAGTGTCAGCTAAGATGGGTTGGTGCGAAGAAAATTACAAAAAAATCCTCTGAAATTCCGCCTTCAATGTGGTTCTCTGGATTTGAGTTTATAGATGGGATAATCCTTATAAAAGCAAAGTAATAATAAAATAGTGCATCAAAAGATTGTTTACTAAAATGCAGTGTGTGCACGACCATACACTACCTAAAATGTGTGTAATAGGTTTTTTTCTCAGCTTTATTTCACACAATTTCCTTTGTTTTGTTTACATGGTTGAAGTTAGCATGTTATGTGTGTGTGTCATTCAGGTTTAGCTGTTTTGTTTGCATTCTCACTTGAAAGGCTGTCATTCTGCAATATGAAAATTAAAAATGCAACGGCTTTGATGAAAAAAGGCAGTTCCTCCAGGCATTTCTATAATTTTCCTTTTGGTCTCTGTACAGTAGCTTCTGTTCTCTTGGCAACCTAACACTGTTCCAACACTTCTTCAAAAGTATGCTATTGATTTCAGAATGTGTATTTAAACAGCAGAGCCCGGAAGACTAAAGCTTTAGTCACATGCAACTGTACGGGTTCTGCAGGTTTTTAGGTTGTCCAGGCGCATAGAAGGTTGTCTTGCAGTTTTCCTTGAGGCTCATTTGGCCGCCATAAGGGACATCATGAAAAAAGAACCTAAGATTGTCTTATGACGTATGGAGGATGCTCTCAGACGAGGCCCCTTATGCTGAACTCCTTACTCACTCACTCACTCACTCACACGCATATGTGACACAAACTTTGCTCTTATTGTCCAATTTCCTAGCAGTCAGGCTGCACGTAAAGACAACAGCGCACACAGGCTCCTTGCACAGTGTGCCATATTTGGGCAAGTTCAAACAATGACAAATCTGTATGACGTTCCTGCCTCTCACCTACTTCACTCTTACTTACTTACTTACTTCTATGTTGTTTTAAGTGATTGCGAAGACCTGTCGCTACAGCATTCCCATGGAAAAAACGTAGATAAATATTTTCCCTTTACAGAATCACTGAACGATTTATGACCTATGGGTCACCTGCATGCCCCATACAGTTTTGCCCATTTTTCACACAGCCCGTATCCACCCATAAAAGCAGTTATCACTAAAGCTAAAGACACACTCCTGTGTAGTCAAATAAAGTAAAAACCAAAACTTTGATGACTTGTTTTTCATTTCAGAATGGCAATCCTCAAAACCCATATTGCAACGGCATTGACGGGGTGTTGGAGGCTTATTACCAGAGCCTGAAGTCTGTGCGCCTCTACGGCCCCACCCACTTCTCCCCTGTTATAAACCACGTTGCCAGGTAAGTAAAACACCATTAAAACCGTGTAGATGAAGATAAGACATAAGGTAGACAGAAGAGTTTACAATGAGAAAGGGAAGCTGAAAAGAAAATATCAGGATGACTTGCAAGATCAAAAGAGGGTAAAGGAGAGCCTGCAAACTTAAATCAACCAAATAGGATCACTCCAAAATAAACTGTAGCATCAGAGAAGCCTGATGCTGCATCAGTAGGAGTAGGACACGGGGACACAATAAAGGGGGCAATCATGCCGTCGCACACCTGCAACGAACTCCTCCAGAGACTACCAGACAGTGAGAGGTGTGTTCAGTAAATAGTCCTGACAGGTTTGTTCAGCTGACCACACCTGGGAAAACAGCTGGGGAGGAAGGTTGCATGGCAACCATGTACCTCTCTAAGGAAGACTGCAGATGACAGGTGGAAGAGCCTTTGCCATGCGATATCATCTTTTTTGAGCTTTTACGTTTATTACAAGTTCATTCCTCACTATAAACAACCCAAAAGCTGTATTTGATCCATTCAAGCATTTCTGAGTATTTCTCTAAAAACCTGCTCTCTGAACACCAGCCCTCAAAAACAAGGGGGTCCTCACACTGTGACGTAGATAACTGGGAAACAGTAGGGGTGGGCAATACTGGGAATTTGGGGATTGATCCAATACCAAGTAATTACAGGCCTAGTATTGCCAATACCAATATCAATACTGAAATTTCTGATTATAGAATAATTTTGGAAATACACCATTTTTTTGTTAAGTGAATGTATAAACAAACACATGACTTTTGTCAGATAAAAAGTTAATTAACAAATTACAACAATCTGAACTGAACATACATCAAACATAGAAGATGTATATATATTAATAAGGGCATTATACCATACTTAAGTGTTTTGGGCATACCAAGAAGGTAATAAAGCACTTACAAGTAAATGCCATTTATCATTTACAACAAAAAATCCTGACTTTGGTGCAAATATGTGGCTCTTTAATGACTCTCTCCACTGTACGAAAAGGCAGAGCGGGAGGGGCAAGGCGGGGGGCAAGGCGGTAGCAGCAGCGAAAGAGGACGAGGTGGTTTGTTTACATAGATGGGCAATGTTGCCAGATTGGGCAGTTTCCTGCATCAATTTGGAGGGTATTTACTCAAATTACACTGGTTTTTTTGCCCAATCTGGCAACACTCCAGACAGATAGACGCTGCGCTTGCATGAACTAAGCAAGTAAATTCAAGATCTTTACTGAATGTATTGAAGAAAAACTGTGACTAAATTATTGATGTCATCATGCTAACTTCGATACTTCACCTTGGTTTCGATACTATCGATACTCAGATCAATACGCCCACGCCTACAGGCAACAGTCCCTTCCGTGAACAGTCTGCTCGTCCAGCACCACTTTTTCCATGGAGAAAAAAAAAACTACATGTAACGAAACACAAACGTCTAAACACTTTCCTTTTCCATGCACAATATGCATATCTATCTTTGCAAAAGTTTGGATGTTGTTTGTTTCTGTGGGCAAAACGCAGGCACACTGCTGAGGCCAACTCTAGGTTGACGTCATGAAATGAAATGACCAATAACCCTTCTGCTATCTTAGATGACCCCACCCTGACATTGTCATGTTCTCCCTACCATGACAAAGGTGGATAAAGGTGGAAAGATTTCATGTAATCCATGGACACCAGTGAAGATCACAAATCATTGAAGAAAAAAGGTTCACTGTCTAGTGGGTCTAGATGACCCAACTCCCAATGGTAAAGTGCCTAGGATAGCATAAGGGAAAAGGAGCGAAAGTCTGACCCTCAGAGATTGAGTAGTCCTACTTCCGGGTAGGAAAATGAGCTGTAGAAATAACTAGTATTTCATTAAAAAATTCGTTCTTTAGTGTGCCAAAGGTAATATATGATTATATATGTGGATATAGTTTACTCTGAAAGGCTTAAGAATGGCATGATATGGGCTCTTTAACTTGTCAAAGTAAAAAATATACATCCCAAACATTTATCAGTAATCTCTGGTAAAAAAAGACAAAAGGAAAACCGAACAACTGAGGTTTTCTGCTACAAAAATCGACAGCAAAATTGCTCGTCTATGAGAGATTCGCATGTGCCGACTCTTGTCTACTTTGATCTTCAAGATAAATGGTAGAGATGGAAGGAAACAGAAGCTAAACTTCAACTTGCTCTGTGGACATGCAGGGTAATCATGATGGTGGTCTGAAAGAAAGTGTGTGAGAAATGAATGTCAGGCTGAAGGAGCGTCAGAGGAGAGAAAAGATGGAAAATGTGCTTTTGAAGAAGCAGCTCTCTGACCTGTAAATGTCACACATTTTCACAGAGAACAGAAGATTTAAACATGAACAGCACACGTCACACCTTATGAGCCCTCTGGGCACTGACATTTCTGTTGCAGCAATAATTGCTATTAAATATTTAGAACAAATAATGTGCACCTTTGTGCACGCTAAAAAAGGCTGTCAGTGGCACTTTCCAAATTTTCAGACAGAACAAGTAATAAAAGATTCTGTTCTGGATTGTTCTAGGGCAGGGGTCGGGAACCTATGGCTCGCGAGCCATATATGGCTCTTTTGATGGTCACATGTGGCTCGCAGACAAATCTTTAATTCAAATTTTTTTTCTTCATTAGACCAGTCCTTCTCGTGCGCGATGCGATGGCAGAGGCGCGCAGTAGTAGCGGTGCTTAGAGAGACAAATCTGCGCCAGCACTAGTATAAGTTTAAAATTGTCTATTAATTCACAGAGTTTGTACCACCCGGAAACCTGTGAATTGCCCTGCCCAAAACTGCGCGCTCCCGTCTCTGAGAAAGAGCGCGCAGATGCGGGGACGGGATGTGTGAGGGAGAAAGCAGAGGGTGGGGCTGAGGTGTTGTGGGGACCGGCAGCAGGTGAATCGCGCAGGGATTGTAAATAGGTAAAACCCACTGCCTGTCACTCACTGCAGCGTGTGAGTATATGTTTGGCTCCCCGTCTGCATGTGAGCAGTCTGTCTCACATCTACAGAACATTCATACCACCAACCTAAGATCACGTTTAAAGTCTCAACGCCTGCATGAAGCAGAAACTCACCACGTAAACCAGACTAGACCATCAACAAAACTACCACGAGAAATACTCATCATTTATTAGAAACAGCATAACAATGTTATTAAAAAGAATCCACAGACTTATTGTACTTTAAAAATGTTGAAATTACATCAAATGCACACATTCACTTGTGTTTTAGTTTTAAACATATTGTCGCGGACTGAGTTGGATGGCTGTCGGGCCGCGTTAAAAGTTCTGGAGTTCATTGAACGCGTCAAGCAGAGATCTGATTGGCCCTCAGTTCTGTCGCTCAGCCTGTTGTTAGGTAGTTTGGACCAATGGGGTTCAGCTATGGGCCGAATAAGGGAAAGGGGAGGGCTGCAGCGGGAGCAGGGGAATATAAAGTTGGGAGACGCGCTCTCGTCTCGTGTCGGCGGGAGAGATTCAGGAGTTGCTGAATTAATTTTACGGCGTTTGTTGTGGTCTGCAGTAACCCGAATAAAGAACCTTAAAAGAGGTTAAGTCTCCGTGCCTCAGTGTGGGAAAGGGACACTACATTATTGTATGGCTCTTTCGAAATTACATTTCAAAATATGTGGCGTTTATGGCTCTCTTGGCCAAAAAGGTTCCCGACCCCTGTTCTAGGGTTTCCTCCGACTCCCACCTGACATCCCTGATCTTACCAGACCCTTGAGATTGACTGTAACAAGCACTTTTCCCACCTTTCATCATCTGCTTTCAAATCCTATCTCCCTCTGCCATCACAGTCCACCCACTCATCCTGAGAATAGCTGCATTGTTCAGCACTCATTTCGATGGAGCATCTGACTAAAAGCCAGGAAGATGCTGGCTAAAAAAGTGACACCGTGTCATGTCAGATCTTTGGCCTGAGAAGCATCATGCTGAACTCCAAACACTCTTCTACTCCATTACTTTAACAGTTTAAACCAGGTTTGTAAACCCAGCAGATATAAATAATTTTTATTTTTATTTCAGTTTGGTATCAAAAATGTAATATGCTTATTATTTATTTTACTGTATTTATCCCACAATTGGAAATTTGTTCTACGCATTTGACCCATCCCCTGGGGGAGCGCTGAGCTGCAGCCGAACCACACTCAATAGGGTCATTGATATGGTAATTGCCCCAGTAACATTGTTCATTCCCCTTGGGGAATCAAACCCTGGTTTCCTGTGTGGTAGTCTCTCACCTTACCATCGGAGCCACTCTGCCGCATTTATTTTTATGCAATCACTGTCACAACAACAGGTCATCTTGTAATAAAGAAAATTGTTCAGTCACTTGTCTTTCCTAACCCTATAAAACCTTTAAGGCCCCTATCTCATTAGCATGTTCTAAACTTCGCCTAGAAACCCATTGTGTATCATCTGGTCCATGTTTTCTGCCCTGCATGGCAGTGGCCGCCAACGGACCTGTTTAATGTCAGGCAATATTTCGGGCTAAGGTCTGCGTCCATTTCTGTTTTTTTAGGATAAAGTTTATCTTTGTCCTCTGTAAAATATCTACAGCTGGTTTAAATTTTGCTTAGAAACCATTTAAATGTGATATAGATTTTCCTTTAACCCATAACTGTCGAAGGGAAAGCTAAATCGTCGGACGCCAAATTCAGCCTACTATAATCAGATTTTTAATGTGAAACAAATATACAAAAAGAAGTCACTAAACCTGAATTGTTCTTATGAATATAATCATAAACATGAATTCATCGTTTGAACAACTTTATTACCAGCATCCTTGTAACATTAGCTAACCGGTTGCTTAATATTCTGCATTCTTATTATGGGTTGTGGAAACAACTGCAGCAATAACTCCATATTTGAAGTAAAGACTCTTGGTTTTTCTGTGTTAAATGCCAATTTCCTTTCTTTTGAAGTCATATATTATTCTTCTGTTTACTCACTGGATCTTTTCCACCTAAAGAAACTTTCCAAACACGTTTGCTAGCTTGGAATTTTAACTTAGCGGTTGGAGCAACCACTTTAGGAAAGTCACAGATAGATTTTTGACAAGAGATTGAGTGACTTTACATGTGTCAAGAATGAGTTGGATGTGATGGAGAGAATCCAGTTTTTCTTCACCTTTCCTCTCAGTGATCACCACAGCGAATCAGCTTTCACTGATTTGCACAGGAGGTTTTGGCAGAGACTTTTATGCCAGATGCCCTTCCTGACAAAACCCTTTATGTTATGCGGGCTGGGGACCGGCACAGGGGGGACCCAGACTTGGGTCCCCTGGGTCAACATAGTGAGACAGTACCGTGAAGGGTCTTACCCAAGGATGAAGCTCATTGTTGTGCACCCTGGGAATCGAACCCTGGTTTTGTGCGCCACTTCACCAACTGAGCTGTCCAGCCACGGTTGACTGTGGCTGTAGTTTTCCAAAATTAATCTTCCTTCAAAATGACAAAAGTGCCGGGGTTGGGGACCACTGCTGTAGCTCATCATCATTCTACTGGGTAGTAAAAAGGCTTAGTCTGCTCATTTCAAAGACTGCTTCCATGAAATCTCAAAAACACTTTTGGTGGGAAGAAGAAGAAAAAAACTTTTGGTGGGAAGAGTTCAGCTAATTTTCAAAAGTTTATAATGAGAACCACTCATCTGTTGTTATTCATCTATTAAATGTTTACTAGCTGAATTGGAAGAATGCAAAAGTGGGTAAATAAGGGGATAATTTCCTGAACATTTGCGTCAATTTTTAGCTTATTATGTTCTGAGTAAGAAACTTAAACAAATCCCCCAGCGTGTCATAATTAATACTATCTTTATCTCATAAATAAATTATATTTAAAAAAGGTTTTGTAATAATTTTGATGCTTGAAATTAAGCATTCCAGCATTCTAAGGAAATAGAATCTTCTGACAATTCTCTGATGTAGTGGGCTTTTCAGAGTTAATTGAAATTCTTATAAACTTGTTGGTAACCTTTTGGTAAAACCATAATTGAATAATAAATAACTCTGCTGTAATATTCTTGATTTTCTAGCCTCACAAGTAAATCGGTTTAATTTTACATTTTGAGTTAAACACTTCAGTTTAATAGTAGAAACAACAGTAATTATGTACAATAATAAATTATTAGACTTTTATTAATCTCTGAACAGTAATTTGTTAAAATGAGTTCTTTTTCAACCATGAGATAATTGCTGAGGCAATGTGTGGGGCTTGAGACTCAGCATTAATAAAGGGCTACTCTGGCAGGTTAATATCAGCATGGCAATAAAACGGATGCCTCTATGAGCATTACTCCCAGGACAAATAAAACCGTCACTGCAGTTACCATAAAACACTGGAGAGAAAAGAAGGGAGATTTTTTTTCCAGGAAATAAATAGATTATTTGTTCATCATGAAAAGCATCTTTCATTTGCAACCAACTGTTTTCTCTTTCGCTCGTTTCACCCGTGACCTCTCATTTTGCCAGGTATGCGTCAGCGGTGACAGACGGCTCACAGTACTTCATCCTGCTCATCATCTCTGATGGCGTGATCACAGACATGGCTCAGACCAAGGAATCCATTGTAAATGTAAGCAACTCACTTTTCTTTCTAACATAAATCTCCTAAGTAGGATTACAGATGTTTAAAGGCTATAAAACTCCTCACTCACTACTCACTATCTACACTTTTCTCAGATAGACGTGAACATTTTCACACTTTTCTCTCTTAATGTACAGGAGACACACCACAGAGGAGATTGATTGATGATGTCTATAGCCAATCAGGATGCAGGACAGACTGCATAAACAAAACATCTGAAACTGCACTGGAAATAAAAATCAGCAAAATTAAAACCACGAAAGGGAAACCAAGATTTATTAGCAAGGGGCCAGTGCTTTGACAACTGTGCATTTGTGAGTGTACAATAGTAATCAGCTGTTTTGATTTTATTAGGATTTAAATTTATAGATAAAGTCACATTTTCTAATTGGCACTTTGACCCAACAAATAGGTATGAGTGGATGAAGCCCTTGCCATTATGGCCGCTCCACTTCAGCCTTCAACTTCTGAACCACCTGTATCCGTTTTGGGGTCACGGGGTTGCTGGAGCCTATCCAACTATTGTTAGGCAAAGGCGGGGTATGCCCTGAACAGGTCGCCAATCTGTTGCAGGGCTGCACAAGCTGTGTCCATTACAAATATGCATTAAACTTTACTGAAAGTCTAGAAATGTTGAAAAAACACACAATTTTTCAATTAGACTGCTACAAAATAAATCATAATTATGTGAATTAACAGAAACCAAATCATGCGATAAGTCATTTAAAAACATGGTGATGGATGGGATCAGTACTTTGATTTACAGCAGATACATTCAAACTTCTGCCACAGCACTAGCGCTCATCATCATCTATCAAAGGAGACGTCGTTATTCAGGCCGTGGAACGGCAAGCTTCTCACAGATGGGAGCGGCTACAGATGAATCCATTTTGAGAAAAATGGTGGTTGGTGATTTTACAGAGGAGCTGTGGATCCAACACTTCCACATGACACGCTCAACTTTTGATGAGCTGTGTGATGCTGTGGGACCTCCTGTGGCGCCCGCTATGCAGCACCCAAGGCCGCAGGTTCCAACCAAGAAGCCCATTTCCATATGGTTGTTGGTCACATGACTCATTTCATTCATAAAGTGTTTCCATTGCAGGTTTGTGAAATATATCAATTTATTAAACGCCTCAAAAATCACCTCCTCCACAACTTTTTTCCAATAAATGCAAGTTTTTTGAACTTGTCGTGCTTCCATCAGGTAAATTTATAATTGCAAATCCAATTTGCAGAATTTCATAGTCAATGGAAACGCAGCTACTCACCTTCATACACCTTACGAAGCCCATTGAGACGACTGTAGTTGTGAATTTGGGCTATACAAATAAAATTGAATTGAATTGAATTGAATACTTAAGGGGAATTTATAGTAATCAATTAACCTATAAAGCATGTTTTTGGACTGTGGGAGGAAGCCAGAGTTCCCACTTTTGCAGGATCATTCCCATCTTTCAGAAAAAAACCCAAATGCTGACTAAAGCAAACATTTCTGTTACTGTCAGGTCTGCTAGCTACAGGAGAGGGATTTTAAATGATCAGTAAAGTCAAATAAAAGAAGAAAAAAGGGAATTCTGTTCTTTGTTTCTGCTTTCCTTTTTGGTTTCTCTTGGCAGGATTCCTTCAACCTTATCTACACTTAAGATACCAAAACATGTCTTTCAACAGCAGCAAAAATACTTCATGTAGGAAGAGTGTGAAAAGCTTTTTAGTGCTTCCAACACTCATAGCTCCACTAATGAGGAAGGAGCGGCACCTTCCTCTGCATTTCCATTTGCCCCCTATTGCCCCACTGCGATCCTCTCTAATAACTGTACTCTCTACTGAGTGTCACCAGAGATCATTTCTGGGAGAGCTCATGTGTTTGAATCCCAAGCCACCTGTCCTTCATTGCCCATCCTTTCCCTCCTCTTCCTCTCCCACATTCTTACATACTGTCTCGTTATTGTAAAGGATGATTTGCAAGCAATCAAACACTTGCCCACAGAGGCCCATACCCATCATCCTAGATGAAAATTGGGCCTCTGTCTAATAACCACTCAAAGTTATGAAACAGAAAACCCCTTCATTCATCATTCACTACTTCAGCAGCTGTTTAACTGTCCCACTCCGCTTTGATTTAATAAACAATATTGCGATGCGAGTGGAGGTTCAGCTGAGACTTAGAGCAGAGGAAGATCTAAATGGGAGTCATTTTTAAGCTGTCAAGCTTTTCAGAGATTCAGACAAAGTTGTAGATGCATGAAATTAGGACAGAAGCTTCATGAAACAGGCTGCCATGAGCAGCTGGAATCAGATGAATCCGACTTTATGAACAAGCAAGTTCTATTTTTCCATTGAGTCTCTGTTTCTTGGACCGTGAGTCATTTGCATGCATGACAGTCTGCAGGGTTTAAGATAGCAAATGCTGAGTCGAGAGAGGTTTTCTTCTCCTGATGTTTGTTCCTCTCTATGCTCTACAGGCGGCATCTCTGCCCATGTCAATTATAATCGTCGGGGTTGGACCGGCAGAGTTTGACGGTAAGCGCTACGATGATTGCGAGCTCTTCTCCATCAGTGGGTCTGAATGTGTTAATTACCACGACGAAATCTCATGCTTCGGCATTGGTTCTGCTTCTTATCTCACCTCTCACATGGTTCAGTCCCCCTTCATGCAGTCTGTGTTGTGTCCGCCACATTCCTTCTCATTAATTCCTCCTTCCCCCACAGGAGCAGAGGGAGAAAATGTGCTCCTGTTACTCAAGAGTTGTTTTTTTTTCTTGTTGGATGTGTGTACTGTACTCTTTTGCTGCTGATGCAAAGAAAACATGAAAGAACCTCCTTTCACGATTAACAACAAACCTTTTTAAAGTCCCACTCTGATCATTTTTTGATCTATTCACAAAGCGTTCCCAGTGGTCTTTTAATTTTGATTATGCTTTTTAAGCCAAAATCAAAAACCCTTCTTCATTTTCTAGGACATAGTTTCTGCAGAGCGGCAGGCGTTTATTAGAAATTTAGACCGCTGTGGTCAAGACCATTGGCATGAAGAACCCCCCCCATTCCCCTACCCATTGCTGAGAGCTCAGAACAGGGAGCTTGTGGCCCTCCCACAAGTGTCTTCTGCGCCAAAAAAAAAAACCTTTTTCAAACTGCATGTTTTCGTCTGCTCCTGATTCACAGCTAATTGAATAAAGAAATACTCAGAAATGCAAGTATGAGCTTAGATGTCTTTTTTTATCTTGTCCACCATCAGAAAAATGTTACAAGAGCATGCAGAAAACACAAAAAACACGATATTCATCAAAGTGGGTCTTTAATTCAGTGGGATCCACGGAATGTCAAGCTGTGTGAGGCTGCACAGCGTCTTTTTGGTGCTGCTTTCTCCATCCTGATTCCTCTAAGCTCACAGTTGCATGTAATTCAGTTCATGCAAGTGGCGGTGGCAGATTGAAAGCGGCATACTGTGTGCCATGTTCGCTCTCAAAGCTTTACCTCCTTACTCGGCGTGACTGATGTGCTTCGCTCCACAGAGATGATCGAGTTGGATGGGGACGAGGAGCGGATCTCATCCCAAGGAAGATATGCAGAGAGGGACATTGTTCAGGTACAGCGACTAATCCTAAAGACCGAGATGACTGACATCAATATATTACTGGATTGGCCTTTGCCTATTTGCTGGTATACACAGTGGCGTTCGCGCGCAAACACTATTATGCATTGAGTCACAACAACAGAACTCAGCTGTTCCAATTTATGAAAGGCAGACATCAACCACAAAAATCAGGCTAGCTCCCTCAACCAATTTTTACAAAACAGAGCTTGAATTAAAGCTTAGAAAATGATTGATCAGGGTATGTTGAAACATTTACTATCTCTAAAGATTAATTGGTAAATAGTGCAAGACCTGCACCTTCCAGTGTTACCAGTAATTTTGTAAATGTCAAATATATCTCTATTAGGTTTAAATAAATGTTTTAGGCCTTTGAAAAAGATTAGCTTGGTGTACTGTTGTTGCTGTTTGTGCTTTCACTGCAGTGATGTATGTAAATGTGCAATATGATTCACGTCGTAGGTGACGTTCTGCTGACAACAGGATAGCAATCACTGAGTCTGATGGTCGCGGGAGTCTGCTAAGATCTTTGAGGTTTACTGGAGTGAAGCCCTCTGCAAGTCTTTAAGAGGGAGCCCTTTCCAGAAGAATTCCTCTACATTTCTCACAAGATACTTCTTTGGAAGATTTCCTTACAATCCAACTTATAAAAATAAAATAAACACTGCCATTTTTAAGACAAACTATGGCACAAATTCATATAATGCTAAAAAAAAAAATAAGTATGGAATTTTCTTTTCCTTTTTTACTTTTGGTCCAATGCTCACCTGTCAAGGACAACCCAGTTAATAAGTTTACAAAAATATTACATCTTAGGGAGTTTTATAGTAAGTTTGGGCAGTGATGAATCTGTAGAGAGCGCATGATATTGTTATAAAATAAAATGCATTTATATTTGTTTTAACATAGACAATATATCAAACATTTGTAAAATTTTGCTCTCATTAGTTTTAACCAAACGTGACAAATAAACAAACAATTTGCCATTAACTAGTCCTCTAACTGCTGTTGTAATGATGCAATAAAGTCCATAGTGTCTATAGTTACTAACTGACTTCTTGGTTCTTTTGTGGTCAGACACGGGTTATGTCTAAACATACCGGTCACGTTCTGAACATGGACAGAACGTTTCCGTCAAAACATATCAGGTATGTTTAAACATAACCCATGTCTGATAACAAAAGAACCAAGAAGTCTACTGTTGTATAGGTTTTATGCAGGAGTGTAAATTACCAGCAAAGTAGTATTGCTTAGTTGTTAGAGCTTAGTAGCCTGGCTGTAAACGTGTCTGATACAAAATCTTCAGCTACAAAACCTGTTTGTAAAAGTAATACATTTTATTCTTGTACTGCAACCTCAACATGTCTTGAGTTTCTCCAATTTCGTATCCACACGTTAAGCTACTTTCACACCGTCCTCTCCAACACACATTCAAGTGACCACTTATAGTGAAAAATCGATGTGCTGTGCTTTAAACAATCTCCTAGGTTATGTGACCACGGGGAAACAAGTACAACTCTGAACTTTCACGTTTCTGCATTGCTGTGCAAGTTCTTATGACTGTTTTTGGACTCTATGTACAAAACACGCAGCCATTGAACGTGCGATGAAAGTTAAACTAGTTGAACTTTGACCAATCAGGGACTCTGGTTTGGTAGTAACGTAAGGATGCCGTCCCTGTCAATTTCCTGCCACAGTCAGACTGATGGAAAAAACAATAACTGAAGATGTAACCAAAACTACGTCATTGCAAATAAATGTGCAATCTGTCTCTTGTAATCGGTAAACGTCCAATACTCTGTCTCTCTTATTGTTTTTCTATTCTTTCCAGCTCTCCTGGGTACTTGCACATCTCTTTTTTTTAAAACCTTTTTGTAATTTATTATTTTTGGGGGTATATACTTCTCGATCCTTGCTATGTTAACGTGTACAGCGATTCCTCTTTATGTCCCTAATCTAAACTGAGACACTGAGAACTTTGCACAAGAATTCCAATATGTTTCAATGTAAGTTGACGCATACATTGGAAAAAAAAAAAAACTTTAAAAATTGAACCTCGACCTCTGGAAGTCTCGGTTTTTTGAAAGTCGCAGTTTGTGCCCAGCTGGAATTCTACGACACCAAGTCTTTCTTAAATCGGAATAGAGCTGTGAAAAAAAAAGCCTGGAGCAAGATTCACAAGATGTGCTACTAGCGACATTCCAGCAGTCCAAACTGGAGAAGCCCTCCTTATGAATCACAATTTGCTAAATTCGTGTTTAAGAAGACACGTTTAGAGTGTTCTTGAACTTGCGTCACATGCCCGATGTGAATGTAGCACAAGGGCTGCTGTGACTAAGGCATTACTCAGCAGTGTCGTCAGAGGAACGTAGTCTCCTTAACCCTTCATTCCACTCCTGTTCCAAGTCTCACACAGTCATCCTTCTCATCCACCATCCTGCTGTGTCTTTAGCTTTAATTTGTGCACATATTTCATTCACCGGCTCCTCTTCCTCTTCTCTTTGCTCAGTTTGTCCCTTTCAGAGACTACATCGACCGGCGAGGAAACCACATCCTCAGCATGGCCCGTCTGGCTAAAGAAGTCCTTGCCGAAATCCCAGATCAGTTCCTGTCCTACATGAGGACCCGGGGGATTAAACCTGGGCCTTTGCCGCCACCGTACACCCCCTGTGTGCTACCAGCTAACCACCCCCTCCTCACCAGGCGGGTAAGCCGAATCTGAAGGCCAGTGCCAGCCAGCCAGCCAGCGGAGGTTGCTGGCCTCTTCTCTCGTCTCCTTTCTTGCTGCTTTTCACCGGAAGCTTGCGAGCACAGGGTGAACTTTGCTGGCGCTCTCTTGTTGCACTTTTCGGAAATGTTTGACTGCGGATCATCTCGGCGGGGACGCTTTACAAAAGTTGACCTTGGTGGCAGTGGGAGGGTAAGACTCATGTCGGTTTGGCTTCACACGAACTCCCCCAAAAGAGGAAGAGTGGACAGCTTTCAGACTGAAGCAGTCCAAACTAGAGAAGCCCTCCTTATGAATCACTGTCCTACTGATTGCTTCTTCTCTTTCTACTTCCTCTTTGTCTCACAAAATCACTTCTCTGGATGTATAATGTTTACATGTGGAGAGCGGGGGTTTTCAGGAGGAACTTTGTACCAGTTAGCGTGAAAACATGTCAGCTTCCTATTTTTCAGCCACGAAAAACGGAAAGTTGTGGATTTGTACAAAAACATTTAGGCCTTGGTGCCATGTTCTTTGCAACAGAGTGTACATAGTTCCTTCTTTTGTTTTTATTTTTATTTTTCAATGAAATGAGCATGTGCATGCACTGGTGTCCCACACTCAGGGCTTTGCCCCTCTCACACAAACTCATCGCTGCCGCCGCCAGGAATCCACCCGCCCCCCCCATCTGAGATCTTCCCTTGCTTAAACTTCCTGCTTTCTCCGCCTGCCTTGACCCCGCGGGCATCCAGCCGAATCAAATGCAGCAGGGACTTGGACCAGCCTTACTGTTTTACTGTCAGGTAACATTCTATGGTACCGTGTCTGCCGTGGGTTCTGGAAACGCAGATCTCCAAGCCCAGAAGTCAAAAACACACATCTCATTACCGAGCCTGACTGTGTGTTGCTTTTTATAGTCTCTATAATTTTGTAAAGGACAGATCTGTTTATACGTCTCTCTACCTCTCACTTTGTTGTGTATTGCAAAAAAGTTTTTTTGTTCTTTTTTTCTTAGACAAGGGTTGTCAATGATATTTAGTAAGCCTGTAGAGTTCACAGTTTCTCACTGATTATAAAATAGGTTTGCCAAACTGCAGGTGTGGAATCATGGCACTTTGGTTGCTGTCATTTCAGGTGACTCACACCTCAGTGGTCGCAACACACTGTGAATATGTGCACAAACACACACACAAAAAAACAGACAAACCGGTTTTCTCTGAACAACCTTCTACAGCGGAGGCAGTAGTGACTATGAGGACATCTTTGTGATGTTGAGAAGTTTTGGAGCCTAAAGTTCAGGGCAGGAACCGCTTAAATTTTCAGAAACATGTAGCTAAAAAGAAGCTCTTCACAGCACAACTCCACAGAAAACCTTTGTGCCAGCATCAAACTCTCACTTCTTGAAGGCAGGAACTGCATTTAGTTATAACATTTTTGCCAAATTGAAAATTACAATTTCATTTAAAAATCTGTCTTTGAATCTAAGAGAATTTTGGTTTTTTATAGTCACAATGCTGATCTTCAGTTCCATCTCCAGATTGAGACGAGGCTTCACACAAATCTCTATAAGTGGGTTGGAAAAGGGGATCAAACGATAAAACTCTGCATAGACTTTTGTGCAATTGCAACAGCTATTTTTATGCTTTGATTGTGTAAACTGCCTATCAGTGCCCATACAGTTTAGAGATTTAACTGTAAATAAAGAGAAAGGAAAGGTTTGCTCATGGCAACTATTGGTTTCTATAGTGATCCGGCAAACTCACCCCCCCACACATTTATATTGCCGGTGCAGCAGGAGGTCTGCAACACAGTAAAGAAGGGAGTCTCATAAAAAAACAACCACGCTTTAGTATCATTTTACCATTAGGCATAATGTCAAAAGAACCTGATAGACCCACTCTGATGAAAAATGGGTTTTTGGTCTTTTTAGTATGTTCTTGTGGCATTTTTCTGATGATGGAGGAAACATATAAAGAAAGGTATGCTTAAAATTGCACAAGCTCCCTGATCCGCTCCATTTTGTTGGACGCATCCACTTGTAGACCAATAGATCCATGTACGTCTTTATTTTCCTTGTCTGAACTGGTATCTGGGTCAAAACTGCACTGCTGGATAGCTCCAGTGTTGCTCACCTTTTCTTTTGCACCAGGAATATTAGGTTGTGTAAATGCACCATGGACCCAGTAAGTCTTTCACAAAACCAGCTCTTCCTTTAGTTAGGTTGGACTTTAGTGACAGCTTCAACGCTAAATTTAAAGTTGATCTGTTCAAGAGGATCAAAACAATTTGGCTGCTGGAAGTTGATTTCCTTGCTGGTCTCAAGTCAAAGTCAGACTTTACAGAAAACTCTTCAGTAACAATCGCTGAGATGAAAATTTAAATCAATTACTATTTAAACTAATTAAGTGAAACAGTAACAACGTAAAGTTTTACATTTCATTACTCCTGTAGGTGGACTTTTAGCAGCAATAAGATGAAGCAATAACTTTTAGCTTGATACATTCTAGATCTTTGCAGAGCAGTTTGAATGTCCTTTCTAGGACTTGACTCCAGTTTTTTGCAGTATGTAGGAACGTCATCTCAGCCCCCTTAATTAATGATCTTAATGATCATTAATTTTTTTAATAATCTACCTTACATTTGCATGTAGACGCCTCATGACTTCTTCTAATTTAAATTCAAGAAAAGGATTCATTTTTCCTCTTTTTAATTTTTTTTTTACATTCTTCCCCTGGTTTTTGATCCTGTTTTCTGATCCTTTCTCGGGTGAATTTCTGGAGATTGCAACTGAAAATCAACAACGTGCAACAAAAGTATCACCTGGTGGTTTTAATACAAATTACAAATAAAAATGACATATAATGATTGAGATTTAAAGTCTTTGAGAGAGCAGCAGTTTGATCGTTTTTTTTTTATACATTAAATTCTGCTAAACTACACATAAAAACAAACAAAAATATCCTTTTTAATAAAGATGTTTGCTGATATGCATAAATGTGTAAAGTGACAACAAATTGAGATCATATTTTAGCTTTGCAGTTAAAATGCAGTATTACCTGTTGGAAATCCTGTTTTTAGTACGTAATTTGTGAAATCAAACGTCTTCAATAGAAAAACAGATTTACATTTTAGACAGTCAGAGACTGTTCTGATTCCGATTCTTTCCTTGGAAATGTTTTATTTTTTCATGTTTACTTGAACAAGTTCAGTCCCGTGCAAGAGAGAAGTGACATTAATGGCTTTCTAATCAAATCCTATTAGTCTTCCTGTAAGACATGCACACATTCCTCTGTGACTGTAGGCTTCCCAAAGTTTCCGTTAAAGTTTTTGATCCTTTTATGGAAAAGTTTCATAAGCCATGCTAACTTCTCTGAGTAACAAGCTTCTCCAAAACTGCTGCTTTCTTCAAAGAGGTCTTCATCCATGTTCCTGGGCCTCCAAGTAGTCAGTTTTTGCCCATCAAAAATCCAAGTCTTTCAGGTTATGGCACTGTCACTTTTAGACAAGTTTCGGCCTGGCGTTACGCCCTCACCTGGGCACGTGAAAACGTTAGAGTGGACCTCAGCAAAGCACAAACCCTTTCTGGTGATCGACCATCAGTCACTCAATCCAGAGGTCAGTTTGCCTATAAATGTGTGTACTGGATACTGTACAGTAACCACAATTTTGTTTTTATTTAGAACCCTGTTTAGTCAAGGTTTCCCTCTAAAGGAATGTTTACAACATATTTTTCTTTCTAATTTCACTCTTTTAAATCATAATTTGCTCCTTGTTTAATGAAACCATCTGCTCATGATGCTTGTAAAACAGTCTTTAGGGTGTTTAAACACTGTACATATGTTTGATCTTTGGGGGAACTGTCATTTTGCTGTTTATGTGATGCTGCTTCTTTACTGCTCATATAAGTATTGCATTTTATACGGAGGCCTGTAATCATATTTAAATCATGACTAACAGGCCTTATTAATGTTTCTACATAAGTTATTCATATTTAAATCATGAACGACAGGCCTGTATTTTTTATGAGCAAATGCTTGGATAATGATGTGTGTTTCCTGCGTGCAAGAGATTCAAAAACAGACCTTGAGATCAAAAATGTTTCGTAGCAACATTTTTTTTTTCCTGCCAAATCTGACATACTGTTTTAAGTGTAGCGTCTCATCCCAGAAGAACTGGTGATCCAGTTTGACTGAATCGGGTCCCTTCGTGTGGGGAGAAGTGGTCGGATGGAGGGTGGGGAGGGTGGTGGTTGTTCCAACATGAAAAGGACCCAACGGGGGCTGTGGGATTGCACAATGTAGCCCTGGTGTGACGTCTGGAGCAGCACCAGACCCAACCGGATCCATGTACATTTAAATATAAATATATTTCTGTATAGTGTTTTGTGGAGGCCTGACCTGCATTAGACTTCTGCCACTCTGCAAAGACAGATCCTTTGAATCTTGATCGTGACGAGTGGCTTTTCATTTCACACACTTGTATATGCTGTGCACCCAATTCAATGATCTGTTCATGAAACATGCATGACACTTGGAAAAGGGCAAAGGTTGTGTGAAGGCTAAAACGCTTCCAACTTCTGATCAATTTTCCCCTCATTTGGATCTAGATTTTTTATCAGCAAACACTCAAAACTACGGTGGCCCTGAAGTGCAAATCACACCAACAAATCACTCAATGGAAAACATATACAAGACCACAATGACAATTAAACAAATAGAATAAAGATCATATGTTAAAAATAATGTGTCATATTTTGTACACTAACAGTAAAGTGCATAGAATTTTTTTTTCGGAAAAAAAGTTCAATGCTAGAGGCCAGAAACCGTAGGCATGTCTGAGGGTTTCTGTTGTTTTTAATTGATTAGTTTGATGCATCGTTTAGATCCATATAACAATGATGTGTAAGGAGATTAGGTTAGGTTTCAAGGTTCTTCTGAGATTTGAACTCAGAGTCCAGAGTGCTAACCATACTAACCATACATTACCACATTTTTACAGGTTTTGACAAGAAAAACTGATGAATTGGAAAATATAGTGACCAACACAAAATATTTATGAATAAAATAACTATTATATGTAAAATATAATGTGGCATATTTTGTTCACTAACAGTAAATTGCATGGAATTTTTTAGAAAATGTTTTAGTTCATTGGTTTGAGTTGCTGTATTGTTTAGATCTATGTAATAATGAGTAAGGAGAGTTTCAAGGTTCTATTGAGATTTAAACTCAGACTACTAAATTTCAAATGACCAAAACACAATTTTGAAAAAAAGGAAATGACATAAAAATGTTTTGGAAAACAAAAGTAATTTCCAGAAATGTCAAAAATGAAAGTCAGTAAAAACCAGAAACGGTGGGTACTATGTGACATCACTGATTTACATCTGAGTTTTTTCAAATGTCTTCAATGTTCAAATAATAATAAAAGTGTTATGATTAGTATGAAGCAAGTACAGTATCACTTCAAGCCAAACAACTTTTGACTGAAATGATGGACAAACATCATCATCCAATCAGTGATGTCCTATAGTACCAACCTTTTCTGGTTTCTTATTGTGTTTCGCTTTTTAACACTTTGTTTTGATTTCTGGAAATTGCTTTTGTTTTCCGAAACATTCATTTTTCATTCCTTTCATTTTTTTGTTCTTCTGAGTTCTGGGTTTGTTTGGTTTTATTTTTTAATTTTGATTTGATTTTTCTAAAATGTAATTTTGTTTTGTTTTTTATTATTATTTGTTTGCTTTTTTACTTGACAGGTTTATAATGGTTTATAACAGGTTTATAACAGGTTTCTACATTGAGTAATTTGTTGGTGTGATTCGCTCTTCAGGGCCACCGTAGAAAACCGTAGACAATCATGAAAACTCGTGGGCCGCTCACCACTTAGACCAGGTCAAATCAAAGTCCCTGCTGAGCTTTTACTCCTTTCACTCTGCAGACGACTTCAGAATCCAGACAGCATACAGATACTGACAGCAGAGCTGCTTCACTGGGCTTCAGCATTGATGCCACAACTCTGAAAGAGCGCTGAAGGGATGGATCACCTCCCCTAATGCCCCTCATTCTTCAGATTACTGAGAGCAGGGTCAGAGAAGATGGTCAGCAGTCAAAATCTGTAAAAGCACTGTATCGTCACATCAAAGCACTGGGTTCATGGGAAATTATGCGGATCTGTTCTGTGAGATTTTGCCCGCAGGAGGAGGGAAATGAAAGCCACTCGCAAAGGATTCCAGAAATGTGGGAAGTCTTCAAGCGGCGGATTTATCACACGGAGCTGAAACGTGACGCTGAGCCAGCGTAGGAGTTTCAATCAAAGCAGTGCAGGAGATCACTATGAGAGGATAGGAGGGAAAAAAAAAAAGAAAAAACGGAAGAAGCAGGTGTGCGTCCCGCTGTCCACCTCTCCATCCACGTCATTCCCCTGAAGCTGTAGTGTGTCAGCATGCCAGGCCATATTAATGCCAATGAAAACTCCAGTGGTGTATTCTGAAAGCTGCTTTCTGTAAATGACGACAAAGTGATTTAATTGAATGCTTGTGATCAATATTCTTTTTTCTCCTGATGTGTTCTTTCTAGCATGCAGTACGTTTGCATGTGTAGATTATTTTCTAACAGAGATGCACTGGTGGGTTCAGACTACAAGGAACATACAACAAATTGTACTGAGACATCTTGTTTGCCTTAACAATCTCACTGTTTGGTTGTGGAGTTGTGCAATGCCTTCAGACGTTTTCTTTGCAGAATGATTTCTTTTCTTTTTCTTACTTTCTGAGTTGATGCATAGCCTCTTTTCTGTCAGACTCATATTTGCCGCAGCTCACTTACACTCGGTGGCTGGAGTGATGCAAAGACGCGGGAGAATGATCCAAATGCAAGAAAACTGGGCTGTCTCGCCCTGGGAGGACGGAATCGTTTGGCTGAGAATAATGTTTTCTAGCATCATGCAGCTCGTTTGCTGACGGTCACAGCCTACAATAAACCCAAACTCAGTTCATTAAAACTCTTTTTTTCCCAATTATTTCACATGTTTTTTTTTCATGATGCTTGTAAGTACAGAAAAGAGTAATTGGAAATTTTGATATTTTTTTTTAAAATTCATGTTTATTCAGTTCTCCAGGTTGATGACAGCACAGCTTTTATGCTCCAATATGAAAACAAAGAAAAGCCACAAATGACTGACTGTATTCAAAATGACTATTTCTGTAACAACTGAAGTCTTTAAATAAATATTGTTATCAAGTCTTTGCATTCGTTCATGTGTGAACAAAAAATGATCCTGTTTTTTTCATTTAAAATATCCAGAAATCCTTTTCAATAATCCTTGTGCTATCCTAGATGACCCCACCCTTACATTGACTTGTTCTCCCTACCATGACAAAGGTGGATAAAGGTGGAAAGATTTGGACACCAGTGAAGATCACAAATCATTGATGAAAAAATGTTCAGTGCACTGTCTAGTGGGTCTAGATGACCCAACTCCCAATGTTAAAGTGCCTTGGATAGCACAAGGGATCCATGTAACCCAAGGGTTAAAAAAAACCCAGTAGTGTCGTCTCCTCACTTGTTTATATTTTTTCTTAAAAATGAATAACGATAATTGATGCAGACTTGGCAAGTGAAACACTTTCACTAACGCATCCACTTGTGTCCGTGCGTGCTTGGCCGTGTGGTGGGTGGTTCGATTCTGAGTTGACAGACACCTGCTCACTGGATGCTGCCAATAAAATGGTTTCAAAGCGAGCCTGGACACTCCAGGAGCTTCACACCATCACGCCTTTCAAGCGTTCATCTGAAAACCTAATGCGTTCTAACAGGGTGACACGCTGTCCGGCTTCCAAGCTCTCCACAGATTGGAGCTGAAACTCCAGCTTCTCTTGGCCTGAAATTTAACTCTTCTTATGAAAGACTGGCGGCTGTTGTGTACCAGTTTTTTTCCAGCTGGCAGGTGATCAGGAGGTCTAAATATACCATTATACAGAATCAGCTGATGTGCTGCTCTATACCATTTTCAGGTGGAATAGCTGGTCTTATTACAGTTTGACACACCAAATACGGATCCTGAAGGCTTTATTCCTTCATAAAGTCACACATGACTTTTAACGATAGTTTTGAAAATTCATCGTGTTAAAAAGGGCCATCACTTCAAATTCTTCCTCTGGATCAAGCGTTTTCTCTCTTTTTATGTATGTCTATTATTGTTGTTGCTTGTAACCCTTGAGCTATCATAGGCACTTTAACATTGGGAGTTGGGTCATCTAGACCCACTAGACAGTGCTCTGAACCTGTTTCCTTCAATGATTTATGATCTTCACTGGTGTCCATGGATTACATGAAATCTTTCCACCTTTATCCACCTTTGTCATGGTAGGGAGAACACGTCAATGTAAGGGTGCGGTCATAGGATAGCACAAGGGTTAAACAACTTGTGTTTTCTTTTATTGTTTTGACTGAGTTTTATATGTGTCTTATATGTCGAGCATCTAGTGTTTGACAATATGTTGATGAAAAGTGCCATATAAATAAAGTGATTGATTAAATGATTGATTGAGATGGGGCTGCACACAAATATGCCTGATCACAGGTGAAAAAAACATCTGAAGACCAGAAACCTTCTCTTAAAAGTTCCCCAGGAGTAAAACAAAGCTGAAAAAAACATAAAGAAAGCTGGTTTTTAGTAACATAAATATATTTAACCCCTCAAAACTTGAATTTCTTTCCAGCTATGACCCAAAAAAAGAAAAAAAAGGAATTGACTCATCTTTTTGCTTTTAAGTAGGTAATTTTAAAGTGGTTTGCTGCTTATTTGCAACAACAGGTATTAAGGAGTTAAACATTAAACATCGTTCTTTAGTTACAGTTTTAGCAGAAGCTTCCAATCAGGGATTGATTTATTCTGCTTCACAAGTACCGGTAACTGTTCTCAATTCACTATGGAAACAGAAAAAAATGTCTTTCTAAGAGATCTTAATATTAATTTTTGGTAGATCTCCCATGTCACATGGTTTTTTTTCTTTCTTTTCAATAATTGCTAAGCAGGTTTATGACAACAGAACATTATATGGGGTTTTTACAGACCCTTAAGGAAAACATTCTTACCCTATTGGCAGATGTTCAAAAATAAGCAAAACAATCTGACTAATAGTCTCACCACGAATTCTTATTTTAAGAAAGAAATTCTATACTCACTGAGACATGTTTACTCAAACTAAGATCATTTTACAATTGTAAACTTTCATGATAAAATGATTTTTCTTGTAGAAAGTAAGAGAACTTTTCTTAAAACACGGGCCTTTTTAATATATTAAGATTCAGTTTTTGGAGTGCAAGAGTTTCATCCTTTAATTATTGGCTTTAGGAATACAGGTGTCTTGTCTGAAACCACT
This sequence comes from Oryzias latipes, assembly GCF_053564925.1. Taxonomy (NCBI): domain Eukaryota; kingdom Metazoa; phylum Chordata; class Actinopteri; order Beloniformes; family Adrianichthyidae; genus Oryzias; species Oryzias latipes. The sequence goes on from NC_136242.1 coordinate 8,809,113, forward strand.
AAAAACAGTTTTTTTAGGGATTGTTTTACGGACTAATACAGTTTGAGGGGCTACTTAAGTTTTAATATTTGCTGTGCTTCACACTGAGCCACAGAATTCATATTTAAAGTCCTACTCTGCTCATCGTTTAAATCTATTTTAAAAGTGTTCCCAGTGGTTGATTATGCCGTTTTTACCCAAAACCTCTTATTTTCTAAGACATAGCGCTGTTGGTGTGGAGCAACCCAGCCCCCACTTCCCATCACCCATCTGTTTACATTCTCCCACTAGCATAACGCTTGTGCTGTCTTAGATGACCCCACCCTTCCATTGACGTGTTCTCCCTACCATGACAAAGGTGGATAAAGGTGGAAAGATTTAACCCTTGTGCTATCCTAGGCACTCTAACACTGGGAGTTGGGTCATCTAGACCCACTAGACAGTGCTCTGAACCTTTTTTCTTCAATGATTTGTGATCTTCACTGGTGTCCATGGATAACATGAAATCTTTCCACCTTTATCCACCTTTGTCATGGTAAGAAGAAGACGTCAATGTAAGGGTGGGGTCATCTAAGATAGCACAAGGGTTAAAGTAATCCATGGACACCAGTGAAGATCACAAATCATTGAAGAAAAAAGGTTCAGAGCACTGTCTAGTGGGTCTAGATGACCCAACTCCCAACGTTAAAGTGCCTAGGATAGCACAAGGGTTAAAGACCATCACACCTCCAACCTAACAGTACCAGTGCAACAAAAATGGCAACAAATATAGGAGTTATCCAGCGGTACAGTTTTGAACCAGATTCCAGCTCGGACGAGAAAAACAAAGACGTTCATTATCTGCAAGTGGATGAACCAGAATGGAGCAGAGCAGGGAGCTTTTGGCCTGCCCAGCGCATTTTATACATCACAAATACGCTCTTTTTCAAACTGACTTTTTTCGTCTGCTCCTGATTCACAACAATCATGAAATACGCAGAAACGTCATTTAAAGCCTAATTTTTCCTCCCAGCATTAAAAAAATGCCACAAGAACATGTTAAAAAAATAAAAAAACATCATTTTTACTAGTGTGTCTTTAGAGAATCCCCACACCTTTTTACATGTATTTGAAATATCACACTTTATAACTTGACTGCAGTACCTAACACACAGAGACACATCTCTTCTTTTTCTGGAACCACAGCAGCTAAACTTCACAATGCCGTCTGCTTGACAGTGCAGGAAATCACATCAATTTCATTTGCTGTAAAAAAAAGCAAAAACTGTGTTGCATGTGAAAAATTACATTTGACGAAAAGTATTTTTATTTGTTCAGTGATCTGCTGAGTTGACCAATTCAGCAAAAACAGGCTGTGCTCAGAGTGTAACAGTTTGTCTCCTCTCTGTGTTAGCACGGTCCAGTGCTGCTCCACAGTCAGTAGCTTTTGTGTCTTTTTGTGTCTATCCAGGCGCAGTTGCTCCACGCTCTCACTCAAACATCCCATGACAGTGCCAATGAAAATGTCTGAAGGTTAGCCACCGCCGGCCTCGATGGTCAGGAATTATTTGCCTGCTTCTCCTCAGAATAGCAGCAACACAATCAGTAGACGCTGCTAGGAAGTGATCTGACATGCTAAGAGCGTGGGCTGCTGTGTAACAAGTGACAGTGTGCTAATTACAGCCAGTAGACTTTTCGCTTTTCCTCGTTGCAGGCCTGTCCAATATTTTAATGAGCCCTCATTGCTATTTGCTTGCTGTGTTTATCATCATAATACTTTTAAATTCATGGTTTGTTATTGTACAGCTGAGGTTGCCTTGACTGGGATTTAAGAGCCTCATATATGGTTCAAATCTTATTCAATGTAGCCCTAGTTGTATAACATCTTAAATACACAAAAGTAATTTAAGGTGTGTTTTATTTAAATAGGTACAGTCTAAGAGAAAATCACAAAGAAAATCAAGAAATCGGATTTTAAAGAATACATTAACATATATTTGAAATTCATTAAGGGGAAATAAGTATTTGAACCCTCTTGCTGGACAGACCTAGTAGGAGACTTAGTGTGGAAAACCTCTTGGTAGCATCACAGATGTCAGACGTTTCTTGTAGTTGATGATTGGGTTTCTGCACACATCAGGAGGAATCTTGTTCCACCCTTCTTTGTAAATGACTTCTAAATCTTTCAGATTTGGTGGCTGTCGCTTAGCAACACTGAACTTCAACTCTCGATAGGTTTTCTATAAGATTGAGATCCAGAGACTGGCTGGACCACTATGACCTTGATATGCTTCTTCTCCAGCTGTTCCTTGGTTTACTTGAATGTATGTTTTGAGTCATGATCCTGTTGGAAGACCCTTTCACCACTCATTTTAAGCCTCCTGGTGGAGGGAAGGAGGCTCTCACTCAGGAGTTGACGGTACATGGCTTCACCCCTCCTCCCATCCACATGGTATAGTAGAAAAACACAACGAACCATAATGTTTCCACCTCTGTGCTTGACAATGAGGATGGTGTTCTAGGCAGCATTTGTCTTCCTTTCAAAAATGATGGGTTGAGTTAATGCCAAAGAGCTCCATGTTGGTCTCATCTGACCACAGCACCCTCTCTAAATCCTGAAGGTGTTCAAACTTCAGGCAGGTCTGCATATGTGTCTTTTTAAGCAGGGGGACCTTGCCAGCACTGCAAGATGTTAAACCATTGCGGTCTAAAGTATTACCAATGATTTTCTTGGTGTCTGTGGTTCCAGCTGCTTTGAGATCATCAACTCACTCCTGCCAGGATGTTTTAGGCCCATTTCTTACTCTTATCATGATCATAGAAACCCCACCAGGTCAGATCTGGTTTGGAGCCTTAGAACTAGACTTGGATTGATAGTCATGTTGCACCAACAGTTGTCATGGTAACCTCCAGCTTCTTGCTGATGGTTTTGTAGTTCATCCCGGTCTATAATCTTCTTCCTTAAATCCACTGAAAACTCTTCAGTCTTTCCCATTTTGGAGAGTTTGGAGTCTGACCGATTGATTCTGTGAACAGGTGTCTTTAACCTCAAACTTCAAACTTTAATTATTTGTAAAGCGCGTTTTATTCAGCTAAAACACAAAGCAGTTTACAGAAAAGGAAATAAAATATGCATTAAAAAAGGCGGAGAGTTTAAAAAACAAATACAGACAAAGAAAACAAGACATTAACACAAATTTAGCACCCTCCCTTCACCCACACAGTTCAGCCAATATAACAATTATAACAGAACTGAAAGATGTTAAGAACTGCAGCTCCTTAGAAACTTTCTGGCTCGGTACTGCTGTGCAGAAATGATCTAACGGGGATCCATTTATTTCAAGGCCCAGCCTGACCACGGGGTCATTGCAGCAAAGCCCGCCACGACAGAGCAGCGCAAGGCCCACGCTACGGCTATCAGACCAGAGACTGGGGCCCAGCTAGCCCAATGAGAACAAGCACCGCAGCAACAGCCCCCCTGCAGGCGGAGCCGGTACCACCACAGAACAGAGGATCCCCGTGAGGATGCACTGGAGTTAAAACATAAAAGCATCAAGAATGACTGATACGCTTAAATTATGTGAATATAATAATAAAAAAGTGGGACTGTTTAACATGAGAGGAATAGCTTTCTTTTGGAGACCAGCCCCTAGTGGTCTTTTGTGGAACTGCAGCCATTTGCCTTCCATGATTGCTTCAAATTTGAAAAGTGGAAGACAGTGGCTTAGAATGAAAGATGAAAAAACAAATCTTCAATAATAGTATGATCTTAGCCTCCGTCAGTATTACGCCATAAACAATGGATCTGTGATTCAGCTTTTAGCGGTAGGAGGAATAAGCCTATTATTAATAGAATGTCAGCTGTCTGCTTTGCAAAGGATTTTTAAATAATGGCTTTAATTTGAGAGATCAATTAACTTTCATGCCAGCAGATTAAATAATAAGGCTGTATGCACATTTTATTAATTTAATTGTCTTTCTAAGGCATGGAAATAAAAACAACGCTGGAAACATCTTTTCCGAATGTTTTTTTTTTTTAAATCCTTTCCTTAGCACTTCATAACTAGAGCTAAAATTATTTATTAAAAACACCTCTTGGGGAATCTCATGTCCCATATCTCTTGGCTAACGGGACCATCTGCTGAGATTTCTGTGACTCTAAAGTAATAAGCTGACTTGAACAAGCTCAGCATGACGCTGATATCAGTCGAGCTCATACGAGCTTCTACTTGGGTCTCCGAGCTGCCGTTTGTGCCGCTTTTATTTCCCCTGTCCCCCCTAATAAGCTCATCAACTGTGAGATGCCTGCGTGCTGAAATAGGTTCTGATGAGTAATGGAATATGGAACTGTGTGTAAAATTTTGATGACACACACCTCAAAACCCCTGCAGCCAGCACACAAACACGTACCATCCCCACAGAAGGCAGGGTCTGTCCACTTCACTCAAAAACACAGAAGCATGAAAGCATCCTCGTAAAGCACAGGGCACAGGCATGTTAGCTGGAGATGAAACACACCCCGAACCTATTCTTAGCAGCTGACGAGGCTGAGCAGCTATATATAACAGGATTGTTTTGTGCCTTTCAATCTATTTTTAAACTAGCTCGGGCCTTTTCCAACTGTTGTGGTCTTTTCTTTGATTATTATGTAACAATATGATCCAATCTTGGAGAGTCGGATGCAAGTGCTTCAGTGCAAATCAATGCCTTGAAATATGTCAAAGGAATGGAGAATGTGACGAGGATTCACTGGATTGCGAAGCAGAATGTGCTGATGAGGCACGGCTGCAGAAACAGGGCTGGGATCTTAGTTTACCAGCCCAGAGGACAGTTTGTCAACCTGCTGTGAGCTCTGCTGGTTAAAAGGAAGAAGAAAATAATGAGTTAATCTGCAGGGAAACACGTTGCAGAAGCAGCAGCATTAAAGAGGAGGGGAAAAAAGCAGATTTCCAGCATTAACGCAGACCTCATGGGATAGTTAGCATTCACTGCTTACTCTCATGTTGGGAAAAACAAGCCAGCAAAGTCTGCATGCCAAGTCTGGGCATCTGTGATGTCCCACACAAGCACATCTTCATCAAGAGCCAGTTGACAATGATGAAGACTCCAAATGTAACAGTGCCGCGGAGGGGTTTCTGGAAATGAGGCTTGGTTTAAAAGCGTATATAATCTTAATGCGGATCAGTGTAAATGCCTGGTCACATATCTTCATGATTTCCAGGAAAACCTGCAACAAAATATGGATTTTTACATTTAGTCTCCCCTCTAAAATTGTTGGCAGTAATGTATGGTGTTGGTGCTTTTTTTTCCATTCTCATTTGATTTGGGTGCTTTGAGATTTTTGGCAGACAGGCGGTGGTGCAGAATCCAATGGAATGATGAGTCAAAAGCCAAGCAGTTTCCGGATTAAAGCTCATTTGAAAACAAAGCTTTTCAAAAGTCAAGCGCAGCCTAACAAGTAACAACTAGGGGTTATTACACAACAAAGCCAATGCTCAGAGTTTCAAGTGTTTCGATAATATAAAATTTTCCATATTGTTCCATCCACCTTCCTCAGCTTAGCCCTTGTGCTATCCTATGCACTTTAACATTGGGAGTTGGGTCATCTAGACTATTGGAACGAAGATCGACCGGTAAATTGAGAGCTTTGTTTTTTGGCTCAGCTTTCTCTTTACTACAACGGACCGGTACAGTGATTGCATAACTACAGACGCTGCCCCGATCCGCCTGTCAACCTCACGCTCCGATCTTCCCTCATTCGTGAACAAGACCCCCAGATATTTAAACTCCTCCACCTGGGGTGAGCACACTCCACCCACCGAAAGATGGGAAACTACCTTTCTCCGGTGGAGAACCATGGCATGACACAACACCTACAGTTATGGAAAATAATGACACGTCATCAAAATGTCTACAATAGTTAAGAATGACATTATTAGCATGAGCTGAGGAATCTAAAGGCACCAATGATCGAGGTGTTGTGCAATCCAGGCAGCGCTCCGTGTGCACGTTCCACCTAGCAGCCTGAGCCCACTACCCCTCCCCTTTCCATCTCACACTTGTGTGACAGGAGACATGAGCAGCTGCAGGGATGACAGTTCACAGGTTTCAGGCTGTTACAAACTCTGATAGAACAGATATTAGGAAACCAATAGTGGCGCAGATTTTTTTCCAAGCACTGAGCCGCTGTCACCACCGCCCCCCGTTAAATTTGCGCCCCGGTCAATTGCCCTTAATACCTGTGCCTAAAACCGCCACTACTTGGAGGCGCCCCCCACTATTTGAGAAGCACTGGTTTAAATAATGCAAACATATAGTATAAATCTTGAATAATCAAATTAAAAAGTTCTTCTCTTTTTTTTTTAAACTGTATTTTTCAAAGTTTACAATTTTGTTGAAATTTTTACTGTTTCCCAGCATTTTATTGATAGGAAAACTCAACAAACATGTAAAATTAAAATTATTAGCAGTCTTTTATCGACTTTGCTCAGGCATGTATGCTTAATGATTTAAGAATATGCGATTAGTCTAAGAAGAAGACTGAGGAGATGATTTCATTTAATGGTCTGTTGAGAGTTTTTGTCAAATATCAAGCAGCAGCGTGTGGAGCTTTTGGTTATTAGACGGTGCGATTTGGTTACTGAACATTTCTCCCAGCGTTCCCCCAGCGGTGCAAACACAATCTTGTTTTATTACATTGAACAGAGGCGGTAAAGTGTGTGGTTATTGGGTTCAGCTTTCGCATCACGCAGCCCCCCGCTCCCCTTAAGCCTCCCTTCTTCTTAGAATTAATATTAACAGGTTTTAACATGTCCCTTTCCCTCCCTCAACAGCCCCATGGGACAAAGTGAGAAGAGAGAGGGTTTTACAGGCGTGGGAGGCTACAGGGGGACGACAGAAATGAGCTTCAATTTTTTCCTGTGTGGAAATTATTTATTGCTGTCCTTTCTGAGTCTAAAACTTTAATGTCCCCGTGAAAAGTGGCAAATGTGGGTGGACTGTGTTTTTTCCCCCATCTTTTGTCCCCTGTCATCTGTCTCTAAAAGCTATAAGCGAGGACCTCCTGTAAAAAAAAAGAGAAAAAAAAAAGCACATTACACACGACTTCCTCTGCTGCTCTAAAAATAGATCCATTTATGTTGCATTTCATGCCCGAGCTGCCTCTCAATATTTTAGAGACCTACCAGAAAATTGACCATTAATTATTTATCACCCACTTGCTCATCTCATTTTGTGTATGAGTGACATCACGGTGCTAAAACCTAATCATTTTTATGGATGTGTTTGTCTTGTGTCTTTCAGGTTGGGGGGGCCTGTGAGCTGCCTCTTTGCTCCGCTGGTCAACTGAGCGTGACTGTCATGTGATTCACCCCTCCGACAAGTGGTCACATGACAGTCAAGCAGCATTCAGTCAACTGTGAGCGTCTCTGCAGTGAAAGGAAGTCTGCTTTCATTTAACTGGATTTCCGGCCGTACTCTGTTTCCATTCTCCTTGTCTGCAACAGAATGGCTGAAAACAATATTGTGACACAATGAGAGCAGAGTGACAGAAACGGAGGAGGAGCATCTCTTATGGGCGTCCTGTGCAATACATCAGACCTGGGCTTGAACTCTTTGACGGGGTGATGAAACTGGCTGACACGAACATTAACTCAGAATAATCCAGAGTCCTGGAAATAAACTATTTGGTAAAATTATGCTTTTTTGTGTGCAAATTATTAAAGAAAAATAATTCAGAAATATTTTACACATTTTCTTCTCATAGGGACAGATTGAATCCACTTCCACCATCAGCATTTCAGATTGTATTTGATCAAATTGTTCTTTATTTACACATGACGCAGAGCAACGCTGGCATGTGAGTGGAACAATTCTTTACAGCACATTATAAATGCATGCATTCTGTTTAGTTTGGGCTCAGTTTTCCCTCTGATCCGTTTGTTGCAGGAAAGGTGGTTGTCGCAACTTCGTTTTTGAACACCGCTGAGGCTATACAGTCCGGCGCAAAGAGAGTTTTTGTTCTGAAGGGATTCGACAGAGGACAGCACGATACAACAGGATGAGGAAGGAAAACAAATAGAAATGGACGCCAGGTTTGAAATAAAGATTGAATCCATTAAATAAAGATAAGAATTAATACCATGGACAACCACTAGGCAATGAGTCCAAAGCATGTAAAGAGAAACCAGTTTGCCAACTCAGAAAAGCACATGATGATGATTTTAAATATGCGCAGAATTTGAATATTATGATAAATAATAAATCAATCCGTTATTGTATCTTCTTCTCCTTGTTTGGTTACTATTCATTACCAAAAAGATCTAAACAGGTAAATGGTGAACCCCAGAACTTTTGCTCTGGTGAAAATAGTTTTCATGGTGTTTTTCTGTTTATGTTCTTTTTAGATTGGTCTTATGATGGACGACACATACAAAGAAAATTGATCTTAAATTTGTATTTCTGAGTAGTTCTTAATTTAAATCGTTGTGAATCAGGAGCAGACAAAAAAATGCTTTATGCAAAATAACTTATTTGTGACGTAGAAAAATATGCTGAGCATACCACAAGCTTCCTGCTCAACTCCATTCTGATGCATTCACTTGTAGACGACCATATTTATGTACGTCTTTGTCTGCCTCAGCTTACCTGACATCTGTATGGCTGGATAGCCCCAATGTTGCTTGCCATTTTTGTTGCATCAGTAATGTTTGGTTGGGGTTGTGAGGGGCTGTAAGCTAGTGTAAACAGACAGCTCTCAGCAATCAGAGGGGAAGGAGGATGGAGTTTCTCTGTGCCAAAGATTCAGTCCAAAATTGCAAGGTAGTTTTCTAATGAACTACTGTTGCTCTGCAAAAAACAGTTTTTTGGAATTTTTTGGCAATATAATCATAATTAAAAGACCATTGGGAACACTTTGAAAATAGATGAAAAAATGATCGGAGTGGGACTTTAGCAATCTATTTCAGAAAGCACTTTGTCACAAAATGTAGGAGTCCAAGACCTATGAAGCCTGGTTTTTTTGTAACTAAACAAAAACAATATAAATCCGTAGTGTAACAACACAACACCTGCACAAATGTATCCTTTGTCTGCCTGTCGTTTAGTTGGTGTCAGTATTTGACATAAAGACAGCAGGTAATGCAAGAAAACAGCTGCACTTTATTTAGAAAAAAAATCAGCACAATGTTTAAACGTTAAATATATTGGTGCTGCTGTGTTGATGTTTCAGATCAATTAACATTTAATATTATTTATTGATTGAAATATTTTTCTCAGCATCAAATCGTTCAGTTGGTCAAAATGTTTTCTAGTTTAAATAAGGACTAACAGATTTTTTTATGTCAGGCACTTTAGGCTTCTTTTCTGTTTTAGACCAGAACAGGGTTTCTGTGTGGCTAAATAAATGTAAACATTTTCTTTCTCCTAGGGGGGGGCTGGCAAAAAATAATTGAGAAGCACTGATTCAAACTATGATTTTGTGTTCTTTCAAAAACATTGCTCAGGCTTGTTGGTAATATGTCAGTAGATACATTCAATAGACTAACTGTGCATACACAAATGTATGAGGGATGAATGAGAAAAGCATTTTCTGAATAACCTATGGTCAGATTAACTGTATTTTTTAATTTGAAATTATATTTAAATACTCTGTTTTAGCAGTCTTTTAATGATGTTGTTTTTAGCCAAAATTAAAAAAAAGCACCAGGAGTTTATCAGAAATTCACCTCTCAGTTGTGGGTGACACTGTTGGCATGAAGCAAGCCCACCGCCCATCTGTCTACACTCTCTCACACTAGCTTACAGCCCTTCACCCCCACAACCTGACATGTGGCATGCGCCTGACTGGTGCAACAAAATGGTGAGCAATATTGGAGCTATCCAGCCGTACAGTTTTGAGCCTGACGAGTAAAATAAAGACGTTCATGGATCTGTTTGTCTGCAAGTGGATGCATCAGAATAGAGCGAAGCAGGCAGCTTGCGGCCCATCCAGTGTTTTTTTACATCACAAATATGGTATTTTTTAAACAGCATTTATTTCTTTATTTTTTGAATAAAGATGCACTCAATTTTAAGCTTAATTTTCTCTATATATGTCCTTCATCATAAGAAAAAAACACAAGTTAAAAAAACAATTTTCTTTGGAACGGCTCTTCAAAGTTGCCTCAGCCAAGTGCTCTTTGATATTCCAGTGACATTTCACGTCAGGCTGATCAACTACTTTTGCTGAATTATAGGCTATGCAGATTACCAAAAGTCTGAATGGAAAGACACCATAACCCTTGTACTATCTTAGATGACCCCACCCTTACATTGACGTGTTCTCCCTACCATGACAAAGGTGGATAAAGGTGGAACGATTTCATGGAATCCATGGACACCAGTGAAGATCACAAATCATTGAAGAAAAAAGGTTCAGAGCACTGTCTAGTGGGTCTAGATGACCCAACTCCCAATGGTAAAGTGCCTAGGATAGCACAAGGAACTTGACAGATGAAGACAGAATTCACAGTGTTTATGTGTTGCCATCTAGTGGTGACAGTATCTAAATGCATGTTTAACAATAGAAACATGTACATGAGAATAAACCACTGTGTGTTTCTGTTCTTGTCTTTTTCAGCTTTCCATTCTATTTGGAAAAATCTTTTTAGATCTTTATCACAGTCACAATTGAAGCAAACAAACACGATTCTCATCCTCCTCCTCAGCTTCAACGTTTGATACCTTGTTAGCAAGGTGCCTAATTTTACTTAGATGGAAGTCTTCTAAATAAGACTCCCCACACACTGTAATAAAGAAATTCTGAATATTTAAAAACTTATAAAGGTCAGATAAAATCCACCGCGATCCCTCTTTTTACATTTTTTGCAGTCATACATTATTTTTGTCGCTGTTGCTTTGTATAAGGTTGATGTTCCGTGTGGGGATTTTTTCTCTTTTTTTTTCCTTTTTGTACTTGCTCCTGAAAATGAAAACTGATACACAGTCTGTAAAAAAAAGGTTCTGCTGCTGTGAGTGGGCAGACTGAAAAGTTTTACTTTCTCACTTAAAAACTATAAACACTACAAAAGCAGGCCCCCTAACATAAAGTCAAAATTTCATAAAATAAAAATATAAAAATCTTTGACTAAGCAAAAAAATTTGCCAGTGGGGTGAGAAGTATAGTCTCATCAAGAATTTTTATTTTAAGAAAAAGAATATCTACTCACTAAGATTATTTTACCATTGAAAATATTATTTAATAAGATTATTTTTCTTGCAAGACGGAAAATAAAACTTTTTTCCTTGAAACAAGGGTCTTTTTTCTTCCTTGAGATTCATTTTTTGCAGTGAGCTGTGGGTGAAGTTGACCTCTTTAACTAAACTGCTAAGAATTACCAGAAATTAATTATCTGGAGTCAGAGGGACAATCATTTTTGAGCTTCTGAATGTTGTGTATCGTCTGGACAAAACTGAAATAAATAAAACAAGACATAACATGTTCATCTGGCAATTTCCGTACTTTCCCTCATGCTAACTGACATTATCCATTCACTAGCTATTCACTAACTTCATCAGGAACACCTGTCCAACTGATCCCTAATGCAAATTTCTAATCAGCCAATCACATGACAGCAACTCAGTGCATTTTGACATGTGGACGAACTGCTGCAGTTCAAACTGTGCATCAGAATGGGGAAGAAAGGTGATTTCAGGGATGCTTGTTGGTGCCAGACGGGCTGGTCTGAGGATTTCTGTAACTGCTGATCTACTGGGATTTTCACCGACAACTATTTTGAGAGTTTACAGAGAAAGGTCCAAAAAAGAGAAATAGGTGGAAATTCCTTGTTGATGCCAGAGGTCAGAGGACAATGGCCAGACTGGTTTCAGCTGATAAAAAGGCCAGAGGAACAAAAATAACCACTGGTTGCAACTGAGATTTGTAGAAGAACATTTCTGAACACATAACATGTCCAACCTTGAGGAAGATGGGCTGCAACAGCAAAAGACCACATTAGGCGCCACTCTTGTCAGCTAAGAACAGGAAACTGAGGCTATAATTCAAACAGGCTCACCAAAACTGGCAATAAAAGATTGGAAAAACGTTGTCTGGTCTGATGAGTCTGTTTCTGCTGCCACATTAAGATGGTAGGGTCAGAATTTGACATCAACAACATGAAACCTGGATCCATCCTGCCTTGTATCAGCAGTTCAGGCTGGTGGTGAAATGGTGTGGGAGATATCTTCTTGGCACACTTTGGGCCTTTTATTTTTGCGTTGTCCTCATATCATGGTTTACAGGTGTTTGTGCAGGATGACAAAGGCATTTCTTTTTGCTTGACTATTGTAACTGTATAAAGTCAAAATTTCACCAGGCCTCTAAAATACCTGTGAGAAACCTGCAGCAGTGCAGATAAAATCCAGCCTAATCAACATGTTTGTGACTCAGAATATCTTTTCCTGGAACATAAACTCTCCATCATGAGATCAGCCCACCTGTTACCTGATGCAGCTACAAGGCTAAAAAAGTTGCTGCGGATCATCAGAACCGTCTGGACGTTGAACCAAGATGAAGGCTGTTTGGTTGCTGTTGGTGCTTGTGGCTGCAGCCAAAGCAGAGAAGACTTTTATTGGGTATAATTTTAATTAACCAACTTATTTTACAAAAAAAATGTCTGTACTTCACTAATTGTGTTTTTTAATCTGTCAGGTTTGAGGTGAGCCATGCCGTTTTCATAACTAAGTTTTCTTCATGCTGCTTCATCCTTTTATTGTTAAACACGAATGTTCACCATTTGAAATCGAATCTTGTTCACGTTATTATGACTTCAGTTAAAGTTTGTGGTGTTAAAAAAATAGAAAATTAACCATTAGACTTAATATTAACTTCTGTATTTAGTACTTCTTTAAGATTATGAAGGTAAGGTTTTAAAAATTTGGCAAAATGACTTTTCTGTTTGAGTTGTTTGACCCCACTTAGCTATAAATACACAAATGCCTTCAAAAAGTAAAAACAGCATGTCACTTTTAAAAAAAATATTGTATCTTTTCATGAAATGCAAACACTAAACTGTTATTTACAATTGTTGATTTGGAAGCATTTTTTAAAGTCTTTTGTAATTTAACATAAAACAGTTAAGAAACAATCAAAATAGTTCATATCCTATAAAACACTTTAAAATAATTTCTTTTTATTTTTAGTGATCAGGTTTTAAGGATCAATTTGCAATCTCAGGAACAGCTTCGTCTACTCCAGTCTCTGGAACATGAAGAGGAATGGCAGGTATACACACTACACAACACACACACACTTGCCATACGAACACACACAAGCTCAACTGCAGTGATCATTTCTCTGCCAAACAGGTTTTAATGCACTTTAGGGCAATATAAATGTCTATTATAGGGAATAGTTTTAATTTTTCTATGGTCTAGTAGATGTTTTGTGAAATGTAATTTTATTTTAGCAGTGATCTTCTTATGTCAGGACATTCACAGCTCTTTGTAACTCCAGTTCTCTGCACAAACTCTTATGCTAGGTCTCATTTGTTTATTTGGAGTGGTCTTTTAATCATAATTATGCTATTTTTAACCAAACTCAAAAAGCCTGTGTCATTTCCCAGGACATAGTTTCTGTAGAGCAGCATAGGTCATTAGAAATTTGCTCCTGAGTTGTAAGTAAGCCCCGCTTCCCGTCACCGTCTGTCACCCACTGACCATGTACACCCCCAACAAATGGTACAAAATTGGCTAGCAATATAGGAGCTATCCAGTCGTACAGATTTTAACCAGATTCCAGCTCTGACAAAGAAAACAAAGACATTCATGGATCTAGTCCTCCACAAGCAGATGCAGAGCACGGAGATTGAGACGTATTTTCTACGTCACAAACACGATTTTTTTTTTCCGAATGGCTTTTTGGTCATCTGTTCCTAACTCACTATGATTTGAATACAAAAAAACTAAGAAACTTTCGATTTTTAAGGTTAATTTAGTTACGGCTCGCAATCAGAAAGAACCCAGGAGCAGGAAGAACTCAGATCCAAGAGATTGCGAAGCCAAAGGATTTAATGAATCAAAATCCAAATTGCATGAGGGACAAAACATGAGAAAAACGTCGGGGCAAAACAGGAGACTGCGACAAAAAAGCCCACAGACAGAAACCTAAATACCCAACCACACTAATGAGAAACTGAAAACAGCTGTGAGACCAGGTGAGTGCAGAGGAGGAGGAGGGGGAGAGGCTGGAGCCCAGCCGTAACCATGACATAATTTTCTTTAACTATATCCTCCATCATCAAAAAAATGTCACAGGGACATGTTAAAAAGACCAAGAACACCATTTTCATTGGACTGAGTCTTTAAATCAAATGCAGGTCTGTCTATCATCTTTCACCACGAGGTTCGGCTGCATTTTTTGAAGAAAATGAGAAAATATTTTGAAAAATGCAAAGACCGGGAAAGTTTAGACAGCATATACATGGTCCCGGTTTAGCATGAATAATAATGTTTTTGCTTTTCTAATGATGACACTTGCAGCAAATGATGCAACATGCCGTCCTGCTCAGAATTTTATGATGAGAAATCTCACTGTCTTTGATTCCAGCTGGACTTCTGGCTTCACCCAGTTTCCACCGACCTTCCAGTTGACATCCGAGTTCCCAGTTCCAGTCTGAGCTCTGTAAAGGACTTCTTCCTCACTCACAACATCCCCTTCACCATCATCATCCAAAACCTTCAAGTTTGTAATTCTTTTGAAACAATCACATATTTATGCAGTCTATTGTTCCAGCGTTCTGGCACTTTAACAGATGTCTTTGTCACTTTTAGGGGCTTATTGAAATGGAGAAAATTGAAATGGAGGAGAACCAAAAGAAGGAGCGTAGCACTAAGAACATCAACTTTGGAGCATATCATACTCTGGAGACAGTACGTTTGCACAAACATGCATTTACTGGCTTTAAATTAAATCAAATGATTCAAATTTTTTCTCGGTGGAGCTGTGGTCGAAGATAATTATTTAATTTACAAGATATTATCTTAACTCAAATGTACTAATATTATTTAATGTATATAAAAATACTAAAAGTGACATATAAACAAAGCTATTTCAGAAATCATTAAATAATTATTGTTTGGAGAGTCTGTTAGAGGAACGGGCACAGTGTTTATGAGCTGAATGAACTCTCAGCTCTGTGCAAGGTGTGCTCTTGTATCTATAGTTAGTCAGAAATGCTAGAAGTATCTGGACTGCAGCATCTCATCCATCTCTACTGTCTGCAGATCTACAGCTGGATGGACACTCTGGTGGCTCAATATCCAAACTTGGTCACCAAAGAAGAAATTGGCAAATCCTATGAGAACAGGCCCATGTATGTCCTCAAGGTAGGTTTCCTCATCACAGAGACTTCAGCTTCTCTACAGAAGTGCTCATAACATCAATACAGAATCACTGATGCAACACAATCAATGATGAGACTTCAGTATCATAAAAGACACGTTTCAAATACTTAAAAGTTTAAAAGTATTAACTTAAAGAGTCATGGGAAATCATTTGGTGTTTTGTCGACGTTGTGTTCAGTTCAGCACTGGTGGCGCCAACCGCCCTGCCATCTGGATTGACACAGGGATCCACTCCAGAGAATGGGTGTCTCCCGCTACAGGACTGTGGACAGCAAACAAGGTACAAAATGTGAAGGAGAACTGTTTCAAGTCATTACCAGGTAAAAATAAAAAAACTGAAGTACATTGGTACGTTGGTCATTAATGATTTCTTTGTCAAGAAAATGTAGAAACTCTTCTAGATAACTGAAGTGGTTTAAACTCTTTATGTTTTTCTAATAAAGTAGAAGAATTGCTGCAGGTGCTGCTAAGACTACATTGTATTCTGTTGAAAACACACAAAACATTACTACTAGTACTAAATTGGATAACGTTCAACCCAAGTGGTAAATGCTGTACAGGTTGGCTGTAATGCAGAAGTGAAAGCGGTCGTTCTCTGATCGGATAATCGTAGCTTCGGTTCCCCCCTTGCCCACCCATTTGTTGAAGTGTCCTTGGGCGAAACTGTATATGTGACTGTATATCGCTTTGGACCTTCTATGAAGGTGGTGTAGCGCTACATAAGCACAAGCCACTTACTTTTAGTTTGATTTGGCCTTTGCATGAGCCATGGTCAGGTGCGAATGGTTGTCATATTAAAAATTATCACATAACTAAATAATAATTGATGCTGTTTTCAGGATCTTCAAAAAGTATTTCTTTTTTGTCTTGCCTAGATTGCCTCTGATTTCGGCAGTGACACCTCCCTCACCTCCCTTTTAAACACCATGGATATTTACATGCTGATTCTGGCCAACCCTGATGGTTATGTTTACACCCACACTAATGTAAGTGAACTCAACTCCTGCCAAGTTTAACGTCCTTGTTGTGTTTTGACATTTTACATTTATTTAATATCCTTATCCCTAAAGAGAGTTATTTTTGACAGTTATCGTAAATTATTTTGGGTAAGCTTTCAGTTTTTTTGTGTGGAAAAAAAAAGACTTGAACAGTAACATGCGTTTGGATGTGTGACACACAGGACCGTATGTGGCGCAAGACCCGTTCTATAAACTCTGGCTCATCATGTCGTGGAGTAGATCCCAACAGAAACTGGGATGCAGGCTTCGGTGGTTAGTAAATATGTTTATCCTCAAGCATATATGTCTTATGATATTATAAAATGATTTAGTACACTTGCTACTTAAGGCACCATGAATTCAGAAGACTTTATGTGTACCTGTCCATGCATTTCCTAATTTTCCTGCAATGCATACCGTCCTTTTCTGTGACTGAAAGTTCTTCTGTGCAGGTCCTGGTGCCAGTACAAGCCCCTGCTCTGATTCCTATCACGGTCCCTTTGCTCACTCTGAGATTGAGGTGAAGAATGTCGTGGATTTGATCAAGAGCCATGGCAACTTTAAGTCGTTCATCTCTGTTCATGCCTACTCCCAGCTGCTCATGTATCCCTACGGCTATACCTGCGCAGATGTGGCAGATAAGGCTGAGCTGGTAAGAAGGGAGATAAGAGGGAACAACAGAACTATCTTGAAAATTTACATTTTGGAAAGCTGTGGTGATCAGGGAAAGTTTTGGATTGTCTTCTTCTTTGGAAAGACAAGGCTCTGGCATCATGATTAACTTTTTTGGACATTTTTACAGGATTCTATTGGTAGAGAAGCTGCACAGAAACTTACCTCCCTCTATGGCACCTATTACAAAGTTGGAAACATTTGCAACATTATTTGTAAGTACCTATTCCCTCAAATTTTTCAGGATATGAAAAAAAGTTGTTCAAATACACATGTTTTTAAAATTTTTCTCAATTCTTTTAGATCCAGCAAGCGGAGGCAGCATTGACTGGTCCTATGATTCAGGCATCAAATACTCATTTGCATTTGAGCTAAGAGACACCGGTTACTATGGGTTTCTTTTACCAGCCAATCAGATCATTCCCACAGCTTCAGAGACGTGGCTTGCTCTGAAGCACATCTTGGAGTATGTCCGCGATCACCCTTATTGATGATGCCTATTCATCCATGGATTTTAGATCCAGCTTTCATCCTGTGAGCAATTAAAATCTTGAAAACCATGTTTGTCTGCGTTTTGTTTTTGTAATCATAGTCTGTATGTACATATGTTGAGTTTATTTTAAAAGAGACCAAACAAGTTTTCCAACATTGTACTTCATTCACAAAAGCAAAACACTACTCAAGTTGCAGTTTTTGTCAGTCACTTTGGTATATTTCAGTCAGACAAATCATGCAATAAAATTAATTATTTTCACATGTTTTTAGTTTTGGCATTCACATTATTTTAGTTTGGCATAGGCTCTGTGCAATTCCATAAGAAAAGATTTCCATAAAACTTTTGGGTAATAAACTACCCCCAACGGAGCTCACAGGTGGAAGCCGGGGAGGAGGGTGGGGCAACAAATGCAGCGCTTGCGGTAAAGGAAGAGAGTGAACAACTGCACACCTGGACTTAAATAGGACGCTGAACAGGTGAGTTGATTAACTGAACCGCCCTAGGGGAGTAACCAAGTAAAACACTGCTGAGTAATCTGACTGAAAGGCGACCAAGGTCACTCACTTCTTACAACAGTATTTAAGTTCGTACCACTGCTGAGGTGTTTCTCAAAGCAGTAATTGTAAACTGTAAAACATGGTAGATAACCTGCAAAAGTGAGCCACTTTCTCAAAATGGAAAGTCAATTACACAAAGGCAAGCCAACCGCTCAAAATGAGTAGTTCATGCTTCAAAACCAAGTCCCTCAATCAAAATGGTTAGGGGAAATACAGACGCTTCCGGATTATAAGACGCTACTTTTGTCACATGCTTTGAACCCTGCGGCTTATTCAATGATCCGGATAATTTATGTATTGTTTCTTTTTTTAATGCATTTTTTCTAACGCCAGCTAGGGGCGCTCGAGCAGAAAAGGAAAGAGTCAGACAGGGGGAATGCGGTATATGTGTCGAGGAAGATGCAAGTTTAATGTAAATTTCTGCTTTGTGAATGAATAGCACGAACAGACCCTCATCATGGAAAATGCAAGAAGAAATGCATATGATGCAGCTTTCAAGTTAAAAGCAGTGTGAAAAAATCCACCAGACTGTATAGGTCAGGGGTGTCAAACTCATTTTCACCGAGGGCCACATCAGCATAGTGGTTGTCCTCAAAGGGCCAGATATAACTTATACATGTAACTAAATGTAATGAAAAATAAACGTGCCTACTCCTTAATGTTGAATAACTCATTTATTTAGTTATTCTAACTTTTTAAAGTAACATTTACAGTTGCATAGAAAACATATGTTTGCTTGTTACTGTTCGTGGAAGCAACCGTCCTCCGCTTCGCATCGGATAGTACAGGCTTCGGCGTGCGTTAAAAACTAATAACGCACACTTCGTCGCCCATTAACCCTTACTTAGTTCTCCATGCCTCTGTTTGGTACAGTGCAATTCATGTGTTGTACCTCTTTCCCACTCCCCTCCAGGGGAGCAGGAGTGAGTCCAGATTCCAGTTGGCTCGTCTGTGCTCCTGTACCTGACCGTGTACCTCGCCTCTGGCTCATCTGTGCTCCTGTACCTGACCGTGTACCTCGCCTCTGGCTCATCTGTGCTCCTGCTCCTGTCCTTGACTGTAGACCTAGCCTCTGGCTCATTTTGCGCTCCCAGCCATCCCCCAACACCATCTGGATGAAGCCCATCTGCTAGACTATGTAAACATGTACTTGTAGAGTTAGATAAGCTAATTCTTCTCAAAGAGTTCTGGTACATCACCGGTCCATCCTGGGAGAGGATCGTTCCTTCCATCCGTGAGGTTTCTCCTTTTTTTTTCAGAATCCGTTTTTTTTTCTGTCTTTCCTTACTGAGAAGGAGGGTCTAATGGCAGGGATGCCCAGTTTAGCTTAGCTTAGTTTAGCAATTACCTTTTGTATTTTATTACTGGTGTCATGTTCCTATACAATTACCCACATGATTCCCATTGAGAGCACTATCGTAATATTGGGCTGCAGACAAAAAAATTGAATTTAATTGAATTTAAGCTCCTTATTGGCCAAACATACCTGATCCAGGTTTGTACCAGCAACAGATAAGGCAGAATTTCTGGAAAACCAGCAGGAGGTCTACTCTCGAGGCCTCCTGCAGATTTTGGCAATGTTTTTTAGTTGGTAAAATGCTGCTGATGTTACTGACTTGATATGGTTGTTAAAGTTCAGGTCAGAGTCCATGATTACCCATAAGTTTCTGTCTTGATTTGAAGGTTTTAGAGACAGAGAGTGAAGGCAACTCCTGACACGTTCTCTTTGTTTCTGTGGATCAAACACAATGACTTCAGTCTTGTCTGAGTTTAGCTGGAGAAAGTTTCTTTTGCATCCAAGGACTGATCTTTTGGATGCAATAACTGGGGGAATCCACTGGCTCATATTCACCTGCTGTCAGTGACACATAGATCTGATTATCGTCTGCATAGTTATGATGAGATATGTTATTACTTCGAATTAACTGACCTAGTGGCAGCATGTGGAGGTTGAACAAAAGGGGTCCCAGGATTGATCCCTGGGGCACACCACAGTTCAAGGTCATGAAGTCTCAGACACAACTTTCAATTTCTACAAAATATTTCCTGTCTTCTAGATAGGACTTGAACCAACTAAAGACAGAGCCAGAAATTCCAACCCAGTCTGTGTAAAAGGATCCCAACGACAAATACGCGCAGTAGTGACAGAAGAAGCGTGAGCATTGATGTCATTGCCCTACCTCCTCCTGGAACTGCTGACTGGAAATGTATTGTGCAACCCTTTTTGCACTGTGGATGTGGAAACGAAAATGCAATCCCATCTTTGCATTATCGCTTTAATTGTCTCACGGAATGAGCGGTGTCTAAGTAGCATTTTGGAGGATTGATTTTAATTTTATTTTCAGTCAATGCGGCGGTTACATGGACAAAAGTAATCGGAATAAATGCCTGATCAGAATAAAATGGCTCATGTAAACACGCCGTTCGGGAAACTCTGCCCCGATCAGACTCTTTCTGATCAGAATTTCTTTCTAATCGAGATATGTGGGTTATGCCGATTGTTGATCCGATCGGGGTGCATGTAAACAATTTATTCTGATCGTGGGTCAGTACCGCACTGGCTTTGCGTCATGCAAAGACGATAAAAGAAAAATTATGAGCAAACAGGCCCTTAATAATAATTATAACAATAATAAAAAGCACGTTTAGAAGATCATCTCGCTCTATGATGCAGCTGGTTTGTTTACAACGGAACTCAATATTTCTTCTACGTTCGTTTCCGGTATTTTCTAGAGTTCTGCACATGTCAAAATGATTTGTCCCGGCCGAAAGTGTGGCGTATGTAAACGTTTGTAATAATCGGATAAAGTTTTTTTGGGCCCCTCTGAGTGGTGGAAGGGAGCATCACTGTGAAGCAACCCTCCCTCTTCTTCCTGTGACCCATCTGTTTCCACATTCTCACAATAGCTTGCAGACCCCTCACTCAACCTGATGTTAGAAGTGCAACAAAAGTATGTCCGTCCTTCCATCCATCCATCCATCCATCCACCCACCCACCCACTGATCTATCTATCCATCTATCCATCTATCCATCTATCTATCTATCTATCTATCTATCTATCTATCTATCTATCTATCTATCTGGCCATATATAGCTGTGTTGAAAATATGTGAAATCACAAGTTACTTTTTAAAGAAATGATTTAATCTGATCAAATATTTTAATGTAATTTGAGTTTAACTAACTAATTAACTAACTAACTAACTAACTAACTAACTAACTAACTAACTAACTAACTAACTAACTAACTAACTAACTAACTAATTAAAATGAGAAAACTAAAGGAGACAGGAAAAACTACAAGCCAAGAATTTAGATTTTTTTTTTCAACGTCTGTCGTCGTTTCCCGCCTCTGAACTCCTCTGAAGATCGCTCCTCATCCGACTTGAACAGCAGGCAGTGTTGTACTTGGATGTTCCTTCTTCTCCACGCCAAAAATGGGTTATCTGAAGCAACTCGACATCGAAAACTTTAAGTCTTGGCGTGGGAAGCATGTTATCGGTCCTTTTATGAAGTTTAGTTGCATTATTGGAACAAATGGCTCTGGTGGGTGAACTTTAGAAAAGCTAATTCGCTTTGTGAGTTTATTCCTGTTAGCTGCTAGCTTGTTTGAATCGATATT
The DNA here is from genome assembly GCF_053564925.1 of Oryzias latipes. NCBI lineage: Eukaryota > Metazoa > Chordata > Actinopteri > Beloniformes > Adrianichthyidae > Oryzias > Oryzias latipes. The sequence continues at coordinate 8,830,798 of NC_136242.1, forward strand.
TTTCGCATGGTAAAAACAATTTTCTGCTACCACAAAAGCGTAAATATGAATATTAACGTGCAAAGGTTGGATATAATGTCCTTTTATTTTAAACATCACAGGAATCAGAGTGGTTATTAGAATTAGCCTAACTTGTATAGCTTAGTCTCCTAAACAGTTATGACGCAGTTATTATATTTTACGTTACCCTTTATAATTCAAAACACCCAACCCTCCACTAGGTAAGTCCAATGTGATGGATGCTTTGAGCTTCGCTATTGGAGAGCGGGCGGCTTCTCTGCGGGTGAAACACCTCAGGGACCTGATCCACGGAGCCAACGTCGGCCGCCCGATCTCTGACACCGCGCGGGTGGCAGTGCGGTACTGCGACGACCAGGAGCGAGAGACCGTCTTTTGTCGCATCATCACTGGTCAGTTTTATTCTTCAGCCTTTAAAAAAAATAAAATAAATCACTGTGGATTTATCTTTTTTCGGTTTTCAGGATTATTCGGTTGCTGTTAAGTGATAAACTGTCCATAACCTTACATAACAACAATATCTTGTTATTGAGAAGAATTTACCACCAGACTCAAAATGGAGAAAATTTGACTATTTCTATTTTTCTGTGTATGTAGTTTGTCCTGGAAATGCAAATTTCCCCTAAATATGTCCTTAAATTAGTAGTCCCAAAGCTTTATTAGGTCACATAAGACAATATTTTCAGAGATCTGCCAGTTTGATTTTGAAGTTAGCATCCGTCTGATACTTTTAACTTCCGGTTTCCTAAACCTTTGAGAGACAATTTTAAAACCATAATTTATGTAACTTGATAATGATAATAATTATAGTCTAAATTTAGTGTAGGACTCATTAGATGTGTTAAAAATATTCCCGGCTTAACCGGACACTAACTTCGTCTTCTTTTGTCTGTTAGGTTTCCTTTTCTCTGAAGTCAAAGACTCTTCTGCTGTCTCCTCATTCACTCCTTTCTTGTCAAAAGAAACCTTTCAAAGACTTTGTTATTGTTAATTTAGCTAGATTGCAAGAAGGTACCAAATTATGTTTATGGCAATTGTACTGAAGACACACGACTGAGGTGAATGTCATCACAAGTTGCAAGAGGGAGTCATAGATTGATGTAGAAGAGAAAATCCAGTTGTTTTACAAAATAAAACTTCCTTAAGAATCACAAAATAAATAAAACAGAGATTATTTCATAAATTATGTATTATTTTTGCCCTTGCGGGCCAATACCAAATGACCCAGGGACTGATACTGGTCCTCAACCCCGAGGCTGGGGACCACTGCTTAAAATGACGGTTAACCTTGTAACACCTCAAAATGTCCGCCTGGACTTTTTTTTTTTGCGAATTTAGACTTTAAAAAGGGTAAGAGAATGTCCTGTAAATGAATGCTTTTGCTCCTTTTTCCAGAAAAATATCTATCAGTATTTCACAATTTACTCCATGTGATCCCCATGTTTACTCCCTCTTTGGCCCTCCAGCATCTCATCCGCTCCAGCCCACAGGCTCTCACAGGACACAGGAAACTTAAAAGAAAAATAGTATTCAGCTTATCCTGAACAAACATAAATATATGCTAATATTATAAGATAACTTATAAGTCAAATATAAGGTACTTTACATTTGAAATTCCCTCATTCAGTAAGTATTTTAGATTAAAAACAAGCTAGCAAGGGCGTGATTCATCCAGAAAATCAACCCAGAAATGCAGCTCCTTAAACGTTACCTTTTCTCACCACAAGTGACTCCTTCCATTGCTGCTTCAGTCTCAAAATCTTCTCTAAACCTGCCTGGAAGTTTTATTGCTCACGAGCGTAGTCTTGCTGACATTTTTCTTCTTCTTCCGCTGTTGTAAACTCTCTTTGTTGCAGCTTCGCTCTCTACATCTCTCCACCGCTCTGTTTGTCTTCCCGGTAAACAAAGGAGCTGTTCACAGGTTTCTTCGGGAGATTACTGTAATGACACGATATTGACAATTATGTGCAAATTCTCAGCTTTCACAAACTGTTGGAATTTTTCCAATAGAGCAAATATAGAGCAAAAATAACAAAAAAACCAAACAGGTTTGATGAAGTTATTAAGGAAGCCAGGAATACATACATGACTCCAAGGCAGGTGCTACTATGTGGATATATGGAGAATATATGAATATATTCCTTTGCAGTCACGTGACCTAAGTTGTGATTGTTTATGTTTTTTTTCTAGGCGTCTCCACAGAGTGTCAGATCAATGGTGTCCGTGTTACTTTAGCCAAATACATCGAGGAGCTTGAAAAGCTTAGCATCATGACCAAAGTTCAGAACTGCATGGTGTTTCAGGTAAAATGCGCTTTTATCAATACATCCTCTGCACTGACTTTTACCTGACTCTCCTGGCATCCTTATCATTGTTTGGAAATGATAGCAAGAAGTCTTTGTCAGAAGGTTTTGAAATATCTTAGTGATCTTATGTTATTTTTATACCACAATAATGATACCATATTCTATTTAAAAGCTTCCTTTCAGACACTCAATGGGCTAGCTCGCTATGCTAGCCAGCTGCCCCGTGGACAACTGAGCTGTCCACGGGGCAGCGGAGCGTCCAGGACGCACTAGCCAGCTGCCCGGTGGACAGCACTGAGTGCACTAAAGCCAATGTGGGCAAACACAGGTGGGGCCACCATGGAAACTGCAGACAAACCCATCTGGGGGCCACATTTTCTGCCCACTTTTAAACCATATGGGGCCCACTTGGCCTTCGCCTGCTGGGATGTAACCAAGTGGTAAAAGGTAGACGATAAAGTGCATTGGCTCAGGACAGAACCCAGGGCTTAAGCCTAATGCAGGTTACTGTAAGTGAATGAGAAGTGACAGATTTTAATGTTTAGAAATCAGTGAGGCCACAAAAGGACTTAGTAATGCAAGTAAATTACTCCAACCTGTTTGAGAGGATTGCACTTGAAAAATGATCAAAAATGCACTTTGGTTTCTTTGTGGGAGGATCCCTAAACTAAAATCAGGCATTACAATTGATTTCAAGGTTGGGTAGCTTCAGAAAAGGACCAGAGTGAACTACCCCTAAAGAAGTCATTTATTCCCTGTGCTCCTCACCAGGGCACGGTGGAGTTGATTGCTTTGAAGGATCCAAAGGAGAGGACCAAAATGTTGGAAAGCATCAGTCAGTCTAGAGAATATGCTGCAGAGTACAATGCAAAGAAGGCAGCTCTTCTGAAGGCCAAAGAGGACACACAGTTTCACTTCAACAAGAAGAAATCTGCCACCGTGGAGAAGAAACAGGTTTCACAAGAAAAACTAGAGGTGAGGTACCATATGATCACCAACAATTTAGTTCCTCCTTATCCTGGTAATTCACCAGAGACACTAGGTATGCAGTGCTTCTCTTTCACCACAATTCGGTTCAAACTCTGATTTTTGAGTCAGGGTTTTGACTAAAAATTCAGAAAAATCCTTTTTTAATTTGCAGATCTGCCAGGCGTTGGTGCTAATGTTTACTGGAAGTGTCTATGGTTTAGATACTCCCACACTCATGGGCAGGCAGAGCGGCTGCAATTTGTTCCAAATACTGTTTATTGGACAATTTATGCTGTGAATGAAAGACCTACTCTAAAAATGTTTTGATCTATTGTCAAAGTGTTCTCAGTGTTCTTTTAATTACGATTATGCCATCCAAATCATAAAACCTGTGTCGTTCTCTAGGACTTAGACTCTGCAGAGCGGCAGGAGTTCATTAAAAATTCACCTCTGAGTTGTGGCGGGGAGGAAGGCTGTGCTTATTTCCCATCAACCCTTTGTTTACGCGCTCTCCCGCTAGCTTACAGCCTTTTACACCCCCAACTTGACATTACTGGTGCAGCAAATGGCGAGCAATAGAGAAGCTATCCAGTTGTACACAGTAGATCCAGATTTCAGATCAGACAAGGAAAACAAAGACGTACATGGATCTATTTTTATGTATTGTAAGTGGATACATCAGAATGGAGCGGGGCACAGAGACTTCCCCCCCTCTTATTGCAGTGTTTTTTCATCTTCTCCTGATTCACAACAATTTTGAAAAAAGAAATGCTGCTTTAATCCTTATTTTCTTTATATTTGTCGTCCAGCATGAGAAAAATCCAATAAGAACATGTGAAGAACACCAGCAACACAATTTTTATTACAGTGGGTCTTAAAAAGGAACAATTCCCTCACTTTACAAAGCAAACCTTTAGGTTGGGACCTTGGACATTAACTGTGAGGAAAATATAAGTTCAGTGGTTCTATTCGACTGTCAAGTTTGGTTTAGGAACCAAAATTCAAAAGATTGGGCTTTGTCACAAAGTATTAATCTTTTATTTACTAAATGAAAAATATTATGAAACAAAAGGTGGAAACAGAAAGCATACAAAGCAGATAATAGGAAAAACAAGAATCAAAAAAAGGATAGAAAACCACAATCCACCCAACAGACAACAACACACACCTGTTTAACACCCCCTTGAGTTAGACAGACTCTGCTGACCTTTTCCCCCTCAACTTTACAGGCTCAGAAATACCAGGAGTTGTTGGACGAGCTTCATGAAAACCGCTTACAGCTGAGCCTCGCTGAGCTTTACTATAATGAGAAGGCTATCAATACCATCAGTGATACACTGAGCGAACGGCAGAACGCTGTAGCAGTTAAGAAGAGTGAACTGGCCAACTTGGAGCAGATGGTAAAACTTCACAAGAAAGAGCACGGTCACCTCACTAGAGAGCAGCAGCACACTGAGAAAGAGATCAGGTAGGGTTTGTTCAGCGTATTTAAATTCACAGCCGTAAACAACACATAGCAGACAGGTTGTGATGATCCAGGATGACCCGATCTATCCATCTGTTGCTCAGGGATCAGGAACATGCACTGTCCCAGTCTCGGTCTCAGTACGTCAAAGCCAAAGTGAACACATCTCATCACATGAAGAAGATTGAGGAGGGCCGCTGTGCCGTGAAGAAAAAGAGAAAGTGCTTGACTCACAAACAGCAGCAGCTGAAAGAAGATCAACTTGAAATCACTGAGCTTGAAAAGGCCTGGAAGAGCTATGAGAAGCAGGTTCAGCAAGAAGGAGCTTCAAAGAGGAGAGACATTGAGCTGAATGAAGATCAGGTGATGCAACATTCCAGTTAATGGAGGTTAGAAACGAGCTCTTGTTCAATTACAATTCAGCACTTCCCATTTTACAGGTGGAGCGATACGACGAGCTGAAGAAGTTGGTCCGTAAGCAGGGGGCTGTCTTCAGCCAGCAGGCAGAGAAGCTGCAGTGGGAGCTGAAAGCAAACAGTGAAAAAATAGCTTTTGATCAGCGCAGGAAGAAGGAAATGGAGGTACAGTTCTGCATAGTTGTGCTTTATACCACAAAATACAGACATAAAGCTAAAATATGTTGAACAACGTTCTGCAGATTGCAATCAGAAACAGCCTGACTCACCTGGAAGACATGACAAGCAGATCAGAGAAACTCAAAGAGTACATCAAGAGCTGCACGTACGTTTTGTTGCAAAGTGGTTCACATCTATGTGAACACATGGAACTCATTAGTGTTTGATGCATCAGATCATCCCTTGAAGATTGCTGCCAGAAGGAAGAGAAGCTCAGTGCAGAACTTCAGTGGGCGGCTCAGCGGAGCGTGGAGGTGAACCACGAGCTGACTCAGGTGATGGAGGAGCTGGGCAACGCTCGTCTGGACAGCCACGAGAGCAGACGTCAGCTCCAGCGCAGAGAGCTGCTTGAAAAACTTTGTCGACTTTTTCCAGAAAATGTGGTAAGATTGACAAAAACTGCACACACCGTTCTAAAGGTTTATGACAACACAGCATCAATCCATCTTCTAAACCTGCTTACATCCATTACTATGCAGGATTGCTGGTACCAATAAAATGCAACCAACAGGAAAAAATATTAAAATGACGATTTATCGTATTTCGGGCAGATACTCGCTGCAGTGTTTTTCAGGTAAATACCCTAGGGCGGTTCAGTTAATTAACTCACCTGCTCAGCGTCCTATTTAAGCCAGGTGCGCGGTTGTTCATTCTTTCTTACCTTCAGCGCTCATTCTTCGCCCCACCCTCCTCCCCGGCTTCCACCTGTGGGCTCCGTAAAGGGGGGTTTTGTTACCCGAAAGTTTTATGGAATTTTATGGAAGTTTTATGGAATTGAACGGAGCCTTATGCCAAACGAAAATATGTGAATGCCAACTCAAAGAATGTGGAAAAATGTCAAATAAATATTTCTTACTGCAAGAGTTGTCTGACTGAAATACATTTAGTGTAAGTTTTATTTGAACATACATTCAAATAAACATTTTACAAAGTTAATGTAACAAAACCCTTTTAAAGAACTCAAAAATAATACAAGGAAATACAAAAAAAACCTTTTCTTTTAAATTTCAGGCTAAAAGGAACATAATAAAGGAGGAAAAACAAATCTCCTTAACTTTATTACAGGATGTCTGAAAATCCTTAAAAAGTCTTAACAGATCTAATATTTAATTTAACTAAAAAAAAGCTTTATAGTGTCATAAATTCGCATCGACATGATGTGTCCTCTTGTCGATAAAAAACGCATTTCCAGGATGTGTTGAGTCAGAAGAACGTTAACTGGTTGTAAATCGTTTAACCTCAGCTAACTCCTTCTTGCTAGCTCAGTTAGCTAATTAGCTTGTGCTCATTGGAAATTGAGAAAGGTCAAATGAATGACAGGTGAGTTAAACTGTTTATTTGAAATCTTTATGAAAGACATCTAAGCTTGGCACAATGGAGATCAAAGATCAGATAAAGATACTTTATTGATCCCAGCTTGGGAAATGTGGTTGTTACGGCTACCGTGTACAGGCTCCATAACAAACAAACTATGAGAGACAAAATCAGGGACGCAATCAGTCAGATAACAGCTTTCAGAAAGACAAACATCAAATAACTTTGATGTTTGACTTTAAAGTCTGATGGAGGTGCGGTTGGTGCGACATCGAAGCTGCCTTAGCCTCTTGGAAAAGATGCTCCTCTGTCCGTCAAGTAAAGGATGGAGAGGATGCTCAGGATTATCTATGATGGATATGAGCTTATTCAAAGTTCTCCTCTCCATCGCAGCTTCTAAGGTGTCCATTTTAAACCCACCTTTCTAAGTGATCAAATTGCGTGTGTAGAGCAAGAAATGGCAGATTCTGGCTGTTCAAATATCTGTGTAAACACGATCTTAACCCATAAGAACCCCTGGTGACATCAGTGTAACACAATAACCGCAGAAATGTGTTCTGTGGACCGCTTGGTCTGTGGGTTAACCCACCTAATATCATTTTTAAAGAAAAATGGGTTAAATTAGATTTCAAGTGTTCTTAAAAGGGTCCCAAAAAATCCTTAAATGTAACTTATGTCCCATTTCCAGTCCCATAAATGTCTTGTGCAAACCATTTTAATACAATTCAGGTTTTCTGTTGGTAAAAGTAGTAATAAAGGTTCTGCAGTGAACTATAGTGAACAAAAGAGCAAATCAGTACAGTGTTAGCATGGAAATAAAAGCCATACATGTGCTCTGGTATCAGAGCTTTATCTTCACAGAAAGTGATGTTCACATCTTCATTGAGTGGTTATGTACCCCTAATGTAAGCTCAGGCAAAGCTACTGTGTGCTGCTGTCAGCGCTTGAGCATAAGGAGGAGAACGCTCTCATTTTGCAACAGCACTGCGCACTATTGATGTGCACGCAAGCACTGAGTTTTTACATCACCCTGGGGTTATTATGAATCAGCCAGAGAAAAGAAAGATCCCAACTGTATTGTTTTTTGCAACGGCAGTATGAAAGGGAAATATGTAACGCATGCAGCTCAGGGTTGAAGAAAGGCGGCTCAGGAGTTGGACTGCTTTTTAATGGCTGCTGATTTAGGAGCTAGTTTGTCTTTGTGTACTAGTTCTGTGCACCTCTACCAGCCTCCTTTGGTTTGTTTATGGAGAATCAAAGTGAACTTCAAGGATTGCTGACCCAGTTTTGGTGTTTTTCAGTACAGTGCATCAAAACCTTTCATGAAAAGCTCTGTCTTATTTCAGTATGGCCGGTTATCAGACTTGTGCAGCCCAATCCACAAGAAGTACCAGCTGGCTGTCACCAAGGTGTTTGGGAGCAACATGAACGCCATCGTGGTGTCGTCTGAGAAAACGGCTCGCGACTGCATTTCTTTCATGAAGGCAGAACGAGCTGAGCCTGAGACCTTCCTGCCCATCGACTACTTGGTGGTTAGTTGAAAGTGTCGTGCTACTTCCTATAAGGATTTTCCACACATGCGGGCTGAGTGCACAGCCCATCATGGCCTCTGTGTGTAGGTGAGCCCTCTGAATGAGCGACTTAGAGAGATTCCTGGTGCCAAGATGGTGGTGGATGTTGTGCAGTTTAACATGTCCACCAACGCTGCACAGCTGAAGAAAGTGGTGCAGTATGTTTGTGGAAATGCTTTGGTGTGTGAAAGCATCAAGGATGCCAGGAGTCTGGCCTTTGACCAGGAGCAGCGCGTCAAGGTAAATTCAGGAACAGAAAGGAAATGAAAAGAAGGTGTCATGAAATCATGGTCGTCATGTGACCAGGCTGTAGTGGTAGTAAGTGCTTGTGTCTCTGCAGACAGTGAGTCTGGATGGAACTCTGTTTAAAACGTCAGGCGTGATCTCAGGAGGTTCCAGTTACCTACGAACCAAAGCTCGCTGCTGGGAAGAAAAGGACGTCAAGCTACTGAAGGAACGCAAAGAGCATCTCACCAGTGAATTACGCGTGAGCCACACCTCTGCTTTGTAAACTTTCAGAAACTCTTTGAGATTTTTTTTTTTTAAAGGGACTTTATTTTTTTCTGAAACTCTCAAAAATACAGCAAAAACGTATCTTGCTTTCTTGGGCAGGATCTGATGAGAAAGAAAAGGAAGGAGTCGGAGCTGAAGCAGATCAGTGCGCAGGCTCAGGGCGCTCGGACTCGCCTCAAATACTCCAAAGCCGATCTTGAACATCTGGAGAAGAAAGCCATTCCTAAATGTCAGGCGGTATGTGTGGATGATGATCACGTGCTCCATGAAAACATGAAGTGAGGCGTCAGACATCGCTGTGTCTCATATTTATGCTTCTCTTTCTTATTGATTTCAGGAAATCTCTCGATTAGAGAGTGAACTGGCAAACCTGATCTATGAGTTTGAGATGCAGAAGGAGAGTCTCGAGGCAAAGAATGAAGAGATGATGAAGATTAGAAAGCAGATTGACCAGGTAACCTTTTTTGGCCAGTGTCCCTGTTCGTATAAAGTCTGTGTCCTTTCCTTTGGTTTGGTTTCTTCATGTCAACTATACGTCCGGTACATGACAACTATTCTGACACATCAGAATAGTTTACTGACTTACTTTCCTTTTTCTTTCACAACACTTGTATTTAAGAAAAACATTATGTTTTGAAAATCTGTTAAAGCGCCTATACCCTGCAAAATCAACTTATCTCAGATATCGAGTTATCCTACTTCTGAGTTGGAAAAGAGTTCACGAAAATAATTCATATTTCATAAAAAAGTTGTTCTTAATTGTGCCAAAGGCAATATGCGATCATATATTTGGAAATAGTTTACATTGAAAGGCTTAAGAAAAGCATGATATAGGCCTTTTATATTTGCAGCATGAAGGTGAAAACATCCTGTGATGATGCATAAAAACTGTGCTCAAAAAACCATTGTAGTTCTAAAGAGGAGGATCAGATTCCATTACTGTACAACTGGTAATCTTGTAAATGTACCAGCACCGACTGTTTTTTCTGCTGTTATTTAAGTGGCTGCATGTTTTCCACCTTCAGGTGGAGGACTTGGTGTTTTCTGACTTCTGTGCTGAGATCGGAGTGGACTCCATCAGGGAGTATGAACAGGAGCATCTGAAGCAGCAAGCAGAGCTGGACAAGAAACGGTACAGCTGTCACAACAAGGTTTTTGTTTTTTACCTGTGCCACACCTGTGGGAATTCTATTGAGAGCACTGCATCACCATGAGGCTTTTTTTCACTTGCTTTAGGATGGAGTTTGAAAGTCAGTGTGGTCGCCTTAAAACAAGACTGGAATATGAAGAAGAGCATCTGGAACAGGAGAGACAGAAGCTTCACAAGCTAGAGGAGAACATCAGTGAGGATGAGAAAATAGTTTCTGAGCGGAAACAAGTAAGTGTCTGGTTTACATATTAGCATGAAGCTGTTGTCTGCTGCCAACTTGCCTCTGGACTTTGTAGGATAGTTGAAAAAAACAACATTTTATGTGAGAGATGTACACCTTAGCATATTTTGCTAAATACATTTGTCCTAAAAGTCTGAATTACCCTCCAGAGCGACTTGTTGTTTTAAAAAATACGGTACCGTTATGGTGGGGGTTGAGGGAGTACCCAGAGGCAGAAAGGAGGAGGCAGGAGGTTTAACAGGAGCTTTAATTACTTAAACAAAAACTAAAAACCAAAAACCATTGCTTAAGCATGCAAGACGAACTCGAAACACTTGAAATACACAGAAACTGGGTAGACCTAAGACTATGGAGCAGCACAGGAGGAATGGAAAGACGGGACTCAAATACATGCAGACAAACGAGACACAGTTTGAAACACTCAGGACAGATGGAGGCCAAAAGCAAAGCTCGAAACAACAACACAGGAAACCTTTCAAAGTAAAACAGGAAACTGTACTCAAAACATGACAGAAACCAAAGAGGACCAGAACACAAAAGCAAGAAGACTAAAACCGGGACAGGTACCTTCTGTAAGCTCTATACATAGTCACTGTTTTGTGAGATTAACTCATTTTGGCTCCAGTTAAACCCTCCCAGAATGCATCAGTTTGTGTTTGCGTCTAGGATGAAATCAAACTGTTGGAGTTGGTGGAGCAGCGACTGGAAAAACTGTCAGAGCTGAAAAACAAGCTGGTGTCTAAAAAAGCCCAGGTGGATGCCGTCAAAGCAGAGCTGGACCAGAAAACCAAGACCCTTCAGGAGATCCACAAGTAAAACTCCTTGTTGTTTGACTTCATCAGACGTGTTCCTGTGTTGTATTGACTGTTCGGTCTGCAGTCATGTGTTCTATGCAGCACTAGAAAACGGAGAAAGAAATCTCCTCTGGGTTCTGTTCTGGTTGTTTAAAAAAACGTCATCAGCAAAAAAAAAAAAAAATGTGAATGAAAAATCTTGAGGATCCTTTTTGTAACACAATAACCCACAGAATGCTTTCATTGAGAGGCTTCATCCACTCCACTGCTACAGGAGATCCTGCCTTTCCTCAGCTGTAACCATCAATAGTGACTGATAAATGTTTAAAAGTAGGAATAGGATTAATACAGTAATATTGATTACCATTTAAATATAAAGTACAAATTGTTATGGACTAATATGCATGTCCTGTTGAGCGGTTGTTATTTGTACTTCTTGACCCAGATTTAAATGCATTTCAAGTCTCCCAAAAAGACAAAAGCAGATAAACGCAGAGAAAGAAAACAGATGATGTCACGTGTTGTTGACTTTGAAAAGAAAAACAGATACTTTTAGCCAACGTTGCTTTCTTGTAGATGCTCGTTGAAGCTTCAGCGTGAAGTGATGTCTGCAGAGTCCGCTCTGGAGCAGAAGCGCCTGGCTAGACACAACTTGCTGCTGGGCTGCAAAATAAAAGGTCTGCCCATCATTTTGCTGTCAGGGAACCTTGATGAAATCAGCGAGGTCCAGGTGAGGCATGGCTGTGCATCCCAATATTTAGCCATCTGCTTAATTATTGAAGCATGTTGAGGATCAATGTAACTTCACATTTTCCTTGAAAATCCACTCAATGATTGTCTTTTTTGCAGCTGGAAACAGATTCAGAAAGCACTGCAGCCACTTTGAACATCTATGAGAGAGAGGCGCAGCTCCTCATCGACTACTCTGACCTGCAGTCACAGCTTAGAGTGAGCCAGCAAACTCGTCTTCATCTCATCTCTGTCCTACCAATGCACCAACAATAAAAATGTGTATTGACAGAGTATCCAGGCGGAAGAAGAGATGGAGGCTGCACTGGAGAAGCTGAGAGAATCCGTCTCAAACACAGAAGGAGTCCTACACAACACCACAGCACCCAACCTGAAGGCCCTGGAGAAAATGAGGGAGGTGAAGGACAAGTGGCAGGAAGTGACAGATGGTAATTTTGGAGTTATGTTCTTCTGCAGCTGTAACACAAAAATGTTCGGAAGTGCATCTTAATTTGGGCTTTTGCCATGGCAATTTGTCGACCTACAATTTTTTCTGTGAGTGCACACAGATCTACAGACTCAAACTCAAGATAGAACCGTAAGGTAAACCAGACTGAACTTTGACCAATCAGGGACTCGGATTTAGTTCTGATGTGTTGGTGGGATCTCTTTTAGATACACAGAACTGCCAACTGCTTGAAAATTGATAGAGGAGAAAATCCCGGTTTGTCACCAGCTGGAGTTATCTGACATCAATTCTAAATAAAGCTATGAAAGAAAAAGCCTGGAGCAAGATTCACAAGATTAGCATCACTTTGACATTTCTCACCTCTGCCAACTGTAGATGGCGGACATGCGCCAGCAAACAGTGGCAAAACAAGAAGAAGCCCCTCCCTGCTTGTCCAGGGTGGGGCTCTCTCTGACCCACCCGTTTCCAATGTTCGCTCTGAATTTTTCACAGTCTGAATAGGCTTTGTGCTCAGAGCAGAACAACTGGACTTAACGCCACTGCAGTCGGGTATTATGGGATGTAAACAGAGTAGGAAGGAAGCACCATAAGCCGCAAACGTAGAGGAACTCATTGAAATGTGGCTATATGAATGCAGACTCATTTTAATGTGACACACATTGCTTCCCACACTGTTTTCCCGACAATCTATATGTTATACACACTTATCAGCGCAGTGCCGAGCGGAGACGATAGCTAACAAAGTACTTCTTAGCTATCGTCTCCTCAGTAACCGCCTTAATATTCTGAGAAGATGTGTGTACCAAAGAGCACAGGTGAAGGCTCGCGTGCAGCTAGAGAACGGTCCGCTGCAGAGGGATCAACACACACCCCCAACACACATGTGCGCACCTTCCTCCTACATGCAGAGCTAACCCACACAGTCACAGTCAATCCACAACACCTATATGGGCTTTATATATAGTTAGTTCATTAGTTAGGTAGTAGTTAGTTGTTACTCTAATAAAGAATACTACGTTGTAATTGTATTTATTTCTGATGCGGCCGCCGGGGGATTTTTTTTTGGGGGGGGGGGGGGGGCTGCGGTTAACCGCGACACCGCGCCCCCTGGTGGTTCATCACCGCGGTGATGAAGAATCCGACACCGTCACAGCTCTAACTGTACATATTGGTCAGGGAATTATAGCGTTTAAATAAGTGAACTATCCCGACAAAAATTGCAAACTGTAGGACTTCCGTTAGTCTTTCTCTCACTGCTTTGCCCGCCCTCATAATTCCTGACCAATGTTTGAAGAGATCTTTATTCACGTGGTTTTGTTCACAAGCCTTGGTTCAAACAGAAATGGGACACACCAGTGTTGTTTGTTTGCTGTGTTTGTCCTTGTGTTTTGTTATGGAGGCTCTCCTCTCACTCACAGCCTTTGATCTCAGCACCAAAGCAGCCAGGAAGTGCAGTCTGGAGTTTGAGCAGGTTAAAGCACAGCGCTTCCACCGCTTCAGTCGCTGTTTGGAGCACGTTTCTGTCGTCATCGACCAAATCTATAAAAGAATCTGCAAGAACAGCAGTGCGCAGGTGAGACAACAACTTGTAAACAATTTTGTATGTCCCAGTACTTTTTCTTTTCTTTAATTTACCCATCTGGAATATTTCTTCTGAGTTAAAAAATGCATTTCTGAGTTTTTATTTATTCACATTTTGTAAATCAGGAGCAGAGGAAACACTGCTTGCCGGGCCATGAGCTCTCTGCGCCGCTCCATTCTGATGCATCCATGTAGACAAATAGATCCATGAACGTCTTTGTTTTCCTCGTCTGAGCTGGAATCTGGATCTAAACAGCTGGATAGCTCCTGTGTTGCTCTGCATTTTTGTTGCACCGCTAATGTTAGTGTGGGGCTGTGAGGGGCTGTAAGCTAGTGGTAGAGCCATAAAGAAAGCTCTCAGTTATGGGGGGCGGGTTTCTCCACAGCAACTGTCCCACCCACAACCGAGAGGTAAATTTCTAATGAACTCCTGCCGCTCTGCAGAAACTATGTCCTAGAAAATGGCACGTCCCCCCCCCCCCCCCCCCCCCCCCCCCAGAAAAAATTGTATAATCATAATTAAAAGACCACTGGGAACACTTTTAGAATAGTTTAGAAGATGATTGGAGTGGGACTTTAATGTTGAATAATAAATTTATGAAGTTTCAGAATTCATGCAGCGTTTTCAGGACAAGGGTTTGATTCCTTTTGGCTCTGACAATTTCTGGGCAAAGCTGCTCTGAAAGAGGCTCCACTTGAGAAAGGCTTTCAGTGAAACTGCACAAGTTCAAATCAAACTTTATTTATTCGACCCTTTTCATGCATAGGCAGTGCAAAAAAAGTCTAATCTCTAAAGAAAGTCAGACCAACACACCCAGACACACACAGCAAAGTGGATCAGGTCAAATGTAGTGATGGATGAGCCCTTTGATTCTTTCTCGGGAGCCGCTTCTCTCCATTCGATTCCCGAGAAAGAATCGGCTCTTTCGACTCTTCAGTCTCGACTTGTTACAAAGGAATTTTTGGGGGCCTTTATTTTACCATACCTTTCCAAAAAACAATAGTTTGTGTGTAAAAAATGCTTGAATGTGTAGTGTATTCATGAGAAGCTTTAGAATTCCCTAATTTTTGCATTGATTCCATTTCAAACCATTCTTTTGTTTAATATTTGAATCAAATTTTGGCATGCTATTTTTCTTGTTAAGATTACTTTTTAGCACTCAAATGTTTTAAAGACTTAAACAACAGGGGCAGATGAAAGGTTTTCATTTATCTGTTCCTCTTAATTTATAAAATGTAATCGTTTTTTTATTGTCTTGATGTAAATAAATGAAATAAGTTCTGACAAATAAATAACAAAACTTTTTTCTTTAACAAATTAACCAGGCTTCCTGTCCCGCATTAACCCAAGGAGGGAAAAATAACAAGAATAAAATTAGAACATCATCTGAAATGTAATGTATTTAATGTGTTTATTGTGAATATGAATTACTTAGACCAGTGTTTAAGTGGGAGATGGCCAAGTGTGCCGTGGGAAATTGCCCTCATTAACTGATCTAAAAACATTTTCCATCTCCAGGAAATCAGCTCTTCATCCAAACAGGCCCTGATAAAACACTGAGTAGTTAAGAATATAAAAGATCTTAAAATTACTTTTTCTTTGTGTTTATTTGATTCTATTAAAGACATTTTGATAAGAATGACGGTACCACGATTTAGCTGCAGCTATAACTGTGTAAGGAAAAGTCCCGCCCCTTTAACTGTCTCCGCCAATCATTCTTGAAGGCTTAATCACATGTCATCAGTCTGACCAATCAGAAGTGCTTAAAGTCTTCACTTCCTTGTTCTGATTCTGCTGATAAAGTCTCTCAGTTCTAACAGAAATACCAGCTAAAGCTCGTCTTTAGCGGTGTAGCTTTCCACAGAGTCCGGTGTCAGACTGTGGAACAAGTGAACAAAACAATGAAGCTCAGAGACGCGAGTCTTTCTGCCCTTTTTCGGTAGTTTCACACTACATCTCCCATGATGCATTGGCTTAAAGGGACAGTCTCAGCGCACAATGAGTTGTCCTTGTGAAACGTCTTGAAACCACAACAAACAAACAGTTTCTAAATTTATTAATTTAACTTTCATTTCATCTTTTAGAAAAAACAGCCACAACTTCCTGCTTTTTCTGCCACAATTATCACAAAAATGCACGTGAGATTGCGGGCGTGTGGGGGGGGGGCTGTCGATCAATCCAGACCATGAATTTCTGCTTTTTTTTTTTTTGGATGCTGGTGTGCCGCGGGATTTTTGTCAAGGTTAAAGTGTGCCTTGGCTCAAAAAAGGTTGAAAAACACTGACTTAGACAACAGAAGGATGCTCTGTCCCAATGTTTGTATATTTGTTGGTGTAAGTGTCATTAAAAGAGGAATATTGATGATATATGAAGAATTACCAGTTAAAAGCTGAAGGATAAATGGTGAAATGTTCCGTTTTATAATCATAGATCTGACTTCAGAGGAGTCAGTGCCTCACCAGCCGTAAACCTCACTGCACGTCACTGAGTAGTTGTGTGTGTCAGAGAGAGGCAGAGAATTAGATAGTGAGAGAGTGTGTGTATGTGTGTGTGTGTGTGTGGAGGGGGTATCTGACCTCCAGGGTTAACTCTGTTTATTCTGGCTAAGCTGCATTTGAGGGTGGACACTTTCCTTGAAATAAACACATTTGTGTTGTCCGGTACTGTTGTACTGTAAGAAGAGGGGGTCGATCCCCGCTCCCCCCAGTCATTTCCAGTGCAGCTCCACTGGTGTGTGAATGTGTGTGAATTTCCCGGTGACGGTCAGAGGCGTGAACTGGCAGCCACGCCCCTGTCCGTCTGCCCCAGGACAGCTGTGGCTACATCAGTGGTTACCATCACCAAGTATGAACGAGGAGTGAATGAATAATGGACACACTGTAAACGCTACTCTGTCTTCATTCAGGCCATTCTGACTGCAGAGTGTGCAGATGAGCCATATTTAGGCGGCATCAACTACAACTGTGTGGCACCGGGTAAACGCTTCATGTCCATGGACAATCTGTCCGGTGGGGAAAAGGCCATCGCAGCTCTCGCCTTTCTGTTTGCGGTACAAAGGTAACATTGCATTCCCAATAAAATCCTGCAGGAAGTGAGATTACAGAAAAGCATGATGAAGAATAAAGATAAACGTGTGTGAAGTAAGTTGTTTAAGTAAGGGTTAATGGCCGACGAAGTGTGCGGTTATTACTTTTTAACGCACGCTGTGGAAGCCTGAACCGTCCGACACAAAGTGTGTTAAAAAGTAATAACCGCACACCTGGAAGGCCATTAACCCGCTTATACCATGGTCACTTACAAAAGCAATACATATTAACCAGGTTTTAGTCCTTAATTCTTGTTTTTTTTTCCGATTTGGATCGCTTTTCTCGCAAAAAGCGGACTATATGTTATGTGATGTGGCGCATCCACCGCTGCAGTCAAGATTCGGCGATATATATATATGTGCTGATCGTCCTGATGGGTTGAATAAAGCATCAGTTCAGAGAGAAAGTTCTCCTCTTACCGCTTGTTTTTGTCCAGATGATGAGGCTAAAGGTTGTTTTAAAGAAGCCGGCGCAGTGATACAAAACATTTAAGCTAGCTGACCGAACTTCTTTTTTCACCGTGCGGTTATCAGGTTTTAATGCACACCCAGCAGCCAATCAGAATCGAGTATTCTCCCGGACCATGGTATAAAACATGACATTGGGTGTTAATAAGAGAGTTCATCATAGGAGTTCAACACTACATAGTGAAAGACTGCTGTCCCTGTAACAGTTGGTGTTTGTGTTTCTTTCAGCTTCTGCCCGGCACCTTTCCTTGTTCTAGACGAGGTGGATGCGGCTCTTGACAACTCCAACATCGGAAAGGTAAGGCCTCAGTCACAGCTGCCTCTACAGGTGGATACGGGCCGTCTGCGGACGGAAAATGGCAAACCTGTACGGGGCACAGAGGTGGTCTGCACAACATTTAGACGTCGTAGACCACTTGGTGAGCCTGGAAGGTGGAAACATCCGTGCACATTTTTCTACGGGCATATGCTGCGTGCGTCAGGTCGTAGTGACCATTTAAGACGCAAATACAAGTAAGGGAGAGGTGGGTGAGGCGGCATGTCGTACAGGTTTTTTTTTAATTTTTCAAACCCTGTGTACTGTGTAAGGCAGGGGTGGGCAAAATACGGCCTGCGGGCTGGATCCAGGTGTCATCCTCGACAGCACTCTCTCCTTTACTGCCCACATAAATAGCATCACCCGGACGGCCTATTTCCTCCTCCGAAACATCCGCCGTCTCCGCCCCTCTCTCAGTCCTCACTCCTCAGCCATTCTAGTCCACAGTCTCATCACCTCTCGTCTGGACTACTGCAACTCCCTTCTATCTAGACTTCCTTACAAAACTATTTACAAACTACAACTGCTTCAAAACTCTGCTGCCCGGATCATAACACAAACCCCCTCAACTATGCACATCACACCCGTCCTACAGAAGCTTCTCTGGCTACCAGTGCCTCGCCGATTTAACTATAAAATCCTTATTCTTACCTTCAAAGCCCCCCATAACCTCGCTCCCCCATATCTGTCTGACCTTATCTCTGTTGCCATTCCCACCCGCTCCCTTAGGTCTGCCTCCTCACTCCAGCTTGTTACACCCACCGCTCGGCTCGTCACCATGGGGGGGCAGAGCATTCAGCCGCTCTGCCCCCCAGCTCTGGAACTCACGTCCCTCAGGTCTGCAGAACATGAACTCACTCCCGCAGTTTGCTAAAAATCTGAAAACCCATCTCTTCAGACAAGCATACCCACCCTAATTAATTTAATTATTCCATTTTTTGTTTGTTTTTAACTAAAGTGTCTTTCTTTTAATTGTATTCTTTTGTTTTCTATCTGTAAGGCGACCTTGGGTGTCTAGAAATGCGCCATATAAATAAAATTTATTATTATAAACGTCTGTAATCATTCTCCGTGGATTTCACCGATCACGGTTATTTTTAGAACATAACTCCTGCAATAAACGAGGAACTCTGTTCTGGTGAAAGGGTAACACAGATATATGCTCAGCTGCTCAAACTGTGAGACGCGTGACGAGCTCAAAGTCTCTGTGGAATTATGACGGCAGAGGATCCATTATTTATTGTTTTTTTATGTATCAGAGAGAGTGTTATTTGGTCATTGTTGTTTCATAAATAGTGATATTTATTTTATTAAAAGATCATGAATGAATGAAACTTTATTCATACAGCACTTTACAACTCATTGAAGGTTCCAAAGGGCTTCACAATAAAAAAGAGATCCAAAATGGGAATAAAAGTTTTAAACTGAAAACTCTAGAATATTCTGTTTTAGGATATAATTTTCAATCCAAATGTTTTCATCTACATTCCATGTTATATCATTCTCACTCCACGCATCTGCTCCTGGTCCGGCCCTTCTATTGTATTTTAGAACCCAGTGTGGCCCGCCAGGTAAAATAATTGCCCACCCCTGGTGTCAGGGGTCCGTTAGTGCTGTTCAAGTCATAAGTGAGTGTAACTTACATTATCCACACCAATGCTTCACAGTCCACTTACCACTCGCACGGCAATGGTACGTTCCATTTTATTGACATCCCAGGACCCTTGTGCTATCTTAGATGACCCCCCCTTACATTGACGTGTTCACCCTACCATGACAAAGGTGGATAAAGGTGGAAAGATTTCATGGAATCCATGGACACCAGTGAAGATCACAAATCATTGAAGAAAAAAGGTTCAGAGCACTGTCTAGTGGGTCTAGATGACCCAACTCCCAATGTTAACGTGCCTAGGATAGCACAAGGGTTAAGGTGGCTGAACAAGCGTCAAGGGAACTACAAGACACTCAATAAGCCTCCACGGACTCAGACAACCCAGCAAACCCACAGCATCCGTGACAGTCAGTCCACAATGAGGGTGCTCAGGACTTAATGCCTTAACCAGTTATACCAGTGTTTAATGGCCTATACCATGCAAAAACAACGTTTTGGAGCTTTAGGGTAAATTACAATGTTCATTCCTCACTATGGAAAACTCCAAAGTGGTATTTTTCGAACCGCTTTGGATACCTCTGCTGACATTAGGGTGGAATGTGCTGTCCAGTGTCAGAAAGAACAGAAAGACGTTGTTTCCTGGCCTTTTGTCTTTAAACAATAAAAGCAATTTTCAAATATTTTTTGCACATTTTCATTAAAACATTATTACTTTTTCCCCTCAAGTGATTTCAGACATGACGTTTTTTTAACCATTGTGAAATAACTTGATTAGCAAATGCATTCCAACAAAGAGTTCCCATTTTCCACTGTCATGTAAATCCTGCACGACTGAACATGTCCAGACTTTTATTGTGAAGGTGTGATTCCACAGGTGACCAGCTTCATCAGAGAGCAGTCCAGACAGAGCATGCAGGTCATCGCCATCTCCCACAAGCAGGAGTTTTTCTCCCGGTCCGATGGCCTGCTGGGAGTTTATTCAGATGTGAGAAACTTTTAGAACCGGTCGGTTACCCGTTAAGTTAAAAAAAGAAAGCTTGATCAGATGTAAAAAATCAATTTCTTCTTCACAGGTTGATGAATGCATGTTCAGCCGCATTCTGACGTTGGACCTTCGTCCTTACCCCCTTGTTGAAGAAGAGGATGGCAAACAAACAGATGATAGAGGCCAAGACAGCCTGAAAGAGACTGCATGAGGCCACTGTTGCTCGTAGCTGTTCGACACATCGTTCACACTGTTTTTATATGTTTTGAGGTTATTCGGGCTGAACAGTGCTGTTAAATACTCAAACTGAAGGCTGTTTTTAGGTGTTGATTTGGTTCCTGATGGACGTTTTCCTGCAATATGCACTTGTTTCAATTTGTAGTGTTTTAAATTACTCTCAGATCCATAAAGTTTTATTTTGGAAATTCAGCTTAAAAGTTACTGCTCGTTCAAGAGGCTATGTATTATACATTCTGTATAGTTTATAATGCATGTCATAGAACAGATAAAAAATAAAAAGGAAGTTTTCTATTCTAAATGGGCGTTTCAGTGTTGATGCAGTAAGACACCCGCAGCACTAGGAGGCAGTGTAGGCACGTTAGTACAAAGAAACCTAATGCGGAAGTGCATTTACCGAATCGAAATAGGTTCTTCCGCTTTTATCTACATCTGGACTAGTCTACTACTTGATTTTTACAATGAGATTAGATGAAATGCTACACATGAAGCGTTCTCCCTGGTACGAGCGGCTCCACAGCTGAACAGTTTAAACTCAGGCGTGTTCGGTTTAGCTGACTCGTTGGGTAACTACTATGCTACAAACTGGAGATGCTTTAAAATATTAATAATACTCTGAGCATGCATTGATCTGTGGTGATCAGCTGCTGTTTGGACTTTAAAGCTGGTTGTTCTTTGAGTATTGGCGTCAGCATCATGGGAGCCGAGCAGAGCGCAGATTCGGAGCACAAACATCTCGATTACAGCTCATCGGGTAAGAGAGAGAGACTCCCCTAAAACTAACCCAGAGTTTGTTTGATTGTGTTCATCGATAGGCTGACTGACTAAAGTGATATTTATGTGTTACTGCTGCAGCAGCAGCCCCGTCCCCTGCTAAGCAGAAGGCAAAGATGGATGACATTGTAGTCGTTGCTCAGGGGACTCAATCCATGAGAAACATCCACAACGACCCTGACGTCATCAAGCTGCAGGAGATCCCCACGTTTCAGCCTCTATTGAAAGGTAATTTTACAAGAGACTCAGTCATTTAGACTTCCAGTGGTTCCTGGCCTGTAGATTATTTATGCTCTGCTGTTTCTGTAACTTTCCAGTTTAACTTCAATGCTTTTTATAGTTTTTGTATAAACCTGACACTTTTTAGATGTAAGAATTCAGTTGATGTATTTTCCTTTCCTTTTCATCTGCATTACTCACTAAATTAGGATTATAGGGGAAAAGTCACACAGTGTTTGTTTCACCTCACAGATTTTAGGGATGGGGAGGCAGTGGCATGGGGGGGCAGCAGCCTCATTTTGTCCACATAATGGTCTCACTGTGTTCAGTGTGTCTGACTTATTGGAGCCAAAACCAAAAAAATCCAAAAGAAAAACCTTTCGGTGTGGCATCCATTTTAACATTGTGTGGGGATAAAAAGCTGATTTTGTCAGTAAGTCATTCAAAGTTCATCATTCAAACAGCCATGAACACATGACTTTGTTCATCTGACGAGCAGCACCACCTGGACGTAGCGCCCTCGGGTCGGTAATGTAACCAACTTTTGAATGAAAGACGAGCGTTGTAGGTGATTTTACTGACACGTAGACACGGCCATGAATGTTTGCAGTGGACACAAGACCATGTGACCTGGACAAAGCAGCAGTGGTCTACCGTCCTGTTCACTGATGAGTGTCCTTGTGCAGAAACGATGATTGTCAGTGTTGATGGAGAAGGCGAGGTGAGCGAAACGCAGAGGTCAACCTTTGGTGAACCCTGGAGTCAGAGCAAAACTGATTGGGTTCTCGTTGATGGCCCAGTTACTGAACGTTCTGATCTCAGAGAAATCGTTGATCCCATCATCATTCCACCAGCACACCCCCAACTTTCTATTCACGGATGACAATGCTCCACCGCATGGGGCCAGAATTGTCACAGCTGGACTTCAGGAAGTGGGACTGCCAAATATGGTTTGGCCAACAATGACCTCTGACCTGAACCTCATAGAACCTCTACTTCAGCTGCAACCAGCTGAAGTAGAGACTGGATGATCAGACCCCCAAGTGACCTGGCAGAACTGCTTGTAGCACTTGTAGAGGGTGGAACGCCTCAGAACCACATCATGAAGCTAGTGAGGAGCAGGAGACGTCACTGTCAAGCTGTCATTGCAGAAAATGGTGGAAACACCCGCCATTGACATGGTCATTTGGTTTGTCATTTGGAGCTATTTTTTATTATTGTCTTATTTTTTGGGGTCATACATACTTAAATTCTGTTTCTTCTCATTCATTATTAGTAATATCAAATGGAACTTTGATTCATTTTGTTCAAATTCAAACCAAGTAGGAAAAGCATCCATGTAAAAAACTATATCCCTGACTTATTGTGAGTAGTTTGGTTTATTTCTGTGTAATGTGTTGCTCATCTCACTGCTCAGCACTTCCAACTGAAAGGAGTGTGATTACTCCCAGATCTTCAGCGTCCCTCAGCCTTTCATTCATTTTCACCTCTGCAGGAGTGCTGAGCGGCCAGACGTCTCCTAGCAGCCTGAGTCTGGAGAGGCTGGACGCCGCTCAGGTCCTCCAGCTCTGCATCCGCTACCAAGACCACCTTCACCAGTGTGCCGAGGCCGTGGCTTTTGACCAGAACGCCCTGGTCAAAAGGATCAAGGAGGTCAGGCTTTTCCAACTTTCTAATCTCAGCTGCAACGACCACTGTCTACGTACGTCTGCGATGTAAAGAAGAACTCAGAAAGGCCATTTGGAGCTTAATGTTGTTAATATATGGCCTCCATCATTAGCAAAATGCTACAAGAACAAGTTAAAATCCCCCCAAACTGGATTTTCCTTGGTGTGGGTCCTTAAAAACACATTTTTCTGTTTGTGTCACTAAAAGCCCCCTCCTTTTCATGTTTCTTTTAAGATGGACCTGTCAGTGGAAACTCTGTTCAGCATCATGCAGGAGCGGCAGAAACGCTACGCCAAGTACGCGGAGCAGATCCAGAAGGTGAACGAGATGTCCATGATCCTGCGGCGCATCCAGATGGGCATCGACCAGACCGTCCCGCTGATGGAGCGCCTCAACAACATGCTGCCCGAGAGCGAGCGCCTGGAGCCCTTCAGCATGAGAGCCGACGGCGAGGCCGCCACCAAGTAGCCTGACGGGGGCGCCATGGAGTCCTCTGCGCTGGACGATGGGGGACGGAAAAAACTCGCCAGGCTGTTAAAAATGGCACTGAAGCTGAATGGACGTCCTGTTTGGATCATGCATCCCCTGGGACGTGACGTCTCTACTAATAAACTGTTCGTACACACAGAGTTTAAGCAAAAGACGACAGCGTTTCAACATTTCTGTTGTTTTCAGTAATGTTCTGCATGCAAAATCACCACAACATGAACTGCTCTGACTGGAACAGAGAACTCCGACCGCAGGAAGTCGCCTTTTATCACAATGTGGACGCCGCCGTGTTGGAGCCAGATGACGTCAGTAAGCAGGGACTGCTCCAAATCGCTCAGAGCCAGAATTTCTATGGCTCACCAAACAGGAGTGAGCTTTTTGGAAGGCCACACCCCTGCCACCATTATTGAGGCACCTGATTGGTCAGTTTATAACTTGAATAACTTGCACTAGAAAAAATGAGGATTATCAAGAAGACGTTAAAAAAGGGTATCAGATCAAGAATGTTTCTTCTGACCAATAGAATGACTGAGTATCAGCGGTTTATTTTTCTATAGAAGTCTATGGGACTTCTTGGAGCCAGTGGCTACTTCCTGTTTGGAACCCCAGAAGGGAGGGGTCACTCAGTCCAGTTCTCACATACGGTCAGTGCTGATTCCTCAGGTTTTTATGTAGCAGAGTTAAACTAAGAGAATTTATCACATATCCACATCAGCACAGTGTGTTTTTTAACCTTCAAGGGACAATTCAGATCAGGGCTGCTCCTTTCTGGTCCTGGAGATCTTCCACCTTGCCCGTTTTCCAGAGCTCCGCCCCCTGCTAGCTGCTGATGAGCTCAATCAGACGTCCCACATTCTGATTGGATGAACACGCTTGGTCCAGCTGTTCAGCAGCAAGCAGTGCAGGGAGAGATCTCCAGGAGCAGGAACGAGCAGCCCTGACCCAGAGTCGCCGACCAGAAGCCTGTTTTTGGAATCCATGCTCACATCAAACCAGGACAACACTCAACACAGCCAGGGTTTGAACCAGAACCTTCTACACCACTCTGCAGCTTCACTAAGATGCTCAAACACCCACTGTTGTAAATTTGTTCAGGCACTGCTGTGAATTACTCTCTGTTTAGTACAGGCATGTGTGTGGACGAGCGGGGTCCTAAGGAAAAAACAGGGAGGGAGGGGAGCAGGCAGGCCACATGTGGCAAGGCTGGGAAGAAAACTGAAGATAAAAGTTGAAAGCGTTCATCTTGTCCTGTGCTCTCTGATCAGAGGATGTAGAAGTCCCAGTCCGAGGAATATAGTGCCTCCTTTATTCAACACCCACCTTAATGAAAATTGTGTTTTTAACTTGTTCTTTTGGCATTTTTGGGATGATGAAGGAATGTGTGTAGAAAATTGAGGTAAAAACTGCATTTCTGAGTTTATTGTTTATTCTAATTTTGGTAAATGAGGAACTTCTGAACAAATTGCCTTTAACCCTTGTGCTATCTTAGATGGCCCCACCCTTACATTGACGTGTTCTCCCTACCATGACAAAGGTGGAAAGATTTCATGTAATCCATGGACACCAGTGAAGATCACAAATCATTGAAGAAAAAAGGTTCAGCCCACTGTCTAGTGGGTCTAGATGACCCAACTCCCAATGGTAAAGTGCCTAGAACAGCACAGGGGTTACAAGATCTGATTTGTGATGTAGAATTTACACTGGGCGGGCCACAAGGGAGGGGACGGGGGGCATGGGGTTGCTATGCCAACAGCCCACAACTCAAAGGTAAGTTTCTAATGAACTCCTGCTGCTCTGCAGAAACTATGTCATAGAACACAACACAGGTTTTTGGATTATGGCAAAATAAAAAAACGGCATAATCCGAATTTAAAAGACCACCAGGAACATTTTTAGAGTAGATCAAAAGATGATCGGAGTGGAACTTTAATGATTTAATGCTTTCAAGAACGTACAAAGGATTTCACGGGTTTCTTCTCTGGACAGAATGGCTGTCAATTATTTGTTCAAATCCAATTAAAATACTTTTTTTTCCCCCTTCGATTAAACTTAAATAAATCACGATTTTTCCATTGAGAATTTTAATTGATTTTAGAAAAGTGTTTTTCTGAGTGACAATATAGAATCATTTTCATACAGATCACTTCTGAGACTCGTCCTTGTTTTTTAAATTATCTGTAAATCCAGCAGAAACATGGAGTAACATGTGTAACTCTGCAAAATGTCCAGCAGATGGCGCCAAAGTGCGACTTTTTCTTCTGGTGCTGGAACCGACACACAGTGATGAGTCAAAGCTGAAACACCACGCGCCTGCAGCTTCATTAGCTTCACCCACACATTAAATCGTTTCCCCCAGAACAATTGCATAACACTGTTGACCACAGATTTGGGGACAAATAAAAATACAACAAAAAAGTATTTTAGGAGGAAGATTAGAGTCGCTGCTTTTTCTGCTTGAGCCTGAGTTCTGCATGTTGTTGAATATTTCATAGACTCAAACATTCAGATCCCAATTACACCTATAAATGGGATCCTCGCTCGCTTTAGGCCGCAGAATTAACCCGAGTTATTGGCATGTGGTTCAGAAAGCGGAGACAAGTTTTCTCACAAAATTCAAGCCGAGCCCTTTTGATTTGTTATCGCCTTTCATGTGTAAATGAAAATGTCTTAAATGGCCTCGGGGATATTGTTTGAACACTGCAGCTGAGATGGAAATTGTTGCTGCGCTCTATGGTGCAGCTCTGGAGAAGTTCCTGCTGTAATGAAGAGCAGCTCCTGACGCTCAGAGCTGGATATTAACACCACAAGATGACACAATACTATCTGCAGCCAGGAAATTCATTCTCTGAAATGAAAGAGAAATCCAATTTCCTCTGTATACCTCTCATTTGAATAAATCAAATGCTGCTTTGCTCCTATAGTCCCTCCTGTTTTGCAGCCTCAAAATTAGAACCACAAAAACAAGCCGGAGCTCCTTATCCACGCCATCTCGGAGGCTGAAGTGTCATTTCAGCGATTGAAGAGCAGAAATCTGGACTTTTAGACAATAAATGTTCTCAAAACAAGAAATTCTGATTAAAAAGACTAGATTTTAAACTTTTTGTGTCTTTTTTTGTAGCTTAATTAGTGACAGTATGAATTTTCTTACTTTAAAAAAAAAAAAAAGTCTCTTATAAAATGTCCAGCGCACACATCAGTGATCTGTCCTGTTTTCATCATGAACCTGAAGGATTCACACAGTAACAGTGAGGCACATTTCCATAAAAGAATTGAGAAATGAACCTGGTAGGCGGACTCAAATGACACTTTGACTTGTTTGAGGTAAATATTTATTTTCTGCTTTCTCCATTTCACATGCAAATCGGAGGCATCTTTTATTTCCCCGGAGGTGAAACTCCTCTCGCTTCAGCTGCATCGGTGTGCAGAGCCAGCAGTGTTCACTTACTTTGGTCATTTGCACCTTCATGAAATAGTCCTGCAGGTTGCAGCAAAGCATTTTCTTCTCATTTAAAAAAGAAAAAAGCGTTTGTTTTAGGAGAAGAATTGCAATTAGAGTTATGTTTGTAGACTTTTGTGTGATTAAAATGATTTCCCTTCTTTAGAAATGATCAGATCCTTTGACTGCTTTTTATATTTCCTTCTTCAGAATCCAGTAAGGCTCTTTAACACATATTAGACGTGTGACAAACGTCTGATATGTGTTATAGTTTTGACCTGACCTTACTGGATTCTGATGAAGACAACAAAGAAAGCAGTCAAAGGATCTGGTCAGTAATAAAGTCCCACTCTGATCATCTTTTGATCGATTTTCAAATTCTTCACAGTAGCCTTTTAATCATGATGTCATTTTTAGCCAAAATGTTAAAAAAAACTGTTGTTTTTCAATCGCTGTCACCTGTCGGCGATCCGGCAGCGACCGCTCTGTGGCCGGCCAGCTGCTCCCCGATTTCATAATGATGTCACCCTCCCCTGACTGACGGCGCCGCCTGACTCCCGCTGTCTACACTCATGAACACGCCAACGATTTTTAAAAAATCTGGTGGCGCCAGCTAAGTAAGGGTTAATGGCCGACGAAGTGTGCATTATTACTTTTTAACGAATGCCGTAGTAAAAAAGTAATAATGCACACTTTGAAGGCCATTAACCCGCTTATACCATGGTCACTTATAAAAGCAATACATATAAACCAGTTTTTAGTCCTTAATTCTTGTCTATTTTTCCCGATTTGGATCGCTTTTCTCACAAAAAGCGGACTATTTGTTACGTTGCGCCGCACCACGTAACAAATAGTCCGCGTCGTGAAGCACCACCGCTGCAGTCAAGATTCGGCGATATATATGCTGATCTTTCTAATGGGTTGAATAAAGCATCAGTTCAGAGGGAAAGTTCTCCTTTTACCGCTTGTTTTTGTCCAGATGATGAAGCTAAAGGTCGTTTTAAAGAAGCCAGCGCAGTGATACAAAACATTTAAGCTAGCTGACCGGGACTTCTTTTTTCACTGTGCGGTTATCACTGTGGTTTATCACTTTTTAATGCACACCTAGCAGCCAATCAGAATCGAGTATTCACCCGGACCATCGTATAATCGTGAAGATTCTGCCAATGCCCCCCCATCGTTTCCATGGCAACCACTCTCACCAAGCAGGAGGGAGCTTGTTGGAAGTACCACTTGAAAGGTGCGCTCAGGAGAATCTGTCAATCAAACGTTTTGAGCGTGAGACCCCACGGAGAGGGGTGGAATGAAACTCAACGGCGAGGCTGGGATGAAGTACGAAAATGTCTGAGTGGATGTCTTCTGAAGCGATAGAAGTGGAGAGATGAGCTCAAGCAGGGTGGAGCAGGTGAAGAAAAGTGTCAGGAGTAACGTGGGAGTCAGGAGAGGCAGCGAGAGTCAAAGATGGCGGAGAAACAGAGATGAGCTCTCAGAAGAAAACGGAGATGGTTGGTGTGAGAGAAGAGGAAAAGGCAACTGGAAAACTTTGCTCTGTGGATAGAAAAGACGATCACGAGGAAATAAAATGGAGTTTTATCATGAGATCATACATTACATTTCACAGGAAAAGAACAGGGCACTCCATGTTGGAGAAAAATGATTAATGCTGTAAAACCTGCATCTATAGTTCAGTTTGTTTTTCATCTCCTTTCATTGATGCTCCCTCTTTTATGGTTTCTTCTGTGTGGAAATCCCTCCACATTCCACTTTCCACCCATCAACACTCTATCTGTCTGACCCAGTTATCTGTCTGTGGTGTTTCAGATCCTCCATTCTTGCTTTCCTGCATGGATTTTGATCTTTGTTGTCTTCAACTGTATTTTCTATTGGTTGGGGTTCAGTTTAGTCACTAAATTTGATTTATTTCCATGATCAAAGTTTATGCCTCCTCCAGTGTTTCTCTCTGTGAAATTAATAATAATTATTTAATAATAATAAATGTCTAATTAACACCCTATAAACTTATTAGAAGTGCTTGTTAATGAGTTAACAATGTTTGTTAATGAATCTTAATACAAAGTGTTACCTGATTGATTTACTGTTTAAATAGTGCAACATTTAAGGTGGAATTGTTCTCTAGTTGTGTCGAAAGTCTGTGCTC